>NW_017728922.1:2838656-2883655 GCF_001723895.1 Crocodylus porosus
GAGTAAATTGGATGCTTATCTTGCTGGGATCCTATGACCCCAGCTGACTTCCTGCCCTTTGGGCAGGGGGCTGGACTCGATGATCTCCCGCGGTCCCTTCCAGCCCTGATGTCTATGAAATCTATTTCTGCTTTGGCCTTCCTAACTAATCCCCTGCAAGTCTGAGCCAAGCAAGTATACTGCTCCTTGGTGGCTACCCCCTGCTTCCACAGTCTGTGTGCCTCTTTTTTCCCCCTCCTAGGCTCTCCTGGATATCCCTTTTCAGATGAGAGATGAGCCCTGATTACCCACCCACCTATCAGCCCAATTGTCTCTCCACGTTTGTGTACACATAGTCAAGCCCTTACCTTTCTCTAAAAGTGCAAAGTTTTCAAGAAGTTTAAATGAATAAAGGATATCATAGCACAAGAATCCACTTTTTGTAGAAAACAGTGATTAAATTGAGGCTTCCTGACGAGTGATTTAAATCTATTTGATTTTAAATCAAATTCACCTTGGACAATATCCCTGACTGTTTTCAAATGGCTGAAAAGTACTGTACAGAACAAATGGGGCTGATCTCATTTTCAGAGTGTATAGGTTTCCCTTGGTTTTATGCAGGTTCTGTATGTGTGAATTCACTCTTATGAAATGACCCTTTTTATACCAAAAATTCATTATATACAAGGTAAATTCACTCTTCTGTGATCAGTGTGGTGGAAGCCCACAGGCAGCTGCTTTGTGCGGTGCACTGTAGGAGTGATGTGCACCAAAATATAATCTCCTGTGTGGATCTGTGCTCCTCGTGACACGTTTCTGTAGTTGCCATCCCCATTACGGTAACATTTACCACTGCCCTGTGCTTGTGTGTACCGTCTGCTGTTAGTGAGTACCAAAACTGTCTTGTAAAAGTGGCAGAAAACTAGAAATGGGTCTGAGGGTCCCTATTTGTTACATTGTACAGTGGGTTCCCTTTATGCAAATTTGAGTTATGTGCTGTTTTCCAGGAATGCATGTGCAGCATAAAGTGAGGGAAACCTGTATAAATGGCAGTGTTAAAAATGTTGGAATTTTTTTACATTTCTACAAAACTGAAGATGTGCATGATGGCTTATTTCAATATCAGTTTACAATTCAGTCATGTTGAAAGTACTCTGTCAAATGTACAGGGGCAGCTTAATATGTTTATTTAATACAAGTAATGCTACTCTATGGACCCCACTCCCCCACATACAACTGTGGAACAGCCATTTTGTCCATCTGCAACTTGTAGAGATTAATCTGGAGCAGACCTTTGGGCTATGTGTTTAAACATGTATCAAGCTTTTTCTTTTTTTTTAATTAATTGTGGTTGGATGGTAATTTTTTTGTCACATTTTAATAGCATTTAAATATGGCTGAAACATTCCATTACCACATTGCATACCTGCTTCTTTATGCTTCCCCCTTTGCTCAGTAACTTTATTGAAATATGCTTCCCTTCTGTGCTGAGAGCAAGATGAGCTCTAGGGAGTATTTATTAGGGTAAGAAAATGGTATACTTCAGTGGGCAGAGCACTGAATTGGGAGTTAAGACCTGAAGGGACCAGGCATTAATAAAGGTTTAAATCTGATGTACCAATGAGTCTCTTTTATACCTCCTGAGTGTTAGTCTTGTGTTTTTAGTTTAACTCTGGTCCACAAACTTTTTTTTCTCCATCCTGTGGATGCAGGCTATTCTTAAAAACACAGGACAAGAGATAAATTAATATCCATATTTCTAATTCCCTCACTCTAGGGTAATGCTCAAGCTTATTATGACTATTAATGGAACAAAGCTTTCATCCAGGGTGTCTTGTGGTGGTGTTGACATATGATACGATTTTCCTTAATATCTCTTTGCAACCTCAAAACCGGAAAGGAGTGCTGTATTTGCAGAACACTTTAAGATGTGAAGATAAACCATGCTATAGATAAGTACTACGTAATTCTTTCTTATAGCATTAATAACACTGCAATGAATCTTAATAGTCTCTATGGGTTTAATTATTTTCATAATGACACAAATGCTGTTTTCACCCTTATAATGATCTAGTCAGAAGTTCTGATCTCTCTTTCTGGTAACACTCCATCCTAATCTAGATCTAGGAACTCTACAGCCTGAAAACATAATTCTATAGTTTATCTTAACAATCATTTTAAGTTGGTACAGGATTGTAATGCCTTGCTGTTCTAAGCCCGATCTCTGCAGAACATTCGCTGTCTTTTGGAAATATTAGTATTCACCCTATCAGGAACATAGTGAAAGCCCTATAACATCACTTTGCTTTGTTGTTGAATAAATAAGAATTGTTTGGTTTGCAGCTCTCATCTTGTACACATTCTTACACTCTTTAGAAAGCACTAGACAATTTTGGTATTAGGAAATGGTGCAGACTGAAGAGGAAGTGGCTAACACTGAGTAATGCTATAAGGTTTGGGTTTTTTTTTAAGTGCAGATGGTCCCTGCTTAGTTTAACAAGCTCTGTCTTCTGCAGTCCTTTGCTGTCTACGCCACCACAGGCAAATTTTAAATGTGACTTGTTACACACAGTGCCCACTTCCAGCATCCTGGCATTCTACCTTCACTCTTTTTAAAATATAAAATGATTTAAAAGCTACAGAGTAGTACTAATGTCTTTCTAGCTGGGGAGTTCAGAATATGGATATTAATTTATTATCTCCTGGAGAAAAAGTTTGTGGCACAGAGTAGGACATCCCACTGAGTCTATGGGAATTTATTCACATGGATCAAGGAAAACTCATGTTCCTACCAACTGGTGGTAGTATGGTGCTTCTGTTCCAGGCCAAGCAGCCCCTGGATCCCCTATCTTTAGTCTGCAGTGAAATAAGTAGTCAGTGAGGAATTTCATGTAGCAAGCCAGACCTACAGCAAATGTCCACTTCCGACTAGCAGAAACAAATGCTTTGAAGCATAGAAGTTAAGGTTAGAGTTCAGGAAAGCAGGTAGGGAGATGTTAAAATCCCATTGATTTTATTTATTTTTAAATGAGATTTAATTAGATGGTTGAATGATTTGCTGGATCTGGTCCTTAAGTTTTTAAGCAGTGAAGAAAAAAGTTCATTGCCAAAATTCAGCAAGGTCCATAAGAGTAGTTGAGTTATTGGTTTTAGGAGTGTTTTTTCATTTTTGGTTGGGGGTTAGGGGGGTGTTCCCTTAGCCTAAGGCAAGGCATATATTTTATTTATCTTGCTGAAATGGGTCTTAAATATTCACTTATTTCTTATACAGGGCACATAAGCAACTGCAGCCTGGAGACCCCAGGTTTTATATGAACATATTAATCTCCATTTTTCAGAAGGGCCTCAGGTGATTTTTTTGAAACAAACTTGTACTTGCAAAAATGAGAAAAGCATCCCTTCATTCTGTGTCACTGTGTTTTCTTGCCTGACATTCCTATTGGGCGAAATTTGCTCCTTTGCAGAGAGCCAGCACAATGCTTTTTACATTGCTTAAATCAGCTGAATTGCATATTCTAACTGTCCAAGTATTAATCTGAGCAAATTCCCTGATTTTTCTGGGAAGCTGGGTTTCTGAAAATGTAGACACAGTTTAACTTGTGAACTAGGAATTTTTTGGACCAGAACATTTAGGGCAGTGAGTTTCCAGCTAGTAAATGGAAGTCTCTTCTTCCAGTATGCCATGAAGAAATGTTTGCTTTCTGAGCACTGACTGACAGCTTTTAAGCTTTGCATGCTGTGAATAGTAAGGCTTTCTCTTCTTCCTGTCGCTGACATTTTATTGAGACTTGTCAGGGCAGATTCATGGCCAGCAGCAGAGCTTGATGGAATGAAGAGTGACAGGCATCAGATTCTTGGGTTTTCTATTATTCAAACATTTCGAAGATGGTTATCTGTGGGCCACATCCTCATATGTTCCTCATCACCTTTCTGCCAAGTCCATTGTTTGCTTAAAGCAGCAAATGAGGAGTTCTCTAGTATAGAAAGATCCTAGCATAGATTTGACATAATCAGACTTTACATGATCAGTTTTGTTCCCCACCCTTTCCCACTCCCCAGCTGTGTGTAGTTTGAGCAGTGGTCAGTAATGAGCTTTGGTATTTCAGTGGAAGAGCCAGAACACACGGCAGAACTCTGGTGAGGCTCGTGGATGGTGAGATTGCAGTACTCGGCTAATCTGGCCACGCTCCCAAAGCACCCCTTTTCACCTCCCAGATCTGGGGCGTGCAGGCAGCGGATCACAGCTCGTCCCCAGGTCCAGACCACACTGGCACTGCTGCAAAATCCCAGCCTTGGCCCTGGAGCAGCTCCCAACCCAGCCACCTGCCCTGCAGTGCTGCTGGGGCCAGTCTCCGTGGAAACCCTGGCCCCGTGCTGCCACAGTGCTGCTGCTGCTGTCTGCATGGAAACTGGCTGCAGCAGCACAGGCAGGGCTGCTGGGAAATGGAGTCTGCCACAGGCTCGATCCAGCCTACAGGCCAGACTTTTCTCGCTCCTGCCTTAAGGGCTCTAGCCCTCTTTTCCTCTTGCCCAGGTACTGGAGCATCCCCAGTGAGTAGTTTAATTACAAGGTTACAACTCAGGACATGCGTAAACTACACAGTCAGGCAGAAAGCAGAGTAGAAATGGCCCTAGCTACCTCTATACTACATAGTATTGTACAGTATAGAGGTACCCTAGGACAAGGGTTCTCAACCTTTTTCTTCCTGAGGCCCTCCCCCCCAAACATGCTATAAAAACTCCATGGCACACCTATGCCACAACTTCCCCAGGGTTGCACTCACCTGAGCAGCGGCAGCACAGAGCCTTCCCTGCCGACCTGCAGCGTTGCCCACAAGGTAGAGGCTGTGGGGCTTGGCAGGGTGGGTGCACCCCTGCCCCTTCCTCAAGCCTTGGCTCAGCCCTGGGGGGCCAAGGCAGCTCTTCCCTGCACCCGGCCTGTCAGACCCCCTGAAACCTGCTCATGGGCCCCCCAGTTGAGAGTTGAAAATTGAGAACTGCTGCCCTAGGACGTATGTCTCAATGAGCTCAGTGCTGTACAAATCTTAAGTGAGATGTATTACTTTATTCTTAGGCATTTATAAGCCAACTTAAAATCTTGCTTGTATTTTGCTGAGTTTTCAATTTATTGGTCTGGGAGCAGTGTTTGCACCTTTGCAATTGAATTTGAGGATTGTGGCTGAATTCTTTCCTTTCCCCCCACTCCCTCCCACTAGGTTTAGAAAATTAATTCCAGTGAAGAAACCAACATTGTAAGAAATGATCAAGCGCATCATTTCTGTTGTGGTCGCCATGTTGGAGTCCAAGATGGCTGACACACTAGAATATATGCATCAACTCAATGTAAAACCGAGTAAATAATATTCTAACACTAAAACCTCACACATTCTATCACTACCGATTTTCATAGCAGGCCTACAATGCTGAAAACATTACAACTCAGGCTAACCTATTTGTTTGAGTTACAGTGAATAAGACGATACAATTTTTTTTTTTAAATTTCAGAATGCAGATAAGTCAGATAATACATAACTCAATGGTAATGAAACACGCAGATGTATGTTCAGCTCAAGGCAATAGGAAAATGTAATGGTCTAGTCCAGTGGTACTAGAACAGTAATATGACACTAGATGTAACATTAATACAACAGGTAATTGCTGTTTTTCAGCTCTCTTCGGCACTTGCATCTGTTTCTGAATCCCTGTAGTTATTATACGGATTGCAACATGCTGCCTCATAGCACTCGCCGCTGGGAGTGCATAGTACATTAACCTGCTTTCATGAACATGCTGGTCCCCGGCATTCTGTCTTGCACTTGCAACTTGTTATCCAAAAGTACTCTGCTGGTAGTGGTCCAAGCGTGTTTATGATAGGAATATAACCATCATTTTCAGCTTGCCAACTACACTGGTCTGGTGATGGCAACGGGTGAATTAGGTTCAAGAGCACTTTGACAAATGAGACTTTGTTAATTGGCTCTATGTACATAGTACATATACATTTTTAAGCTCCTCACTTAAAAAATTAACCAGATTTTCTTAGTTTGGTGGTAAGGATATGAAACTACCATGATGCTGGTAACAGAAGAGATCCACTGCTAACAATTCTGTGGATTGGCCTAGTAGTTTGAGTCCTTAATATTCTTGTTCCTGTCTTTATGGATGGCAATTTAATATATTAATCAAAAACAACGTTGACTTGATTGCGCATGTTGGAATAGTTGGCGGACACTCGTTGCACAAAAGAATCTCCCCAATCTCCAAATGCTTGTGTAGTTTTCAGCTTTTGTATTCTCTGTACAAGGGACTTGCCGTCGATAATAACAGCTGATTTTTCAGAGGTAGCATCTGGCAGAACAGTTACTACTTTAACTTCAATCAAGATCCATTAACATGGTGGAGAAAGCAGCTTTGTGAGCGATTTGTTGGATTTAAAAAGTGATGGAGGGTATCCAGACAGTTTGTGCTGTAGGAATGCACATCGAACCTTCTATCTGCTGCAACCACTGCAAGTAGCCTTTGCTGGATCTCCTTTGTATTCTGTGTCCGTTTCATTTTGCTATACTGAATGGGAATAAGAGACTTGCTGCTTCCGTTGTTCTTTCCTCCTGTATTCAGGATTGTAATAGTCTCAGCAGCTATTAGATCGTTGACACCAATTCAGCAATGCAACGCTTCATTCTTCTCCGCCAGCTTGTGTTGCATTGGCTGATTCAAACAACAACCCTTGACTCATTCTGCCAGAAACATTCTAATGAGGAAAGACTATGTACATCCTCCAGTGAACTTCTGGAGTAAATAGTCTGCTTGGTGTCCTTGTGTTCTTCACTTGATGTTGTTGGTAGGATTTCCCTTTTATCTTCTACCTTGTGTGACTTTCTCAGCAGTCTCTTAGTATGTCCTTTGTGTGCAAAAGAACTGTAGAAAGAATGGTGGCATTTGAGGCTTTTGGAATGTTTTGGGGCAGGATTAACACAACGTGATCATCTGTCAAGAATACTGCCCTTATAAGTGTTGAATTCAGCAGCTGCTCTATGTTGAACAAGTGCCTCGTTTACTCATGTAATTCCAGCAGGTTGACATTGGCTAATTGTTGACTGTGAACCTACTTCAAAACGTGATGCATCTTTGTAGATTCCAAGTTGTACCTCCTGCACTTCACTGGACTCAGTGATGCTATTGGCTCCATTGTAACATTTGTTTATGGGTGATCAGCATAAGTCTCTTGTTGGAGATCTCCATCAGAGGTTTTCGTGTCAATGTAATCTGAAAAAAACAGAGTTGATCTGGCAGTTTTGCAGACCTTTTGGATATGTAATACTGAACAAAGCTGTAAATTCCTCACAGCCATCCTGGAATCCAAAATGGCTACCACAAGGGAAATACTACGATTGATCTCCTTGGTTCATACGACGTTCATTTTGTCATTGGAATTCATTTTCTAATCCTTATGGGGGCTGAAATATTGACTAAAACATGAATTCACAGCAGCCATCTCTGATTCCAATATGATGGCTACACACAACTTGCTCGATTGGCAACATGACTTTTCTGACATGGATAGACCACCTTTTACCTGAAACACGCTGTTACTGTTTTGGCAATGAGTTCCTGTGAACAGTGCCATGTAGAAATAGGTCCTTACTAAAATCTAGAGAGCAAAAAAAAACCAAAAAAAAAAAGTTTGCTTAGAGTTTTTCTATAACTGGCAAATCTCAGTCTGCCAAAGTTTTAAAAAAAACAAACCAAAAATTTATACAGCTCAGTTCTGGCCTATCTCAATATCTGTTCTCTTGTCTTTATAGGCTTATAACTGCTAATGGTGCAAATGAATTACAGTACACACATGTAGAGACCCCAAGAAATTCAGGGAATATAAAATCCATTTGTCACTTTTAGCTTCTGGTTTGAAACATGGCTTTCAAGTTATTTATCTCCTTTTAATCGTTCTAAAATCTCGTTAGAACCAGACTCAACAAGTCAAATTGAGTTCGTGAGACTCCATGAACTAGAAACAGGACTTAACATTGCTATTGTCCATATTCATCACTAACAGGATAGTCTCAGATGAAATCAATCAGGGTAATGTATCTAGGACCTTCCCCTTCTTCCATGGGGAAAGAACCCTTTTTCTTGTTGTTCTCAGCTGGCTTGTACTGTGTAAAATACGCTTGTTAAGTCCTACAATGGCTAGGCCTTTGCAAAACAGCACCATTTCGTTTAGACTTCCATTTCACCGTTTCAAAGGGACAGTGTTTCATTTTGCTGTTTCAAAGCACCGTTCAGTTTCGTTTAGACTAAACTGTTTCGCCGTTTCAATGCATTTTGATGTTTCACCCATAGGCTATAATGGGGAATCACGCAAATGTGTATAACTCTGTCATTTCTTTCCTAATTTTAATGAAAACAGCAGGCATGGCCTTCATGCTGAGCAAGATAGGTGCAGGGGTTTCTGGGAAACTGCACCCCAAGGTGCTGATGAGCAAACTTGTGACGTGTGACTTTTTTATGCTGTTTTTCCGTCCCTCCTCCAGAGCACCAGGATTGGAAGCGACCTCAGGGAAGGATCACAGTCACTGGCCAGCTACACAGTCAATATCAGAGCAGTCCTTTCCCCCCCTCCCCCCCCTTTAGTTTCTGTTTAGCTGCAAGCAAGCCTGGCTTCGAAATGCGAAACGTTGCAAAAAGTTTCGAGTGCCCTCATTTCGTTTTGAAGCCTTTCCTTTCATTTTGATTTTGCTGTTTCAAGCTTGAAACATATTGAAACAGCTTTGAAACAAAACACCTGACAAAATTTTGCACAGCCCTACTAAGTATCTGTCTGCTTCCCAGAATAGTATTGTATAATCCAGCAGTGCACTTTTCTGACTGACTGAAGTCTGTTTCCAGTGAAAGAGTCCATCATAAATCATCATCTTGACAAGAAAAAGGTTGGTCTTTCCAAAAAAATCAGACTTTACTTAATCAGACTTTAGAGAAATTAATGAAAGAATGATTGCAACGTACTCTCCCTACAGAATTTTTTTTAATAAAACACAACAAACCCCCACATTGAGTAGCAGCCCATGTTATTGCAGAGCCCTGGCCAAGTATTTTCACCCTCCACAGGTGGCTGACACTGGGGAGAGACCAACAGGCAAGGGGGTAACCTCTTGAGCTCAGTGTGCTTTTGATCCTAGATTTGGCTGCTGCTGACAAATTTGGCAGGGGTTGTTACAATTTCTCCTACAGTTGCAGTAGATTTAAGAACAGGAATTTTCCTAGTAAAATGTGTGCTGTGCTTATCTACCTCTTTGCTTCATATTTTGGAGTTATCCTTCCCAGTTTTTACAAATACATACCATATGTATTATTCTTTTTATTGAAGGGCATTTGATTTCTTTTTCTTCTGTGTTTTCACCAACAAATAGCTGACATCTCCTTTATGTATAGTATTGAAGTTAAAGTTTTATATATTTAAAATCTGAAGAAGATGCCAACCATTCTTTATGGACAAATAATCTCTGGGCTAACTTCAGATATGTTTCACCTGGCTGCTGGACCCAATTTTGTACATTATTTTATTGGAACTTGGACAGTGGGTTCTTGGTTTTGTTAAATTGGTGCCTGAAATTATATCATTAGTGCAGACATGCAGACGATGCAGTTTATGGACAGGATCATGATTTCACACAAAACATGGTTCACTGCAAGTTCATCTGAAACATTCACATTCGGGCTTTGAATTGTCTGAACCACTTCAGTCAGCTTTAATCTTTTGTAACTTTTTTTATAGTTCAAAATCTTTTAAACTTTACTGGCAAATAGCATGCAAGGCAATGACAAGAAGCAAAGGAAGCAGGTGTAATAATACTCATTGTATGGATATTCTCCCAAGAGGGGAAAATGATCCTCCTTTGCTTAAGCATTTCATAGATGTGGTGGAGTTGCCTGTGCCATATGTTCTATTGACTTTGTAAATTATGCTACCATTTTAGTATTTACAGTATTTTTCCACTCTTAAGCTCTTCCAACATATGCACTGCCTTCATGCAGGGATCTATTTCAATTGCCTTTGAGATGAGAGTAAAACTCCTTTTGCCTAGTGTCCAGATTTGGCCCAGAAAGCTATTTACTACAAAGGAAAGCCTGTGACTTTGTTGTTGTTGTTGTTCTACGTATAGAGTTGGAAATAACTTGCTATGACTTGTTAATTTCTGGTACTTTTCCAATACTGGGATTGCTGATTAGGAAATACAAACCCAGACCTAACATCAGAGTCATTAAATATAGCAAAATATTTTTTTAAACAATGGTTATAGCCATAGGAGACTGAATATACTTCTTCTTTTGTGAGGTAATAGCTTGCTTGCAGTGGCTGTCTTCCTTGCTATCTCTATAACAATGTTTTGAGGGGGAAGAGACTACAATAGTGAGAATAACTTCCCCAGAATGATAGTTCTGTTCTGTTCTGTTCTGAGTGGAGGAGGGCTATGGAAGAGAAGTCTAAACATGACATGCTTTCTAGTTTGACTGCATACGACATTAAGGACCAAAATCTGAGCGTCTAACCTTTTGTGGATAACAGACTATTAACAGACTGTTGTCCCTTTGTGTCCAGTAATTGTGTATTAGCCACATACATCAGACGGTTATGATGTTCAACACCCTGTCAAATTTTGTAAAATTTTCCTTGGAGGGTGCATAGGCCAGAAAAGCTTCAATTCATTCTGGGTATTATGGACTCTGAACAGAGAGACAATTTTTCTTTTCTTTTAAACAGGTACAATTGCTGTTGTTTGGCAGGAAGTATTAGGCTAGAGGTAACTGTTCTACAAGGCAATAAAAAGCTTTCTATATGTAAAAATGATTCTTGTCAATCTTTTAAAGAGGCAATACAATGAAGAACAAGCTTCTTCTGGTATCTAGAGAGATTATTCAGTTTCAGAGAGCTAGGCCATGGAATTAAACGGTCTTGTATCGTTTTAATACTTGCATGTGACTGAACTCTAGACCATGGGTTTTTCCCCCCCCTAAAATAAACTAAATTTTGCTATCTGTTAAATCAGGGGTGCTCTGCATTGAATGTTAGCTTGGGTTTGTGAGGTCTGATCCAGGGGTGCACTACACGTCCAGCCCATAGGGACCAAAGGTTAAGCATCACTGTGCTAAATCAATAACAAGGTCCTTTCCTAAGTGCTGTATCATAGTAGTGACAAAGCAGGCTGGATATATCAATGAAGTTACTGTAGGGCTGTTATGTATATCTGTTTTATAATGCTTTAAGGAGAGGCAGAAGAGGTTTAAAGCACTGATCAGTACTGTAACTAGGGGGTGGGTAGGGGAGAGTGATGGGGGCAACCTCCTAGTGCCAATGTGGTGGCAGGGAGAAGGAAGCGGTTGCTGCTAGCAGCTGTGTATTTGTGACCATGAACTGGAAATTGCCACTTCGGCTTTGCCCCACGTGCCTGGTTGCATCCATACACTGCTGAAGCGTATACAGGAGAAACAAATGTGTTGTGTTTTGGGTGGCACAGTTGTTGGCACTTCTGGTTCCTCATTCTGTTAACATCTATTCAAGATACCACTGCACAGTCTTTTCCAAAGGCTCTGGACTTCCATTATAATCTTTCTAACACAACAATCAGTCACTTCGAAGAATTGTATACAACGTGACTAAAAGCCAAGAACCCTTTTTTGTTTTACTTGAAGCCTTACTGTGAGGGTTCAATGAAGGAAAATTTAGATGAGCTTGAAACAAGTTGCTGAATTGGGTTACTTGTTCAGTGGTAGTGAAGAATGATTTGGGTTAACTTGGTCTTCAAGCTCTTACCCATACAGGTGTTGGGTGTGTTAATGTTGTCCGGGGAAACTTGACATTGGAAGGAAAGGGTTAAAATGAAAAAAAATAGATGCTGGAACTCTGAACTAGCTGTGTCGTGTTTTGCCTCAAAATGCTGTTGAGTATTGCTGAGTGGCTTTGAGTTCAAAGTAGAAGGCTACGGGGGGAGAAGTGGGGACCCTAACATGTCCAAATTTACATTTGACTTGAGCCTTTAGGGTTCATGTCTTCCACCTTAGTTCTGCAGAACTGTATGGATTCCCCAACAAATTGCACCTTTTGCTTTTTGACTTCCTGTATGTACAACTAGTGTTCTGTTCATGACCACAAGCAAGCCTTAAATAGAACCTGCCATTTGTATCTCTCATGAATTATGCATTTACCAGTATGTGTGATACATTATTAATCGCTAATCTGGGGAATTCAAGTGTTGTCACTAAGAGCATGCATCTGAGCAATTTTTAACAATACCAACATAAGAAAAATACACAAATTATTCATTACTCTCATTTCACCTATCAGTGGTTTTGACAGAAATGAAATCATTCTGTTCATATAGATATATAAGCTTATTTACTGGGACCTAGGCAAACCAATAATATTTAGGTAGAAAAAGAGAGACAACAGCATGATATCAGTGCTGTTCTGCCTGTAAAATCCAAGGTTCAAGTCGCTGGAATAACAGGCCTGTGAGTGTCACTGCCTGCTGTACTTTCCATCAGACTGGGATGAGCATTTGACAGCCTAGGAAAATTGAAGATCAAAAGTTATCTGTGGAGCCGAGGCTCGAACACTGAGGGCCTTGTTAGACCTTACACCGCATGCCAAAGAAACATTAATTGGATTAGTGTTGTCTGCCTTAGTGGAGCAGTTGCCCATGATGTGAAAAACCAGCTCTGACTCTCCTTCACCTGCACATCTGTGACTTGCCACTAGAGGCTTGGTGAGCAGGGGCAGGATGAGGGGCAGGACCCACTTGCTGCTCCCACTAGTGCTCGCTCGCTCGGAGCTCCAAGGGACCCGATCCTTTTTTTTCTCCAGAGCTGACGCACTGCCCTGTGCCCTATTAGTTGCGCTGCTTGAGGTCTGAGGGGCCTGATCTTTTTTCTCTGGAACTCGAGTAGCAGCCCTGGCCCTGTACTGTGCTGCTGCTGGCAGGAGCAGAGCTGGTTTGGGCAGTGGCAGGAGGTGCTGTGGCTGCTGGGCATGCTGGGGTAAAAAGGATCGGAGCATTCTGATACTGGAAGGCTTAACCTTGGGTGGAATAGCTGTAGGAAGTGGCCACCCAGTAATGGGACGGCAACAAAATTGGGCAGGTCGGAGATCATCCTGTCCTGGAGCGCCATAACTCGAAGCCAAATAATGAGTGCTTGAAGCCACTTGGAAGGTATTAATATGCAGCCAGTCCAGGGACTAAAAGTTTAGGCAGTTTCTGGAACTTAACATGTAAGGACCTTGTTACACCTTATGTTCAGAGTTGCCCAAATGTTAATTGACTTAGTGTTGATTGTCTTAGTGAAGCAGCTGCATCTTAAGGTACAAAACCTTTTCTGACTGCCCCTCACCAACACAGCTGTGACTTGTCACTAGAGGCTTGGTGATCAGGGCAGGACCAGGAGCTAGGGGCAGGACACACTTGCTATTCCCCCTGGGCAGAGTGAGTGCTGCAGCTCCGGAGCACCTAGCAGCCGCAATGCCTCCAACTGCCACGCAGACTGGCTCTGCTCCTGCTGGGCAGGCCAGAGCTCGTCTGAGTGGTGGCAGGAGGCACTGCAGTCACTGGGTGCTCTGGGGCTGCAGCACTTGCTCTGCCCAACGTGCCCAGGGGGTGAGGTGCCATACCCAGGCCCACGGTGCCCTGGAGTCCCTGCTCTCCATGACTTGGGAGGGGCTATGGCATCCTGGGATGCTGCAGGACTTCAGTTTGGGTGGAATACCTGTGGAGAGTGGCCTCACCTTAATGGAACAGGAGTAAAATTTAGGTGAATTAGAGATCCTGCTGTGGAATGGTGCAACTTTTTAAGCCAAATAACAAGTGATTTAAGTCACTTAAGATGCTAATATGCAGTTAATCCACAAATTAAGAGGTCCAAAACCTGCCTAAAATTACTGTGTAACAAGATCCTGACAAGTCCCTGCGTGTTTTACACTTCTCACTTCCTGGGGATGATGCATGGACTGGCTCACTCATCAGGAACCCAACTATGGCTTGCTGCTTGACATGTAGGATCATGGAGGCAGGGGAGGATGACAAAGGAAGAGCTTCTGGAGGAGTTGGTTGTTTCTTTGGAAAGGAAGGCCTGAATAGCAGGGAAGTGAAGGCAAGTAGGGAGCTCGGCTCCTTTAACCCTCTCTATGCCATGTGCTCGTGTGCTGTACCATTTCATACCAGAGGGACTGGGACCAGGACCCTGCCGGAGCTACTTTTTCCCTCTGTACACACACTGAAGGCGAAAGTAACTTTAAAAATGCAGTGCTTTAAAGCCCTCCCCTCCTCATCCTGAAAGCAGTTGCCTAAGGCTTTGCTCCTGAAATCTCCCTATCAGCTGTCTCTCAGAGTGATCAGAGCTGGCATTATGCTGCTATTACAGCCCTTCAGCCTCTACTCCTTCCCCCACTGATTCATTTCTTATCACAGATGTTGGATAGGATAAGGGATCCCAGCACCATACTAGGAAGGTGATGGTCTGAGACTTCCAGTTTAACACTGAGTAGTCTCTCCCCTGCCCTGTAGTGCCCACACTTGTGGAGGCAGTAAATTCTGCCTACATCTCAGCACTGCTGGGATCCGGGTGCATTTCAGGTGTCTGCAGCCATGGGAGGAGCAAGTGGTAAGGGTGGCCCAGAATCAACAGAGGAACTGTCCTTCTATTGACCAATGACCATAGGCCGCAGAATGGGGTGGGCCACCCTGGCCATGGCCCGGCCAACTTTTAGCACGTTGAATTTATATAACCCACAAATGCGCAATTGTTATTCTGGTTAAAACTATATAGCTATTTTTAATTTAGCTAGCTATGCAGTTAAAAAAATGTGCTAAAAGTTGGTTGGGCAATGGCCTGGGTGCCCCACCCTGTTCCACAGCCTATGCCAACGATGCATGCTCTCCACCTCACGAGGAAGCCAAGGGTGGAACTCTGAAAGGTTCTCCAGGGAAATTTCTGCATGATTGATCAGTGAGCAGGTGAATCGCCCTGCTTTACTGAATACTGAACCAGAAAAGAGGAGATGGATCCTTAGGTGATGCTGTTTCAGTACACGCAACCATCTGCCTAATGATTTTTCTCAGTGATGCCAGCTGGACTGATTGACCACTCTGTGATGCCTTTTCTGCCAGAGAAACAACACGTGGCTCCCTGTATCATAAACGTAGGAGGTCTAAAATGTGCAGAAGATTCTTGCATAAAACAAAAATGATCCTGATAACACAACATCAAGACCGGGGCAGGTCAGGATGAGCTAGGTGTCTGAAGGAACCTGGGACTGAATAATCTTCACATTTTTACGTTTTCCCCCAGAAGAGGTTTGGTTAACTGGGGATCGGTCAGCACTCTGGTATCAAGACACCTGTTTCTGAGTAAAGCAGTTCCTAAGCAAAGCACTGATTGTTCTGCCTGATAGCCATATGTTTCCAGCACTGCTTACTTTAAGTAACTAAAAGTCAAAGATGCAAGTAGTGGACCTCAGGAAATCTATAAAACATCAGGTAAGCAGACAAGAAATTAAATTGTAAGCCTCCAGGGAGTGAGACTGCTTCATGAGGCTATACCTTTCATTCTCAAACAGTTTGGAGAAACTTGATGACCAATACCCCTTGATTTAACTGAAGGAGCTTTTTACTGAGTGGGGCTGAACACTCCCTGGAAGGTTTTTATTTGGACCAGTTCCTCGTGTCTGCAACTTCCAAGTACTGTCTGCCTGTTTATAGGTCGTATGTCCAACTGTATAAGAACATAGGACCAGCAAAGTGCCTCTGGGCCATTGAGGCCTGCATTTGTAGGGAACGGTTTCTCTAGAGTCTTAAAAATCATGTTTTCTAGCCCCACTTACCATGGCCACAACATCCCTCATGTAAACAAAACTAAAAACAGCCTGCTGATTGCCATAGCTAAAAACCAGGGGAGACCACTGCTGATGCCCTGAGACTATAATGGTAGAGAAGTTATGATGTTGACTTTTAAAAAAGAAAAGTAATGAAGCTTCTGCTCCAGGAGCTGCATCCCATTTCCTGAGATTCCTGGAGATACCATTTTAACTGGCAAAAATGTTAAAGATAGTTTTCACTGTCTCTCTCTGATCTAAAGAACTGGAGTGAAAAGCCCCTTGTTAACAGCTGAATAAACTATTGTTGGACTGGCACATCACCTAGTTAGAAGGGAAGCACATATGCTTTGGAACCTCTGAAGGCATCAGAAGGCATACGATCCAGGATAGCCCTGGAATAGCTATAAATAACCATTTAATTTAAAATGCAAGAAATGCTGGTTAAGCCAACTCTGTGCTCCTTTCTCTTTGAATACTGGGCTGACAACATTAAATAAAAATGTTACATTAAATATAATTGTCTTATAAATATACTGGTGCTATATTTATTGGCTAGAACACTGAAAATCTTTCCAGAAGAGTGTGACTAAACCACTACTGAAGCATTTTTGTCATGTCTGTCATCGGTGGGGCCTTTTTTGAGGATATACATGAAAAGCCCTCGCTATTGACTGGGCCTTTGGGAGCCACCATGTATCTTTCACTGGACAGCAGTGGTTCTAATTTATATCAGTTGCAGTTAAGGAGTTAATTTGGTTGAATAAAACAAGAACTGTGTTTTCCTGGGAAAACTGGACTTCCTAGTAGCAGGTACATCTCATGGCACCTGTACAGACACTCTTAAAAGCAGAGCTGTTAGATCAGACTCTCTTCAGTTGTAGAAGGCGCTGCAAGAGCGACTTGTTATCCTCCAATTTTAACCAGTTAAATCAGTGCAATGGCAAAGGGATCAGTATTATTTTTAGTGTGCCTGGGTTTCTCTCTTAAATGGCCAGGTAACTTGCTGTTAAATAAAATGAAGTGCTTTTGAATTATTCATTAACTTCATTAACTTTTTCCCCAGAATTGCAAGTCCAGTGCCTGAATTCAGGTTTTCAGCCAAGTATGGTAACTTGCCAGTGGGTCATCTGAACAAATCAGTTCAAATATGCTTGTTTTTGTTCTGTTTTGTTTTGTTTTGTTTTTTTAAGATATACTTTTACTTATGTAAATTCATGCCTAGCATGAGCAAAGTACTTTAGTCTGTGTGCTGTCATCAGAGTATGTGTAGTAAAAGCATTGTACCAAATTGCTCAGTTTTCAGTTCGGAAGAGAATTCCTATTCCTTGAAACACACACAAAACAGAATAATACAGAAGAGATTATAGGATACAACTGTATGCTGAAGAATGATCTCCTATAAGAGGGGCACAGTGACCTAGAGGAACTGCCAAGTCTCTTGATCTCCAATTTCTGCTGAGATTCAACAATTCTGTCTTAATCATATCTGGTTATGCTCTGTAAGTCTAAGTACAGACATTTGGGGAGATTAAATTGGGTTTGGAATGGCTGTCCAATTTAAACATAGCTTGTCCTGGTGCCAACCTTACACTTACAGATCTGGTTTCAGTGACCAGCAATCAGTCTGAACCTGTAACTACAGAAATTCCATGCACGCTCTAGTCTAAAAATTGCAGAACCTGGTTTGATACTACATAGATCCAGGTTTATCAGATCTATTCAATTTAACTTAAATTGGTGCAGGGAATGTCTGTCTACTTTCCCTGCACAGCCCTGGAGCTGCTCTTTTCATCCCCGCACCCCACTTCCGACCAGCCAGCCCTCTCAACTGCCATGCCAGAAGCAGCTTGGGATGTAGCTGCTTTTATCAGTGTTCACCACTGCCGGTGCCAAGCAAGTAAGTCCTAGTGGGCGGGTGGGGTATAATAGGTTCACTGGGGAGTGACACCACGCTGCCTGCAGGTTGTGCCAGCCCAGCCCACTCACAAGGTATAGCTGCCCCCCTGACCCCACCAGCAGGTCATGCCTGCCACCAACCCCTCTCCAGTAGGTCATACCTGCCTCCCCCCATGCCCCAGTGAATCCCCCCAACCCGCTCACCAGCCCCATCCTGATTTCCTAATACTGGGCAGCCATTTTGAATTGATTTAACCTTTCCCTAAAGGCCCTGAATATCTATACTTAGCCTAAATGGCTGCAGACATTTTTATTTTAAAAGGGAAATCTAACGTGTCTATTTACAATCAGTGTAAATATAAAAAATGTTAAAATCTTTATTGTCTTAACTGTACCATTAAAAGTTCATAGGAGAATAAGTCTGGCTCTTGGCTGTCCTAGGGCTCCTTGTACAGTTTTCCCTAAAAAGCTGGAGGACGTGGCATCTGTAGAATATCCCCCATGCTCTGTACAAGAAAATTTATATGGTGGCAAATATTTGTCCTAGCAATAGCTATACCATTGTCCCACTTCCCTTTATAGGAGTTGGGTCCAAGAAAAAGAGGCCCTGGCTAAGCTGTCCTCACATGCCAGCACTGCTGTGATTTAAATGTTACTGCTGCAAGAAGGGCATATGTTAAGGCATATGACATGAAGAAAACAAGGTGGGTCTTTCGGCTTTTCTCACCCTTATTTGGATTACTTGGCCACATTCAGACGAGCAAGCACAGGCCCTTTGAAATTCTGGTATCAAAAAAAAAAAAAAAAAAAAATGTTGGAAAAAAGCAGCACAGGGCGTGCTCCTGGAGCGTAGAGAATCCGTATGACTGCCCTGTGTCCCCACTGCCCCAGCATGCTGGGGCAAATAAGAGTGGGGCAAGGCAGCGGTGGTGGCTTGGACCCAGGTACTGTCCCAGTTAAGTAGGGGTGGGGGACTGTGTGGGAGTGAGGGGGGGTGCTTGGGAGGGATGGGTTCCCCACATGGCGCATGCCCTCCCCCCAACAGCAGCTGTCGGGGCACTCATGGCCCACTGCAGGCACAGCTCCCCTGGCAGCATGCGACTCAGGGGCTGTACATGGTGTGGACCCAGTCTGCTGGCATGCATCCTCACACAGAACTGGGTCAGCTCTTGCTATCACCTGGGCAGCTGGCACTGAATGCAGGGGCTGCACACCCTTGGGCCAAGCCAGGTCCTGTCTTCATGGTCCTGCACTTTTGAGCGATGCGCGCTGCCCCTGTGGTGCGTTTGGACATGGTCCTTGATTTGCTTCCCAGTTAATAAGATTAGGGTAGGGAGGAGAGAAAAGTTAAGCTACTCTCTCAGTATAGAAAGAGAACTGGAAGGCGTCGTGGCTTGCTGGGGGAGAATAGAGCAGCGGCTGGAGGGGGAAAATCATCAGGGAGAAAGTGACGTCTTAGTTGTTTTTTCCAGATGAAAAGGAACTGGCAGTGAAGTGGTGGAAGGATCTAGGAAAGTATGTAAATTGGGGCAAGGAGCAGAACTCGAAGCAAAATAATGAAGCCAGAGTAGATGATAGACGCCCTTTTTCACAGGGTCCAAGGCAGAGGGCATGGCATGGCTTGGTTTTTGCAGATGCTAGAAATCACTCTGTTTACAAATGAGATTTGAGTGGGTAGCTTTAAGAAGTTAGATTCTTCTCATCCAATCCACCTTCTCTGTAGATTTATATAAAAAAAAATACTTATTTTATCAAGTGAAACTGGTCCATGAATTATTTGTTTAATTTGAGCCCTGATTAATTGTATGCAGATATAAAACTATAATTAGCTGCAGTCATAAAATACAGTAGCTAAGGTTATCCAAGGAGAGCTCTCAAGAAATCATTGTCTGGAAAAAGAGCTGCCTTAGAGCATGTACAAAGGTAGTAGGCTTTATATGATGGGAACTTGGGTTGGACGCTGGCCTCCATGCACATATACAGGATGTGCAGCTGAACTCGGACAGCTTTCCAGACTGCTCCTTTTTCCTCCTTTAGTCAATGCCCTGGCTTATTTTTAAAATGGGACTTGTCTGGTTAGCTCTGGATTTTAGAATGCTGAATGGGAATCTGTCATTGTTATAGTCCAATACCTGCTTGCAGTTTTGAGTTGGACAAGTCATATTTTTGCTAATGAGTTTCTCTTTAAGTTGTGTAAATAATAAATCTAAATTTTAACTCTCAATTTTTACTTTAAAAGTTTTACTAGTTTCACAAATTACATTAAAAATATTTTTTTCTCTTTGCCTTCCCTGCTCTTTTTTCAGTTTATTTACTCGGTGTATTTAATGTACTCTTGGTATATTCACTTTCTCTATTTTCCCCCCTTGAGTCGGGCAGTTTTCTGTTTTTGTGGGTCTTTTAACGTGACAACAAGGACTGCAAACATGTTTAAGAAACAGAAAATTATTACTGTAAAAATGAAATTAGCTGGCATAGAGATTGAGACGGGTGAAAAACCTGAACTGACTTGAATTTGCAGTCCCTTATTAAATTAGACATAGCAAAAAACTTGCTTTTATTTTGGTATTATAACTCACACAATCTCATTGCTTTTATTTTCTGTATGCCTTTCATTAGTCCTCATTATTTTTTTGTTGTTGTTCAAATAAAATATAAACAAGTCATTGGCAAGATTATAAATTATAAACATTCAGATGATTTTGTTGATTCATGCAGTGTTTAAAAGTGTTTGTATCAGGCTGGGTTTTTTTGTTACAGCTGTATAGTATATGTTACATTTTTCTCTTAAGAAGAAAACTTGCATATGTATGATCTGTCTTGGCCAAAATACTTGTATAATTTATCCTAATCGAATTTCCATTGAAATCCATAGGAACTTATTCATCTACATAGTCCATAGATGATACTACTTATTCTTGTTTTTCTGACTAAATACGAAACATTAGTGTTTATCATCAAGTACATACACCAAAACATGCAGGATGTGTGCCTTGGGTAAGCTGTAACTCTATGATAAATTTAACACTTTATTTGTTAAATTGTTTTGTTTGATCTGTGCAACTTAAGTAATGCTTAATGCCATTTTAAAAACTTTTATTTCCCTACTTTTTTTGAGGGAAGGGAAAGAAAATGACATGCCTAAGTGTATTAACCATGCTGAGTACAGTAACATAGATCATACATATAGATATAGCATGTAGTTTAACCCAAGTGTAGCATAATATACTGTATGCATATACGTATGTTTGCATACAAAAAATCTTTTGAGTGGGGAGAAGAGAGAGAAAGGACACAAGCATGTGTGTGTACTATAAAACTTTTGCATCTAAACAATGTGAAATGAATTAAAGGTGGCATGAATCATAATGAAAGACTCGATGCTTTGGTATCCAAGATACGTTAACATGCTGATAAGTTACTTGTCTCCCTGCTGTGAGAACTGGTTGCTGTATTTGATTCTTTGGTTGAATACAAACTAAATTAAATCTGCACTGACCTATATTGTGCTTTAGCTAATGACCCAGTTAACCTCTGGCTAATTTTCTGTCTTTTGGTGTCCTGGGAACAGGGACATGTTTACTTCAGTTGTGGCGAACCTTTAGAAATGTGCCACTGGCATTTATTATTCTAAAGCTGTGTGTTTTAATAGAAATTAGCTAATGGGCCATGGGGGTCTGCAGAAGTTGCAGAATGCCAATGAGAGGCTTTCTTTCTGTTTTCCTCCACCCTGATTTACATGACTAAGCTTTTTGCTTTTTTTGTTTCTTGGTTATTGATCTGTCTCCTGTGGAGGAAACAAACTATTTGCTTAACGTGCAGGACATTAACATTGGCAGCTTCCCAGAGTCTCCTCCTCTGCAACCTTAAATGAAACCAGAACCATGCAGGTATTGGCAGGGAAGATTGCAACTGTAATGCAAATTCTATCATTTCATGGCTGTGTTATGTAAATAGGTCTGGATATAATCATAAAATAATAATGTTGACCTTGGCAAAGGGCAGAGCTGCCTTACAAGGAATAACATTTCTCAACAATGGAAATAGGATTCTGCTTCAGTTAGGAGGGACCATATATGACAAATTGTTTTTCTTTTCCTTCAAGAAATGCCAATTCACTTAACGGGAAATGATTAAACAAACGACAACAAAAAAGGTGGGAGGGGGAGGTCACCAGATGTCTTCAGCCACGCATGTTCACTTTAACTCTGCATCCTCCACCATCCCTAACTATAAACCCTCAGGTCAAGGAAGTGGGTTTCTCATCCTCTGTTCCACGCACCGAAGGGGAGAGCAAAGATGGCTTAAGACACCGTTTCACCTCTCAAATTTGAAACCAATGGTTCTCAACCTTTTTAGAGGCAGGGCACCCCTCCAGAACTTTTATGAATATGGCAGTATCCTGGTTGCAAACCACTGTCTTACTGCCTCAATGGACTGGGTAACTCCTTTTCCCCACAAGAGAGCAGCAGTGCAGTTGTTGGTTCCAGTCCACGCTCAGGTAAAAAAAAACCAAAAAAAACTCTTCCCCCCTCCCCTCACTCCCCAAAAAGTTCGATTTTTTTTGTCATTTACACGAGAAATTTTAAGTTACTTTCAGTGGAATAGCTCCTAATTTACATCATGTTAACTGAAATGGGAATGAGGCATAGAGAGTAAAATATAAAAAAGTGGTAATCCACTTTTACTCTTTGAGATACTCCTGTTGATATGAATGAGATTGCTTTGGGTGGAGTAAAGGTGAAATAACAAATCAAATTGATTCCAATTGACTTGACATCCTAGCTTATGTAACATCTTTCATCTCTTGGGTTTACATAAAGGAAGAAGTTGTGAACTTTTTAAAAAGGTGAGTTATGTCTGATTGGGAAAAAGGCTTGCCAGGATAAGCCCTGATTTATTTGGTTTATAAGCCTACAAACATCATGTGCTTTGTCAGCCTGTCAGTCGGTTCTCCTGCCCGTAGGGCGGTGGCACTTAGCCGGGGGACGATTGCTGGAACCAGGTGGAAGCGTGCCACGTACTTCCTGCAGAGTCAGACTGAGAAGCAGCTGTGGCAGGAGCATGGACCCTTGTTGAAGCCCTTCCTGGTCTGAGCCCATGAGTTGCTTTTGGAAACAGGTAGGCATGCCAGTTCCACCTAGCCCACGTGGCTGTGTTTCCAGGAGACAGTGGGGTCACATTGGGAAGGGCTAAGGCAAGAACAGACGCTTCTGCCCATAGCTGCCTCCCGATCTGGCTGTACAGGAAGTATACAGCACAGTACCACCTGGCCACAGTGGCAGCAGAGGTGCCTGAGTTGTGGCTCCTTCGAAAGGATCTTGTGGCACCCCGGGGTGCTGCGGAGAACCACTTGTCTAGACCCACCCAGTTACCAGTATGTTACAAACAGTCTTGGGGTCATCTTGACTGTTTAATGGATCCTCTGATGCATAAGAAATCAAAGCTGGCAGGCTTGCCATCTGTTCTGATCACGCTCTTTCTCTAGTCCTACGACATTATGCTCTCTGCTATGGGTATGTTCTCACTCTGAGCACTGTAAGACACTTGAATGGAACCATTTTTCCCAGCTCTCTGAGCTGAAGCAGTAAAGAGTAACTGTCTCTTGTATTCTCATTCCTTTCCTTGAGCAAAATGGATCTAAATAGCAGAATCACTTATTCCGTGCTGTATACATCTGCTGTCAGACAATTCAGTCTCCAAGGATCACTGTCCTAACTTTTCCGGTCACTTCCAACTCCCTGCTCTTGACTGTTCCTGAACACGCCCTTGTTTTTACTGTTTGTTTACCCATTACTGTAAAACGTTGTGGTAATTCTTAAGCTGTGGCCTGGGAATCATTAGTCATTTGTGGAGCACTAATTTTTGTAGAGAGCTTTATTAAACTTCCTCATAAGCAACTGCTGTTGTTGGCAGAAGGATGTTCTGCAATCGTGAGCAGGAGGGGTTCCAATTTATGGCTCTGCCATCTCCTTGCAAAGACATGGCTCATGTGGTGAAAAATTGTAGACTGTTGAACCGGAGCAAGTTTCATCTTATTCTTGAATCGTGCATTTTTAGAGTTCTAAAGATGGCAGAGAATGGATTAGATCTAGATACAAACGTTGCAATTAGATCCTGTATTTGTAATGGGTAAGAGATGATCATTAAACCTTCTCTGAGTAGGACTTAATCCTGAGGGAGCTGCAGTCTGGATTTTTGGATCTGGACTTCACAGTTCAGGTTGATATGGCTACAAATAAGCGAGGTTGAAACTTCAAAATTTTAGTTAATTTTTTAGGATGTTTTAAAAATGACATTGTAAAATTAATCTCTTCTCTATCTTGGCAATTGTTTTGTCCTGAGCTGTATGCTTTTTCCTTGGATTTCAGAGGGATGGTCAAATGAATATCTCCATACCTACAGATCTCATTCACATCCAGTTGTTGTTTCAACACTGTTCCACCTTTGCAAAACATCTTAGCAAGTCTCTAACCAGTCTGGCACCTTCTTTATTCTGCCTCTTGTATCGAGGAGCTGTTAAAAATAATACATTTCTCTAAACCTGCCAAACCTTTTTGACATATGGATCACTCAGTGGTTACAGATTGAGGCTCTGAGACGCAGCTGTCCCAGAGCTGATCCCTTTTATCAGTGGCACATTGCTTGCCTCTTGTAGTTCTTACTGCAACCTCCCTTTGGGGGTGAAATGCTCCATTATTTTTGCTTTGCCCAAGGCAATAACAAAAACAATCACCTGTTTTCACTTGCATGTCAGCCGTTGTGCTGTGGTATAGATGTTCTGCAGAGGATGGCAGATGGGGATATTTTACAGCAGTGAGTCCTGTGCTGCTTATGAAGACGCACGGGTTTTAGGCAAAATGTTACCTATTCATACTGAGCTGTAGGACACTTTTTGAAGCCATTTTTTAGATCTGAGAAGCACTAGTGGATCATTATGTTTTTTAAGGAAATACAGTGAGTGGAAGAGGAAGGGCATCCCCTCAAGGATTTTCTAATGGAATTTTATTCTGTCAGATAAGGGGTGTCTGTATTCTGTATGGAATAAGCAATAGGGTTGGCTCCACAATACACGCATCCTAGAGATCTCCCAGTTGGCCAGGGCAATCTGTCCTGAACCTGGAAATTTAGCATTCACTGTTTTGTTTTTTTTAAAGAGTTGTGGCCCCTATTTTTCTCCTCTTCCCTACTTTGGAGTCGGCCACGTTATGGAGGGGCATCCTTGGAACTGGATTGCTGTCCTTTCTTAGACATTTGTCCTACTCAAGCAAGGTGGGACATTCATTCTACCATTGGCTCACCCAATGTCTATCTCTCCTTCTCCGTGGATTCTTCCACGTCACTGTACTATGCCTATTTCTATGGGACTGAAGATTGTGAAGGCACAATCTGGTTCTATAAAACTATCAACCATCTTTGTATGGGAAGTATGCTTTTGCATATTGACTACACATTGAGAGCCACAGTTTTGTTATACAGATAGTGTGGCTTTGCACTGGAGTTCAAATGTTAAATAGTTTCCTGCAGTTTTCTTTTTTAAAAGATAGGGGGGAAAGAAATACTAGCCTAGTTATATTTTGTCTTTCTTGGTATCTCTGAAAGCCTTTTCATCAGAAAGATAAAGTATGTGAAAGCAATGCACTAGGAATTTTAAATCCCAAGATAGTCAATCCCTTCTCCCTTACAGCTGGAGCATCTTGAAAACAGGAACTTTTTCTGTCAGTCATCAGTCAGAGTACAGGGAGTTCTGCATACAAAGGAAGCTACAGTGCCCCACAGCTAAGTCCCTAGTCTTTTCTGTTTATGAGCTTATTCTGTCAAGGTCTGTTAGTTTTGGTATTGTTAGAGGTTTAACAGGATTTTAGACTTGCTGGTGGTCTCCATGGGTCCTTTCCCTTTTTTACCTCCTGAGTATTCCTTCTGCAAGAAGAAAAAAAGCAACTGTGACTGAGAAGATTGGAATTACACAGGGTGTAATTCCTTTATACATAAACTTTTATTTAAGGGTATAGCTGTTTTCTTGGTTAGTGGTCTAGAGGCAAACTTCCACCAGCTCTCTGCAATTCCTGGCTTTTGTCGGAAAGTAAATGGAGACTTTGGTAACTATTAACAATAAAATTTGGAGATGTGTACATAAATGTGGTACAGTATCATTATGTTTTAATACATTCATTAATAAATCTGCACATCAGTGACCCATGTGGCATGCCCGCACAGCTGTTTGCCAGTTAAAGGGGTAGCACAAATTACCTGTAAGGACAAGAGGAACAGTTTCCTTTTGTGACTTATGAGCATGGGGTCTCTGGTCTGTAGCTTGGCAGTACAATTACGTCCTAAGGAAGGCTGTCATTTAAGCATGGTTAATGCACACGATTAACACGTTAATCACTTCGCATTAATTTTTTTAACACGTTAATTGCACACTTGGTTTTGGAGCCCACACCCATAAACACCCCCCCCCAACACACTCTCACCCATGCCCAACCATAAAAAGTACCTGCATAATTTTACATAACTTTGAATTTTTCTGTACATAAATTTGAGTTTTTAGCTGTGCAATTAAAAGCACAATGAATTGCAACTAATTTTTTTAATTGCTCAACTAATCATGGTCAATTTTTATAATGGTTTGACAGCCTTAATCCTAAGTATCTTTGCTTATGACTTGTGGTGAAGGCATAGTCTAGCCCTTAAAAATAACAAAAACAACAACAACAACAAAACCACAACCAGAACTCCATGTTTAATACACTGAGGATTTTTTCCACCAATATAGTGTCTGGGCTGTGCTGCAAAACACATACCATAACAAATAGTAGTAAAATTTGCTGTTTCTGATTTAAAATATTGGTCCCTAAAACTGTACAATGGCCAAAGAGATGAAAAACTGAGCTTTTCAGAAATGTTATTTCCTGAAGCATGGATCTTGTTTACCTCCAACTTTAACTTGTATAATTAAATATATCTGGCTTAGTTTGAGGAGTTTTAGTTGTTATTTTTAAATCTTTTTAATACCAAAAAACAGGGCCTAAAATATCACTGCAAATAAAAGAGCAAATGTTTCTTTCATGATCAGTGGTGATCATGATAAATTACTGCACATTTATTTAGTACTTGTTTTAGCAAGTACTGGTAGACGCACCCCCTATTGATTAAGGACCTAAATTCTGTCCTTTTTTTTTTTGTTCTAGGCTGGGAATATATTTAAGTGGGGGGAGGGCAGCTCTTAAATTTCTAAAACTGTTCAGTGGGTACTGTGACTGTGTTATGGAGAGAGATTCTGTTACTCCCTACTTGCACTGAGTAGCACCTTGTTCTACTCCATTGACAAATGTTGGAAGGATATAACTACTCTAAGGGTATCAAAATGTAGCCCATGGGGAGTAAAGAAGCATAATATGAAGCAAGAATTCTCTATGTAATAACATTATCCATTTTTTAACAGCAAAGCAAATCCTCTTGCCCTTGCTTAACCTTTCTTCTTTCTTGTGCTCTCCTTGATGTAAATGCCATACAACTGATGCCCACAATCTATAGCCAAGGATGGAATGGAAGTCAAGTAGTTTGGGACAATGAATATAGAGGGGTGACATTTAATATACGGTGTGGCCTTCAAGATTGTGTGAATTTCCAAGATGCAGGCTTCCTTAAGCCAGACAAAGTTCTTCGGGTAGCTGATATCTTTTATTACACCACCTACAATAGTTGGAAAATTATACTTTGCAAATATTTGGGTACAAACACCCTTCTTCAGGCAGAGGAAGCATTCTCTACCTGAAGAAAAGTGTTTGTACCTGGAAGCTTGGAAAGAAGAGGGTTTTTTTCCAACTAGTGTAGTTGGTGTAATAAGATATCAGATTTACCCAAAGAGCCCTTTTTGCTTATGTCCTTATATCAACATGGCTACAACCAACACTTACTTAAAACATGTTCTCTCATAACTATAATAATTTTTCATGTATGAATACTTGCTAAGCAGTAATACAAATCCCATCTTTTATTTAGCATGTGTGTAGAGGAAAATGTTAAGCATGATTGCATGAAATTCTGCAAATTACCCTTCATAGTTTCAGTCTTTTGATAAGAACATAAATGTAACTGTCTGATTTTCCTTTTTCTTCTAGCCTACACAAAGGTCTGACAAAAAGGTACCTTTGCCATCATGCCTGATATTTGGTGTGGAGGATGATAAATAGCAAATATAGTGTATATGCAGTGTTTCTCTGCATGCTACTTTGATCTAACCTATGCCACTTGACCTTGTAAGCCTACCCCTGAGAATACAGGGGTTATTTTATTAAGGTTCATATTTAGTAAGTTTCATTGGATAGGAAGATAATGTGTAGCATGTTCAAACATAGGCACACATTCTCTGGTCCACCTGAGATGCTTGATAAAGAAATTAGCTTTAAGCTTTACTAATGGAAGCAGTGGTCTTAAAGCTGTTCTAGCTTACATTCAGTTGCCAAAGGCCCTGTTCTGTTACCTTCTTTACAAAGTGTCACAACAAGCTCATCAAAATAAAATGTAGGGAAGCTCATGATGAAAAATCCTAATATTGAAATAATAAAAAAAACCCTACCATATTTACAAGAGAGAACTGAAACTTCCAAATGTTTAAGACTGATCTGTGCACTTCTTGCATTTCAGGTTTAACTTAAGTATTTTTTTCCTGTATCTTTTCTGACGCTTACAGTAAGTAGGGCTTGAAGGGGCTTTCTGTTTTTAAAAAAGAAACCTCAAGATTTTAGACTCCAGGCATTAGAAACTTTCCCAGAGCTTAGTTCAGATATGACCAGGCCATGCCTAAAGTATTAGATACACATCGATAGAGAGAAAAGAGGACCATGTTCAATATAAATGTAAAAAAGCTTTTAGACACTTCTGATTATCTGTCGCTTTGCATGAATAACTACAGCAGCTTGCAAATAGGAAGGATTTGGCAAAGAAGCCAGAATTGCAAATCCTTTGCAACAGCATTGCGCTCAGATTAAGTTCCTGTGAAATCTTTCCTCGGTCACTAATTTCACACTCCAGGGATGGAATTCTGAACACTTTATAGAATATAAATCTCATTCTAATAACTGGTTCTTGGAGCCTGGGGGTTTTGTTTGGGGTTTTTTTCCGGGGGGGGAGGGGAGATTGTAGTCAGTGCCTTTTATAAGAAAATATTTAATTCCTTTATAGCAAGTATAGTAGATTATGTTAAACCTTTTATTTTATAATTGTAGACACTCTGTGGTAATTTGGAGTATGCCGTGAGAGTGAGGTTCTGAACACATTATTCCCCATTTACACAATTTTCCAACAATGCAAGTACTTCTACAGCAGCTGTTATAGGCAGGAATAGTAGTGGAATTAGCTTGTTAACATCTGCTTCATCCTTTATTCAGAAAATAAAACTTGTTTTTGAAGCAGCATTTTGCCTGTAGGGCTAGGGACAAAAATTACACACAAACTGGTTTAGGTGATCAGAAGCCAGTTCAAGTCTGTAACGCAACAGAAGGTCTGTGTATGTAACTGCTTTCAAAATGACTGAAACTGGTTTAAGATAAACCTGGATGGATGTAGTGTCAGACTTAACTGATTTAGCTTAAATCGGTTCAGTCTCAGATCCCCTCCAGATTCAAGCTAACTCATAGTCCCCCAACATCCTAGGATGCTTTGCACCTCCCCTGCAAACCCCCTGTCAGGGGGCTTGTATTTCAGTAATCAAAAGTGAATGTTTGTTCACTTACTGGTTCAATCTATGTAGCTTAGACTAACCTGTGAAGTTTGAATCAATTCGGCCTCAGGCTTTTTGACTGTCTGTACTTGATCTACCTGAATAATACAACTGCTGGAGCTAGTTACGAAATTTTTGCTGAAAAGATTTTAAATCAAAATGATAGTTTTTACAAACTGAAACCTACTGCAGGACTATCTGATTTCTGCTCATCTGCTTGGAAAAGGATTCTTCGGATGGAATGTCAAAGGACAGAAGGAAATAGAAGGGAGAGCAATTACATACCAGAACAGCTAGTAGTCTGGTGGTTGGGGTAATTGGGAGAAAGACAAAACTAAGGATTGAACCACATTGAATTCCCACAGTTCTCCTCTTTATTCTAGAAAGATTTCAGAAGACCTCAGTTTTGTCCCAGTGTGAGGTAGGCACAATTTTGAAATCTCAGGTCATGTTCCCATGAGCAGGGGCGTTCAGTTGCCATGGGGGGAAATAAGCAATGACACAAATTTGTGCCTCTGCATTTTGCACTGGAGCACGCCCCTGTACGTGAGGTTAGTGCAGGGGAAAATGCTCCGCGTGGGGTAGGGGAGGCTGGGGCAGTACCTGTGCGTGGTGCCGGCCTCCTGGGGCAGCAGTGGCGGCAATCCAGCATCAGGGAGCCTGGCCAGCATCCATGTGTGCCATACCGATTTGTTTTGTTTTTGGTTCTGTGGCAGTAGTTTTTAGTTTGTTTTGACAATGGGAGTTCCTCATGTCAAAAAAAAAAAAAACCCAGCGTGCTGCAAATTTGCAGTGTGGTGAATGCACATGCATGTGCATTGTGTGCTGTTTACACTGCCACAAACTGCATATGCATGCTCATCTGGGCACACCCTCAAATTTTGTGGAATGAGAGAGATTTCTGGCTCGGCTCTAAAAAGTCTGCAAACTGATACACCCTTTCTAGATCATTGCACAATAAAGTAGCAGTGTGAACTCTGTACAGTTCCTTTTACCGTAATGCAACTGTGATAAGAATTTATCCTAATAACTATTGAATGAAACTTAAACTATACAATAAACATATGAATTGTTCAAATCACATAGCCTTAAAATCCAGAATAAACCAATCATTCCAAAATATTAATGTAAATTGGAAGTAAAAATAGAGTTAGAAAATTCCCAAAAGTTTTTGACATAGAAGAAAGGGGAATATTTAAGGGGTTTGTTTTGTTTTGTTTGTTTGTTTTAAACTGAACTAAGAAGAGTCTAGAAATATTTTTTTTAAGCTGAACTTTCAATTGCTGTCAGGATATATTGCTGAAAAAATACAGTCCTTAATTCTTTGCTCTGATGTGGTGAATGGTTGATAAACTTTAATGTTACTTCCATTAACTGTTGTTAAACAGAGAGAATTTTCATAGACAATTGCATGTTTCAGTAAATGTGCTCCTGACTACAATCAAATGTTTGAGGAAAACTAACTAAACTGTTAGTCTGTAAAAAGACATTGGTAAACCGTGACCGGTTCAAGAATGATTAGTAAATGAAAGGAGGACTACACTTAGTGAGGATAGTCCAGCTTTTGACTATAAATTGTTGAGCTATCCTCAAGTGATGAAATGCCTGAGCAAACTGATTCATTTTCAGCATGCTCAGGAGTCTGGCCGAATTTTTAAGTGTACTACTTCTTTAATATTCATGTTAACGATCTTTTTTTTCACATGAGGTCTGGCATTCAGAGAAATGTAAGTTTTTAAAAATTGATTTAAAATAATTCAAAGTTCCTTTTTTTTAAAACCAGTTGCCAGCATTTGCCATTCTGAGATCAACATATTTTAAGGAAAATATTTAGAATAGGATGGTTACTGCCCAGCATGTACTGTGTTTATTTTGGCATTACAGATCCAAACTGTTCGTCTCCAGGTGCTCTCAGTAAAATTTGTAATTTTTTATGAGCACCTTGCATTATTAAGACAAGGAGACTGTACAGGGATTATGTTAATCTTGCTGCACACACCATTTTCAAAAGCCTTACTCTAATACAGTACATGTTCTTGCAATTGCAGGCAATGTGCTGATTGTTATATATAACTTTGCTCATAAACAAGTGATTTGTGGTTGCAGTGTTAAACACTCATTGAAGACTTGGTAGCCTGGGTAGCAACATTTTCCTGTTCTTTAATGACAGCTGTTTTTTTCCTATTTAATAAAGCAGATGTGTGGATTTAATTACAGTGTTTACTGCTGGGGAGATTGCTTATTTTATGGAATTAAAATACCTTAACTCTCTAAAGATTACTATATTGTATTCCCTTCAGTGCCAAGATACCACGCATTGATGATAATTACAATTTTTTTTCATAATTTGCCAGACATGTTCACGGTGACATTAGAAATGTAGCTCAGCTTGTTTTGCTTGAAAAATAACATGATCATGTGCACGTTGTATTTGCATAGCTTCACTTCAAAGGCTAATAAAAATCAATAGAGGGGAAAAGCAAGAGCAAAGAAAAATGATATTTATTTGAAAACAGCACGATAAAATAACTCCAGGGTAGACCAGTGCTCACTCTTTTCTTTTTTGGTCTGAATGGTATAATAGTTTCTGTTTAGGCAGTATGCTCACAGGACAAGGCCAGAAGTTGCACATAAACTGGTTTAAGTGATCCGAAACTGGTTTAAACCTGTAACTGAACAGATGTTCAGTGCACGTAAACTAGTTTGAAAATGGCTGAAACCAGTTTGAGAGGATAAACCTGGTTCGATGTAGTATCAGACTTGACTGGTCAAACCGGTTTATGGAACTACTGTCCCAGACCACTGCCTGGTTTAAGTTAAATCAGATCCCTAATGGAGATGCTCTGCAGCCCTGGGCTAAGCTGTGCTCTCTGCTCCAGCAGAGCAAGGCTGGCCCCATGCCTCTGCTCCCAAGCAGGAGCAGGAGTGGGGGCATGGCTAGATGCTGCCCCCCCTCAAGGCAAAGGGGGCAAGGAAGAGGTTTATTCTCCCCCTCCTCCCCTGTCACACCAGCACAGACCCCAGCTGGGTTCTGCCAGGCAGGGGTCCAGCAGCGCTGTCAGGCATTTTATCCCACTCACCACTTAAGTGGTAGGGGGGCATGGCCAGCTCGGGAAGCAGCATAAAGCAAATGGAGATGGATGGAGGAGGATTTGCTTTTCCCCCTCCATCCCCTGTTCCATCTGAACAGACCTGAGGCAAGGTCTGCCTGGGTGGGGCGAAGCAGCCCATGTTGGGGTCTCCCCACCTCGCTGCTGCTGCAGCAGTAGGTGTGGGGGCATGTCCAGGCACCGGGCCAGCATGGTCCCCTGTGGTAAAAGGGGAAAGGGATGGGGTTTATTCACCACTCTGTCCCCTCTCTTCCAGGGGACCTCAGTCAGGGTCTCCCCACCCTGGCTTTCACCTCCACAGCTCACACCTGGCCAGGCAGACATCAGCTGGGGTCCCCTGGAGACAGAGGGAATGAAAGGGGAAATAAGCCATAGGCCCCCAAGATCTTCTTAGCACCACTGGCCATTGCTTGCCCTGTGCAGTCTGCAGCAGCATAGCCCCCCCGCACCGGGAAGAGGCTTGTGCTCCCAAGGACACCATTGCAGGGGCTGCTGCCCCATTAGGGTCACTCCCCAACTTGCTGGGTCAGCAGTAGGGGTGGGGCAGCTGTCATGGCCCTCTGAGGCAAAGGGGGAGGGACAGGGTTTATTTTCCCCCCTCCATCCCCTCCCTCCCCAAGGGATCCTACCTGGGGTCTGCCTGGCCAGGTTCAAGTGGCAGATGCCAACTGGGGTCCTTACCAGTGGGAAAGGACAGGGAAGAGGGAATTAAGCCCTCTTCCTCCCCTTTTTGCTTGAGGCTACTGCGGGGGTTGGCCATGCCCCCCTGCTGCTCCAGCGGTGGGGGGGGACCGAATGCCTGACAAGGTCTGCTTTGCCTCAGCCAGGCAGACTTCAGCTGGCATCCCGGGGGAAGAGGGGAGGGAGCACGCTCCCTGCCCCCTTCACCTCACTGGGCCCTGTTGGACCAGCGCCTGACCATCCCCGTGACCATGCAACAGCAAGGTGGGGGGCCCTGATATGGGCTGCTCTGCCCCAGCCAGGCAGACTCCGGCTTGGATCTGTGTGGGTGGGACAGAGGCTGGAAGGGGGAATTAAAACCCACCTGCATCTCCATTCACTCCACCTGGCTGCCACTGCTTGAGAAGCAAGGGCAGGGGTAGAAAATGCCTGGCAGGGGCTGCTTCTCCCTTTTCACTGCAGGCACACCACAGCTGGGGTCCCTGCAGGCCAGGGTGAATGTTTAAACCCCTCCCAAGTCATACTCCGCAGGCTAGGGACTGGCCACACTTCCCCCCTGCCCCCCCCCAGCACAGCTTTTTTTACCGTCGAGGGCTCATTCTAGCACCCCCTGGTGCCTTGCCTGAATCACTGCAGGCATGTGGCTGAATTTCTGGAATCAAAAGTGAATGTCTGTTCCCTTGCAAATCAGTTCAATCTACACACGTTAGGCTAACCTGCAAAGATTGAATCAATTCAGGATCCAGCTTTTTGAATGTCTGTACTTAGCCATGGGGAACAGATGAACTGGGGCCAGCAGTTTTCTCCTGAGGCTTGTACTCTTAATGGGGAGGGGAGCCTAGAAGTTGGAGTAATGTTAATATATCAAGATCTTTCTCTTCTTTGAATGCCAAGCTTCCTGCCTTGGTCATGTCTTGACAATCGTAACAGAAATATGTCCTAGAGGTAGTTTTTTTTCTCATCAGACAGTTGCCATTGAGAAAAAGCCCCTAATAGAGTAATCTATTGAGAAACCCACACTTCTTGGGATGTAGTAATGCGTGACTTCCACTTCCATGCAGCATCTCTTCACACTCCCTGTCGGTACAATAGCATAAACCTTTAAGAGATTAAATTTGGGGGGGGGAGGAAACTTTATTGTAAATACTGGAGATGGCAAGAGTTCATCTAGTCCAATATCCAGTGTCAGTAAAGGCTAGGAGCAGCTGCAATAAGCTGTTAGAAACCTACCTTCAGGAAAGAGTTCTCCTAGGCTAGGGACAGAAGTTACACATAGACTGGTTTAAGTGATCAGAAACTGGTTTAAATCTCTAACAGGATAGAAGTTCAGTGGACATAGACCAGCTTCAAAATGGCTGAAACTGGTTTAAGATAAACCTGGTTGAATCCAGCGGTGGTGGGGGGGACCAAATCCAGCAGACTTAACTGATTTAGGTCAAACCAGTTTATGAAACTTCTGTCCCAGACCCCTTCCTATTTCAAGTTAAATCACAGTCAGTCCCCCAGCATTTTGCAGCCATCGGCTGGGCTGGGCTGTGCTGTCTGCTCCAGAGACCACGGCTGGCCCTGTGGCTGGCTCGCTGCCTGCCCCCTTCCTGCCTCCCTCCCTCGGCAAACCCTGGCTGGGGTCTAAGGCCAGAGTGGGGAGTTAAACTTCCCTTCCCCCAAGTATGCAGCTGCCCTGCCCTGCTTACTTAGTGCTGGCTGCAACTGTGGACTACAAACCCCAGAGATGAAGTGACGAGCAAACTTGCAGAGTCCTGCTTCTGTTATTTGTGGACTGCGAATCCCAGAGACCTCAGGGGCAGCAGGTAGAGGAAGCAAACACACAGCCCATGCTGGCTGCACTCTAGCATGCCACTTCCCGCCTCTGGTTTCTGGCTTGAGCCACTGCAGGCATGTGGCTGCATTCCCTGAATCAAATGTGAATGTCTGTTCATTTGTGTAGTGGTTCAATCTTTGCATCTTAAACTAACCTGCAAAGACTGAATCAATTCAGCTTCAGTTTTTTTTGACTGTCTGTACTTAGTCCTGATCTCCAGTATTTAGAAGTTGACTTAACCTGTGAAAGCTGAGCAGCTTGGGAGAGAATGCCATGAAGTTGCGTGAATTGTTATGGCTATACATGTCAGCTACAAGTACCCACATGAGGTAGATGTCCTAGCTGAGTAGGTTTGATGGTAATACTATGTAGCTTTTAAAAGGAAAGGGGCCCTTTACTGGGGAAATATAGAATAATACATTTGCTGAATAGCAGTGCAGTCTCACATTACTAACATAATATTAATATAAACTTAACAGATTTTTTTTATTTAAAGTTATGTTAAGACTTTCCATACTTTAAAATTCTGTGCGCAAAGGTGCATACCCTTTTTTCTACTTGATCTGCATATCCTGTTACCCTGTCTGCACATCTAAATGGAGTAATTGCACATCAGGTGACCAAAAGCATATCTAATTGGCCATTTGTGTGTGAAGCTACCATAGTTTTGAACGCATTTATGGTAACTGTTGGCTCAAACGTGCTCATACAGATCTTGGAACTCTGAGTCTCAGACACTGGTTTTGTTTTCAATGGAGTGTGACTAGCAAAGATATTTATATTGTGTTTAACAGCTTGGGGTGCAATTTCCCCTTCGGATGGAGAACCCAGTTTTCAGGCAGGAATCTCCTTAAAGTTTCAACTAGTAAAGGTTTCTCCCTCATCATTTAATCAGGGAGTAGGCTGTAACCATTCTGATTCCTCTCTTCATGTGTTCTGCACTCTGTATGGTTATATGGGAGTGCATAAAGCTTTATGACTTGCAGGAAATGATGGCATGCTGGTTTCTAGTTTCAACCAAATAGCTCAAGAGAACAGTATTAACTTTTATCTTTATAAAAGCCTGAAGCAAATTCTATCTGTGAATTTGTGACTACCTTATAATAAAAGAGAATGCAGTGACAAGCCTGTGCCAGAGCCCCTTTCTGGTTCGTGTTAATTCTGCGTATTTCCCCAAACCTTACCTAATAGGTGTCATGGAAGCTGGCTTTGTGTCGGCTAAATAGCGTGGTCCGATTTATTTGTAATCATGTGCACGCACGAGTCTAAAGCAGGGAAGTCTTTTCAGTGACCATGGCCCTTTACCATTCCCCCTGGGTTTTTAGTATTATATGGTCATTTAAAACAATTGGTGACAAAACTGAATGGTTTAAACTGGAAATAATTGACCTTAAGGTTGTAAAAATAAGCTGTTACCCAGAAGTGTGTGACACTTTTTGCAAACATTTTTCCTGTACTTTAATAATAAACAGGGATAGAAATAAAATATTTGAGTTTTTTAGAACATGAACTATATACATAAAATAACAAAATGAAGGGCTTTGTTTAAAAATATTTGAAAAAAATAGTTAACTTCAGAGCTTCTCTCTGAATGGTCTATTGACTGTGTCAAATACAAAAAATATGATATACATTGACACAAAAATATAACTTTTAATTGCTTCACAGAAATTGAAATGGCTTAAATATTTGTAAACACTAGAGAAATAACAGCCTGCCTTTTTCCTTGATGTAATTTAAAAAAAAAAAAAATAGTAAAAGTCTCTCCCTGTGGGGTCATCTAACAGGATTGGACAAAGCTCTGGAGAACAGTCCTGCACTCGGTAGTAGTAGGTATTAGGTAATAGATATTTTTCCATCCTTAGGAACTGTAAATAGGGGGACCCAATACAGAAAATATATCTACTGGGACTGTTTGATTCAGTTATAATTTAAGAACTTGTGCAATTCTTGTGACTAATGGAGATGTTCCCTATTGTATTGAATATTAAATATTTTAATATCTATGCATAACACAGTAGTGGAGTTTCCTTTCTTATGAATGCTGTCTTTTTTTTAATTAGTAAAAAAAATAACTTTTTACCCCTCTCCACATCAAATTTTAATTTTGCATACATGAGTTGCTAAACTCTGGTTTCTGCATTAAAAAGACAGGGTATTTGAATTGTACAGCACCGTCCTAGAGTTGGTGAAGACAGGTGTGTGTGTGTGTGTGTGTGCACGTGTGAGAGAGAGAAGCTATAACAAAGGTTTAGTAATTTTTGCAGTATGCTATTTGAAAAGTTTTCACAAAAGCAATATTGCACTTCATAATTATAAGACTGACCTGCCAGTTTTCTTCAGTAAACTCCTGTTTTCATCATGCACCTCTCACCGTCTTGAGGTTTTCCATTTCTTTGAAAGCTTTGTTCAAGATGTGAAACTTGGAACATGTTCTGAAGCTGTCAAGAGTAAAATTCCTTTGCAAAAGAAATCTGAGAGTGTTGCCAAGCTATGGGATCTGTTTAGAAAAGGTTCAGCTTCTTTCCTTCAAGTGTATATAGTGTATATCTAGCATTAAATGAGGCAGCCTGTTTACACAAAACAGTTTCGCTATGGCAGCATGGGCCATAGTGTGCTGGCTAATTTGCCCTGCCAAATTGTGGTGCATCTCTAAATGGAACAGCTCCTATCTAGCTCAGATTATCCCATTTCTGTAAATAAGTTTTTTTGGGTTTTTTTTCAGTTTTGGTACTTAGAATACCTGAAGCTGCTAAAGTTAACACCAGCACAACGTGCTCATTAGCTTGTATCTCCTCCAGGTTGGGAGGAAATGCTGTCGTGTGAACTGGTTGAGAGGAGTGCATCAGTTCATCTTGTCAACCGTGAACTAAAAAGAGAGCGCTTTTGGTGACTGGCTATTTGGGTTTCAAGGATAATTGATCTAGCGTTATCTAGTTCATCGTCTTGACTGTTAGAGGCGATTAGGCTCAAGAGAAGATGAGATGGTGATACTTTTATGTTGGTTCTTTGAAGGGCTCGTCTTTTTAAGTTAGCATTACTTCAGCTTTTTTTCAGGTTTGGTGTGTGCATGTGTGCTTCAGTTAAGCTCCTTTCTGCACTGTGCTAATGTACATATGGAATATATGTCATCACTATTGCTGCCGTGTAATAAACAGTGCAATAGACAATGGAGTTAACAAGGATAGAAGAATGAAGAGGAAAAAGAGGAATGGAGCCACCTTCCTTTTTCATTAGATCATTTTAGAGCCTATTTTTTTCAGTTAAAGTGGTTTTTAAAAATAACCTAATATAGCTTAGTAGTAATGTATTTACAGCTTTTGCTCAATACAAATTGTCAACAACATTATATTAATAAAAATATGTATTTATGATTATTGCTAGACGCATACAATAAGATTATACATTCTACCAGTTTAAACAGATTTTTAAAACAAATCGTCATATACAGTGATACAAATCATAACTAAAGTGAAGCATTATACAGTGGAGTGTAATAAAAAAAGAATAGAAATGGATGAAATTCTATTTGATTTTTTTGGCCCTTATTCTTTGTGCAAGTAACACAAATACACCTAAGGAGTATAGGACAGGCTGTAAATTGTTAGAGGAGCCACGTTTTTTTTCATTAGCTCAATACTTAAAAATTTCCACTAATGGAGAGATCCATTTTCCTTTTCTTTCTACAAAGAACGAACAAGACCACAATTCTCATTCTTCACAAGAACATACCTGTCTATACATGGGGTCTGGTGCAACCTGCTCAAAACAACTGTAGCTCTCATTAGAATGAAACAGGCTCTGCTCTATTACCACATTTTATATCTTTTTATTGTATATTTATGATTAAAATTGGTATTAACAAATCTGTTTCTGTTAATGTAACTAAAAGCTGAGCTACTTGTTCTGCCTAGCTGCTAACAATCTTGTGACATCTCACAAAAGCCAAAATCCTCCCATCCATATGCTTTTTTTATTTTTTATTTATTTATTTATTTATTTATTTCGACACAAGCTTTCAACATGCTCTGCTCCTGTTGCTTGCCATCACCTCCCATCCCAAAAGTAATAGGTATAATATTTCTGAAAAGTTTTGGGGAGCTTTTGGGCTATTTAGTGATATGTAACTACAGAGTGACTGTCAACGGTGCTTTGTGTGTCATGCCATTGAAGACGAGTCACGGATAAATCAAAGCATTACTTTCTTTTAACTTGTAATGTAATTTGCAACACCAAGCCAAACAGCTATTTTAAAAAGTTAGCGTCAGGCATTGGGACCATACATACAGAGCTTTGTAACTTCTGCTAAGTATCATCTTTGTAATGTAAGCACATTCCAGTTTCATTGCAGTGTTGTCTGCTGTTGTCCTTACTAGCATATTAGTGTAAAAAGTGTTCTGAACCAGACACGTCTAATTATTCTTCTATTTCAGAGGACAAACATTTACTTAAGTTGTAATCACGATTATTATTACACATAGAAAAAACAGTAGTTGCAGTGGAAAGGCATGTGTTTGTGTCTTTTAAGCCATTATAATACTACTGAAAGGATTTTGAAAAGCAAGCACATTCTTTAAAGGTTTTCACAAAACCAATATTGCACTCTGTAATTATACATACATATTAAAATCAATATGCAAAGCATGCGATTAACAGACAAGCACAGTTGGCATTTGAACATCAGTTTTAATTGAGACTGTTCCAACATTCTGTATGTTACAAGAAAATTAATGGCAGCATTGCAACCCTTCAAGAAAAATTAATTATCCCTGCTGCTTCCCAATCCCATGCTTCCTTCTTAACCCTGTCCTCATGTACCCCCGCAGGTTTGGAGTGCCACTATTTACACATACCAAATATTTCATTGCCTTGAGCAGGGTATGGGCATTTAAAAATTTACCAGCTGTTTCAGGTCACTTGCAACTTAAGCAGCTCTTTCCTTTTGAATGATTTATTTAGCTGGCCTCTCATTGGGTTGTCAGAGGTCTGCAAAGACTGTAACTATATGAAGAAAAGATTCTAATTTGTCAGCTGAAGAGAAGGGAGTTTTTTGTAGTGAGCGGGAGAGAGGAGAGAGTTAGTTAATATTGTGGGTCTGACATGTTGGTTCTCTGCTAATGCAGCATTGAAAGAAGGATGGTTGTCAGCTATGCATTCCTGATCAGAGACAGAGGGGAGATAAAGAAAGGGTGAATGTGGGACTTTAGGGGAAGGCAGCAGAGATTGGAATATTTTTTTCTGTCTTCAGCAAGATGCATGGGACTGTATCTACATGGAGATATGTACATATTCGATACCGCTGAGAGGGGAAACTAGAAGGAGTTGTCAGAACTAAGAACAGATGTGAACAGAGGAACTGATGGGCCTCAAAGCTTGTCCCATAGCTCAAGAATAAGATGACACTTGATGAAGTTAAAAAGAACAAGCATTAGAATGATAAAGGGAACCACTGTCAAGTGTACACTTCATAGCCAACTCATTTGCTGTTGCAATTCATAGCTACAGGATGTTCCCCAGACAAATTATACAGCTGACTTTTTTTTTTGTTTTTTGTTTTTTTTTAAGGCTTAGATCAGCCGCGCACATGCTTTGTTAAGGTCCCAGGGTGCTGAAAGCCCAAGATCAGGGAGAGGCTCCCCAGTGTCAAACTCACAGCACCCTGGGACCTTAACAAAGTATGCATGTAGCCTGGCATCAAGGACCAGTTGATGCTGGGCCACATGGCTTGCCTTTTAAGTTACTGGCAAGTAGGGACATCACACTGGGGGCTGGGTCTCAATGCTGGGATACTTGCACCAGCAGTCATGTGATTTGGATCAAAGGAATTTTTATCCCTTATCCCAAAAATCACATGTCCTTCCATGCACATCTGGCATGTCAGGAAGCACAATTTTTGAGTGGGCATAAAATCCTCTGATTCCAGTTGTGAAGTTATTTTAACATTTGCCAGGGGCCTTAGACATGTCACTCTTACTCTTTTCAGTCTGTGTAGTGTTTTTGTAAGAGCTCTACTTGGTATGTGCACTGTACACTTGCAAAGAGTCTCAGAACAAGAGGCCCTGTAGGCCACAATTAATGGGTATTTTTGGCTTGTAAGAAAAGATATATAGCTTAATATTATATTCCTTGCAGTCGTATGCTAATTAGTAGTGGTGTATACAATTGCTCTCCATCAAAGTGATTGAAAGCTTGCAAAGATATTTTCTTTTGCCTGTAGGAAGCACACCGGAGACACCATCAGTCACTATCGAGTGCTTGAACCTCCTGCATTCCTGGATGCTAACTTATGATTTTGTTTGTGAATTATGTACCGAATCATAATACTTTTTCATGATTCTGGGAGTTCTGCAATCTTATATGGGGAGTAGGTAGATGCAAAGAAGAGCGGTCAGAATCATTGATTGGCATCTTTACTGACAGATTTGGGATGGAGGTCAAAAGTCAGTATTCTATAACGATGACTTATTCCCTATCCCCTGGGACTTCTCCCTCCTCTTGTATTTATACTACTTAGGCTGACTCTGCTGCTCTTAAGAGTCACTATCTTAATGAAAGCCAGTCTTTCATAACTGCATTAATGCAAAGAAAAAACTTATTTCATTCTCATCCCCATCATGCTTAGACCCGAATAGCTCAAATTTATTTCTCTTTAGCCCATGCTAGAATAAGTATCTATTATGGTGAAAGTTTGGGAAAGATTTAAACTTTGGAATAATTGGTTACAGTTTCTGGATTTTTATTTGGGATAAGTTCAGAGTTTTGTGGTAACTGAGGTGGGAAAGTGTGGTGTGAAGGTTAGGGTGGGGTTTGTGTGGGGCAAAGAAAAGTTTTTCTCTTTGGTCATAATTGAATTGTATTTATACTCGTGTTGAGCCTGAGAGAGTTTTTCTTCCGTTTTATATGTTACAACCAAAATTTTAAATAGAATCAGTTGCATGTGCATTTACCACAGAGGCATGGATGAAAGTGAGAACCGTGTGTGAATTTATTGCAACTGTGCAGAAATTCCAGTGACTGCATGCAGAACAGAGGCACATAAATAACAACTTGGGCCAGAATATTTAAAAACCATACTAAATATTTTCCTGACTCCTGGCATATTTTTTTAAAACTTCTTTACCCATGGTACAGAATAAAGTGCTTACTACAATACAGGCTGTATGACAAAACAGTAAAGCACTGACCAGTGAAAAGTAGGACAAGTGTGGGGGCACCACTGACCATGATACTCTGTATAATGATAAGAATGGGGGAAGAAAACAAAAAGTGTGTTACCATGGTGCATACGTATAAAGCAAGGAGTCTAACACTGTCACATGGCTCTTAGCCTTCTGGATAGGCCAGAATATAAATCTTAAATAATACCTAAATGTAGGCCAATGGAAATAATGACTAGCTGGCCACATGCCTTAGTTCTGGTTTTATGACTCCCTGAAAGACTTGGGTTTGAGTTTGTCTGAGTAGGTTCCACCATTACATTGAAGGGAATCAGCCTTTCTTAAAGCTGTTATTCATTTTGAACATCTGGAAACTTAGGACTGACAGTGAAGAGCCCTTTGTTATTAAATTAGCTGCCCTCTTCGGTTATTGAGGGCCCTAGCCTGTTGACTATTGTGTAGACTCTCTTTGTTCCCAGCGGGGCAGATTGTTGTGGCCAGGAATTGATTTATTGGATAAGCAGCGCCTTACACTTTTGCACCTTAAGACTTGGTGTTGGGCACTTATATGAAGTGAAGAATAATGATAGACAGTAAAGGCTCCTAGGAACTCGTTCTACCAGAGACCCTCATTCTAGCAGAGGCCTCTGTAGCTTTGAATAAATAAAACCAACTCTGATGTATATTTATGCCAGTGGCCAAAGAATGACCAGCTCTGGTCAAAGGTACGCGCCAAATATGGGCAAATAAACGTATTGATTCCTTTCAAAACCTTCAAAAACTCTTTGCTTAATTCTTACATTTGTCTGTGTATTACAAAGGCTGACAAGTGAAAAAAAGCTCTTGTTTTCTAGGGTATGGAATTTGCTACTGTCCAAGACAGCATTTCAGTTGCTCTGGATCCCACTAGAAGAGCAGGTGCGCTTGTCTGGTGGGGGAGAAGGGTGGTGTTTGTTTGTACCAGATTGCTCTATAGTGTAGGTGCCTCTGGGGTAAAGAATTGACAGCTTCCAGTCAAAGCGTCACGGAAACAAGCATGCAGTAACATCTGTGGTTCATTGTGGAAAAGGTTGCATAGCAATGTGTGTCTAGAATCTACAGCAGAAAGAAGAGATAAATTAAATGAACACTAATGCATGATGAGAGAAAATAAATGAAAAAGCATTATCAGTCAAACCTCTGAAGGAGGTTTGTTGTGTTTCACTCTGAGGATAGTTATCTTTATAAAAAGACCTATTCTGACCATTTTATTCCATTACAATTGCTTAATAAACTGCCCAGCTTAAGTGTTTTGAGACGGACAAAGCACTTTAAAAAAATGGGTTTTTTTCAGTCCTTACAGTAAAGCTCAGAAACCTCAATCAGGACAGAGGGTTGTGTTTATATGCTTCCTTTTTAAGGTCAGCTAAATGTTGTTCCTATTTCACAATTTATAGTCTAAGAAATAAGGGGGGGCTGGGGAGTGAGATACTTGTCTGCTTTTAAAACTTTATTTATTATTATTATTTTTAGTTTAATTTTTTTACCAAGTTCAAAAAAATGTGAGCATTTTCCAAGCTGCTATGTGTAAGTATGCATGGAGTCAACATTTGAGGCTGAATTGTGAGTGCTGATCACAACAAAAAATTCATCTCAGGCCCGTCCCGTGGAATGCCATGAAGAATTGCCTGGCAGTTTTCTGATTTAGTTGTTTTAGTGCTGAGCTAACTGCACTCGGTGTCCTCTCCCTTGGGCACATTCAAGACCGTGCCAGCAGGCTTTAAAGCAGGTGCCAGGCTCTGGCTCACAGAGAAGACTCTTTCATGAATTGTTACAAGTTGGCTGGGACTAATGTGGGATGTTCCAAGATATGCACTATAACATAGCTGCTGGCCCAGAGAAAATGAAATAATAAGCCATGTCCTGTTTACTTTACACATGCAGCACTCAGTGGGAGTTAAGTATAAGTAAGATGGAAGCAGGATTTTACTTTATAAAAATCCAGATTAATGGAGAGTGATTTAGCTCAGGTGCCAACAGAACACTGTGGTGTGTGTAATTGCACTTATTTTAGGTCTGCAGTGAATCTTCACAAATTCAGTTTATTATTTTTGCAAAGACAGTATCTTCAGCTGTCGTGGTTGAATTTTGGAACACCAAGGAACACGATGCCATACAGTACAACCAGCCAAGTTACAGTGTCAGACATTAAGGCTAAGTACAGACGTTCAAAAACCCCAAACCTGAATCGATTCGATCTTTGAAGGTTAGTCTAACCTGTGTAGATTGAACTGAGAAGCAAGTGAGTAGACATTCACTTTTGATTCCAGAAATGCAGGCACATGCTAGAAGCTAGGGGGTGCTAGAGCAGCCCTCCCTTTCCTTGGGCAGCAGCCACGAGGCTGGAAGGAAGCTGACCGGGGGAGGCTGGGGAGCCTTGTTTCAGGGCTGCCAGTGGTCTCATGTAGAGTTTATAATATGGGTGTGTACAGGATGGTCTGGACAGGGGTGCTCCTGTCTCAGGCAGCGACTGGGGTAGATGTGACCCCTGCAGGTCCCTTCCAGCCCCACTGCTCTAGGACTTCATGAGCTGATCCAGAGGGGAAGCTCAGTCACCTCCACACCTGTGTTGAATTAAAAAAAGATCGTGGTTCGTTTCTCGGGAGGTGGAAAAAAACTTTCAGCTTCAGACACACTTTATTAGCAATACAAAAGGTATATATTTGCAAATAGGGTCAGAGGGAGAAGACAAAAGATCAAATCCCTCTGCCCCCGAACATAATCA
>NW_017728922.1:2884205-2905186 GCF_001723895.1 Crocodylus porosus
GCACACACACACACATGAAATGTAGCAGGGCCCAATGCTGCACAGCCCTTGCTCTCTGCCTTCCCTTCCCTGTGGGGTTCCCACAGCCATGAGCAGGGTATGGGGCCCTTCCCCTCAGCCCCCCAGCTGTGTATTTTAAAGGGCTGGAGGAAGTGAGAGGGGCTGACCTGCACCCTGGACACATGGGGGTGGGGGGGAAATGCAAGGACTCCTTGGCACTAGGCCACTGTCTCTTTGCACCAGGCATCCTCAGAGGCTTCTTGATCTCTTCGGTGCAGCAATAGGGAGAATGTGGGGTGTTTTGAAGCGGGCACGGGACCCAGGGGCACCTACCAAGTCGCTTTGCCTCTTGCCAGGGCCATGCCTGGACCCAGTGCAGGGTGGGTGTCCCTGGGGGGAGGGGAAGGTGGTGGCTCTGATCAGGAGACAAGCAGGGATCCCCTTTCCCCAAACCCCTGCTGCCAACTCTGCCTGCGTCACTCACGCACCTCTGGGCAGCCATGGCCGCTGCTAGGGAAGTTTCTAGCACTCGCCTGCAGAGTTACTGCAGCTGCCTGATCGTAGCTTCCTCTTTCAGATGACGCGGCCTGGGTGGCCCAGCAGCCAGGCCAGTCACTGAGTAGCGGCAGGGGTTGGCATGGCTGGGAGCAGCAGCAGCAGGTCCCCGAGAGGAGCCAGCTAGCCCCTGCAGCACCTGGGCCAGCCTGCACCTGGCCACCTGGCAGCTCCACCACCAACGCATGGCTGCCCCAGTTGAGCAGCGCACCCGGGCACAATGTCCAAAGCAGCTGCACAAGGCCCTGGAGAAGCAACCAGGGCATTACGTGTCCCACCCCCACCTTCTCAGCCATCCAGAGCAGTGATAGTGCTCCAGCTAGGGAGGAGAGAGGTGAAGCCAACCCTGCTCGCCCAGCCCAGCCTAGGGCTGCAAAACATCCTGGGATGCTGAGGGACTGTGAGTTAACTTAAACCAGGAAGGGGTCTGGGACAGAAGTTCTTTAAGTGACGGCCCTAGGATTGCTGGGGATCTGGGCAAGAGAGTCATTTGGAGCCCCTTAGAGGCTTAATTTTGGTGATCTATAAGCAAGTTGGACATTTTTTATTTCACTTTCACTTTGCCCTATCCATGAAACTGCAATGAAAGTATCTTAGTACAACAGTATCTCAGTACAAATATTCAATGCAATTCATTTTTATTTTTGTAAAGTGTAGGGCCTTGGGCAGTCACCCAGTTTGCCCTCCCTAAGGGCCTACTGCTGTAAATTGGTGTGTCCTAAATCAGTTAAGTCTGATACTACATTCAGCCAGATTTATCTTAAATCAGTTTTGGTCATTTTGAAAGTGGTTTATGTGCACTGAATTGCTGTTCTGTTGCAGGTTTAAACCTGTTTCTGATCACTTAAATGGGTTTATGTGTAACTTCTGTCCCAGCCTAAAAAGAAAGCACTGAGCTTATTATACTGATTTCATGCTAAATGGTAATATTTTTTCCTGCTTGGAATTATTTTAATGAGGTTTTGTTTTATAAGATATTTTGTCTCTTTAATATCTTACTACTCCCATTCTTTTCATTCCTTTAAAAGTAGGTATGTTCTTTCTTCTGCATTCCAGAAACTGTTTTGAATTTTACCTCCAGAAGTACGTTTTCTCTCCCTGTTATTACAGACAACGTATGTACTTGTTAGAAACTGACAGGGTAGCTGTTTGCTGCAAGACTTATTCCCTGCATTGAGAACTTTAGCAAAGAAACCAAATTCTGTAGTGACACATACGGTAAACTGTCCATATAAAAACATTATAAATGTTATATGTCAACTGGCATTTCGCTAAAATGTGTTAATTTATATGGTTGATTTTGGTTTTTGACTTACTGGATCTAAGACGATGGTCAAACCAGATGGGATCAAAATTAGGTTTTGGTGTTCACCATCCATTTTTTAAAAATGCAATAAAATTGTTCATATTTTTCATACAGAATTATTTTTCCATAATCCTTTCTAAAGCAAAACTCTCATTAAAGTCAATGGGGTTGAACCCTGCAAACATGTATGACCAGGCATCCTTCTCGAGCTGGATGAATATGGTTTTCTTCATTCTTGTTAGTTAATGGCTGTTTAGACCAGGGGTGGCCAATCTGTGACATGGGTGCCACAAGTGGCATCAGCAGCCTTTATGTGTGACATGTGGCAGATTGGGAAGGAGGATAGGCAGCACAGGGGCAGATATGGCAGGGAACAGGAAGCAGAACATCAGGTCAGGCAGGGAACACAATGCAAGAAACAAGAAAACAGAGCAACAGTTTGGGCAGGGAGCACAGGGCAAGGAGCAGAAAGCTGAGTAGTAGATTGGGTAAGGAAATTGGATTGGAGTGGCACTGAGGGAGGTTGCTGGGATAATTTATTGCATGCCTGCCATAAAGGTTGGCTCCAACTTGTTTTGACTAAAGGTTACACTTCAAGAAATCCAGCAGAGCTGTAGAGGGCGAGAGGATTCAGCTATCTGGATCATTCCAGTAAACTTCTTTGTCTTTCAGTTTCTAGTTCCAGGAATTTTATGTACATTGAAGATGGAGAAGGTGGAACGTATAGTTCTAAACATAACCCAGGAAACACGTTTCCTAACCTTGGGGGTCTCCATTCTACATCCGGAAATTTGATTGCCTCCCAGAAAACTACAAGAGGTGAAATAAAATGATAACTATCAAGGGCTACTGACCTAGAATGTGGACCTAATTTTTCCCCTCTTTTTACTGGTGTAGTTACATAGACTCCAATATCAACAAAAGGAAATTCAAATCAAGGTTTTCACATCAGACTAATCAACCTGTCTTCCATTTTATAGCAGTAAAAGCTATGGATCCTGGTGCAATGATCTCTAGTCTTGAGCCATGTTTTAATGTTCCCCTAGTCTCCTGGGATGAACTTTTTTCAAGCTAACTGCATCAGTGGAAATGGGAAGGTAGTGGTCAGTGGGCACTACAGAGGCTAGGAGAGAGAAGCAAACCAAATGAGATGCTGGTAAGGGGAAACTGGAACTGAGTGAGCAATGAAATTTGGATTACAAGAAGTGACTGAGGTTGGGCAACTGGAAATTGCTGTGCAAGTAGACCAGGACTAGAAGGGTAGTGGAGTGAAAGACTTACCTCGAAGAAAAGTATGTATGGGATAAAAAATTGGGGATCCAGAAGGGGCTGACTTGCATGGCAAGAAGAATTGAGAGTAATTTAAGGAGATGGAGAAGATGTAGGAATAGTGTCAGATACTACATTGTGGACTGGGAGGGGAAGGGTAGGATCTTTGTCTTGTTTGTGGTAAATGAAGCAAGGCATTGCAGAAAGAGAAGGAATTGTCTCCTAGTTAAAGCAGTAGGACGCTGCCCTGAAGAACCAATTCCTGTTCCTGCTTTTGTTAGAGTGCCATGTCAGAGTGCTACACCGCTCACTTTAAAGCACATTTTTACTGCAGTTCTTCATTTGGTTGCCTGGCTTTGCAGAAGTGCTGACCACTCACAGCTGTGGCAGTAGTATCTTAGCTTTGAACCCTTGCTACATCCTCTGGAAAATCAAGCCCCAGGTATTTCTCTGGGCATCCAAAACTTAGTAGTTGTTTTTGGCCTTAGTTTCTGTGCCTCAATTCCCCATCTGTGAAATGCGAATAATACCACTACATTTCATAAGGCGAGCAGAGGGGGCTGTGAAATTAAATTAATATTTGTGAAACTACAGGATGCTATAGTGAGGACTGCCAGAAAAAAACTCATGAGGAAATCAATTCTGTCTTTAGAGCACAGTCTGAGAGGTGTGCAGTAAACTAAATCTGTAAAGAAAAAAATATTGAATCGTTACTCATTAAGTCAGCACTATATATTGTGTGCTCTGTGAGAGGTGTCCTGTGGAAAATACAGCATATGGTTGGGTAATTTAAAGTAGTGTCATGACCCATAAACATAAGGAGGTCAAATTAATGTTTCAAAGGTCAATTTAATTTTTACATTTTCTAACTGTTGCAGTGCTTAAATTTTCAACTATAATAATAGTTTTAATAGGTTTTTGTGTTTTATAAATAAGACAGGAATGTCTAGAACATTTGGGGTTTTAGTAATGCTTTGCTGCTCTTTGTCTTATCTTCAAATATTTACTTAAAGAAAATGCAATGGCAAAAATGGTCTATAATCATATTTTATAACCAAAGGGTTGTATTGTGTTCTGTAATTTGTTCATTACTGATCTTGGACATACTTACAATGCTTGCTTAAATATTTACTGGTGCTTCAAATACTTATCCATGAAGTAGCTTATAAATGTAATTATTACATACAAATGGACTGGGAAGCTTTCAAATCAGTCTAGGTTCCTTTTTAAAGCCATTTTGAGATTCCTTATTGTTTTATATAGTACAGTCTTACTAATTCTGATGTCCCTACAGTGAATAAACATTTTTTGTCATCCCATTCTTATAAAAAATTTAAAGCATGTGTCAGAGAGATGTCTTATACCCATGATGATGATACTTTTATCCAATATACAGTGTAACCTATACTATTAGTATACTACGAACTTGGAGCTTTAGCCATAACTAATTCAAACCTAATCTCTCTTTCGAAATTAAATGAACAGAGCACATGTCATGATGCAACAGCTCTGAAATGCCCACCACCGCGTCCTGTTTTCTCATTTGCTTACTGATGAAATGGGAGATCCTTTACAAATTAGTGTAAATTAGTGAGATTCTATTGCAGCGTCTGTCATAATAGAAAAGTGGAGTCATGTAGAGATGTATAAAATTACCACCTGATGTTTTAACATTGCCTTCTTTGCTGAGTAGTAATCATTCACCCTGGCATTTAGTAATCACAATAGTCTAGATATAGTTGCCCATTTATAAATGCAGTGAACAATGTGTGTTGTAAGCATTTGGCAATTAATAATCCATTTATGGTAACAGTAGGAAGTAGCAGCATGTGTATATCTGGATGTTATCAGTTCTTCAGGTGGACCACATGTCAAACAGCAGAATCAGAGCATGAATGCAATAATTGTAATTAAACATATTGTTTATAATTGTATTTTCAATATGTTGCTGTGAATATATTACAGCTTGCAAAGGACGAGGTATGCATATTTATTTTCTGTAGCTTGTTATCCTGTCTGCATAAATATTCAGTGAAGACATTTGTAGGGCAGAAACACTTGATAGATGCTGTATAAAGTGACAAGTGAAGTTGCCTGTGGTTTAATCTTGGGACAAATATCAACAGAAAATAATTCTGAATAATATTTCAAGTCTTTGACTTTTTTTGCTTGTGACCATATGAATAGCAGAACTATTTGTCATTATTGAGAACTTAATTTCCATAGGAACTAATCATAAAAGGATGTGAAGGAAAATAAACATTTAATTATTTCTTCCAGGTATATATCCCTGAAAAATAGCTTGGAATCTGAAAGTGAAATTCTGAGCAATTTCCATGATTTTTGCCTAGTGCCTAGAGAGTACCTGATGATACAAATAAACGAACATGATCAAGAGTTCTATCAGAAAAAGCAACCTTTATTTAGTGTTTCAGTTCTGCACCCATTATACAAACTTGTAGACGTTAGTAGTATTCTACTTCGTTGATCATAAATGTTATCTGCATAGAGATTTACGATGTACTGCATATAATCTATTTTTTGGATTAATATGTTATGCTAAGCAGTTCTAAAGCGATCAGCTGCTCTAGCTCCAATTACTGGCTGCTGAATTCTTCATCATGTTTTCCCCAAACTTAGCCATATATTCAAGCTTCTTATTTCCTAGATATTATAGGCATGTCACATAGTTGTGGGTGTACAGAATGATGAACAGTTAATCTACATGAACTAAAACAAGCTGCCTTGTAAAATCTTGATCTTTTAAACCTGTAGGCAGATATTAAGCCAGACTGGGTAGCCATGGGGGGAAGGTGGATCAATGCCAACATTTTACCCCAATGGCTTTCAGTGTTCCTCTAATTAGGAGGATTAACCAGATTTTTGTTGTACAGCAGCTGTATTGACCACCCAGCTGCCAGTCAGACATTTTAATTATGCTTTCTTTTTATTTTTTGAATTAAGTTGGCTCTAGAATTCATTCCATAAACTTTTGATCATAGCAGAGCTATTAAGATGTGAATGATCATTAAATGAAGTCTTGTGTTTCTGAGTGCAAGGTGAAATTTGAAGTATAAATAACACTTGAAGATGAGTTTAGTTTACTTGTTTGCAGATGCTGTAGAGGAATTGTTCAACTTGCAAAGAAAAAGGCATTTATGCTATACCCTTGGACAGACGCAGTTGACTGGAGGAAGTTAAGAGGGATTCAGCCCTACTTTTTTCAAAGCCCATGTCTGTATGACCTCAAAGTTGTACATAAAAATAGTACTGGGTAAATTCAGGAAAGGATTCCATCAGTATGCTTGAATTTTGAATATGCTGGAATTACTCAAAGGCGTGGTAAATCTTCATAAGGGTTACAAAGAGCCCATGCTATGGTTAACAAGGCTTATAAGAATTTTGATCCTTAAAATACAACACTATTCATTGACCTAGATAAATTGGAGGATTGAACCAAAAGAAATCTCATGAAGTTCAATAAGGACAAGAGCAAAGCCCAGCTCTTGGAGCAGAACAATCTCATGCACAGTACAGGTTGGGGATCAACTGGCTAAGCAGCAGCTCCGCAGAGAAGGACCTGGGGGTTACAGTGAACAATAAACTGAATACAAGCCAAAAGTGTGCCGTTGTTGTGAAGAAGGCTAACACCATACGGGGCTGCATTAGGAGCACTTCCAGCAGATCAGGGGAAGTGATTATTCCCCTTGATTAAGAGCTGGTGAGGCATCATTTGGAGTACTATGTCCAGTTTTGGATGTGGACACATTGGATGTGGGCCCTACAGAAAGGATTGAGCAGCGGTTAGCAGAGGGCAACAAAAATGGTTAGGGGGCTGAGGCATATGATTTTCTGAGGTTAGGCTGAGGGAACTGGTCTTATTTGGTCTAGAGAGAGGGGATTTAATAGCAGCCTTCAACTACCTGAAGGGTGATTCCAAAGAGGATGGAGCTGGACTGTTCTCCATGGTGGCAGATGGCCGAACAAGGAACAATTATCTCAAGTTACAGCAACAAAAGTTTAGGCTAGATATTAGGAAAACCTTTTTCACCAGGAGGGTAGCAAAGCACTGGGACAGGTTACCCAGAGAGGTGGTGGAATCTCCATCCTTGGAGGTTTTTAATACCCAGCTAGACAAAGCCCTGGCTGGGATGATCTAGCTGTGGATGGTCCTGCTTTGAGCAGGAGGTTGGACTAGATGCAACCTCCTGAGGTCCCTTCCAGCCCTCATTTTCTGCAATTCTGTAACTAGCTCTAACACTCTAGAACAAATATATTAAATTTATTTTATTCCTGCTTCCCACCCCATTTTTCTTTTACTCTGAAGTTCTTTTCCCCCTTCATAGATGTGGGAATGAGGAGATGTGTTCTGTAGTCTGCAAAACCTGTGCTCCCACGTTTTGGGGTGCAGGAATACCAAATTTATATTTGCTGTTTAGCTCACTGCGGTTTGTTTTTGTTTCAGGTTCTGTCTTCCACGTCCAGCTCCTACATCAGCTTGGGAACATAAGTTTCAGGCTCTTGTCTCTTCCCATCTGCACTCCAGCCACGCCATTCCAGGGGATCAGTGTCCTGAGTAGGGTAGGTGATGGCTAATTTTAATGCATGATGGCAAGAGATGTAACCAATTGGAATAGGGGGAAGGAGGGCTCAGAAAAATATGAGTATTTGTTTGCCTCATTGCAAACTTTGAGAAAAGAGGAGTTGTAACTGATTAAAACTTGCACCCTAGGCACAAACCCTAGTGCAGTGGGAGACTCTGCTGTTGCTGGGGCCGGGGGGTGGGGAGTGGTTCAGTGTCACCAGCAGCTGGAGGATTGGTGTCCCCTCGGACTCCTATCCTGGCCCAGCGCTGCCAAATCCTGTCACTAGTGGAGCATGGAGACACTGAATTTCTCCCATTCCTCCCTAAATACTGCTCCAGCTCTAGTGATCGGTGCCCCCTTTAATTCAGTGCCCGGGACTCATGCCCCATCACCCACAGCTGTTTCTGCTCTGGTAGCAGGATGCGATGTTTCCTGCAAGTGTTCTAGAGAGAATGTGGGCAAAGCACTTCAACTTGTTGGCTGGCGAGTGTTGACAGGAAAATCCAGCCAGTTCAGCAAAGATGTCATCTAATCTGGTATTTAAAAGGGCTAATTTACCACATCTTGGATGAGTCGTATTGCATGCAGACAGTGCTTAGATAATGTATGTTTATTCCATCACCCAGTATATTGTGAAGTGGTAGCACTGCTCCTTTTAAGAAAAAGCTGTATACTTTCTTGTGTGGCTGGATTGAAGGACCGACTCCAGTTTTCACAGTAACATAGAAGGACAACATTATAATAAATTACAGTCCAAAAAATGCTAGTTAAGTGCAAGGGGTTCACAGTTTAGGCTCCTGATAGTAATTGTATCCTGTTGAAATAGACTGGGTGTGACAGATAAGGTCCTCCTTGCTCTAAATGCCAGTGATAAAAAATGTATACGCTTGCTTTTTGCAAACCTTGCCTCGTGCATTGTTCTTACTGCTGAAACTAAACTGCGGCAAACATTTCTGGGTTCTTATCAGACGGGGAATCGAATGTTATACTACTTTCATATAAGTTAGAAAGTCGATAAAAGATTCCTTCTAGCCATTGATAAATCTTTAGCAAGGGAGAATCATGAAGCAATCTTCTGCTTTGGGATTAAAGTCAGCCGTTTAAAAATAAATAAAAACTTCAAATACAAAGATGCTTATGCCCCCAAAGAGCTTGATCTGTGAAGCTGAGGAGAATCCTGCACTACACTCGGTGACTTCATGGTCTATCAGTGGCTTAAGGGATAAACAATTACAGCACTGTATGGGAGTGGGAGTCTTGCTTTGAGTAAACAAAATGCCTAGGCTGGAGTTAACCACAGTATCTAGGTCATTTATTAGGCAGAGGAAAAAGTGTTGCTGCGGTATGGGAAGCCAATTTGCTTCAGCTTGTGCTGGAAGTTAACTAAATATTCCGCATAAGCAAGCCTTGGGCATCTATGATAAGTGCATTCCAGGTTTCTAAATACTAGCTTCAAAATTTTGTTGGGAGCAAATCCTTTTTTTGGTAGAATTGTTTAAGAAGTCACCGGGTAGACTGTATATCAGCACAATAACAACGTTTTAAATATTAATCTTTCATGAAGGCTACTGAACCCTGCTTCCATCCTTATCTTTACTGGTGAATGATTGAAAATGTTCGCTTGTATGTGAAGAAGTCTTTTCTAGGTGTCTTATTTCCTCTCTTTTTTTTTTTTCCTTTCCAGCAGCCAAATTTATGGGTAATCTGCCTCTTTAATAAAAGCATGGATATGTGTTGTAAATGGAAAAAATGAATGCAGTGTCCTGAATGGAGTTTCTGTATACTTACTTCTGTGGAAGTGCAAGCTGCATTTGATACAATAGATGCAAGTACTTTGTTTTGGGACTCTTTGAGGAGGACAGGCACTGGGCATCCATTGGATAGCCTGTATTCCAGTCTACGAACAGTTTAACCTATGTGCTAACACGTTGTAGTCAAACATTTGAAAAGCCAAAAAACATTATCTTTAAGGTAGGTATTTAGGGCCTGATCCCACAAGCTCAGGAACATACCCAGTCTTACTGAATTCAATGATCATTAGGTTGCAGAATTAGGATTTGCTGGTCTAACAACATAAATGTAAAAATGAAGATTTAGTATCCATGTAATGGCTTAATTAAACTAATGTTGGAAAAAAGGTTTGCTTGTTACTACTGCAGCATTCAAAATAATATCGATAAAAGCGTATAGATTTATATGCGATAGTCTTAACATTACTTTACCTTTTGTTAGAAAAATACAATCCATTTCATTTACAGCATGTTTTTGTTTTCACCACAGTCTTTAAAAACAACACCTTGTACTTGAATGCATAGACATTTTTACTTCAACACTTTAATGGAGTCTGTGTGTTTTACAAATATTGTATTCGAGATGCAAATATGGTTCTTGATGCACTTGAAGCATTAATAGAATGGAAATTGAAGCTGAAAAGTGTGTCAGTGAACAGATGTAAAAAATTTTAGATGGGTGTATCTTGATAGCACTTGCTGTCATCCTTCAGTACACCTTTGCCTTGCCCTGGAGTAAATGGAAGCAAAATGCTATTGAACTATGAATAATTTACCTGTAAAAATTACTGGTAGCTGCATTGCATTGTTTGTAGAACTGGCTAGATTCTCAGATGAAATATCAGAATATCTATGCAAGAGAGAGAGCTGGATGAAGGGGGGATTTTTCACTAAATGCAGCTCTTTTTGTGTATAGGTGTGTTCTGCTACACACAACCCTCCACCCCCGATATCTGTGTGCATTTTATGCGGATTTATTTTAGAGAAATTAAGTCCCATCAGCAAGAAGTTATGATCCATTTACAGTACTGAGGGCTGAAAGCCTATTTGTAAACAGAGTGCTATTAGTGTAGAAGGTATAGAGCCAGATCCAGAAACCTGTATTCATGTGAAACAGCATCTTCCCTGACAAGTGCTCCCTTACTGGGTTGCATGGTTCAGTGGAGCACCTTATGGCATTCTAAGTTTCTTGAAGTGCTTAATTTTTTTTCTTTCCCCTTGCTGTTTTAGATATTGAAGAAGCAAGAAAAATGTAATCTTCTAAACTCGAGACTTTTTTTGACGCAAATAAGGAAGAGGCTAAATTATAAACTTAACGTTATTTGTAGACCAGACTTACTTTGTAGTGTTCATGGACACAATCTTGTCACCCCCTCACACCAAAAACTCCCATTAAGTCAATGGAACTGAAGCCACTGTTTTGAAATGAATCTATTGGGGCCCACACTCTGAAAAATTTTGACCAAAAAGTGACTTCACAGTTGAAAACTGCTGAAGAAGGTCAATTAGAGACAACATTTGCTTTGGTGTTTGTACTTGTAAACACTGTCCTCAGGTTTTGCTGGTATAAATCTGCCAAAAAAATCTTGTGTTTTATTTTTATTGTGTAATCTTAAACAATTCTGCACACAGGGATACGAAGTTGTAAGAATAATATAACCTTTTATAAGTAACTTTTATCTGGAATCGAAACAGATTGATAAATTCCTCTTAAGAGACTACTGCAGAAATGAGATAATGAATAAGGCTTTGTTGAAACTTGCTGTCAGTATGTAAATTAGCAGGACGAAAATCACTATAGACCAGAAACTTTCCAGTATACCTTTATAAGCAAAGGAAGATAAGAAAGATCTAGAAAACGAACTATTGGAAGTGGTTACCCTGAAAACAGCTGTAAGTTGTTGAAGAGGAGTACTCTTACATGTGTTGTTAGTAACTTTAATGAAACAGGGGTGTTAAAAGGAAAAAATGGGAAAGTTTTTGTTCTGTTAAATCATTGAGGAAAGAAGTACTAACCACACAGATTATTTATCGTAGTAAAATTTTCAGAAGGTTTTTATTAAATTAACGATTTTTCCATCAAATATCACTTATAGTAAGACTGTTGCTACAATACCTTGAAAATTTTCAGAAATAAAATGTAAAGGGTTTGGGAGCCAGGGAGAGGCATAGCAATAATATTTTACAATAGATTCTTTAACCAGAATTGGAACAAAATCCATTTAGACTGGGACAGTGTTTATGAGATCCTACTGAAGATCATTGTAGTTAACTTATTCTACACAAACACCATTGAGACAGCATGGATAAAGGCAGTCAATGAAAACCAATTAACTACAAACTGATTAAAAAGCATTTTTTCACCAGAGAATTATGAAGTGGAATAGCCACTCAGTACATTTTAAATGCATCTATTGACCTTCTATTTCAGTTAAACAGAAAATTGTATTTTTATCTAATAGTTTCTCTCCTCTGTTCACAGTAACTTCGTTATTTGTGCTATTGTTTCAGTTAATAAATTAATTCTGAAGCCATTCTCCATCAGTTTAATGTTAGGCAAACTTGTGATCCAGTCATTCATTATCTGTGATGTCCTTGCTACCAATGTTGGAGATGCAGCCTGGTGGCTCAAATGGAAGATGTCACTCATGTATAAAAGGCACCTTCTTTGTGTACTTAAGGATGTAAAAGAAAGCTTATCTGTGAGGACTTAGGAAACAAAGGACTAGGGTTGCTATTGGACTGGATTACATTAACAGTGCTTTTTGAATGTTAATATTTCAGATCTCCCTTTTATCCTGGGATGAAAAAATGCAGCTAGGAAACAGCAAGTTTATTCTTCTAAGTTCTTTAATATAAATTTCAGGCTTTTAAGACTGAAAACCAAGTTACAGAATACAAACTAAGGCAATGTATGGGCATTATATTTCTAGCAAGACCTATGCTCCTTTTAATGTAGCAAAAAGTGAGCATTCAGCTGTACAACCATTTTTTATTGTAAAAAAAACCCAACCCCCCCCCCCCCAAAAAAAAAAAATCCATGAAGGCTCCACAAGGAAATACAGGCAGTCTTTGGACAGACGACACAATTGATTTCTGAAAACCGTGTCGTAAGTTGAAATGTAACTCAGAACTGATTTTCCCGTAGGAAACAATGTTATAAATGGGGGATTGCTTCCTGAACCAGGTCCAGGTATGTGGTGCAATGCCCTGTAACTTGTAAAGGACATGGCTGGGACAAAATGGAGCCAGCATGAAAGCCCTTCCCTCCCAACTTTCCTTTGGATTGATGAAGTGGCTGAATCATAGTACCTCCACCTACTGCACTTATCATACTGCCTCCCCCACTGGACTGGCCTACATCAAACTGGAAGGTGAACTAGAAACAACTTTGCCAGGGCCTCAGTCATGTCTGCATGACTATATGTGATGCTGTGCACCAGCCCGCACAGGAGCTGGACACGCTCTTTGAAAAATGGGTGGCAGCCTTTGACTCTGTGCCAGTAGCGCACACTGTACCTGCTACACTGGACTGAAGGAAATTCCAGGTCTTCTCTGTATCCATTTCCCTCAACTCCTCTTTCCATATGACTTCACTAACTAGTTCCTTAAATTGTCAAAATTTGCCCTTTGGGAAGGGGAGGAACCCTTAGCTATAGGCTTAGTTTGATCCTCCATTTATGTGAAAGTGAATTGACTGGGAACTAAGGTATCTTCCTTTTTTCCTCCTTTTTTTTTCTTTTTCTCCCCCTTTGTTTCCTGTTGTGGCCTTGTAACTTTCCAAAAACACATCTAAAACATATACACCTAGACTGGGAGCCGTAGGGTGCGTGGGCAGCAGGGATCTGTTGTGGACTGGATGTGAAATTGCTGAGCCATTTTCACAGTAGAAACTGTGAACAGATGCACTGTGGCTTTACACTCCCGGTGTTATGAGGGAGGTCTCTGGGAAGTGTAGTTGACTGGATGGCCAACCACTCAGTGTTTTCCTCCATGTTCGACTATCTTTTAGATACCTCTGGAGATGTGGGGGCTGGCTTCATAAAGCACACTGAGATCTCTGCACACTGGTGTTCCCCTATTGGCTGTGGAAACCAACACTACAGGCTCTCAGTATGCTCTGAGATGCTCTGAACAACTGGGCACTTGAATGCCTGTATATGCATTTCTCATCATATTTTTGTGGTGCTTCAAATTACAGGGAAATTATTAGAACTGCAAATGAATGCCTGTCCATATGTTGAACAAACAGAAAACAGTTTACCTAAAGTGGCTTACCTGAATTTATCAATGCTATACAGTTAAAAGTTACAGTATCTTTGGCCCCTGTCAACATGTTATTGGTATTGCACAATTAACTGGTTAATTGTGCAATTATCTTGAGATCAGCTACATGTGCAAAGTAGCTATCATACCATAAAGAGCTCCAACCAGCTATAAAGGTAAACCTCAAAAATGTGTACTAACTGTACAGCTGGTTGCTATTGAGCTTAAATTTTGCATGTATAGCAGGGTATCCCCTGTGGCTGGGAGAACCATCAGCTGCAGGCTCCCAGTCACTGGGCTCTGCCTTGCCCAGGGTGTGGCCATGATAGCCCACCACTGGGGGTGTCTGAAAACTTTGGGGCAGGGAGATTGCTGCTGTTGCATCAGGGGTCCATGAAACCCCCAGGGCAGCGAGATCACTGCAGCGGCAATCTCCCTGTCCCAGAAGTTTCACTCCCCACAAGGCAGAGAGATCCTACAATTATGCCTCTTGCCATGTGTGTGTGGCATAGCAGGAGGTGTGATTATGATAATATGAATTGCACCTTGGATCCCATTGCGCCTTTACCTGCATATGTATAGGGGACCTTAAAAGAGATTTTTCCTCTTTTTGCCAAAACAATTTAGCCTCTGACTCATACAGCAGTCTGTGATGGTGCATGTTTGTTTGTTATTTACATTTTTCCTTTCCTCAAAACAACTATTACTCTTCTAAGAAGATTGTCTTTTTATATTTTGTCTGAGCCCAGCTGCCGTATCAGTAGATAAGGCCAGTTATATGCAGTACAAACAAAATCTTAGATTTCGTGCATCACATAAAATGTTTATGTTCATCAGTGCTGTCTCAGCAGATGCAGGAATATACAGTAGTCCCTAGGAGTTAAAGACAAAAAGAATTACTTAGCCATTTTTGGCCGGGTTCTGGTTTTCAATTTCCTGTGTTCTGGTTGCTCAAAGCAGTAGGCAAAATATAATTATATCATTTTCAAAAACATTATTATGCTGCCTCTGATAATTTAAGGTAAGAGGCAAGGATTTTTTAGGGTGATATCTTTTTATTGGACCAACTATGTAGTTGGGATACAGTTAGACAAGTTTTCAAATGCAAGACCTCCTTCCTCAGAGCAGTTCTTTTTCAGACCTGATCAAATGTCTTGCATTCCAAAGCTTGTCTAACTCTATCCCAGTTACATAGTTGGCCCAATAAAAGATATGTTCCTTAAGAAATCCTTGCCTCGCGTAATGTCTGGACCATCACAGCTACAACATCACTCTTACACTACTATAATTTAAGATGGAACTCATACTTGTGCTGAGAACCAAGGTAGGGCTTACAAACTATTGCAATCCCATTTTAAGCCATATTTTGAGAATAAAAAGGTGCATAAGCTGTATGCTGATTCTGTGCATAAGGTAAAATTTAACCTGCTTGCTCATTGGCTTTTTCTTAAGCAACGTATGGTAAGAGCTAGTCACTACTTGCAGACCTCCAAGATTTGTTTTAAGAAGGGCTTTGATTTGGTAGCTGACTTAAGCTTTAGCACCAGCTAGTTTACATAAGTAGTCACATAAACGTGTACTTCAGTGCAGGCTAGTCACTTAAGTTACATGTTCAAGGTCATGAGTAAACTTGTACGACATGCTGAAAGCTGGGCTGCTGCAGATATACTGCTACCAGCGTAGAATACAGCTTACCCGGGTATGTCTACACTTGCTGCAGTCACACCTGTGATTTATGATGTAGGCATCCAAAAATTCTACCCAGGCCCCTTGTTAGTTTCAGGGCTGTCTTATGAGTAACCCATGGCTTTGACAATTCAGTCAAAATTTCAATATGGTCTTTACATTTAATTAGTGTGGATCTTGGTATCCTGTGTCTGTTCAATGGAGCAGTTGCATGTTATCTAGATGTCCACTCTAATTTCTTTTGAATACAGTATTCATGTCTTTTCTGAACTACCATGTCATTTTGTTCAGATCTGTTTAATAAATGCCCCTAGAAAGGAGCAGAGAAAACTGCTCTGAGCTTCACATTGTCTTAAACTGGGAATTTTCCAGAGCTGTGTATAAAAGCAACAGCATTTGCCTGTATTCTTGTCTACAGCTCTATCTGCTTTCGCATTCAGCAGACACCTCCTAAGCTCAGTCCTGGCACCACTTTTCATGCTGGCATTTGGAAAAGGGAACCTCTACCTGTGCTGGGAAATTCTTTTCTGTCTAGATCTGGGACATCTACCCACTTTTCCTGTTGCTCTAACCTTTTCACCTGGTGTGCAGAGGCTGGAGCAGGTAGAGGGAACTTCAATTTTTCAGACTTCCTATTGAATATCCTGCTCTACTTAGAGTGTACCCTTGCTACGATGTCTGCATCCTCAGTGTTTCTGAACTTTGATAGCTAACCCAAATGAATTTCAAAGAGTTGCTAATTTCAGCTTGTTCTGAATTGAGGCATGACTTTATTTTAGAGTAACTGAAGAAGATATGCTTAGCACTGATTTCTGATGACCATTAATCTTTAAAAGCTTGATTTTATAGTCCCATGTTAACTTTCCTACACCAGTGAGGTATAATACAGATATAAACAGGTTCAATTCCTGAACCGAAGAATCCGTGGAACAGTACAATCCTGGAAAAAAATGAAAAATGTCATTCACTTCTCTATTAAACATGCTCCATAATATGTCTTACAAATGGGCTGTGTGGTGTCCCTTCTAAAATAAACCAATAATGCCCTTCCGCATACCAGTTCTGTGGAGAGTTAAGTAAGTTTTTGTAATACATAGGCAATATAATTAAATATCCACAATCCATTATCTCCCTGAAGCCTTAATTCTAGCAGGAAAACGTTACTTCAAATGTGGAGTGAAAAACTAGAAAACCTTGTGTTATGAAAGAGGTCAGCTTTGTCATTGACTTTGTTGAGACCAAGTTTTGACTCTGAGACTGTTCAGGAAGAAATGAAAAAATGTCTGTTCATAATCAGGCCAAAGTAACAGATTTTAAACAAGCAAAGGTGAAGCTCAGTGAGTTTGTTGGAATCTGTGCACATTTTCTGTTTGTGGAGGTAAATGCCCTTTTCCCCATAACTCTTGGAAAGAGAACCATGTATGGGAAAAGTTTCACGAAAAAGTTGCAGGGCAAACCAGGGCAGGGGTTTTCAGTAAGTTGGTTTTCAGTAAGTTGCCCCATGATAATTGGGTTTGTGCATGCTCTTACTTCCCTTTTAAAAGGGTCAGTGGAGGGGTTGCTGCTGGGGAATGCACATCAGCTATTACAAAATAGCTGTCAGGTCTGTGTGGCTAAGTACAGACAGTCAAAAAGCCCAAGGCAGAGTTAATTCAATCTAGGCAGCTTCATCTAAGCTGCGTAGGTTGAACCAATAACCAGCTGAACTGACATTTGGGTTCTCAATTGGGGGAGGCCTGCACTGACCCAAGCCAGTAGGCAGGGGGGGCGCTACAGCATGTCTCCCAGCCTGCTGGCCATTGCCAGAACAGCCAGGTATCCCTGATTGCCCCTCCACCAGTACATGCCCCCAACCCTCAGCTGGCCCCCCACCCCCACACAGATTAAGGTGCTGTCAGGGTGCTGGCCTACCGTGGGGGAGCCTCCCACTCAGGATGTTTCCCTAGCCTGGGTTCCCCAGCCCATGCAGCCCTGGGGAGCTGAGGGGAATTCCTCCCCTCCCAGCTGCTAATTTGCTTCAGCTGCTGCCACAGGAGGGAGGGAGAAAAGTCCTTTCAGCTTGGTATTTGCCCATGCAGCCCAGTACGGGGACTTCGGGGAGCCCCTGCCTTGGGAAGCTTTCCCCCAGCCCCAGGCAGCCCCAGAGAGCTGAGGGGATTTCTTCCCGTCCCCAACCCCAGAGCTATTTGCCTTAGCCCCTGCGAGTCTTGGGGATAGCCCAGGGCAGCCTCAGGTAGCAGAGGGAAACTCTTCTGCTCCGCTGCAACTAGTTTTGTCACAATGCACAGCAGCTGAGGCAGAAGTGGCTGCAGAGGAGCAGAAGAACTTCTCTGCACTCCCTGAGGCACCCAGGGGCTAAGGAGAGTACTCTGGGGTTCGGGAGGGGAAGAATTCCACTCAGCTCCCTGGGCTGGGGGACCCTGGGCTAGGGTCAGGGAAAGCCCCCCATGCTGAGCTGTATGGGCAGGCACTCGGCCTGGAGTTCTTCTCCCTCCCTCCCATGGCAGCCACTGAAGCGATCAGCAGCTGGGAGGTGGGAGGCCTGCCAAGGTTCAGAAAGTCCCCACCACAGAAGCTGTGTAGACCCTGGCTAGAGGGGTCCACAGGAACCCCCCTGGTCCCCATGAGCTGACAGACAAGGCAGGAAGCAAACTAATGATCAGAGAAGTGAGGCAGTCCCTGCTCTACTGGAGCAGACAGCATAGCCCAGAACTGTTGAGCATCCTGGGATGCTGGGGGACTGTGAGTTAACTTGAACCAGGAACGGGTCTGGGACAGAAGTTCCATAAACAAGTTTGACCTAAATCAGTTAAGTTTGACACTACATCCGACCAGGTTTATCTTAAACTGGCTTGGGCCATTTTGAAAGTGGTTTATGCACCCTGAACTTGTTTGTGTTTGGTTACAGGTTTAAACCAGTTTCTGATCACTTAAAGCGGTATATGTGTTACTACTGCCCCAGCCATTGTTTCTGAGTCCCTGCAACTTTTTAACCCTGTTTCATTCAGCCTTAAAGATACAGTAGTTTTGCTACATTTGTATCTCTGTAGCAGCACACAGATATAACAGCGACACTGTAACAGTTTATCTCATAGTGGTATTATTGCTACATTTTTCTACACCCTGAGACTGGTAAATTCTTTCTGCCTAAACAGTCCAAATTCTCTTCACAAGACAGGAAAATTAAATGCTAGTTTCTATAGCGAAATGCACTCTGGAAATTCAGATTGCTGACTGAAGCATTATATTTTTAAAAATAAATAGATAACAGCTACAGCAGGGGCCTGCAACATTTTTGTGCAGAATGCTAAAAACACCTGCAACTTCAGCTTGTAAGGTGTTGGTGTGCCAGAGGCAGATGGTGGGGGAGCCACAAGGGGCCCGATCCTTGTTCTGGCCATGTAACCCTGGTCCCTTCTCCACCATCCACCCAGAGGCATGCATGCCAAGCAAAATGCTTTCAAATGTCACACTGGCACCTGTGCCCGGGGTTGCCTACCCCTGAGCTACAGTTTTCTTCACACAAAGAAGCCACCTCCATTATAAGCTTTAGTATATCTCAGGATTTGGAAAAGACCATAATTTATATTGGGTGGTCCCTGTAAAAGCTTTGGGGTATATATTCCTTTCCATAATATACAGAGAAGTGTGCATTTTGCTTTAATTGTGCTTCTTAATTAAAATAATGACTCGATATTTTCATTGTCAGGCTACAATATTTTCACTACATCCCATTACGAATTTTTTTTTCTGATTTTTCTGGATACCACACTAAGTAATTTTGGTAGTTTGTGACTTCCATTATTTCATTAGTGCAGCATTACCTGCTATCGTTATACTACCAGAAGACTAACTGGGTAATATGTAGTGGGGAGGTAAATATCTTAAGAGGTAAGGCACAAAAAGAATATTTTAAGGCAAGAAATGTGCAAAGAGAGAGGTCTTGATTCTGAACTGCCATGCACCTTTTTGGTTGGTTAAACTCACTACACACAGGTGTCAGAAATGCTGTCCAATTAACATGGTAGTGTTATCACACTTTGCACTGGCTTCTCCCAGGTGCAAGTGATTTACTATCTGTATGTAGCACCTGCAGCTCTCAGTCATGAGCAGTTGTGTAGACAGCAAACAAACAGAGTGAGTGTCTTCACAGCACCATGCAGGGCTGTATAGAAAGAACCAATCTCTAGTTCTAAATGAGCTGGCTCAATTACCAGAAGCAGTGTAGCTGTGAGCATGTGGCACTGCCTAGTCTAATTTATCCTGCTTCTCAGGCACTCTACTGTCACGTAGATACAGTTCAGGCTAATTTGCAGCATATCATCACTGTTCATCATCTGTACCCTTGCTTTTTAAAGCAGTTTACAAGCTCTAGAAATATTTTGTCTTTTTTAACTGCTACAGCAGGGGCGTCAAACTCATTTGGTCCTCCCTGGATCTGCACCCACCTGTGGCAGCAGGGTGAGCAGTGGCAACATTAAACACCACAGGTGTCTGAGCTGCTGTGTTGCTGCCACCATTTGCCCTGCCCCTGAACTCCCAGCCCGTTCAGAACCCCTGTGAGCGGGACGACACGACCTGCCCTGGGGTATGAAATGGCCCCTGCCCTTTGGGTTCTTTAGACTACAAGCTCCTAAGGGCAGGACAAAGGGAAATTGTCTCATTAAGTCTGTTTAAAAAGAAAGCAGTGTCATGGAGATCATTTAGAATCTGCTATAAAACACACTCGTTTCCCTCAAAATCTCTTTGTAAATTTGGGTAGGCTTACTTTTCAAAAGTACTAAAATGACTTGGCCTCCTAAATGTAATAGATTTGCAATGAGCATTAAAGGCCGAGGTCTGTCTTGAAAATGGGACTTGGAAGCTTCAGGCATTTACTGCTTTTAAAAATTTGACACGCACTGTGAAAGGGCTGCATATTCATCTCAGGTTGTTTGCCTTTTTTTGCTTAGTTTTGTTTTGAGTACCAGGTTAGAAGGACATTATTAAGGTGGCAAAGTAAAGCATTGAGAGATGATGAAAAGCCAGAATTAAGGGTGTCTGTGCCTCATTCAATGCACAAGGACAAACGGTGCTCATTTAATGAATAGCTATTCAATATTTTATCATCACTGCTGAGCACATGGCCCCAGGATTTATTTGCTGCACATTATTCAAATTTGGCTTTAAAGACAAAATTATTTATTTCTTTGTGGGCTTTTCCATGGTGCTTGCTATTATCTGATCCAAGTCTTTCCCAAATACTATCTTTACAGCCCCCGGGAACTGGAGAAATGCTGGTGACTCCATTTTACAGATGAGTAACTCGGAAATTTTAAAATCAAAAGTATCCGCTCATTTTAGGTGCCCCACACGACATGCCTAGGGCCTGGTTTTTCAGGATTCTTAACACAATAGATCCTGAATTGTTCATATCTCTGAATATTTAGTTTGCAACCCATGTCATTTGCAGCAGGTTGCTGAAGTAGAGATAGAATAGCACAGCTGCTTTCAGGGGTGACAGGTGCCTCCTGAGTCGGGGGG
>NW_017728922.1:2905338-2910111 GCF_001723895.1 Crocodylus porosus
ACGTGCTGCAGGCTTGCGTGGCAAGAAAACTGCCCCATCCTGAGTGATGCCGAGTCAGGGACCAATCTCAGGAAGGGCACATGACCCCCCGCCCCACCCATCCCTCCTAGCAGTCACCTGACACTGTTATGGCTTTTATTTCAAATGGTACCACTTCTCCACTTACCTGAAGCTCTCCAGCAATCCTGTGCAGCTGATTACAGCAGCTATATACACCCCAGCTTGTTCACAAATCTTCATCTTCACGCAGACCTAAGGAGCCTAGCCCTTCAACTGGGGTTCATATAGTAGACTCCTGGCGTACGCGAGTATTGTGTTCCGGGGGAATTTCACCTGAATTGTACTTTTATGTTCAAGGTGCTGCTCATAGTTTATATTCAGGGTACCGCTCTCACTGACTTCAGTCAGAGGCCCTGAAGAAAAAAGTGTTTGGTTGTATAATGCATATGCAGAAAGGGGCCAAGCTGAGGTTGTGGAGACCATCTTAATTCTAGTATTTCCTAGCTCTTTTCAGTGGTTGCTTCTTTTAATCTACTTCTCTGCTTATAATTTCCTCATTTTAAAAAGAAAAACTGGTAAAAATGTAGCTTTACACTGATACCCACATGATTCATCGTCAGGCTTGAAACATTCTGCTAACCCTCATAGACCTCTCTCACTTCAGCTAAAGGAGAAATTAATAGAGGATGACAACCAGTTGCTGCTACCTGGATCTGAAGTAGAGAGAGGTGAGAGACGCGCTTTGCCACCGTATGTCAGATATTTGCTGACAGCACAACGTTGAACTTGGAAACCTTGTTCAGCTTCAGGTTTCAGAGGGGAGTGTGCTTTTAGTTTTGTTTTCCCTTGCACTAGCTTGATGCTTTGTATTCTGTCCCCTCTGACCTGAACCTGTTTTCTCCCCACCTGCCCAGTCTCAAGCTTGTTAGCGAAAGGGTTGGATATAGCACTGGCCAGAACCGTTCATCATATGCTGTTCCACCAAAGGTTCATTTAACCTGCCTTCTGCCTCTGCTTTTCCATTCCCCGGCAAGAGGGAATCGGGAGAGGGGTGGATTCTGAATTACAATTCATTCTCTGCTATCTCCCGGGGCAGTGCAGCTGTGGCCTGCCCCTCACTTGGAGCAGATGGTAAGGTTGCAGTCTAGCCTTGCGTGTCTGATGTTTGTCTCTTGTTATGTTTTTTACAGTAGCAGCTGAGCAGCTGTAAAGAGAGCAAAACCAAAACATCACCACTAGACAGTCATGTTAAATGGGGGTTACTGGCTAATCAATTTATTATATATTTTGTATTGGTTTAAAGAAAACTGCCAGGTCCAATTTACCATCTCGCTTGTAAAAAGTTACAAGTATACATAATAAAACCAGAGGAAGGAGAGGATGAATAAGGAAAAAGCCAGAATTTGGCTGTAAAGTATTTACATCCTCTTCTGATTGCTTAGACAAGCTACTTATAGCATTTAAGACCTGACTAGATCATAGGCTGAGACGGCATGACTTCATGCCATAAAAATTCAGTGTTAAAAAGTGCTTGGCCTGGTGCGTACAGTGCTGAGGTTGCTATGCAGAAGGTGTCTTTGGGGCAGCAGCAGAGTACAGAGCCTTTCATTTTATCAGTTTAAGGCCCCCTGGCACTCTTCATAAGTTTGGGGATGTTAGTCCAATTGTTATGATCAAATTCCAGGAAGGTTAATTATATTTGGCCTCCATAAATTCTCCCTGAACTCTTAACTTGTTCCAAATGACTGTCTGTGCAATGGAGCCACATTTGCTGAGAGAGTTAGAAACTGTCTAAATGTGGCAGGGTTTTAGGATGTAATCTTTTACATAAATCAGTAATAGTTATTAATGGTTTCTGACTTTCTTTCCATAGAAACAGCAGTCGTATTTGGCTCTTATAATTTAATTATTATTCCGATGTTAAAATGTAACAAATACAAAGTCCATTTAATTTTTATTAGAAAATGGAAGTTTCTCAACATCTGGGTTCAGTAGATCTCTATATGGTTGATGCTTTGAAACACGGAAGCAGCAGCAGCAATTGATGACTCTGTGCAGGTGTGGCATAGTTTAATCAGGATGACAAAATGCGATTTATATAGGAAGCATGCTATTTTTGGATACTTATGTTGACTTGGATCCCTTGTGAATTAAACCATTTAATACACAAAATGGAAAAAGTCCTTCTAATCTTCCTTTTGAATGAGCCGTGAAATAGGATCCGTGAACTGCCTGAAGTGTGAAGAGGTTAGCATGGCATGGTTCCAAGATTTTTTCCCTTTTCTTCTTTTTCTTTCTTTCTTTCTTTTTTTAAACTAGATATTAGAAGATTTGCAAAGTTGGAACCTTGTGGGGAAACTGATGTCACTTTCTGTAAAACAATATAATGTTTATCTGAATATATCTCCCTTGCTCACAATGAAAGTCTTCGAAGCTGAAGACTTTTTGAAACTGCTGTTTGAAATGCACTCCTTTGCAAATACATGATGTACTTTTCCAACAAGAATCACTTTAAGGAGAAGCCCAAGGCAGTTAATTCACTGTGCTCGCTGTCTGTAGTCACTGCTCCTTTTTTTTTTTTTTTCTCAGCAGAGACTGCCAAGCACTCATATCTCATTTCTGTTTTAATAGAGACTGTTGTGAAAACAGTGGCACAACAGATTGCATATAGTTTTTCTTCCAGGGAAGAGAAATTCCTATTATCTCTGCATGGTATCAATGTAAAGGTAAGCTATAATGCTTGTATTTAAATAATTTTTGCTTCTGATATTCCATGCTAGAAGCAGAATAAAAGTACGTAGGCATAAAGACACACAAATATAATTTTTATTGCTTTTTGTAACATTACTTTCCTATGAAACACTGATTTTTTTTATACTCTTCAGCCAGATTTCCTGATTTTTTTTATCTGTATTTTTTTCTCTCTTTTGATTATTTGTAACTGATGTAGCTGGTGTATTCCTTAATTATATTTGTAGAATTTTTAATTCATTGCATTTTCTGACTCAAATATATGTTATATTCACAGAAGTTGCTACTTTTTGTGGTGACTTGGTTTAAAATACACTTAAAAACTAAAACAGAGTAGGTGAATCATAGTCACAATAGCCCCTATGGGCTGTCTCTTGAGTCATTTTATCTATAGTGCTGATCACTTGCAGCTTCAACTTTTTCTGTGTTTGTGGGTACATTTACACTTTTGGAAACTGGACTTTGTTAAATCAGCTTGATGCTTGAATCAATGTCTGCACATGCAAACACTTCTGGTGTGATGCTGACATGGGTATAGCAGTGACTAAGTGTGGCCTTTTTCCAGTTCCTGTAAGTGGATGTGTGTAACACCAGCAATACTGTCCATAAGAGTAACAAGAACAGCTCAGTCCTCTGCGGTTAGTCTAGAGTGGCAGAGTTTGGAAACCCTTGCCTCATATTAGATCTATCCCCATAGGAATAGTGAAGAAATGAGGAGCATAAACCTGTTTAGGTCCACCTTTATGAACTAATTGTGCTAATTATTAAGCATACCTTAGTGTCTGGGAAGAAGTGAGACTGCACACTCACAAAAATTGCAAACTGTCCTAGGCTTGGACTGCTGCTCCCTCTTTTTAAACCCCATCTAATACAATGGGGGAGGCTCTTCCTTAGAGCTCTGTAAGCACTGTCATAATGAAATAATAATGTCCAAAAATAATGCAATTAGAATATTTTTGGTTGGTTAAAGTGGAACTAGCACTGAAAGTAGATGGAGCTGAACGCCAGTCCATCAGATACCTGTAAAAGATGTACTTGGCAATCTTGTATGCCATGCATAACGGGCAACTCGCTTCAACTGTGAATTAATTATTATCTGATGTTTTAAAAGGCTGCAAAATAAAAGACACCTTTTTAACACCTGCCCCACCCCCCCAAAAAAAAGGCATGAAGGCAGGGGTTAGAATATTTCTTTTCCACTGAAGGTTCAGCCAAAAACAAATTATTCATGTATTCTACTAGCTCTAGTTAACGGTTGGAGAGGAATCTTTCCTGCAAAGTGCAGTGGTAATACAGCGGATGGAATCCTTCCTTCTCGGGTAGCACTGAATTCTGGTCCAGAAAGGGGCACCCTGTGGCTGAAGTGCTGAGTGAAACACAAAATCAATGCCATTCTTGTCTTGTACGAGATTGGTTATTAAAATCAGACTGTAGATGACCGATTCCTGTGCACATAAAATCACCTATAGTGTACACAAACACATATATATATACACATGCACACACCCCATAAGATCACATGTTTTTACATGCTTTCTTTTAATTTATTTTGGTAATATCCTATAGCTGGTAATGCTGGTTGTTGTTGATTTACATCCCTTGGCGTTGGTCTATAGATGACCAGTTGTTGACCTTGTGAGTACAAAAACCTCTTGTACTATAATTACCTAGGCTCCATGGCACTTAAATTGCACTCAGATATTCTGTGAGGAGATATTTTGTAGAGAGGTTCAGAACTTATTTACCAGTGAGCAGTTTTTGCCTGAGGACCATGATTTCAAGTCATCTTTCTATATGCAAAATTGGTTTTCTTTTAACATTTACAGAAACTCACTATCACATTTGCTTTTCATTGCTTTGTAATGCTCTTAGACATTTAACATCTCAAAATGAATAGCACCATACTTTTTTTTAGGAAAAAAGTAAACAGGTAGCCAGATTTTCAGCTGTTATAAATAGATGCAAGACCAGTGAACTCAATACAGGTATGCTGATTGATTTTTTTTTTTTTTTTTTTTTTTT
>NW_017728922.1:2910217-2916975 GCF_001723895.1 Crocodylus porosus
TTTTTTTTTTTTTTACCAGTGGCTGATCAACCTGAGATTTTTATCCCACTATTACCACTCCATACTACCCTGCAACCAAAAGTGAGATGCAATTAACTGTATTGTACCTTCATAGTAAAAAAAAAAAAAAAAAAATAGTGGAAAATATTTCATCTCTGAACTATATTAAATTATTAAGCACTAGGACATCCATACTGATATAACTTGGAAGAACTCAGCTAGCATGGAAGTTTTGTACCATGTCCTGTTAAAAATTAGTATACTTGCATTTCATTGGAGGAGGAAAGCTAATGTATCTACCTTATTTTCCTGTGATGAGTCAATACCGTAAGTTTTTCCAGTGTACCTCTCAGCTGTCCTATTTTAGTTTAAGATCCATGGACCAATTTTTCCATCACAATTCAGAATTGCATAGTGCAGGTCAGGAGGAAGTGGTATACAACTCATCTGTCTGCTCCTGACACTGAGCCAGTGCTCCTCGTTTTGGGCATTTGTCTTGCATTTGGTAACAAGTTGTCTCCCATCATCAAATATCTTGCTCGTGATATGAGATCTAGTAATAATGTGTATTCCTGGCGAGAGAAATGGCTAGGGAAAAGTTAAGATGGCATAGCCCGATTTACATTCAGATGACTTTTTTAATATTATTACATAAGGCTTAGATGAGCTCTCAGCAGGAGAGGATTTTTAAATCATGTTCTGTTTAAAGAACAGTCCATTTACCTTTAATTGGAGAAGGGAAGCAAACATCTGTGCCACTTTTTGCTAATTATCTCAATATTTTTGTTTAAACAAGGCATTCACATTCTTTTCTCTCCCTGCAGCTTGATCTTCTGTCTCTCGGGATGTCTTTGTATTTGTCACTTCCACTTTTAGTAGTACCTGAATCCTCCCGCTATGCCATAACATGTAATTTTTTGACAGTCGCACTTATGTCAGACAACGATGGTGTAAACAGAGGCTTACTGTTTCCCTGCTGGGCCAAAGTGAAAGAACACTGTAGCTTGTGAATATTCTGGGGAGTGGGGTCAGCAGAGTTGCCCCAGCAATTCCCTGACTTTTCAGTGAGGGAACGACTGTTGCAGAGGATGTGATTTGCCATCCTAAGGACAGGACCCAGCCTTCTTTCTTGTTAGAGGTCTGCTGCACTTGGCAACGTTTCATAAAGGAGTACAGTGCTTTTTTCACAGTCAGTAAGTAGGTGGACTATGCAGCACAGTCCCACATTCTCATCAAGCTGCCTTGAATTATTGTGACCTGCCTCAGCAGGATAACTCTGGCTAAGGACAGACATTACACTTAAACCAGTTTAAGTGATGAGAAACTGGTTTACACCTGTAATGAAACTGATGTTCAGTGCACATAAACCAGTTTGAAAATGTCTGAAACAGTTTGAAATAACCCTGGTTGAATGTAGTATCAGTCTTAACTGATTTGGCTCAAGCCAGTTTATGCAATGTCTGTCCCAGACACCTTGCTGGTTTAAGATAAACCAGACTCCTCCAGCATCCCAGCATGCTCTCTGGGCTGGGCAGGGCTCTCTGCTCCACAGCAGGGCTGGCCCCTCCCCTCTGCTCCCTGGCTGGAGCTCTGGCAGAGACTTGCAGGCACATCAGGGTCTGCCTGGCTTCCCTGTGCCCTGCCCCTGCCCTCAAACAGGAAATCCCCCCTCCCTCCCATCTCCCACAGCAGGGACCCTGGCCCCATGGACCCTAGGCAATGTGGTATGCTAGCTAATGTAAATGTGTGCCTCTCCAGTCTGCCTGTCCTAGTGAAGCAGAACAGTGACCACTTAGGGCTGTTTGGAGCTAATCAACAGGGCAGTGGGTAAACTGTTTAAGAAGAGTTTGAAGTAATGGAGAGAAGCTATTGTTTTGCTGATCGGGTGAAAATCACTGTAATCAGTCTTCTGCTGGTTTGCTCACCTGTCAGTTTGCTGCAGACAGTATAAAGAAGCAGGGAGGGAGATTGAAAGGCTCCATATCATCAAGAGATGCATGCACTGCACCCTCCATCCTTGCCTCAGAGTGCTAGCAGGGGGCTGACAACACTCCTGCCCCCTGAGCAGCAAGCAGGAAAAAGCCTGGGACAGTGCAGGGAGACCTCCCTAATCAGAGATCCTGCCAGAGCCTGGCTACATCTCCCCTCAGCTCAGCACTGTGCAAGGGAAGGGAAGGCTGCTCTAGCACCCCCTGTCTTCTAGCCTGAGCCACTTCTGGCATGTGCCTGAATTTCCTCAGTCCAGAGACAATGTCTGTCTAGTTAGAAACCTGTTCAGCCTAGCCAGGTTAGACTAAGCTGCAAAGATTGAAGCAATTCAGGCTCAGGCTTTTTGAATGTCTGTTCCCTAGCCTCAAAGACCATCTTTGCTTTTGCCCTTCTTACTGAGCCCCAAAAGGTCCAAAAACTTTGTACAAAAGCTAAACAAAAGTCACTGATGCTATGCAATTGGGACCAGCAGTGATATGAGAAGGACACTGTATTTTTTCCTTTTGGCTGTTCTATACAGCTTTATCCATCCTGCAGGGGGATTTAGTCAAGGTATTAAATTTCATGTGATGTTGCAGGTTAGGGCATGAGTGAAAACAGGCTCAAAGTGGAAAATATTGATAAATTGGATCTAGTATCTCTTTTGGGATCTTAGTTCTATTTCAAGGACAGCAACTGAGAGTATGGTTTTAACAGTACATCCTTGTAAATCTTTTGCCTTGTGCATTTTATGTCATTTTATAAAGAACTTGGTTCAAAACTAATATAATATCCTTTTATAAAGTGACAAAATCAATTAGCTAAAGTGGTTACCAGGCCATATATCTATGGAAGAAAAACTGATATGGATGAGCTTTTGATTTATAAGATTTCTTAATGCCATCCTAATGGAATTCAAATGTTTTAAGATGGATTACTAACAGGGTTTGGTTTTTTTATTACTTTTATGTATTTTCTATTTAGAAATTAACTTGAAATGAATTATAATCCAGATTTTTGGCTAGCCTGTTTAGAATGTTTGAATAAAAAATACTGAATGGTATTGGCACTTCTGTATTTTATTTACTTATTTGTGCCTTGTTTGGTTTAAAAAAAATACTCAGGCCTGTGATTTAATAATGGTATAATTGTGAGGGATAATATTTATGGGCAAAAGGTCTCTCTGATCTGTGATTTCTTTGCAATGCGAAGAAGCAATAGCATATAATGGTGCAAAGTCCGCTTGAACTTTGTACTGGCTTTTTAAAAAACAATTTAAATATTAAAATAACCACCATTTGCAGGATTCTAGCTTCAGATTAAGTGCAAGCATATTGGATGTCCTTGGTGTTCTTGAGTATTTACATGAGAATTAAGTGAGGGTAGATTTTAAATTCTATCTTTGAAAATCTGTTCCTCTTCTTCTTGCTTTTCTATCCTGAGTTCAGGTCCTGGTTTTCTCTACAACAAGTGACAACATCTAAACACCTACAGCAGGCCAGGTATGTTCTTTATGCTCCTACCCTTGCAAGCTTCCTTGACGTCTCTTGCACTCTGCAGCCATTCATCACATAAAATAAATTCCAAGCAATACCTCCTCCCTAATCTTTGTTCTATGCCTGCCTCCTCAAATTCCTGCAGAAGTGATTGGGTCATGTGGAGCACTATGAAGCTCAACAAATCCGGGCTGTTTCAAGAGTGGATGGGGAAAAAAATATGAAATATATGTGGAGCAGGTACTGCTGGAAACTCTTTGCTTTAAGGAGATTTAGCGTGAGTATTTTACTGACTGTAGTCCTGGTGGTATGCAAATGTAGATGAGACTTGCCCAGTTCAAACCTTTGGGAATCCCAGTGCCTTGTATCTACCATGTGCAGCAGCTCCTTCCACTCTGCCTTTTTTAAAAATGGTTGCCCCTTCTAGCTGAGTAAGTTGCAAGTCTTCTAGAATGTGAAAGATAATCCTGTAATGAAGGTGTAACACTTATTATTATTGTTTCTAAGTTAGCCTCTGGACTAGAATTTGTAGCATTAACTGACAAATTCTCAGAAACATGACTGCAACCCAGTATTTCTGTTCCTAGAGACTTAAGGGGGCAATCAGCTGGAAATCATAGACACAAAGCATTCTGAGCAGTTCCCATTAATATTTTGATTAAGGCCATATGAATTCTGACATTTGATCAGAAGTTTTGAACTTGTGCCCTTGATGTTGATGTTACCAAAGAGGAGGCTTGCATCAAGATATGAAAATTTGCATTCTGAGGTGTTTCATAGTACAAGATGGTCTTTATCTAGGATTACAGTCTGAACAGTCCTTTTTCTTCAGTTATTAAAAAATATACACTGACGTGTCCTAAAAAACATGCATTTGGGTTTTGTTTGTTTGCTTGTTGGTTTGTTTTTCATAAAGTAAGACTAACTTCAGGAAGTGGAACACTTCTAAGGCTGTTGTGTTTTGGTGTGACTATTTTGTACAGCCATGACTCTGATGTTGCACATCAGAGAAAATAATTATGTAGTCATAGTGTTAATTTATCATCAAGTACTGGGCATATGCAAATTACTACAAACCTTGCTAAGCAACATCTTCTTTTTTTTTTTACAACACCTAGCATCTGAGCCGACGTTGTGTCCTTGTTGCCAAGAAACCTAACGGTATACTGAGCTATATTGGTAGGATTGTTGTTAGCAGACCAAGGGAAGCTATTCTTCCTCTCTATTCAGCAGTGGTGAGGCCACATCTGAATCACTGTGTCCAGTTTTGGGCCCCCTCCTCTAGAAAGGATGTGGAAAAATTGGAGAGAGTCCAGTGGAGGGCAGTGAGCATGGTGAGGGAGCTGGGGCACATGACTTGCAATGAGAAACTGAGGAAACTGGGCTTATTTAGGCTAGAGAAGGGAAGACTGAGAGGGAATTTAATAGCAGCCTTCAACTACCTGAAGGGAGACTCCAAAGAGGATGGAGCTGGACTGTTCTCAGTGGTGGCAGATGACAGAGCAAGCAGTGGCCTCAAATTGCAGCAAGGGAAGTTTAGGTTAGATATTAGAAATAACTTTTTCACTAGGAGGGAAGTAAAACACTGGTTATCCAGAGAGGTTGTGGAATCTGTACTCTGGGAGTTTAAGACCCAGCTACATGAAGGTTTGGCTGGGATGATCTAGTTGGGGATGTTCCTGCGTTGAGGTGGGTTGGACTGGATGACCTCCTGATTTTCTATGATTCTATGAGCACTTGTACTCATGACGCCATTACTATGTACACATGATGAAAATGCCACTTTGTATGGCTTAATGGTGTCACATTGTACACATGCAAGTTTTGGGGGTTTAAAATGAGTTTTCATCAAAATGTAGTTCAGTTTGCAGTGCTGCCAATTGCAATGCTGCAGCTGTCAACTCACTCCCTGGCCCCTGGAGAGGCAGGCAGTCCTCCACCAAAAAATAAATAAATGTATAAATTTAAAAAGAATTGGGCCGCTCACCATTTCTGCCTTCAGCAGGCTCCTGCAGCCGACAGGATGCCTGGAGCTACCTGGGAACAGGCTGGCTTGCCCATGAGGCACTGTGGGAAAGCAGCAGGAGAGTGGCTGGATTTACTGTCAACTGGAGAAGGCGGTGAGGGACAGGGCATGGAGCACCAGAAGCCCAAGTGGGCTGCTAGCTGGCTGGATGCTGCCCCAGCACAGAGGCACTCGATCCAACACTTTTTTGAGCCTGTCTGGACTTCCAGTGCCCTGTACGCTGTCCCTGCTGCCTTCTCTGGCTGCCAGCATAGCCAGATGCCTTCCTGCTACCTTTCTGTGATGCCCAAGGGGCAAGATGAGTGTGCTGGTGGCTAGAGAAAGCAGTGGGGGCAGTGCTCAGGGCACTGGAAGCCCAGGTGGGCTTAGAGAAATATTGGTGCCTCTGAGCTGGGCAGCACCCTGCCAGCCAGCAGCCAGCCTCCCACTCCCCATGCACCATCCCCACCACCTTCTCTAGCTGCCAGCAAACCCAGATGCCCTCCTGCCATCTCCCCATGCTGCCCCAGGGGCAAGGCAGTCCGTTCCCCAGTGGCCCCACATGCCCTGCTGACTGCATGAGTCTGCTAAAGGCCCAATTTTTTGGCAGAGCCTACTTGCCTCTCCCATGGCTGGGGGGTGAGTTGCTGGCAGGCTGAGCAGCCCCTGAGCTGTGGGGAGCCCCGGTCCTTCCCTCTGCAGCAGCAGTGTCCCCTGGGACTGCCCGAGGAGGCTGCTAGCAGGATGGGTGCTGCCCCAGCTCAGGGTTGGGGAAAAGTTGGATCAGGCCAGGTACTGCCTCCAACATGGGGTAGCACCCGGCCTGCTAGCAGCCCACGCAGGGTGTGCCAGCACTGCAGAGGGAAGGACTGGGGCTTCTTGCAGCTCAGGGGCCGCTTGGCCCTTCGGCAGCTCGATCCCTGGCCACGGGCAGACTCCGGCTCCAACAGGAAAAAAAAAAAGAAAAAGAAAAAAGGATCAGACCCCTTGCTGTAACGTGCTGGAAAAATTGAAATGGTTTAGTCCTCAGGGTTTTATTCATTGCCCCACCCTTTCAGTTTAGGGGGCATAAAATAAAACCTTGTACACGTGATGGGGGTTTAGTCCTCAAGGTTTTATTCTGTGCCTTGTAAATTGAAATGGTGGGGCAATGAATAAAACCTTGAGGGCTAAACCCCCATCATGTGTACAAGCGCCCTGTGATTCTATCTGAGAGGAAGAAAGGCTGTGAATTCCTTTATTGCTATCCCCATGTAAGCAATCCAGGCTGTGTAGCTTATGCTTCTGGC
>NW_017728922.1:2918206-2939006 GCF_001723895.1 Crocodylus porosus
GGACTGCAGCTGCATGCTGAGGCCAGGGCTGCATTGGGCACTTTGGTGCATGGGGGCCACAATCGGGGCTGCACTTCCAGTGCACAGGGGCTGCACTTAGGATGGATGCAGTGGTGGTGCTGAGGGTGAGGTTACGGGGATATTTTTGTCAAATTTTGCCATAGCCTCCTCCCAGCACCATCGCTGCCCAACCCAAGCACAGCCCCCACACACTGGGAGCGCAGCGCCAGTTGCAGCCCCCATGTGCCAGGAAGGGCCCGGCACAGCCCTGGGCCCCGCTCGCAGCTGCAGCCTCCCCCACCCCGTTCCTGCTCAGAACCCATGCACACCATTCCCTCCCCTGCCCCATGCCCTCCCAGGGTGTGCATGGCAGTGGGAGCCACCCCGCTCTCCCCACACCCCCAGACAAGCCACAGCTCTGTCTCACACTCCACCCTGCCCCAGCTGAGCAGCCTCTGCCCCGCTCCCTCACCGCAGCGGCCTTGATCTGCCCCCCAAGTCCCTTCCCTCCCCCCTCCCCTTCTACCACAACAGACTTACCAGCTGCACGCAGCTCTCCAAGCTGCCATGTTGTGCTCCTCACCACCTAAGTACTGCACTGATGCTACTCGCATGCATGGGTGTTTATTGGCCAAATTATTGGCCACATCAGGCCGATTTCCGATGCAATCAATTTTCTTTATATTGGTGCCAATCCAATGTCAGACCAATGAATCAGTGCACCTCTACTGGTGGATGTTCCTTCTCTCAGGCTTTAAGGACATTACCACAAATTATTTTGTTTCCCCAAATACTCTTCCTTATAAAATGCACAGAATGGATGGTACTTACAGAATTGAGTGGCTATGTAATGTTTCTTGTTTCTGTCTTCATTCAATATGCAGCACTATGACTTTCTTGCCATACGCTACCCAACCCTACTCTGAATGCAGAATTATTAATTTAATGGATCCTCCTACAGTGCTAATTGCTGTAGTCCCTGAATGGTTTCTTTGTAACTGCTGATGAATTTATCTTTACCACAGGTGAGATAATATTAGACATGTATCAGAGATTGGGAACTGAGTCACAGGAAAAAAAACTTATAAGTGAACATTTCCTTTGGCTGCCCAACTGGAGACTTCTAGGAAGTTATTTTTCAGAATATTTTACCTTTTTATGGCTTTATAACTGGCAAATTCTTCCCTTGCAGGTAAGTATGCTCAGTACTTCTGCAAATCAGGCCTAAGGTATCAAATTAAGTAGCCAGAAAATGATGCACACAAGTGATCTGTTGAAAAGTTTGGCTTGAAAGCGATTTGTCCAGTACCATATAGGAACTCTGTAGTACAGGCAAGATAAGAATCCAGTTCTTCAGGTCATGAGCAGCTTCTTCAACCATAAGACCATCCCTTCATTTCCTACAGTCTTGTGATACATTTGATACATCTTCTGGAATAAACAAAGCAAGACTTCTACAGATAGCAGCCTACTTCACAGAAAAGCCTTGATTTGTTCCCATCATGCCATCCATTGCAGTGTGTATTGAATGAGTCAAGGGTCTCAGAAAATAATAGGAAATAATCCTATTGTTAAAGACTGTATCCATAATGTATTTACAAAAGGGAGCACAAGCAGTCTTAATCCTGGCATTTTCCAATATTTCAGTGTTTTACTTTGCTACCTTACTGTCTTTTTAGTCAGTTTTTTAAATGAAAAATTTTAGTTCTTTTATTTATTAGTGTACTGAGAACAGGCAAGCTGCCATGTGCATTTGCTGATGGATTATTTTTAGGATTGGAACCTTTAGATCCCAGAGCATTACGTGCCACTAGAACCTAACATACTAGTTGGTAATAGTAATAGGTTGTTGATCCTCTATGTGGAACAGTCACCTAATGGGATTAAACACACAGTTGCCAGTTTAACAGCTATTTATTAACAGCAGAAGATTGTTGGGACTAAGGAATCCTGGGTTCATCTCCAGAAGCTGCAGGAAAGATTGCACTTGTAGTTATAACACCATGAATTCTGCTAGCATGTGTCTGTCTTCCTCCTCCTCCACCCCATTCCCAAGCCATCTCTCCTTTTCTATCCCCTATATTTCTGCTGGCTTCTTAGAGATAATTATTGGTATAGGAAACCAAAGCTTCACCTCTCATGGTGGAGATCAAACAGGTTAAAGTGCACTATGTTGGGTCTGTGCCAGTAAATTTATGGAGCATTTTAGATGAGTTCTGAGGGCAGCACATAAAAATATAGTTCACTGGAGACTAGTTTTAAGATGCGTACTATTTCAAAGCTTCATTAGTAGGCACTTGGACGTTAAATGATGATAGATGCATTGCAGTCCACAAGTGGTGGTTTACTACCATATATCCATACAAAATAATACAATGATTAAAGGAAAGTAGTTGATTAACTATATTTCATGCACATTCTGTTCTGTTATACTGTGAAACCTTGCCAATTTCAATGTACTGGAAAGCAGAGGTTAGACCAGATGATACATATTTTGTTCAATAAAAATAGTGGTCATTGCTGAAGTTTGAAGTTAACTTTTATGCCATTAGAACAAATGATAAAATTTAAGGCAAGTTCTTCAAATGCATCTAGTTTACATCCTTGAAACCGTGCAGAGTGAAGAAGCTTTGAAGCAGTCCCTAACAAAACTTCCATGCATATTGCTCCCACTGTAATTGTGGCAGTTTCCTATTCGAACAGCTTTGCGACACGGACAAAAGTACCGGGAACAAAGGAAGGCAGGAATCTTGGCTGCTATTTATCAGACTCGCTTAATAGACCTTTGACCCTAAGAATGTTGAACTTTTAATTTCTGAAAAAGGATACATTTAGACCCAGACAAAATTGGAGTGGTTTAAATGAACCGTATTTGTTACTGTTGATTTTTCTGACGGCAGACCATAACCTTTGTACCAAGTAGAAACAGAGGGTACAGCTTCTGTCCTGTGTAGTTTATAACCTAAATAATTGAAGTAAATGCATAGAATATGTAGCAGGTATTTAGAAGGTATAACCATTGCATAAGGATGCAGCCTGCAGCATGTAGGACTTGCATGTGCTGAGGAAGGAAATTACCAAGGCTGTGGACAAGGTGCATTGTAAGGAGGTGTGTAAAGGAGACTAGGGTAAAAGCAGAGGGTTTTGAGCCAAGATGATGTTTCCCAGCCTAGGAGGCTCTTTGGAAAAGTGATGAAGAGCAGAGTGGTGAAAGTCATAGGGAAGCTAATGAACCATGGGCAGATCCAGAATTTTACAAAGCAGGGTGTGGAAGCAGCACCCTGTGCTGTATGGGTGATGCATCCCCCACTCCCATTCCTCCCCCCACCAAATACAAAACCAGAACAAGCAGCAGGCAGCCTGTGACATGATGATGCACTTTTTTTTAAGTCCCTCAATCTTCCCTCCCCCACACCTCCCCTTTTCCCTTTGTGCTCAGTGGCACATACTCTCTCCTCTCGTTCCCCACCTTCCCTACTCCCTGGGGACAGTTTGTAGGAGTGAAGGGGGTGAGGCTCCAGAGCTGCTCCTTCAACACTCCAGCCAGGCTGCACGTGGAGCCACACTCAGCTATGGACAGTGGGGAGGTTCCCTTCCCTGGCTGACCAGGAACACCAGCAAGGAATGGGCTGGGAGGAGGAATCTACCCACTACTGTGGCTGCTGTTGCCTCTGGCTGAGCTCAGCTCCATGCCAACCCTGGCTGGAGTGGGCAGAAGCAGCTCTGGAGCTTTCCTCTTCTCCTGGAGAAGATGACAGCAGTGAGAGGGGGAGGGAAGGGGATGTGCTACTGAGCATGGAGGGGAAGTTAGAAGGGAATTTTTAGTTGCTTCATGGACTTCAAAAAAAGGCCCTGCCTGCTGTTCCCCTGGCATGGTCAACTGAAAGTCGGGGTGGAGAGATATCTGTACCACTGCACCCCCCTTGGATCTGCCCTTATGGCAAACCCTTTAGTTCTGACAAGGTGGACTGTGAGTAATGGGAGATGACAGGAAGTGATGGGTTGAGCAGTTGCATGAAGATGAATAAAAATAAGCCAGACTAACCAAAGCACTAGAGGCTGTATGGGGCTTTCCTCTGCTGGCAGGGAGATGGACTTGGAATTAAAGTAACTGGAGCTTAGGCACTGTAGATGGGGCATCCCTGGAATGGTAGCAGATTTCAAAGTGAAGACAGTGGCATCTCTTTCGAGCTGTTATTTCAGGCTGGTTGCAGACTCAAGTAAGCATCAGTTATACTTTGGCCCAAGCTTATCTTTCAGTCCTCAAATGCTAAAAACCCCCAAACGGAGTTTTTTTATTCCTGCACGTCATTATCTCGTATAGAGCTATAGTACCTGTCATAATGCTGCCCTGCCTTATAGACAAGACTTTTCCATATGGCTCGATGAATACATGTGTAGAAGTACTAGTCTGTAGCTGGTCATGTACTGCAATAGCACTGTCATTTCTAACTTCAGATTGATTTTTCCTTTATTCAGTTACCCAAGCATTAAGTTTAGGAGTGTCAGTAAAGTAATGTTTCTGTAAGTCTGAAGTTCTAATTAATTGTCAAGGTCCTTACCATGAAGTCCATTCTGTTTCAGAACATAAAAATGAGCTGTTTGTTACCTGTAATGTTATGGCTTGTTTCCTTGAACAGTAATTGATGTAAATTGCAGATGATGTCCATGAACTTGGAATTGTGTTGTTTACTTGCTAGAGACCTTGAGAGTGTGATCTTCTAATTCAGTCACAGTGGTATAGATTACATGTGTAGTGCAAGTATTGTCTAGGGACATAAATTACAGCAATTAACATTAGCTAGAGGAGAGAGAATGATGCATTATTAATTGGTATGGTCATTAAAGGGCTGCAAAGAATCTGAGAGAAATACAATGTCAATACCCATGCACCAGAAGTGACAGAAAGAAAGTGTGTGTGTGTGTGTGTGTGAAGACCAGTGATTATATTTGGAGCCTGGGGTCATTAAGACATGGGCAATTATGCAGCTCTTTATGACTCTGTGGGTAGAGTTAAACCCTTTCCAACATAGTAAAAAATGTTAAAATTGATATTTTATTATTTTTCAAGAATAATAATTTTCAGATGACTACTCTGGGGACTAAAATAGTATAAGCTATTTCCTCTTAAAGAATGTGTAGTATTTCATTCTATAAAAACAGCAACAAACACAGCCAGCATCCAAGGGGTAGAGGGATCCCCATCAGCAATATGGTTAATTTAAGCAGAAAGTGAGCAGTTCACAGAGTAAATATTGCAAAGTTTATAATAATATGAGCCCATATAAAGATGAATAAATCTTGTCATATTGAAGACTGAAGTTTTAATTAAGAAACTCCTTATACTACAGTAGCAGTTTTTCCAGTGTCGTGCTGAGAAATATGACAATCTGAATAATAAGATGCTCATGCTAATGTAGCTGTATATCAGCCACTTAATTATTCATAAACATCCTTGTCAGTGAGTTTCAGTGCTTCACCTATTCCAGGGTAATTCCATTTGTGCCAAATACTGCTTGTATCAGCTAATAAACAGTTAATTTATTGTGCTGTAAATGTAGATAAAATGCTGAAAAAAATGCCTGTTTATAGATGAGTTTTAATTATTGGTTCACAAGAGAAAGTAAACTGTAAATACTAAAAGTGTTACAACAATGACATATGCAGTTTGACACCTAACAGAAGAATGTACATATGTGAGTCCTAGCCAGTGAAATAAAACTCCTAAGTAGTTCTCTGCTTTTGCTCAATGCCAAGCCAAAAGAGTTTTTTTCCAATGCTTGCAAATATTTTTACCATAATTTCTAGGAATTCAGATACCCAGTTCATCTCATTCTCCACCTCCCAATGTATAAACACTATGGCTAGGGACAGACGTTGCACACAAACTGGTTTAAGTGATCAGAAACTGGTTTAAAGCTGTAACAGAACAGAAGCTTATTACACTTAAACCAGTTTCAGAATGGCTGAAACCGTTTTTAAAATAAACCTGGTTGAACATAGTATCAGACTTAACTGATTTTGGTCAAACCAGTTTATGCAGTAATTTGTCTCCGACGTCTAGCTGGTTTAAGTTAAACCAGAGTCCCCCAGCATCCCAGATGCTTTGCAGCCCTGGGCTGGGCTAGACTGTGCTCTCTGCTCCAGAGAACAGGCCTGGCCCTGCCCCTCTACTCCCTAGCCAGAGCTCTGGCAGAAACTGCAGGCAAGCAGGGTCTGCCTTGCCTCCCCCTGTCCTCCCCATCCCCCACACTGCTGTTCAAGCTGGGATCCCCCCTCCTATCTCCCACAGCACAGACCCTGGCCCCACAGACCCTAGGCATGTTGGTATGCTAGTTAATGTTGAGAGGTGTCTGTGTATGTGTCTCCAATTTCACTGGGACAGGCAGACAGAACAGAACAGTGTCTGGGCTTTTTGGAGCTAATCAACAGGTCAGCTGGTAATGTCCCTGTGTTCCTTTTTTGGAAAAAGCTGTTTAAGAAGAGATTGAACTAATGAGAGAAGCTTTTGTTATCAGCCCCCTGCTGGCTACCTCACCTGTCAGGTTTGCAGACCGTATGAAGAAGCAGGCAAAGGGAGATTGAAAAGCTCAGTATCATCAACAGATGCTGCTCTAGTGCTCCCCCCCACCCCCAGCTTCTAGCCTGAGTCACTGCAAGCATGTGTCTGTATTTCCTCAGTCCAAAGGGGATGTCTGTGCAGTTGCAAAGTGATTCAACCTAGCCAGGTTAGCCTAACCTGCAAAGATTGAATCAATTCAGGCTCAGGCTTTTTGAATGCCTGTCTCTAGCCCAGATGTGATTAGCTTTGCTGTGCAGTTGCCCAGGTGAATGGTCTCCAATTCAGAGAAGCTGAGAAGTGTCAGAGTTCAAATACTTATATTTTCACTAAGGTGTCTTGATGCCAAAACAGGTTTCTCTTCCCCTTTTTCCTGCCCTCTCCCCCATGCCATAGGCCAAAGTCTGGATCAACATATTGGCTACCCTCCAAATGGGCACATATGTTTGAACACTGAAAACTCAGCATGAATGTACTTCTAAGAAGCAGCCATCCACATACTAATTTAACTATAGGTAAATAAATGTGCTCTTCATTAAGTCCTGTATTTACTTTTGTTGTGTACCTGGTTACTTAGCTAAATCTCTCTTAATTAGCTGGTGTTCTTTTGATCCAAATCGCTCAACTGAACAAAGTACTATATGCTTCCTCGCTACCTCATCCTCATTTATACTTGAAAGAACAAGGGTACAAGATGACCATGCCCCAGCTTATATGGGAGTGTTGCATAGTTCTTCCATTAAGAAATGTGTCCAAAAAAAAAAAAAAAATCATATTTCCATCAAGGAAACTACACTATTTTTTGTTTTGTAAAATTGCTATCATCTTTGACTAGTCAAAAATATGCAGTCAATTGACTAGCTTGCCAACCCTATAGAAATATCTGAGCCAGCTGTGGTACCAGAAGCAGTATAGCTGTGTTAGCATGGCACTTTTCGTGGGCTAATTAATGTTGCTGAGAGTCGGGGTGTACCACCCTATGTGGATGGTTGAACTAACACAGCTGTACTCTTCCTAGGTCCTGAGCTAGCTTGAGTATTTACACGAGGCGCTGTTCCTCTTTGTCAGATATAACCTGAAGTACGCCCACAGCACTTTGTTATTGGCTTAAAGTACTTTTTCTTACATTTGCAAAGCTCTGCAGTAGTTGAATTTACTGTTCAGTAGTCTGCATTCACCTTTTATGTTTTGTGGGTTTTTTCCTTGGGATGCATTATGGAATACTGATCAGACAGTATACAAATTCTGAGCTGAGGATATAAACTAAGACTTCCATGATTCCTTTCTTGACATCCATTAATTTTCCTAGTGTTATTTCCATACTGTTGTCAGACAGCATGGAAAACCTACTTCTGAGTGTTGTAGTTATTGCAGTGATCAGTGTGAGGAAGAGGTGCACAAGTGTTTGGAATCATGCTGGTGAAAGGATGGAGCCATGGTGAAATAAGGGAGGAGGATGAAATTAAAAAGTTGCTTCAGCTAGCCCTTTATCTCTAGAAACTTCACTTAGTGCAATATCTTTTCTGGCTAGGTAGTGACAAGGCAGCTAGTGATATAGCACTCTTAACTGAACAGTTGGACATTGGAGAACCACTCCTCTAGAAATCTGTACAGAGCTTAGTCAGGAGCTGCAGCAGAAGAACACCAATTTAAGTTCTCCTCAGTGTCCCTATATTTTCTTTCGGAATCTGACCCTAAAATAGGTGTCTCCCCCCCACCCTTTTTTTAAAACCTCCCCCCGACAAAATACTGACAACTTGAATGGAGGGAAAGGATGAAGTCTATGGGAGGCAGGTAGCTTTGCACTCCCTCTCTAACAGAAAGCAGCTTTGGAAGGGAGTTAGTTTTATTTCCCTGCTGTATCAAATTCCACGTCCCTCAGCAATACTGGATACCTGTAAGTCTGTGGTACAAATTCCTTTTTAAGCAGGCTGGAAGAGGGATGCTGAAAGCTGAGCAGGCGGAGGTTTCTACATGTCCAACGTGGGATCAGGCGGTGGGGACCTGGAACAAGGTTGCAGTGCAATACAGTGCGTATTTGTGACTGGTAGAGTCTGCAGCATTTTCTGGCTGTTCTGCTCTATAGCCATTTCAGTCTGGCTGTTTCAATGACCTGCTGTTGTCTAAAAGTTCCAGGTCACAGGAGTCTAGCTGCTCCAGTAAATCGACTCACACTGGAGTTTTTAGGCAATTTCTCTATCTGGGGTACTTGGTCTTGGATTCCATTGTGGCAACCAGCAACTGAAGTCCAGTTCAGCACAGAATGGCAGCGAGTGGGGGCATTACCAGACGTCCTAGTCTAGTGCTTTGTCCAGTACTTCTGTCAGAGCTCCTTTGCTTTGACTGAGCAAAATGATCAGCCCTGGGAATGTCCCTGCTTCATTTGCTCTGGCAGTGTCTTGTAGATGTCACCATTCTGCTTACTCTTCTCCAGATGGGATTGAACATGCAGCTTTCAAAGAGTAGTAAAGTCCAGGACTTCTGCAGGAGTGAGGTGGAAGCACACAAGGAAGCATGAATGCTACCATGGGCACATGAACTCACTACTGCCTGGTATTGAAAAGGGACAGCTGTGGCTGCTCATCGGCATTTAAATGAAGAGGTGACATCTCCTCAAAATGTGCCCTGAATGATGGAGGGTATTCAGGTGCCAGAACAGGTTGATCCATAGGTGAATCAATGCATTATGAGACAGTGAAGTGAGAAGCAATACAGTGAGAGTTGGAAGACTGCTGGAAAGGGAGTATTTAGGAATGTACCTATACAAACCTTTAACTCGCTTGCTCCAAAGTGGATTTACTCATGTTTCAGAGAATTACTTACTGCAACCTAAGGCACCCTTTTATAAAGGGTGACATGTAGACACAAGGCTTTTTAAGACCAACTAGCTACAGTTTTTCTCTAGTAACATTTCTGTCAGGACAGGATCACAGAAGGTTTCCCTATTCTAAGTCTCGCTGGGAGAACACGCTTCGTCTTCTAATCTTGCTGGAGGACAAAAGCCACGCCAAATAAATACAAGGCCCATTCACAAAGGGGATGTGTGCCCATGTTCTCAGAGATGGATTTTCCTCTATTTCTTTTATCACAATTTTTCTGGGATTGCAATGTAAAATTATACCAGTCATTTAAGGTAAAGATGAAAGGGTTTTTGAAGCAGCCCGCATGAACTGCCTCGCCTGAGATTTGCTATGTGTAGCGATGTGAGCACTGAGTAGTTTCTGTCCACTTAGCCAAGTGATTCAATGTCATAGGCAAGTAATTTTGTCCTGTTATTGCGGCAGGGTATACTTCATGCTTTCTGATCATGAAAAAATTAAATTGCATAGCTACACACCATCAGAGAGGCAGCTGTTATACGGACAGGCTGATTTCCAAAGCTACTTCCACTGCTACTAAGAGGATTCAAGATCATGTAGAATGTGAAAGATGGAAATATGAAATATAAAAAGCAAATAACTTTTATTTTTTAAAAAGATTAATTCTGTGAGTTTCTGGAATTTACAACTGTCAACTGGCCAGAAACTCTTATTTTTTAAATAAGGTGGGGAGCGGGAAGATTGTAAATGATACTGCAAAATCAGTAGAAAAATTATCCGTGTGGCTGTGTTGTATACACTGTACAGCCAAATGTAAATAACAGTTTTTGCCTTTGCATTGGAGCAGGTGGCAGAAGCACTGTTAGCTAGTTGGAGTACCCAGGCACACTGGATGAGTTCTTGTTAGGGTTGTACGTGGATGCAGAATGCTTGAGATGCTGGTCATAATCAATGGTTTGATATTCAGGGGCTGTGAGCACCTGCTGTTTCCACTGGAGTGAAGAGGAGCTCCAGGTGCTCAACAACTCTGCAAATAATTTTAGTATTAATGAAGAATTGCGTGCATTAAATGAATCCTCAGTAAGTTGGCATTCAGTAAAACATTTATTCTAAAGAAAGTTCACTGAAGTAATAGTACTTAGAGACTGATACTTGTAGGGCATTATCCTACAAACCCAAGTAGGATGGAACGCTGGTACGAAGGATGCAAGGGGAACTCGTGGCATCAGCAATACTTGAAGTTGTCCTGCGGTCTACCCTAAGGCACTGTTTTCAGTTGCTCATAATTTTGCCATGCTTTAATATTCTGTTTGAAATGTTTCTTGCCATGTAGTTGCCACAGCCCAAGTTATTTTGGAGAGTTTCAGCTAAAACAGTTCAGCTGTTTGTCAGAGTGAAAATAAGTGACTGTACATACTTTACCATGTTTCAAAACATTCTTATAACCTTTTGTACCAAGTTCTTCTGTCTGCATCCTTGCAGCAGGGACTTGAAACTTGACAGAGGGAGACTTTCTGGTGTGAGTGTGGCTTTTTCTTCCCCATGAAAACTTGCTGGTATTTGCGTGGGTTACACGGTAAATTTCTGAGAAACCCCAGATTTCATTGCTGAGCAGAGCCTTGCTAAAGTTTGGAAGCTAAGTTATCTGAAAACTGCATTAGCATTGAGCACGTTGCATCGGTGACGAGACTGCATGTTCCATCCTCGCGAATTAAGTGAGCATACTGCAGCCTAGGGAAGTAGGAGTCCAGTGTGACTTTTTCCTACAGTTGCTTCTCGTAGCTGCTAGGCCAGTGGGCACCAAAACTGAGGACAGGGAAACATTCCTCTGTGCTGCTGGTACTCCCCTGGCTGGAGCACAGTCAGCATGCAGGAGGAAATAGCCTGGCTTTAAAGCAGGGGAACAGGAACATGAAATGATGTCTAAGGGAAAATAGGAGCAAGGCAAAAGATGGGATTGGCAGCAACTGATGCTGAGCGGGATTGACAAATAATGGGGAAAAATAAAAGGTAATGTTGTGGTTAAAGGCTGCATAATATGTAGGCTGGGGTCCAAATGTGGTTATATAGGCAATGCTATTTTTGTTCTAGTATTTTCTAACTTTTCAGTCGTTCATTTTACAACCTTTTAACAATCTTCTACCGATAGATGTTTTTTTAATATAATTACTTGTAGATCTCATTAGTGTTTGGGGTATAGGAAAATAAAATGCCAATGTTCCTGGCCCAAGATGTATTCTAATTTAACAGTGTGAAAGGTAAGAATAGAGTCTAGATCTTGAAAAATGGCAAGCACTGTTCTCTACCACAAAATGTGAGGTGCTCAGTTTGCGATGCCTTTTTATAGAAGCCTGACTTCCAGAGTGTGGAGTGTCCACTCCGTAAAAATCAAGCTTGCCCCCTTCATGCATCCATCTTCTACCTAAAGTGCATGCACATGCATCCTGTATCTAAAAATTCATCATTATTGATCTACCCTTCTTGAACTATCTGTCATTTATCAGATTTGAAAAGATCAAATTCTGCTCTATATTAAGCCTGGCTGTGATCTTCATTTTATTATATAGCCTTTCTGCTCTCCAGCAGCAATACTGCCCTTCCTACTAGAATTGTTTCATTTACTCTTTCATTGTTGCTTTCCTTTCCTGAAGTCTTACAGCCAAATTTCAGTTACTCTGTGGCCAACACACCTTCAGTTATCTTATTCCCATTTAAAATGTGGAACTTTGTCAAAAATATTTGTCATGCTAAATAAGTTGCAGTTGAGTTCTGCCAAAATGTCTTATTTTAATTACCAGTTGGAGACATCAGAGTTGGCTGTGGCAGATAACATGAATTTCCTCCTGCAGACTAACCCTAGTGTAAACAGCCATTGACAGGTAATTAATGTGGGCATAGAGCACCTGACTGAAACTTTATGGCTACAAATTGATGACTTGCACTTCCCCTCCCTAACAGGAGGTAGCTTTGCAGTTTTCAGAACTGAATTTTCTGTACCCTATAATATCTGGTGATTGGTACTTATTTTTTTCCTTGTTTGTTTTGGCAGTTGAAAAGAAAAGACCTGAGGGAGAACTGATGATGTGCTAAGCAATAGGATGAGTTGTAATTGGACTATCTATAAATATTATAATTGCAAGACCAGTGCTACTGAACTGTGGCTTTGTATATATCAATAGTACTTGTTTGATTTTTATATAAAATATGTCAAGTTGAAACACAGTTACTATATCCAGATTAACACTGCATTTTTCTTACCCTGGTTTGTTACTATTGTCTTTGGAGTCCGTCTCTGTGTAAAGCTGATGTGCTCCTGTGGAGAATCAGGTCCATTGTTTGTCTCATTTTATAGACAGAGACTAAAAACAGAGACATTAGGATGTTTATCTTGCTGGGATCCTTTGACCCCAGCTGACTTCCTGCCCCTGGGGCAGGGGCCTGGAATCAATGATCTTCCAAAGTCTCTTCCAGCCCAAATGTCTATAAAATCTACGAACATTATTTGACTAGGTGTAATAGGGATTCTACAACATACAGTAGTAACCAAAAAGCCCAGTTAAAACAGGCGTTTAGGGGAAGTGAGATGGGACCACAGTGATGGGGTTGAGGACATGAAAGTATTCTCATTCATGCTCCAAAGTCTACTGATGGTAATGTAAAGTGGTGGCTGATTGTAACAGGATAGAGAAAGAAAGGGAAGTAAATCCTCAGCTGGTGTGAACTGGCAGCAGCATTGGAGTCACTTCAACGGGACTATGGCAGTGTATTCCAGTACCCCATGAAGTTGGTGTGGGGAGACGGATGATCTCAAACTGTAAATCTTTTGGGAGAGCTTGCTCTTATCTCTTTTTTCCTTACTATTTGGAAATGATTCTGCATTTCATGACTCTTCCCCCTCCTCCTCCTCCCAGGGTGGGGAGAGGGACTCTGTGAGGCGCTGGATGGGGACTATTCCTCCTCCTCCCCTTCCCCCCCACCGCTGCGGTGTTGGGGGAGGGGGAGCTCCATGCTATGCTGCCTGGCCCTAGAGTGGGGGGGGCGGGGCTATGTTGCATGCTGGGGGGAACTCTTAGCCCTCCTCCTCCTCCTCTTCCCACCCCAGAGGGGCAGTGGGAGTGTGGAGCTCAGGCTTGGGGGGCAGCGGGAGCATGGAAGCAGGGGGCAGGGCTCCATCCACTCCTAGCAGAGTGCAGGGAGTACACAACAGGGAGCAGAGGAAGCAGCTAACTCTAGTGCAGGGTTTCCCCTGCCGTGAATGCTGGAGCTGCAGGCTCAGGGGGAAGAGCCACAGAGATGAGGCTGGCACTGCTCCCTCCCCCCACGCAGTGCTGGCTGGAGTCTTGCCTGCACCAGGCATGAGCACCCTGACCTCCCTGCCTGTTGCTGCCCCCTCCCTCACCCCACACACCCACACTGTGCCCAGCTAAGCTCTGCACTCCCGCTGCCCCTGCGGAGAGAAGGAGGGGGAAGTGTTCCCCCCAGCATGGAACAGAGCCTCCCCCTGCCCTGGGGAGGAAGAGTGGGAGGCAGCATCCCATAGGAGCCCCCCCTCCCCACCCCACAGTGATGGGGGGAGAAGCAGGGGGAAGAGTCCCCCTCTGGGGGCCGGCAGCCTCACAGAGCCCCACACCCCACCGCAGGGGGGGAGCAGGAGGGAGAAGAAGCCCCCAGGACTGAACAGGGCCCCTCCCCCCTCCCTGCCCTGCAGTGGGGGAGAAGGAGGAGGAGGAAGGGATCCCCTCTGGGACTGGGCAGCCCTGTGTGCCAGGAATCTCGGCTGTCAGGGAGCCACTGGGGTGGGCCTGCGGGGCCTGGCCACAACGCGGCCTCCTCAGCTGAGCTTTGCTGTGGAAGGGAGGGCTGCTCTAACACCCCCGGGCTTCTGGCTTGAGCCACTGCAGGCATGTGCTGAACATCTGTCCACTTGCAAACTGGTTCACTCTCTGTAGGCTAAACTAACCCGCAAAGACTGAATCAATTCAGGCTTTTTGGATGTCTGTCCCTAGCCACAGGGACTGTAGTGATAAAGCTTATAATGTTAAAAATGTGTGTAGTGGGACCAACATGATAGGGGTAGAGGAGACTATAGGTTCATCAGATGGGTTCTTTTTAAATAATGCATAAAGCTGGTACACATGAAATAAGCTCCACAGGAGCTAAAAGGAAATCCCTACTGCTGTATGGACAGATTGCTTAAGAGACAAATATGATTTGGGACACTGAAGCCTCTAAAGTGAATTTACCCAGTGGATTGTAATTACAGAGAGCAATGCTAAATTATGAAAAATGTGTAATGGCCAGATATCTAACTTGGTCTGTGCAAGGTAATTCCATGGTGGGCTGCAGAAGAAAGCAGAGAATCAGTAACTGGTCAAGAAGACGAGGAAAAAAAAAAAACCTCTCTGAACATTAAGAACACCTCTCGGAGTCCTAGGTTTAGTTTTGGTTTCATGTCTTGGCGTATGTGATATAAATATTTGGGCAAACTTACACTATGTATACTAGATGTGCAAGTGGCCATATTGTTATTTATGCTGCTTTTTACTCCACTCATAACAGACTTATGTTAGTGTAACTGGAGGCAACAGGGAAGATGTATTTAATATGACACAGGTTTTGTAGTTGGTTAAAAAAACTAAGGATTCTAGGAGAGAGATTAATGAGTTGGATCCCTTTTTCCTTTGTAAGTGATCAACTATATCACATGTTTTCATCTCAGGAAACAAATATGTATCTCTAGTTTAAAGGGGAAAAAAATGCACATGTTTAGCTATTAATAGATATTTTCATTCTCCTACCTGCTGGGCCTGAAGTGATATGTTACCAGAATTGTTATGTAATATGTGTTGATTCGGGGTTTACAGTGGAGCACGTCCTGTAGATTTTTGGTTTGTAGAATATTTTGCCAGGTGTCATGGCAGAAGTTATGGGTAAGTTTATAATTTTGGTATTTTTCTTTTTCATACATTTTTTGGATCGAGGAGCAAGGCCTGAATTTATGTATTTCTTGCATCTACATCATGTTATCAGAAAACAAGCTTGTGTAGCAAAACATTACAATAGGTACTACTTCTATTTACTGTTGAAAAGTTACAATGACACAGTTTACTTTGGGAGAAAATTAATCATAAGCAGATAAGAATACATTTCAGCCAGAATTAAATTGTCTGACCCTCCCTGGGCAGAAATGCTCTACATTTTTTTGGAGCTTGAATTTGTAGAACTCCCTGCATAATCTCAGTCTCCTTCCCAGAAATGTATTTTGCTCAGCAGAGCCCTGCTTTCTACTTAGTGGTCTCCCAGGGGTATCCACTTTAATTTTCAGTTTATTATAATTTGCTTTCTTTGTTGACTCTTAATTTCATTTCATCATAACTTGGCACGTTGTCTGGCTGCTATTTCCCAAGGTCTGCAGCCCCCCTGCCCTGGTCATGTCACTTTTGATTAAGCAGTCACAAAGCCCTTTACCCAGCTTCTAAAGGGTAAAAGTCAAAAATCAATAATGTGCTGGTCCTCCCCAAGTGCAGTAGCAGTCAGAGGTAAATGAATGATTAAACATGATGAATAACAGTGTAATGGAAGACGCAAAGTAGGGAAAAGTGCTCACTTTAGCCTAAACTCAGAGATTTATTGCTGAGTACTACAAATAATGGAATCATCAATCTTCCAAGGACTAAAAAAGGCATCCACTGCAGCAAGTTTAAAAAGCAGTGAAAGAAATCTTACTTCCTCATCCTTGCCTGTTGTGGTCCGGTTACTGTGCAATATTGCTCTACCTACTGCATAAACAACCGGAGTGTAAACTTTGCTATGTAAATGGGATGCCTTTTATACGACTTTCCCTGAAGATTATCTAGATGGGCTAGATGCTTTTTAGCTGCAGACGAACTGCTTTGCTGTGCATTTCTTACAAATCATAAGTTTAGTTTGAACTTTTGCTGCTTGAAGTTTATGAGCCTATTCAATAGTAGTATGGCCTGCGGTTGCCATTTTGTTCCCTGTTGTATGTAAGGTAGCTCTAAACAGGCAGCTGTTAAAATGCCTTATTTGTCTGAGCATAGTTACCAAAACCCTATATTGAAAGGAACACCAATACTTTTTTCTGGATTCTGCTTTACATTTGATCTTAGCTTGATTGCAGTGGGACAGGGCAGCATGCAAGCTGTGGGTAAGCAGAAGGAGATCACAATGGCTGGACTAAAATGGAATTAGAAAAAACTTTTCTTCCACAGTCAAGTTCTTTCTTATCCAGCTGCACGGTTCTTTATGTATATTGGTTCTGATTCTTGTCTCGCTACTGTAATTCAGGTGTTATTCTGCTGAAGTTCAGTGGTCCCATGATATTGTAAGTGAAGAAAAATTGGGCTCATCTATATTACAGGCTGTATTCTCATCTCAGGCTGTTCTATTCAAAATTCTGTTTAAGACTTCAGAGGGTTTAAGGCCATATGCTAGGGCTGATGTATCAACAACCGGGAAGTATTGATATACCAGTATACCATAATAGCAAAGGAGTCTCAGTGTAGATGCAGTTTAAATTGGCAAAAGCACAGTTTTGTCAGCATAGGGTTTCAGCCTCCACCACTCACTGAAATAAACTGTATCAGCAAAAGCACAGTTTTGCCGGATGACATTGAATTCTCACTACTAAACAGCTCTACCAACATAGGTAGACGTCATTTGGAGTCGCTCCTTCTACTGATGTGTCTACTAAACATCAGTTTGTAGTCTAGGTATAGCCTCAGTCTTGGTACCTGGGATCAGAATCTGTCTTTGAATATCTGTTTAAACTAAATACTGGTGTTCATTCCCATGTCAGACTTATATGGATTGTTCATGAAAAACATCATTAATAAAAGATTGTTTTAATTCAAATGCATTAAAGTTGCTTATTATGGTAGAAGAAAAGCTTATTCATTTTCATATTTGACATTGGAGGTGTCAAGATTTGCAAAAGGTCTGAGTGATACCAATTGGCAAGTATATGGTAGCTATGTAATATGAGGCTGACATGGAGTAATGTAGATCATTATACATACTAAAACAGAGAACAAATTAAAGATTGGGTAAAAAGTAAAGACACGACATTTTTCAAGGATATAAGGCATAAGATATCATTTAAAAAGTTAGCAGAGCTTCCAAGAGATAATAGGAGTAATTTAATGATAGAAGTGGTTAGACATTGCTGAACATCTAAATTAATTCTTTGCTTGACTGTTCACAAAAGAGGATGGAAGGCAGTTACCAGAGACAGAAATATATTTTCAGAAGGAAGAAAAAAACACTGAAGAAATTGGGCATCCTCACCCACACGTGATAAATAGAACCTTCCCTGGCAAGGTCTAGGACTTTAGAGCCTCTTAACCTTGTCCTATCCCTTTTGTACACTGGTAGGGGATGAGGCTCTTGCCCTTGCTTTTCCTTTTGAATCCATTAAGAGCAAATAGTCAGCATACTCCTAGGGCTTGCTATTCTGCTGCTTAGACCTGCTGTCTTTTGAGTAAAATTTAAAGTCAGAGGCCATGACCACTTTTAATGATTAAAGAACCTGTGTCTCTCTCTTTCCTAGAGAAGGCATGTTAATTCTCTGTTTTCCAGCCAAATTTTAACCTGAGCAGTTAAATTCTACCTGCTTAAACTCTTCCTGTACATTTAATTGGATATTATGCTATTATGCAGGGACTTATCTTGTACATCCTTGTATCTCCTATGTGTAGACCACACACCTCTTTAGATATTTTTATGGAAATCTTTTAACTGCAAAGTTGCATTACTCCTTGCATCTCCCCTGACCTATTCAGTCCCTGGGGGCAGCTCTACAGTGATCCGTGTTTTGTCTTTTCTAAAGGAGTCATGTCATTTTTGTGGAGGTTAAGAGGGACACGATATACAGTCAGTTTTCCATTGCGACTTTCTGACCATAATTCTATTTCACAGTGAAGTCAGGGAGGTGGTGTAACAATGGTCCATGGTCCATTCTCTGAATCCATTTTCCAGTGACACTTCCCAGCAACCTGGCAGTGACCTCTCTCCATTTATTATACAGAATGTTAATTTGCCCAAGGGTTCTGGTATTGATCTTCTAGTCCCATTAAAGCCCAGCTATTTTAACTTAACCCCTGCTCCTGGAAGAGGACTGGATCTTGATGCATGTCCCAGTTACTGTCAAGTGGCTAATCCTTGCCCTCTGACTGTCACTCTTGGTACGCCATACGCCTGCAGCTAAACCAACATCTTACCGCAACCTGAGGAGTTTTGAGAGCATCGTCAGGCTAGTATACTACTACTGTGTAGAAGGAAATGGCCTCAGTGAAGGTTGTAAATGATTTCTGTCTTAATATTATAGAGTGGGTATTTACCTGCTATGTTGCTGGATAGTTAATCTGGGTTTGATACCATCAGTCAGGCTACATTGCTGGGACTCCTAGGTCACTTTGATTAGAAACTACCTGGGATTAGTTTAGGTTACTGGCTATTGTTTCTTGTTGTCTTTCATTTTGTACTTGATTCTTCTTTCCTTCTGGTCTCTAGAGGCCCTGTGCCTGCTGTTATTTACAGGCCTCTTTGCAGGAAGTTATCTGAACGCATGGATTTATTTTCTAGTTTTACGTAGACAGTATAGATTTATTTGATGATTAATCCTAATTGGTCCTCCATTTCTGCCAATGCAAAATATCGCTGGGACAAATATTTTTCTGGCAACAGCGTCGTTGGTGTAGCCTTTTTGTAGTCAGTGAAGTTATGCCAGGGATTAATTTGACCTATGATTATTTTTAAAAGTAAAATAAAACTGAAATGAGCTTTTAATTACTCATTCCAGCAAACAAATCCCCTGCTTCCTTTCCTGCTGCACAGTTTTTCTTCTCACTCATCACTAATGAGGAATACCTCCCCACCTGTGGAATTTGGACGCAGTCCAGCGTTCTTGCTGGAGGCTGCAGGACTAAGTTCTGCCTCTGAACGCAGGTCACTGGGTTTTCTGCTTCCAGCGGTGGAACAAATTGGCTATGCTCGTGCTGTTCGCTGTTGCCGACGAACTAGAGGCTGTAGCCCAGAAAATATAAATTTTGATCAGTTTCTAGTTCCTCGCCTTCTCCTAAGGACAGGAGTTGCCTTCTAACCTTCTTTTCTCCAGTATGGTACCACCCAACAGACACAAGGGCCCTGTGTCCTTCACAGCAGCAGAGGTGTCCTGAAAGCATTAAGCCAGGTCAATGAGGAGCAGCTATTGGCAGCTCTTCAGAAGCATTTGAGGCTCTTTCTACCAGAAACTGCTAACCTCTGTGTGTCCTGGGACTGGGGTGTGAGTGAGTGAGACTGAAGTCGCAAACTGGCAACTTTTGCACTGCCAGAGCATGGGCTGCGAGTTGGACGGATGCACAGAACTTCCCATTCCACTCGAACCTGCAACTCCACTACGAGCTGAATGAGGATTCCCAGAGTAAAGAAAGTGCCTTAACGCCTACTTCATATTAACTCAAGAGTGTCCAAAAAGCAAGCCTCACCTTTATCAGATAGTTTGTACTGTTCATGAGCAATTGGGATAAAAATCAGGTCTCAAACACATTCTTCTTCACCTTTGTACCCTGAGGAAATAGTATGAGGCACTTGTTCATCGTGGCTTCCCCTGCCAGGGAGGCTTTGTCATGGGGGAGCAGCCCTGCACCAGGGTGAGGGAGAAGATAGAGAAGAGGGCACCCAGGGAGCCCACCCACTTCTCAGTGAAGCAGCCCGAATTGTGCAGCCACAGCCACCCTTCCGCCGTGAATTTGGTAGGTCTCTGCTTATGGGGAACGGGCATGAGTTTGTCTGAGCAAGATTCGCAAAGTAAATTTTCATTCAACTGCAGAGCTAAGCTTTAGTTCCCACATAATTCCTTAAAGTACAAACCTTCTGTTTTTATATGAGACATCTACTGTTTCTGCCTGTTGTTACCCTATAACAATTAAACCTCTGCTTATCCTCCGCTATTTTTATACTGTGGTGCTCAGCATTTCCTATTTGTGATAAAGAGAGAAACTATAGCATGATGAACAATTTCTTGCCTGATCATTTTCTTCCAGTTCACGGCTTCTTTTTTCATTCAGCGCATTCTGGGAGTGGTGATGACCAGAATACAATTTGTAACAAATTGCAAATTTTCTTTAAGGGGAAATATGGATATATGGAACTGCCTTAAGGTTAACTAATATATCAGGTGGTTCCTTACTGATAACTATTGATTGCTGAACTATTTCTACCACTTTGGAAGTATTTTGGTGGCAGCAGCCGGGGCCGGCCCACAATTTTTTGGGGCCTCCTGATCCATTGAAAAATCAAAAATCAGTGAGCATAAACTCACTGAAATAATATTGTTGGGGCTGGGCTGCATGCACGTGGGCTACGCTGCAGGGGGCACGGGGTGGGGGTAGCACGGGGTGGG
>NW_017728922.1:2939106-2949153 GCF_001723895.1 Crocodylus porosus
GGTGGGGGTAGCACGGGGTGGGAACACCTGGGTTCCTTCCCTGGGGCCGGGCCAGGAGCGGAGCCAGGAACTGCTCCCCCGCTTGGCTGGGAAGGGGCTCCCTGCCTGCGCAGGCGGTGGGGGGGCAAGTGGGGCACAGCCCCTTGGCTGTGGAGCCCCCTGGAGCCACAGGTTCGGCAGGATAGGACGGGACAGCCCTGGCAACACCAACAACATTGGACTGCCTCTGAATGCCACAAATTAGGGTACACTAACCCATTAATGATGAAGGAGAAGAGAACTTGCTAACAGTAAATCTCTCAGAAAGAAAACCTGTTGCTCTTTCCTAGAAAGCAATGACAGATTCACCTGAAGTAAAACTCTGGAAACGTTCCGATTTTTATTTTCACATCCATGTCTAGAGAATGAAATAAGCATTTATAGTCTGATCAACTCATAAACCTCACTTCTCTAGCAGAGACGACTGAAATGTTAAATCTATTGGAAATCCCCTCTTATTACTGGAATACTCATCATGAGCCAGGTTTCATTTCAGTAAGTTCTTAAACTGATTCGCAAAGCCTTTCGCAAACAGGAACAAGGTAACTGGAGTTACCTTCTTTCCACTGGATGTCATCTTAGGTTACCAGTATATCTCCTTGCCACTGGTGCTATTATATTTGAGTAGCTGCTGCAGTAATTTCTTGTGCTTAGTTGATTTCTGCCAGCCCTGACCTCAGGTGCGTAAAAACACATTGGAACAGATGTTGTTTCAGAATTCCTTCATGATGACAGTACCTCCACGCAAACACAAGGCCCATTTATCATGAGATGGATGTCATTCCAACACCGTGGATTAGAAGGATATGGTCATGCATCTTCATCATCACTTCTGTCGATTTTATGCTTGTGTGCCAACGCCAACGAATTTCTACCAGATGTGCAACAGTGTGGGCCTGTAGATGGGAGGGCAGGCTTAGCTCCTAGACATTTGAGTTGCTCAGAGTGGTTCATCACCAAGTTAGCTTGACAGGTTCTTATTTTTTTCCACAGAAATACAAATAAAAAGACTTGACAGGTTCTGAACCTTTGAGTATTATTTAGTGTGTGCTTAAGCCATGCTACAGTATTTCAAAAATATTATTAAATACTTAAGGAAAATCATTTTAACACACACCTATTGACTCTTCAGCTTCTACCATATGACTTGAAATAAATAAATCATTAAAGCAGTCTGATACTTCACAGCAGAGCGTGTGTATTGATGAACACCGAGTGAGTGAGTGAGTCAATTTAATTAGGGCAGCAGCGAACAGTGCTGGGTTTGACAGCTATGTGCAGAATTGCAGCACTGGCACATTGTAGAATGTACAGAGGTAAAATATCAATACATTTCAAAGGGCATTTGAAATGGGCCCCCCCATCTTATAGGTGTGTTAGGGCTGGTAGGATAATTTTTACAGTATTCCATTCTCCAAAAAATGATCTGTCTTTCTGTAGAGCCAGAAAGGCTGCTGTTTTGATTGGGACTCTTAAGGCTACGTCCATACAACCATGGACATTTGTTGCCCAGGAACAAGAAGCAGCAGGACACCTTGTGCCTGGGGAATGCCTGTGCCATGTGCCCTCTGGTGTGCAGCAGGTTACCCCGGGTAGGGTAGAGGAGGCTGGGCCAGCACCTAGGCACCCTTACCTGAGGTCCTGGGGGCTTCCTGGGGCTTCAGCAGCAGCGATTCTGCCGCTCAGAGGCTGGTTGGCAGCTGGAGTGTGGCTCCAGCTGGCCAGGCTCCAGTTTTGAGCTGTGCATGCTGCCCCCGTGTGCGCCACTCCACTTTTATTTTGCATGGGTTTTTTGGACCCCTGGATATCCAAGGGTCACCTCCCCCCTCCTACACCCCTGTGCTGCTCCACTGCAGCATGAAGAACAACTGAATACATTGGAGTACCACATACTGCACAGCTATGCTCGTCTGGACATGGCTTAAGATAATAACTGCTGCACAAACGCATAGAAAGACTGAGCCCCAGGTCTGACCTAATTTGATTAGAAAAAAATAAGCATAAAGCAAGGAGTCAAATGGAAGTCGCTGAAGTTTTTCTTACTTTTATTAATGCTTATTGTATATTGCACACGACCAACAAGGCTTACTGTGAGGCTTTTGTTGAGAAAAAAGGCTCTCATTAAAGATGTACAAAGAAAAGAGAGAGAACAGAATCAATATGAAGAACGAATTTGCTACTTAAGTCTGAGTATGGAAAATAGTCTATCATGTAGGGCTTTCGAATTCCCTCAAAAGGCCAATATATACACAGTGTTATGCCTACTCACAGCAGGATGGTTTATATGAATATAAACAGATTAGTATGTTCTCTGTAAAATAACTGGCATGTATTTGCCATACAAATCCCTGGAGTGCCTGATAAATATGCAATATCAAGCACATTTCTTAAAGAAACATTGGCACTTACTCAGTGCCGCTTTGAAATAAAAATCTTTCCCCTTAGGCTAACTTTAAGAAAAAACCCTTTAGGGTTTGTTTTTACTAAACCTGCTTCTCCCTACACATACCTCTCTCGCTCGGTTTACAGTTTGTGCCTCTTGTCCTTTTTCCTACTTGTTTATTTTAGAAATGAACAATTTTACTAAAGGTTTCACTTCTTCTGTGCCTGGAATTTTCCAAACTAGAGTTTTGCAGAATGTCTTGCATATAAACTTTGTCTCATTTATTGAGCTTGTCAGGGCATATTTCCTTTGAAAGCTCAAAATGGGCTTGCAGATGCCATATTTCTCCCTCAGACAGTGCAGTATGTGATGACATTCGTTCCTGGAGAGGTTCACAAGACAAGCCATGACTCACTTTTATAGATTCTAAGGTCTTTTCTCTCAAGTGATGTACATTATAGTGTGTGTGTGTGTGTGTGTGTGTGTGTGTGTGTGTGTACTCCTTATTTTATAACAGGCATATGTCATACACATTTTTATATCGAGATGCTTCTGAAGTGCCACTACACCAAAGTCCATAGGCATATTTGTATTACAAGCTGCTCAGGGCTTCATGTAATATTCCAGAATAAAACTAACAACCTTGGGCTCCAGAAACCCCACGCTTTAGTCAGTGACCTAAAAGAGCAGCTGCAACAGCTGAGCCAGCAGAAAACTAATAAAGATGTGCAGAAGAGATTCTCACTGGGGCTTGTAGCACAGTCCTGTAGGTATCTTGCTTCTAATCCAGTCACTAGTCTTTGTAAGACATTCCTGCACTTACCAGATAGAACCTAGTCTTTCCAAGTACCATTTAAAAGAACAGTATAACCCTCTTGCTAAATTTCTACAGTTATTTTGACTATATACCATGGGAGGTTGTCCATGGTTTATTTAAAAAAAAAAAAAGTCTGAATATAAACCGAGTTAGAACCTTAGAGTTTGGCTTGACAGAAGCTTTGCTAATTTTCTAGTTTAGTTTCTCAGTATCTGAACCAAAGGGATTGCTGAGCTTTAGATATGTGCATGCATTGCCATTAATATTAGGATGGCTCTCTTCTTTACATCTGTATAGTGACTGCATTATTCTGTAACAGCAGATGTTTAGGTGAGCAGCTTCCTATCTGCAGTCAATCTTTATATCTGATATGATCCTACAGTGCTTAGAATAAAATACTAATTATAGCCTTAGTGCTTGCAATCTGTTATATGCTAAAAATATGCTGTCTTACATTCTCTCCTCCACAGGTGCTACTTAGTTTGGAAAATAAATGGTGGATTTTTTAAACCCATAGTGTGAATGGCAAGAAGGGTTGAGACTTCTCACCTGTGAAATCCAGTGGCTTTTAATTAAAAAAATCATGGTGTTTCAGAAATTAACGATGTGATTAATAATGAATCAAAATCTGTTCTATACTCACATAATTATGAAGAAATAGATTTTTTTTATAAAGAGTAGAAATGGTAAGAGTAATGAACAACAGACTTCTGTATTAGACCAATGGCAATTGGGGTATATTTAAAAAGCTGTAATCTAGGAGTTCTCTAATTTGAATGCTTCAGTTTGAATCAAGGCCCTACAGAGAGGAAGCATGAGCTAAAATAATGTGGATGTGCGTATGGAAATTATTTTTTTCTTTTTAAATGGGGAACCTTCTGAAGTGACTGAATGAATCTGTTATTTGGAGAACTCTTCTGCAGTGTACAGCATCTGCTGAAGAATAATAAAAGGGGCTGGACAGAGGGGTAGAATGGAGAAAAATGTGTAAAAGTGCATAACTAGAACATGAATACATTTCTGTTGGCAAGATATGGCGATAAAAAAATATGACCTTGTAATTGGTATGCATGGGAGAAAAGCAGCGAGGCAGAATACTCATTAGATTTAGTATCTCCAGTGGAAACAAAAGTTGCCTGAGTGTGTGGTATGCTATACATATATTGCTTTTTTCCCCATTAGACCAGGGTAGGTATTTTGGAAAAATGTTGTGTGACACTTTGTAGCACGTTCAGGGTGCTGCTATCCCAACACTAAGCTCTCTCCTACTCCCAACCCCACATCACCTGCAGTGTCTCCCTGCAGTGCCTTTGATGCTATTCTGTGTTGTTAAGGGAGGCCAGCTGCTTCACAAAAAATAAATAGCATCTCTCCTTGGAGTAAATGTTGCCTGCAAGCCCTACTTCTGTGGGAGCCACCCAACTCCAGCTCCCCTGGGTGGCTGTGGTGCCTGCCCCCAGCAGCCCTCGTCTCCCAGAAGCTCCTCTCTCTGCTGTAGACTGGGACTACCCAGTCACAATCAGAGACTACACTTACATCCCCAAGACCCATCTCCTTCCCGTCATATGACTGGGTATTCTGCATCCAGGGACCAGGTGCAGCTAATTGCTTCATTAGATACCTGTCCTTATTAGTCCCTGGCCCAGTCCACCTGGGCTGTTGCGCCTTCCTGTCCTTCCTGGTCTCAAGTCTCTCACCTTCTCAGGGCTTTCTAGTAACAGGGTGCCCTGTTATACACTTAGGGCACTGACAGACACACAGGCCCCCATGTTAACTCATTGTGCTTTGTGTAAAGTGCCATGAGTTAGGGCGGCCGCCCCTGACCCAACAGACATTCTCCTGTTAGGTTGGGGGAGGGGATCAACCTCCACTTCAGAGACCAATGGGTGGAGAAGCTTCCTGCAGCCTCTCTTCCCTACCTCTGCCCCACTCCCAGCTCTGGTGCTGTCTGTAGTAAGGAAGGAGGAAGAAAAGTGAGGGTTTGCCCAACGTGAACTTGAGGGGAAGGGGGTCCATGATGCAGGGTGGGGAGGGGGCGGGCTCCAATCCACTAGCACCACCACCCCCCCCCCAGGCTGGGAAAGCCCCAACTTGTAGCTTGTTTCCCCTTCGCTTCTACCTCCTTCCTTCCTGCAGACAGGACTGGGGGCAAACAGGTTATATCAGGCCAGCCCTGCTAGGGCTTGACCCTAGGGAACACTAGTTCCTAAGGTGCTCCAAGTGGACTCCACTTAGTGGAGCATCTTCTCTGATCCCTCATTAGATGAGGGTGAATTTGTTGTGTAATCAGCCACTTTTAAAGCACTCTGCAGCCTTGCATGAGTATCATAGTATGGCTGTAGAGTGCTTTCAGGGGGCCAATTGCATGACAAATGTAACTTCTATCTGTGCCCTTATTCCGGTTTGCTGATGATAATAGGTAGCCCAGATGTTGGGCTGAGATTTTAAGTGCTGTAGCTAGACTATAGGGGCACCTTTTACATGTGCCTGGTGCCTGCTCTGATATGTGCTAACTGGCACATGTTAAAGTAGACTCGATTTAATGGAGTCTGCTGGAGCATGGCACCTACAGCATTTCATGTATTCAGCTTCCCTGCACTTCAAAACAGTGGCAGGGGTGCTTTAACTAAAGCTTGTCAAACAAGCTTTACTTAAAGCGCCCCCGCTGTTGTTTTGAAGCACAGGATGCTGAATACATGAAATGCTGTAGGTGACCCTCCCATGAGCTGCTTTAATTAAAGCGCCTCCGCCCCCAGAGCACATGTAAGGACTTCTTTTTCTGTTCCTGTTTCGGTCCATACCACCTATATTAATATATTACATGAGCATATTCCAATGGTATATTAAGTGACCTAACTAATGTCTGTGGTTCATTCTCTTGCTCACCTGTTCCACAGGGTAAGAGCTGTGCATTGAGTGTCATGCTTTATTTAGATTGTTTTATTTTAAATCCTGCTGTCTTTTGTTAGAAAAGGCAAGGTTAAAGATGTATACTTTGCACATGGCATTGAAAGTGGTGAGGTTTGTGATTTGCTCCAGTGAAAAGCCAACTTCAAGCACCCAAGGCTGAAAATTTGGTCCAGCAGGGTTTTTCTCTTCATTACTTGTGGTATTGACAAGTAAAAATAGTTTCAGTGTAATTATGGATTTCTCAGCCTTGGCAGCGTTACTCCAACAGCTTTGCTGCTACAGACCAAGTGGTACTTGGCAACCTCTGCCAGGATACCAGCTGGAAGGACTGGCACTTCAGTAGGGTTATAGCAGGTAAAGAAGACAGCACTGGCAAGGTGCATTTTAGCCTGCAAACCCTGTATATTAGGTAATACTGGAGACTAAAGGAAACCACACTAAAAAGGGATAATATAAATCTGGGTGTCACTTTTTAATATGCACTCCACCTTTCCCTTAGGCTTAGTGTTCAGGTTAAAAAGATTTGAGTGCATTTTAGATTTTACATCTGCACCATGAATTTCTCCCCTTTTTGGAGAACCTCCTTTTAATCGTAAATGTTGATGACATCTTGATTGGGTAGATTAGGTTGTACGGCTGATGGGAGGGAGGAGTTTCTGGCTGCTGCCTCTAGCATTTCTTGCCTTCACTTTCTCCTAACTGATCCCACCTTTCCCCTTCTGGGAACACTCCTTTCTCTTCAGCCCAGCCTTCATGTTGCACTTGTAGCTCCTCACTACTTCCCAAAGTCTCCAACTGGCTAGAAATTGGTGGAGGGAATAGGACCAGGATCAGATGATCAAATTGCCTAAGCTCAGCACAAAAACACAATGAGCCACTGCCTTTGGGGGTGCAGTGTGGTAATATTACAAGTAATAATGGCCTGAAATAACCTAACTGTATTGATCTACCAGTTTATATAGCAAGGCTCCTTTTTAAGGAAGCTTTTAAAAGAGAAGATGTTACTGAATACATGAAGTTTAGTGAGTTCTTTTTTTCCCTTTTTGTCTTATCTGCACTGTACAATTTTAGTGTCTGGTTTGGTTTCCATTGAATAGGGCTGGAAAAACCTTTGTTAGTGCAAAGGGCAGGACTAAACCTTTGGTTATCACTGTAATTTATGAGTTTGCTGGTCATTGCCTTCTGTTTGTATTGATTATGTATTTAATGAACTGCCAGGGGTGCTGAGACATAAACATGGATGTCAGGACAGAGGGGCCTCTTAAATCCCAAGTAGTAATTAAAAATCATAAATAAATAAACAGCACACTCTTAAAAAGCAAATGCCCAAAAAGCTACCGCCAAGACACCTACTCCCATTTCATCCAGCTTTCCCAGAATTAAAGTCAACTTAATAACCCACTTGACCTTTATAGCCATGGTAAGGGTGTTCCCATGTGTACAATTAAGTCGGAATAGATAAAGAGAAATATTAATAAAGCTGTAGATATCAAAGGTGTTGGACAGTACGTACAGACTTTTGATGATGCATTACGGTTGGTTTATGAAGCTGTTAAAAGTCAGCCTTTGCCAAGTACACACTCTGTTGTCCAAGTTTGTAAAACCTGTGGCCTCATTGAAGTCAAGGTGACAAAAGACATAAGGACTATTATCTGTGCTCATGTCATTTTAGTTTTGTATGTTTGCATATTGTTTTGTGTGATGGCACTGTTTGAATATCTCAGTTGACTAAGAAAACATTAAAAAATGTAAGTTTTAAATTTAAATGTGTGAATTATACTTGAAGAATTCATAATACTGTGTTTTAACTTGAAAAGAACAGTTCAATGTTTATAATCAGGGATACTGGGTTTCCGTGACTTTAAAAATTGCAGATTCTTTTATTAAACCCCCCTAAATCCATGAATAAAATGAAAGGCCCCTCACTCTTCCTCCACTACCACCACAAACCCCTGGTCCTCCCACAGTCCCCTGGCCCTGCTTGTGCCCCTCAGCACCCCCTGCCCCACCCAACCCTGCCAGAGTGGGGCCCCAGCTGCCACAGCTATGGGGCCAGGGGTCTACAGCCCCCTGCCCCAAGCAGAAGGCAGCCGCTGCTACCACAAAGCACGGCATGGAGCCTGGCTCCCCCTCCCTCCCCCCAGCTGCCTGCCTACTGTGGGCTCAGGTTGGGGGATGGCTCCCCTCTGCTGCATGCACTCCTGGGAGGGCAAGGGGGACCCATGCCCCCCAGATCTGTGCGCAGGCTGGGGGAGGGCACAGGCTACCAGCTGCAGACTCAGGCTCCCACCTTGCTGCCTTGACCTGGGGCCTCTGAGCCCAGCAGGTGTGACCCACCACTGCAGGGCAGAGTAGGGCCATGCAAGAAAGCTGCTTACCACTGCGAACCTGCGCTGCCCTGGCGATGTGTTGTCTGAGCGTATGGCAGCAGCAGGGGCGGTGGCATGGGGTTGTGCACTTCAGTGCTGCCGCATTGGGGTGGGCTTCCAGATCCGGTCCGCCAAGCACTTCCTTCTGGCCCACGGAGCCCCTTCAAAACCCACGTAATGGCGGCTGACTCTCTAAAAGCCTCCAGCGGCAGCCGGTGGCACCAGCTGCTGGCTGCAGCACCTCAGGCTATTTACTTGGGTTGTGGTTGCGAGGCAACAAACCCGGATCTCTCAGGCCGTGCAGGGTCGGGCTGGGCCAGCACTGGGGAGGGGAAGCAACAGCTGGGGTGCAGCTCCGGCCCAGTCAGCACCAGGGAGGAGAGGACGCAGTACAGCCGTGTGCCGCTCAGGACTGGATGAGCCCAGCCGGAGTGGCAGGGGCTCAGCTGCACTCTCCCCTTGCCTGCACTGGTCAGTCCTGAGCAGCACACGGCTCCGCCACCACTTCTGCTGACCAGTGCAGACCCAGCCGGGCCTGTCCCATCCCCAGCAGCACGTGGGAAGCCGGCTTCAGCTGCCTGCTGCTCCAGATGGGATGGGCCCGGCCAGGTCTGCACCAGCCAGCAGAAGTGATGGCAGAGCTGTGTACCACTCGGGACTGACCAGTGCAGGCGGGGGAAAGTGCAGCTGAGTCCCTGCCGCTCCGGCTGGGCTTGTCCCATCCTGAGCAGCACATGGCTCCACTGCTGCTTCTGCTGGCCGAAGCAGACCCAGCCAAGCTCCTCCCGTCCCCAGCAGCACACGAGGAGCCAACTTGAGCTGCGTGCCGCTTTTCCTGGCCAGTGCAGACCTGCCCAGGTCCATCCCATCTGGAGCAGCATGCAGCTGAAGCCAGCTTCCCATGTCACAACCCCTTGCTACCTGGTAAATTGTGCCTGTGCCGCATGGCCCACAGGGCAGAACTCTCGGGGCCCCAGGAGCAGGCCATGTACTGTGAGGGTGGGCCCTGGTGTTGGGCAGTGTTTCCCAGTCAGGGATCATGTGATGAGAGCAGGGGATTCTGGGACCGATACGGCGAGCGCGGCAGTTTGGTGTTGGGTGGGTGAGTCTTATGACACAGACCATATGGCAGGGTGTAACTTGGTTCCAAGGCCACCTCTCCAAAAGGAGTACTTCCAGGAGCAAGGGGAGGGACTTCTGGTGGCAAAGGTCAGGGGTCAGGGGGTGGGATATCCAGTCCCAAGATGGCAACCAGGGGATGGGGCAACTGAAGGGATGGGGCTACCCATGCGGCCCTTGACAGCTCGCCAAAACTCATCAAGCGGCCCTCCGTCTGAAATACTTGCCTGCCACTGGGCCACGTGCACAGGAGATGCCTCACCAGGGCAGCCCAGAGCTCACAATGGCAAGGAGATCCCTGCTGTGTCCTGCAGCATCCGGTCACACACAGCCCTGCTGGGCTTCAGAGGGCCTGGGGAAGGGCAGCAGGGTGGGAGCCTGAGCTTGCAACCTGTGCATGCCCCTGCCCC
>NW_017728922.1:2949286-2964596 GCF_001723895.1 Crocodylus porosus
TCCCTCCCTCCCTCCCTCCCTTACTATAGGGGCCTCAATCTCACCCCACTCCACTTACCTGTGGGAGCTGCTCTCCAGAGGGCCTGAGGCCATGTGCATATACATGCAAATGGCACCTGTTGCCTCACCACCCTTCTCCCACTCTGCCAGCCTGCAAAGAGCTCTTTGCAAAATTGGAAAATCCACAGCTTTCTCTGGTAAAATGAGAAATCTGTGGCTTTCTCCATTTTCCCATGGGGAAACAGAAAACCCAGATCCTTGCTTATAACAGAAGAGCTGCTGCCCAGCTATTCAAGTCATTTGGCATATATTTGTAGAGCTGTAGGTCAGGGAGAGGACTTCTGATGCCCTTCTATAACAGATGTAGCAGTACAATGCTTTATTTTAGTTACCAACATCAATTTCATATGCAGTGTTGTTATGCCCCCAGGAAAAGCCAACTTAGGTGCCAACCTCAGACTTTATGGGACTGGGTAGGCAAAAGTGAGTGCAAGATACTGCAATCTTTAAATTCTATAAAATGAATCAACATCTTATACAAACAGATGTGAACAACATGCAAGACTGTCTTAAATGCGATACCTTTTGAGTTGTAAAAACTACTCAGGGTGGTTAGTATCTTACTTTATTATGCCACTAAATATAATCAACCGAGCATTTTGTAAGCATTGCCTCAGACCAGTATAAATGGAGCTTGTATGCTGCTGTTGATAATTTTTGACTAGGTGGTGGAATGCAAGGTAAACATCAAGATAAATGGGCTGTTCCAGGCTGATAGGTGCCTGAGGGTATCCCATATGCAGAAAAATCTTGGAAACCTAGATGCTATAGAAGGAAAATTACCTTGATTCGTTACTAGGCATGTACTCGTAACTGTTTTAGCATAGCATTTTAATTGTTTCTTTCCAGTAAATTGATCCAAATAATTCTAATAAACTCAAGCTCCTAATTCACCTTAGTTCAGCTGCATTGAAATCACTGGAGCGGTGCTAATGAACTTTCTTGTCCAAGTCTGTTTGTCATAACTTACATAGGGACAAGACTGGGACCAGCTCATTTGGAACCAAAATAATGAATGTTCCAGGGCACTGAAGAGAGAAATAATCAAGGGAAAAAAAGAGAGGTGAAATATAAGCTGTAAGCCTCCTGAAAAGGATGAAGTATGAAACACTTCTTTTTTTTTTTTTAATTTGATGCAAGTATGTACATAGGTTATATTAATCTATATAGATATGGTATGATATAAGTAATATATAGGTATATGGGATATAGAGATGTTATATTTATTTTGGTTTCAAAAAGATTAGAATTATTCCTTTCTTGAAGTGTATGAAGATTCTTGGGGATGTGGGAGAGAGTACTGTAGTTCCAATAGTTACAGCACTTAAATCTAATAGGTGACTGTCAGCTGTGCCACTCCTTGGATCTGCCCTAAAGTGGAAAGATTATCAAGGCTCTCAGCAGCAAGGGGTCTGCTTCCTCTACACTTAAAATTGTTCCATTGGACTTGTCAACCAAACTGCAAGTGAGAGTTCACATAACAAAAATATAGTGGGCCAAGATTTTTCAGAAAGTTAGGAAGAAAAGAAGCATGAATTACAGGAGAGATGTACTTGAGATCTAAAATAAGAATGAAATGTGTTTGCAAAGGTCTGTGAAAGCCCTTGAGATTTCTTTGATCTTTAAAGTTGATCACAAGGTAAAAAAAAAAAAAGATGCACATCAGTGTATAATTTTCATTAGCTGCTGTTACCAGCAGCAGTTTTTAGGATACTTGATGAAGGTGAGCACGTGACACTTGAGTATCAAAGCATCCTCAAGGCATTTGGTTGTCAGGCAAAAACTCATGTAGGTATGCAAATTTCAGTAAGTTATCACCATTCCCTCTTATCAGCAGTGCAACAGACAAATCTGCATGATGTTTAAGTTTAATAAACTTTTTATAGTCTCTTAAGAGCTGTTCAAATGGAGATGCCAATTACAGACTAGCAGTAAAGAAGTTCAATGAGAGAGAATACAGTGGTTCTTTTTTCCAGCGCTTAAGCCCCAAGCTATAATTTGTCTTTTTTTTCTCAACTGTAGTTCTTTGTTCATGGAGTTAATAGCTTCCCTGAACCTTAGTGGATCAAGGCTGATATGCTGCTTACTGACGGGTATTACAATAGCCTCTACTACCCATCTTCAGCTTGAATGCATTGGGGTTCTTTTTATCGTTTCAAGGTGGACTGGTCTGGAGTTAAGATATAAGGTATGATAGGCTTCCAGCCCCTGGAATCATGATGTCAGCTCAGATTTCATATTAACAAGAGAGTTGATTATACTTTTGATTATGAAAAAAACCTTGAAACCATGACCAAATTGTCATTGATATAGTGATGCCTGAGTGTGCAGACATCTTGGGAGGAGTGAACTTGCCCATGAAGCTCAAGGGGCTGTTGACCCAAGACCATTGCTCTGAGAGGTAAATCTCCTGCAACCAGTAAAGGACTCTGGGTATATCTAACTACTTCCCTGGCACTCCTAGGGGTACTAAAACCAAGCATACTCCATGCTCCCCAAACTTGGAAATGGGCAGTGAAGGCACGCTGGGAGCACTCATAAGCAGGCAGAAGCAGAGATCTTGGGAGCAGTGTCAAGGGATGCCCTAATTTTACCACCTCATTTCTGGGTTTGGCACACGTGGAGTAGGAGCAGGTGTGCGGCAGGAAGAAAAGACTACATGTGGCCCTGCGCCATAGCATGCAAGCTACTGAAGTAATGAATGCTGAACAGTACTCTGGTGTCTTTTACCCTTACCCTCCAGGGCAGAGGGGTCAGTCTGTCAGTGTGCTTGGCTCAGAATTGTCTTAATCCAGCTCTGCATAAAATATTTATTCTCTGCTGTTCCCATTATTTAGACATCTGATATTCTATGAAGCACAAATACTTGTGATTTGAAAAATAATTCCTATTAAGCAATGCCAAGACTCTTCCTATGCTAGGATATAAAGGTGGCAGTGTTAACACATATTCATAACACACATTTTGTTTGCAAACTTGAGTGTAGACTAGGCAGACACTTTGGGAAGGAGCATAGCCTAAAGAATAGAGCAAGAGATTGGGCCTCTGTGCTGACACCTATGGGTATATTTTCAAAAGGACGTTCTCCTTTCTAGGAAAACCTTTTGCAACTGCATATCTGGATACGTATAATACTAACTGTACATCTGAGGATACATATCCAAACTAAGTAATCTGGAAGTTCAGGCATTCAGATTTGTGACCATGTTGCATTTTGCATCTGCAAAACTGTGGGCACCCACTGCGCCTGCAAAAGGGTAGCTGAGGCCCAGCTGTCTAAACACAGATCTCATTAAAACCAAGGGGCTCATATGAAATGACAGGAAAAGGCATTTACATTCATTTCATGTCATATCTTGTGAAAACTTGAATATTTCATTTTGAAAATATCCAAACAAAATTGTTCAACTTTTCAGGCTGTTAGTTTAATTTTCTTTAATGAGCAATTTGGGAAGAGCAAAACACGTTCATAAAATATTTTTACTGAATCCATATATTTTTGTTTAAAAAGTCTTTGGATAGGTAATTTTGTCTAGCTCTAATGATATCACATCTTCTTACAATGAATCTTTTTCAAGGTGTGCTGAACATAAGGGCACTGTACAGTTGTCTGCTTAAACTTGGAAAGAAGATGAGAGATCCACTCTTCATTTTTACCAGCTTCCTAACCCACGGCTCAAATACAGATGGACTTTAAAATAGGTTTAACTTTATTGTGACAAACTATTACTGTCCACAAACTTAATTCTTCATTTTCCACAGTTGTTGCCATTTAAAATGTCAGTCACTGCCTGCCAGTAGGTGACAAACTTCTTTAAAATTCAAAGACCTACTAACATAAGCACCATGTAAAAACAGACATTCCAGACAGGTGATACCTGATATAATTTATTGTGCTTTTGATTCAATCAGCCTGAGATTGGGACACTATTTGCATATCTTTTTCTTTCTCTCTGTCTCGCATGCGTACACCAGCACATTTTGCAGAAATCAAACATGTAATGTTATGCCCAAGATAGGTTTGTGGGGTTTTTTTGTTTTTTTTAATTAAAATTGCTCTAAGCGTTTTACAGGGTTTTTTAATCATAACATTGGGACTCATTCTTGAATACATTCTCATTTAGCAAGAGAGCAGGAGACATGGTAGTTTAGTGAAATGCATACTTTTCTGTTCATATAAGCACTTTTTTCTTGGCAAGATATGCTAGGCAAATGAAGTTACTTGGGATTACAGTGGTGTAAGTAGAAACAGTGGAAAGGAAGCTCATCATTTTTCCTTTTGTGTACCTTAGAGATATGCAAGCCAGAAGTCTTGTAAGAAAGTAGTGAATCCAGCTTGGAATTACATACATCAGGAGCTTTATTGATAAAACATTTGCCTAAACTCACCAAGGATGATTTTGCATCCTTTCAGTCCAGTATTTTTCAAGCTGGGATATGCATACCCCCGGGGAGTCTATGATGAATGTCTAAAAGGTTTGCTACAGGAATGTGAAAGCAGAGGAAGGGAAAAGGCAAATATTAATGAAAGAAAAGAAAGGAAGAGAAAAAATAGAGAACAGCTGTACAATATCTCTTGCGTTGGGCTGGTACAGTTTGAGTGTAGTGAATTGGTAGCCTTTTCAGGCTGCAGGCTGGAATGACCCAAGGCAGGTCATAAACAGGTAAATTCTAGGACCTGACTATTGCCACTGTGACGTGGGAAAGCAACCACTGCTGCCACTTCTCCCCAGAGTGATGCAGGGGAAGTGCCCACTGCTGAATGCCACTGAAGCCTCACGTCTACGAGCCAGATCCAGTGGCTCCATGGGCTGGATCCAGCCTGGAGGCCAGAGGTTGCTGACCTCTGTCCTTTGTAAAGTTTATAGAGCTTCACAGCTCATTACTGTGATCAAGCAAAGAAGTGGAAGAGTCAAGCTACCTGAACAAAAAAACCCCAAAATGTAGGTCCAGATACTAGACAGATGCAATTAAATGCTTTTCAGAACTCCTCCTCGTCCAGGTGGGCCTAGTGTCTGTTTGAAAAATCTAACCTAGCATCTACCAGGCTTCACAGGTAATGCAAAGACTTTTGCAGTAATAAAAATACGGATCCTGCTTCCACTGAAGTTGGTGACAAATCTTTTATTTATTTTTTTTCAGTAGTGCAAGATCACTAATGTAGTTTTCAAGTAACAGCTGAAATCATAAATAAGGTCTATTCCAAGCCAGGATAGGCAGCTGTGGTACAAAATAAAATTTTGAAATCAGCAAAATTATGTAAAAAAGGACCAATCAGTCTCAATTTGTTTTTTGCCAAATATAGTTTCAGCAGATGATGATCCCTCTAATGATGATGAGTTACATTTAAAAAAAAAAAAAAAAAAGACAAATGAGGAGGAGGCTGCTTGTGAATCTAGAGAAAATGACATGGAGCAGAGTGTTGTTTTTTTTCTCTCAAAGGAAAAGAGAAATTATGACTACAAATAACTCAGAGTGACAATGTTGAATAACAAAAGGGCTCACTTGGAGCCTGTAATACGCTCCATGCATTAAGAAAACAAAGTTAGATATAAATCACCCAAATCGGTAATTATGTAACAAAAAGAAAATAAAAGGTTAGAACTAAGATAATTGCATGAAGGACCAGGATACAAGTCAAGTCAGGGTCTATAGCTGACTGGTGTCAACAAAAAAAAAATGCATAGTGTAAGTAAAAATGCAGGACATCCCACACAAAGTGACTGAAGAGTTATTTTTAGTGTTTAGACAGTTCTACAATCAGACTGAAACTTCTTACAGCATATCTGCATGAACATCTTAATTTACCTTGTCTTTATGCATTCTTCTTTTACAACAAAGATGGAAGGGAAGGAGAGAGGGGGCGTGAGAGAGCAAGAGAGAGGAATGAACAATATCGGAGATTCCCTAATGGTAGCGGTGGTTCTTATTAGCCTGGGAATAATATAATCAGAGAATGTATTATCTTTTTCTGAAAAAATCTTAGTGATCAGTTCTCATTAACAAAGTGCAAAGTTCCGAGAGCCTGTATACTTGGTCCAGCTTCATACTTCCAATTTCATGAAAACAGAAGCAAAACATTCCCCAGTAGACATATGGCCCGCTCAAAGTTCAGCAGTTACATCAGTGGCCTTAGAAAAGCTGTAAATTAGACTTGAAGCTGAATCTGACCTACTGTATTAGATCTTTAGAAAGACAATATGCCAGCAGTTCATCCAAATTTAATCTTAGTTTCCGAAAGTATGTCTGAAAGTATAATCAAAAGGATTGTGAATTAGTAAGCCCAAAAATTCCAAATATAGCTTATTGGCCAGTTGTTCAAAAATGTCTGATCTGTAATGATACTGTTACATTTTTTTTATGGTAATTGCACACTGTCATCTACTAAAAGCTGTGTAATTGCTAAAAAGTTTTGTGGGTCTTGAAGGCAGTTGTACAAGAAAACAGTTTATAAGATTGTGATGATTTTGTATGTACTTGCCTCCCTAAAGTTTCCTAAATTTGGTCCTTGAATTCCAAACTAAAATATGTGAACTTTCAAATAAGGCAAAATGTCCATTTATATTGCTACAGAACGGGGGTATGTTGTAGTGTTTGGGATGGAGGGAGAGTGGTCCGATTAGCTTTAACAGTCCTAATGCACATGGGTTGACTGCTTGAATAAATAATAAGCCATAGCCTTCCTCTGCATCAGGAAAACTGAATACTCCAGTTATAGTATAACTGAATACTCCAGAATAATCTGGTTATTTAAGCTTTATCTCGCGGCAGGAAAATGAGATGTCAGTAGCTAACATACAGCCCCCTAGAGGCGTAGGTGGGTTGAAAATAATAGGACTTGAAAATAATAGGACTTGAGATTTCATATAAGGAAAGCTAAAGCTGTCTAACTCATCACCACCTGTGGCTAACAGAAAGGATAAAGGGACAACTCCCAAGAGTAAATAAGGGTCACAGTTTCACTGGTGGACCGTGTTCCTGTAGCAACATCTTGTGGACTGAGGTCCTTCCTCAATCCATAAAGACTTCAAGTGTCTCCTGCTGTAGCAGATAGAAGGGCAGAAGGATTCGAAAGTGAGCTGGGAGCTATCAGTGGGCTGAGGAGTCTAACCCGAGGTATTGGTTACAATGGGGGGAAACTAGAGAAACTGCTGGCGGGTGTCTAGAGTCCCTGCACTCTCTAAAAATTAAATAAAAATAAGGAGCACTATTTTAATCCATTCATGCACCCCTCTCTTACCTTTTATGCCGTGTTTATTTCTAATCATTGTGATTCTTCATATTGGAAGAGTGTGGAGAAGTACTCTTACTAAATTTAATACTTGTTTAAATAAGTAAGAGCAGCCACTTGCTGTCTTCTCTATTGCACTCATTCCAACTACCCTGTCTTAATTTCTCTCAATTTGCAGTTATGTGCCACCTAGTGACAAAGCAAGAAATTGTATCTCATCTTCAGTCCTGTTAAACAATATCCATTCAAATCTTGCCCTGCTGTTCAGTATTCATGTATCTGAAATATCCAAATGTCAAAATAATAATCAGAATTTGCACCCATCTACACTGTGTTGAAAAGCTGCAAGAGAAAATTAGATTAGGTGAGTACAGGAATTTTTTCTAGTTTTTTATTAAATCATTGCAAATGCTAGCTAGCCTACAAATGGCTCTTACGAAGGCAGTTTGCAAAGGAAAATATATCACTTTCACCAACGAAATGTTCTATTTTTCCCTTCATAAGGCTATTGGACTAGCAACGGCTCATTAAATTTACATTCCTTGTATAGATTTGCAGATGCACCTCTGAGTCATATTAATCATTTTAATACTCAAATTACATATATATTAATCTTGCTTGTGTGCTTCTGCTTCATCACAGTAATAATGTTTTACATGTTAATTTTTTGCCTAGATTTCTAGAAAAGATTTATTGCTGGTTTGTTAACCAACTAAATGAACTGTCATTTTTTATCAATGTTCTGCACTTGGTGTACCTTTTGCTCTGGCTACAGGCTTTCCCAACATCCTTGTTGTTTGGTTATTACTAACAATTTATGGAGTAACTTATATTTATTATTATACGTTTTCATCAAAATGTACATTTGGTTAATTCTAGTTTTTACCATACAAACTAGAATTATAGTAATAGAAAGATGGGGTTGGATGAAGGTTTTTACAGCATAAGAATATTTGCAATTAAGTTAAAATGTTAGTGTATTTAATCTTTATTTGTGGTCTAAAGGGGCTAATGCATTTTATGTCACTCTGCTTGATTAGTGCTGCAGTGTGAAATGCTTTTCTCCTTCATTCTTGTGGGCTGTTTCTGTTTCCCATTATAGTGATTCCTCAAGACATACAAGCAGATTTTCCCTAATACACTTGCATTTTTACAGACAGCACAACTTCACGCTAAATGACAACTCTGGAGCCACTGACCACAAAGTTATGTTTAGTGAAATGATCTTACAATTCACAATCTAAAACACATGCAAAACATGGGATCAAGAAGCTCAGCAGTTAGAAGGAAACATATAAATAAAATAACATAAGATCTAAAGGCATTCTGACTTGCCAAACTTCTGATTTAGTATTTGCTCGCTCAGCCCAAGTGTAAACTCTTTGCAGGCCTGATTCTAATTTTTGATACTGGCATAAATCTGAACTAATGACACTGATTTCACGGAAGCTATGCTTGTGTAAAAGGGGTATAAGTGAGATCAAAATCACACTGTAATATTAGTTCTTAGTGGCAAGACTTTAAAAGAGTGCAAGAGAAGTGAAGATGCAGAAAAGGACAACCAGCACAGTTAAGGTTGCAGGCTATAAGTATGATGAGTAAAGAAAAAGGTTAGCTAGCCCAAGAAGAAGAGTTGGAGGGAATTGACTGGGGCATTTAAAAATGTGAAGGTCAAGCCTTCCTTTATATTCTCCTACATAATGTAAGAAGCCAGCAACGTTCTGGGCTTTCAAAAAACAATACATTTGGGAACTTCCATCTCCCTAAGCAGCTGCTCTTCTTTTCCTCAGCTGCCCTTAGGAGCTGGCCCCAGGATGCTCAGTGTACTCCCCTGGCTTCTGATATGTTCTCTGTACTGATGTAGAGGGAGAGGACAAATCTACCTGAGGTACTTGAATAGCTCCATCCTCTTACTGCCAGAACACCTTGCAGTTTTTAATGGATTTATCTTCACAAAATTCCAATGAAACAGGGTGTTGCACAGAGACTCTAGGGCAGATTTTTAAAGGTATTTTAGGTGCTTATCAATATGGATAGGCAACTAGTGGGATCTTCAAAATTGAATGTATGCCTAACTCACACTTCCTTCCCTGCCTTTCCATGCCCCTCCTACCCTCCAGTACTTGGCATATTTCTTGTTGGCTACTTTAATCTCCTTCATGGCATCCTCACAGCTCATTTTGCCCCTGTCCACTTCAGGTCGATTTTACTGCTAAAATGGCTGTTTTTTGCTCCTTTTGAATTCCCTTCTTGGCTTCTCACATTCGAGCATCTCATCCTCATTTTCAAATCCTGGCAAAATACTGCTTCACCTACCTGAATTTCCTGTCTCATCTCTTTTGTTTCCCCATCTCTTGTCGCCTACATGCTGTTTCCAAGTCTCTGACACTGTGGCTGTAGTTTATCATTATTTAACTAAATGATTTATGTAATTAGTAATGTTGCAGCTATTTGAGCTACAATAAAATAATGACAACCAGATGGCATATAGCAAAGCATAGTGTTAGAACTGATGTCTGATGTTCAGGGATCCTGGTTTTCTCTAACAAAAGATTGCAAATTCTCTGATTAAAACCCCCAAAATATGCAATTCAAATGAAACACTGCTATCTATCTATCTATCTATCTATCTATCTATATATATATACACACACGTGTCAGGTGAACAGTGTTTTATTGATACATATCTACAATTTTAAAGCAATTTGGAAGCCTACCAGTGCCTCAATCACTATAATAAAATAAATTCTAAATACCTACAAATTTTGACTTTTGATTTTGGGGTTTTTGTTATGGAAAATCAGAGCTCCCCATGCACCCTTTGATCACCAGGATGCAGGTACAGGCCCTTCACTCCCCACCCACAACCCCCAGCATCCCCCCAGCCCTGCCAGAGTGGGTCCCCAGCTGTCTGGGCTATGGGGCCAGGGACCCAGGTCCACAGCTTGCTGCCCCCCACAGCAGCGCCTGAGCCCCGGCTGCTACCCATGAGAGGCAGCAGCTGCTGTGGCCCAAGCAGGGAGCAGAGCCCAGAACCTGGCTGTCTCTCCCCCATGGGTGGTACAGCCAGAGCAGAGCCCATGGAGCGGGGCAGGTGTGGGCTCAGACTCCCTGCCCTCCTGACCTCTCCCGGGGCCTCTGCAGCCCAGCAGGCAGGACCTGGCATGGCAGGGCAGAGTGGGGCTGGGCAAAGAAGCTCCTTGGCACTGCGAGCCCTGTGCCACCCTGGTGAAGCACCTCCTGCCTGCTCAGCAGCAGTGAGGGGCACAACTCCACGCTGCCACCTCCACTTGTGCTGGGCAGGCAGGGGACCTGCAGCAGCAAGGAACTTCCCCACTCAGCCCTGCCATGCCCAGTCCCACCCGCTGGGCTGCAGGGGCCCCAGGGGAAGGGCAGCAAGGCAGGGAGCCCAAGCCCTCAGCAGGCAGCCCTCCCCCACCCCCACCCTATGCACAGACCTGGGGGGGCATGTGCTCCCTCCCCCCTGGGAGTGTGCACAGTGGCAGGGAGCTGCGCCCCCACCCCGACCCTTCCCCTGGACAAGCCGCCTGTGGCCCTTTCCTGCTCCCTGCTGTGGCCCTGAAGCTGCACAGTGCCCCAAGCCCCATGCACTGTCCACCTGGACAGCAGCCCTAGCCCCAGCGCTGCCCAACTCCCTCCCTCACCATGGGAGCCTCAATGCCCCTCCCCTCCCCATCAGACTTACCTGTGGGAGATGCTTGCCAGGCTGCCTGGTGACCATGTATATGTATGTGTGTGTGGCGCCCCTGCCTGACTGCCCTCCCCCTGCTCCCCCAGCCCCTTTGAGGCTGGAACTCTGCCAGCCTTCAGAGAGCTCTTTGCAGAAATGGAAGATCCACACACTTCTTCATTTAAAATGATGTTTTTCTTAGTTAAAAAGGAAAATCCTCCACTTTCCGCATTTTTTCCATGGGAAACAGACAACCCAGATCCCTGCTGATGTTGCATTATGAGACAGGTAAATAATAGGAGCTAGAGTATACCATTGTGTATTAGGCATTTCTCGAGGTAGTATGATGCCAAAGTAGCTGGCAAAGGGCCTGACCTCTAAATCTCTATGGAATCTCTTCTCCAACTGGTGAATGGGGAGACCTTCTTTCATGTGAAAGGTAGATGCACTAGGTCCTGAGAGCTTGTGATGGAGGAGGCTGGGGGGAAGGGATGGGAGAGGCAGGGGCCATGTGCAGAGTTTGCCCAGTGCAGATGCCTCCACATCCAGCCTGCAGCTGCCCCTGTGGCACTCTGCTGGGGTTCAGCCCCACCCATACCCACCTGCGCCTGCCAACAGCCTTGGCCCCAGCCCTGGCCAGCGTGCACAGCTTCCCAGCAAGGCTGCCTTCCACCCACTCAGCCATCCACATATGCCTGCTCATCGTGCCAGTTGGGCAGGTTGGGTGGAAGGTGGCATGGAGCACCGTGACCTGGGGCAGCAGCCACCCAGCTGCAGCTTCCCAGACCAGGGCAGAGGGAGGAGGAGCTGCTGGAGGCAGGGGGAAGGAGGTGGCAAGCAGTACCTGGGTGGCTGCAGCAGCAGCAAGAGCAGCCCTGCTGGGAAGCTGTGCACACTGCCTGGGGTCAGGGCTGGGGCTGGGAAGCTGTGCACACTGCCTGGGGTCAGGGCTGGGGCAATGCCATCAGCAGATGCAGGTGGGAGTGTGCTGCAGGCTGCCCTAGGTGGGAGCAGGCAGAATTTGGTCCCAGGCAGAGCACCATCTGGTCCATGGGCTGTACTTTGCCTGCTCCTGCTTTATAACCTTAAAACAGACTGAGTTCTTTTGGCAATGGAAAAATTAGCTGAAATCACCAAATGTTTTAACTGTCAAAACTGTTCACTATGTACAACGATTGCTATCCACTCTGTTTTGTAACAATGGCAGCAAAAGCTCATTTTCAAACGTATGAAATGGAAACCCTGTTCACTTCAAGAGGAAGCACCATTCACTTCAGAAGGTTGTCACAAACCAGGGGGTATATTATCCTCTTAATGCACTTGCATAACTCCCATTAACATTAATGGGAATTACATGCACTGACTGCGAGACAAATACACTCTTTTGTTAAGATGAGAGATCCATTGTGACAGATTTTCCAATGACGTTAGATCAAATTTAGATATTGTGTTCACATCACCACGTTATTATTTTTGAATCTCTTTATTGATCACTTCATTTTAATGAGCATTCCCATTGCAAACAACTTGCCTATGTAATATGTTTCTTATGAAGAAAATTCAGTTTTGTAAGACTGGATAAATAGTGTTTTCAGAAAGGGACACACTCTGTGTGTGTGTGTACGTTATATACACATGAAAAAGGGACTATTCTGTATGTGTACATTTATATATACATTATTTATATATACAGTATCTGTGTATACATGTTATATATACACACACAAAAAAGGAAATATTCCCTTTTTCATGTGTGTGTATAAATGTATACACACATACAGATTGTGTGTGTGTGTGAGTCCCTTTCTGAAAACACTGTTTTTTCAGTCTTGCAAAAATAAATTTCCTTCAGAAGAAATATCTTACATAGGAAAGTGATCTGTGATGGGACTGTTAATTAAAATCATGTGGTACACAATAAATACAGACAGACAGACTTGAACTGAGGATTCCTGGGCTCTGTTCCTGGCCTTTCTATCAACACTCTCCGTGACCTTGGCTGAGCTGCTGGCCATGCTGGGGCTCAGATGATCAGTTCTAAAATGTGCAAAATAAAAATTTCCTAGCCCAGAGGTGCACTGTTAAAGTAATTGTCTGTAAATTGTTTGATCATTAAGTGAAAGTCTTGGGTGAAGGGCACAATATTATTTCTAAAAGTGAATCTAATAACCATGCCAAAAACATGTTGGGCCTAGTCCATGCAGATTTTTTACCGGTATAAGTGCTGGCTAGGAATGGCTTCTTTTTTTTTTTTTATTGATGTCATTATACTTGTGTAATCACTAGCATAGATGTAACATGTGTTTTGGTATAAAGATGCCCTCATTAATGTAGTTTATTCTCCTTCTCTTAGGGCATTGATTCTCAGTCAGGGTGTTGTGGCATTCTGGGGTGTCTTGAGATGCTTTCAAAGGGGCTGCAGGGTGCCACAAAATGTTAGCAGTGTTAATTGTGCATACATGATGCAAAAGAAAAATCCAGAGATTTCAAATTATTTCAAATAGAAATCTATAGTGTTAAAAATATTCTGCGCTACTCTGGTTTTTTGAGTTCTTTGCAATGGAAAAATTGCTTTGTTGTTTTTCCACAGTGAAAAAACAAATGAACACTAAGCGCTGACAAACCAGGGCTGATTCAGGTCTAAACAAGGTTGAGAACCACTGGCCCGGGGGCATATTTAGGGTAGTGTGACTGGATCTACACTGGGGGCGGTTATATCGTCTTGTCCAGGCCAGTGAGGTAGTCATCTAACTTGTATGTCTAGTCAAGCTTTTAACAGGAGGGGTCTGACTCAACCTACCAAATAATGTCTGAATTACAATCCTCATCGTGTTAGCTAGATCAGTGGTAGTGGTGTGTGCATTGTGTGGAAACAGAACTCCAGTTCATGTAGCTTTAACAGATCTCTAGTTTAAACCCTACCTGGCTTTAGAAATAGTTGACCATCTCTGTCTCCAGTCCTATCTGCAAATCCCACAGTCCTGAAACACCAGTGGGTTCTTCTCTTGAAACAGTAGCTAATCATTTTAAGACGGTTGTGGGAATTATCATTGTTTTCTTTTTTGGTTGATCTTGCTACCACTTGAAGTGAATGTGTGTTTTAGCATTGGCTTCTGTGGGAGTAGAGAATGTTTTCTCTCTATATAACCTGTTACTTAATCCTGTTTTTTCATTGATTGATCTCTCTGTACAAAAGTATCTTTCCTGTCCATTTTCAGCCACAGAAACCTTCTTGGCTGGACCACTGTTTTCTGGTAAGAGTACTGCATCATAAAAAGGTTTTTTGGTTTTGTTTTGGGTTTTTTAATTTGCAGATGCATATTTTTTATCCATTTCAGATTGTGGGTGCAAGCTTAGAATCACGAAAGGTAACATAAAAGTTTTGAGTTTGGCTTGTGGTTTCCTCTCCAGTGAGTTCAGGATTAGAGTTGATAGCAAATGACATACTGTTCGAGGGCAGCATATGCTTCATGTGTGTAATAAATCACAAGGTGGGGTTAATTGAAGGCCAGTTTGAAAAGAGATAAAAAATATAACCTTTATTAACCCAGATCTGCTCTAGAAATGCTTCTTTTTTTTTTTTTAATGGAAGAGCTCTTTAAGGGATCTCCTCGTTAAGCATTTAATTGTTTATATGGCAGAGACCCCAGGCAGGACTAGGACCTGTTTAGTGCGGCATCTCCATACAGAAACTGGCCCTACCCCAAGGGCCTTGTCCTACCTCCCCACAAGCCATTCTGATAGCAGCAGCTTCCTTTAGTGCAGGGGTTGGCAATTATTTTGGGCGGAGGGCCCCTGACTGAGTTTCGGCAAGCCATCGAGGGCCGCATGGCAGGCAGCCCAGGCTGGGCAGATAAAAATTAATTTTCGAAAATTTTTAGGGACCCGGCGAGCTGGATAGAATAGCCTGGTGGGCTGTATCTGGCCCACCCGCCCCTGCTTTAGTGCCAGGTTGTAGCCCTGTTGGTCTAAAGGAAAAAGCAGTTGGGGCTGGTGGACAGAGGTGATATCAGTTATTGTTGGTCTAATGAAAGAGACCCCCCTGGCCACCAGCTCCATTCCTTTAGTGCCCAGCACTGCAGGAGGCCCCAGGGGGGCCTGGACACCGCTGGTCAGTAGTCGGGCTGGGAGATTTGGGCTGCGGTTCGGGTCCTGGAGCCCCGCCGAGGAAGCTGGCTGTCGCGAGGGGCAAGCGGAGCGCTCGGGAGTACGGGGGGGGTGGGGCTCCACCGGGAAGCCCGCCCGGGGCTTTCTCCTGCTCGGGGCCGTGCGAGGTGGTAGACGTGCTTTGTCCAGCGAGCGGCACCCGCCCTCGCCTCGCGGGGGCC
>NW_017728922.1:2964816-3042270 GCF_001723895.1 Crocodylus porosus
GCGCCCCGCCCCCCGGCCGTGGGCAGCAGCTGCACGAACTCCGGAGTCCCGGAGGCAGGACCGGCCGCTTCGTCTCGCGGCAAGGCTGCTGAGGCGATTCCTCCCTGGGCGTGTGGCGTGTCTCCAGCGTCACTGGCGTGTGGCTGGTATTAATGTTAGTAGGATTGTTTCTTTCTGGTGTTTCCTCGCCTGCGGTAGATCCGAGTTACCTCTCTAAAACCAGCCGAGGTGGGATTGGTGTTGGATAAGTCTGCAAGGGGGGGGAGGGGGGCTAAGTGGAGGACAGGTTAGGTGACCGTGGGGACAGGAGTGAAGGTGTTACAGAAAAAAACTCGCTTGTTATTTGGATTACGCTGTGTGGAGGAGCCAATAACCTGACCAGACAGGACAGTGGTTCTCAACCTTTCTAGACCCCTCGTTAGGTTCAACGCGCCCCTCGGAAAATGCCAGCTCTTACTTTTCACTTGTTTTTTGACCGCAGAAAAATAATAGAACAATTTTTTTTTGTTGTTGCAAAGAATTCAGGAAGGCCACGGCAGGTCAGGATGATTTTAACGCTGTGGATTCCTATTCGATAACTCCAGGTTTATCTTGTGAAGCATGTTTGCGCACCGACTGGTGTTAACCTTGTGTGGCACCCTTAAAAGGATCTCGAGGCACCCCAGAGAGCCACAGCACCCTGACTGGGACTAGCTCATATTCCAGAGCCTTGTTGTGAGTTTTACATTGGCACGCCAGTGGACATTTACTTCATGGGCTTTATGCTGTGTTTTTATAAGAAATGGTGTTTTACTCTCAAGAACCTGTACTGAACATCAGCCACTGCATGTTTTTTATGTAAAATAAAGTTACAGGTACAGGGAGAGATTTCAGAAAAGAAAGATGGGTTGTCCTTTCTTAAATGTTTGGTGGTTGGAGCCCTGTTTGTACTCACTAGCAGAAGGAAAATAGTTCTAAACACGCTGTCTAAAAATGTGATTCAGTGTTATAATATATCTATCTATCTATCGATAGATAGATCTAGATCTATCTAGATAGATATCTGGAACAGCAATAGTATCTGGAGAAATACTGCACATTTGTACATAAGTTATTTTTTGCATCTATCCAGCTTCATATATATAAAATGCAAGCTGTTATTAACAGTCATGGTTAGCACTAGTTTCTAAATTTGCCCTTTTTTTGTATCCTTTTGAAAATTTATGACTTTTGCGGGGGGGAAATGAAAAAATATTAAATCAAAACAGAATGATATGTAGATTACAATGTGAAATCACAATTCAAAAGGACTTTTGCCTCTGAACATATTTGAATGCAAGCAAGAGCCCTTCCGATCCAAGTGTAAATGAACTTTTTTACATGTAGGCGATAAAAACTGCAAAACATGGTGTTAAAATATCAGAGCTGATTGAAAGCATCAGTGGGAAAGGTTTCTTCTACGCCCCAGTCAGGACAAACAGTAATGACCCAAAACTCAGAAGAACTGAAGTGTAGTAAAAATCATTTAATTGGCAACTTGATAAACAAAATGCTTGTTTAATTGGATTGGTTGCTAGGGAATGGATCCAACATGTTGCATTTCCATGGCTCTGAACATTGGATAAATGGCACACCTAAGTCCATTTAAATAACACACCTGGCACTGACTTCAAAAATATTCAAAACAGTTAACAGGTGTGAGCAATTCTTTGATAACATATTTTTCCTTGCTGTGCAGTTGCCCTATGTTTCTTGTATGTTGCTTCCCTATGCTATCATGGTTGCTAAATGAGTAAAATTTGCCATAGTGATTTTTTTTTTTTTTTACTGTTTTGCACTTCTCATATTTTTAAAACAAGGTACTAAATAAGCAAATTCAAGATGCAGTTACTTTATAAATCTGCTTCATTGAATTAGCTCAATTAAAAACTCAACAGCAGTTGAAATATAATTTTCTTTTTTCAAAAGGGAATTAACTTGCTCCATGTTGAAAGCATGTTTAAAGCAGTGTGAGCCAGATTCTGGATTTACCTCAGCATAGTTCCGTTGACATTTGTGGAGTTGCACAGATTTACATCAGGACAATATGGGCACATCCAGACAAGCACGCACACGTGGTGCTGCAGACTCATCTGTAGCACCACATACCGCACATGCTGCACATGCAGGTGTTCCCTGCATTGCAGATTTGCAGCATGGGGGGAGGGGTTTGACACCAGGAGACCCTGATGTCAAAAAAAACTCAGTGGAAAGAAACGGGGCAGTGCACGTAGCAGCATCATACACTGTCCAAAGCTGGAGCCTGGCTAGCCAGAGCCATGATCCAGCTGCCAGCCAGGCTCCCTGCTGCTGGATCGCTGCTGCTGGAGCCCTGGGAGGCCCTCAGGACCCCAGGTAACACTGCTGGGGCCAGCCCAGGTGTTGGCCTCAGCCTTCCCTCTCCCCCAGTACCATGTGTCACATGCCAAAGAGCATATGCCTGGGCATTCCCTGCAGAGAAGTAGGAAACATGACTGGATCCATCCTATGAGTGTTTCATACTAAGGCCTACTGAAATATTTACCATAGTCATGGGCACTGGTTCAGTTCCAGCCCTTGTGAGCTGTGTTGAGTGCTAGTGTTTACAGCCCACCATTAGCTGCCCTAGTCTGTGTCAGGGCTTGTGCAAAAAATTCTTGTTAAAAACACCGATTGGGATTGACACTAGTGAGACCCATTAAATGCAGTGCAGCTGATTTGACAATGGCAACGAGAAAATTTTTCCAAAGTTTCTCTAACATAGATACCTCTCGAGAGCAGAGCTTGGCTGCATGTGTTTTTATTACTAGAATAAGTGCAGTAAAGATGGCCACATCCCTATGGCGTTTATAAATGTGACTGGTGTTAATGTTTTGCCTTGCCACACAGGAAAAGAGAGTTTGACTGTATTCTTGCTCCCCAAACTATCCTAAGAGCAAATGAGCTAGCTGTATTTAGTGCAGCCTATGAAGGGAGGGAGTGATTTGTTACATTTGCCAGCAAACCACAGAAAACAGAAGACAGCCAAACTTTCCTGTTCCTGGGACCATCCTGTGTTGGACATGCTCACAGATTAACCACAGCTTAGCTAGATGTCCCTTCTAAAAGAAAAACTTCTGGAATATTGGTTGGAGTTGCATATAAAAAATCAGGGGGGGACCAAATTTTGCCAAGTTTGCCTTGGTAATACGGGAACTAGGTACTCTTCTTAGCTTTTCCTAAAAAAAAAAAAGTGCAAATTAAAAACAGGTCCATCTGTAATGTGGAAGTGTGGCCTGCAGAGGCTTCTTGTCCCAGAATACCAGAATGCCTGGACGTTCAGATCCAAATGCTTAGGATGTGTCGGTTGGGGCATTACTGTGAACTCCCTTGGCCTTTCTTTGGCCACCACTAAGAGACCATGTAAACCACATCTCCAACCGGGAATGGGACAGACATTTTAAATAGCCACTTGGGAACTGTTTCTTTTACCAGGTTTACAAAAAATTGGAAACAAGTTCTTTGTTGTGATACTTGGCTAAGAATTAGACACTATGGATGACTGCTCTGAATACAAGTGACTCTTCTGTGACCATTTTGTAAGTTATTTAAAGTTGTTAATTAGATTTCACAGAAAATGTGGAGTTAGTAGTGGCCTGTCTGCTGTGGTTGCACACATTTCAGAAAATAGTTTATTTGTAAAATTGCTTTAAGTGTTCTTACCTAGTTATCACTGTGAATTTTGCATGTAATTATCTGAGTTGTTTCCAAGGGGCACTTACAAGGAACTCATCCTGACAATAACAGAGCCATAACATTAGAAGAGCTTCAATATCCATGAAAGGGAGCGGGGCTAAGGTAAAAATAATTAGCTTAGTAGAAGATGTCTTTTCAACTTACAATTTGGTCTGAGAAGATATAATTATGCTTTATAACTGTAAATATAGTTTGTGAGTAAAATAGCAGTATAGGCACATCTGAAAAAGAATATAATTTAAGTCTTTCAAGACTTTATAGCTATAGGATAGAATAGAGTAGAATAACTTTGCTCAAAGAGATTGTCTTCTAATATTGGATCTGATACAAATATTGGGGGTAACAGACAGTAAAGAAGGAATGAACTGGGGAAGGAAGGAGGTGACTGCAGTGAGGTGATATGGATACTCCTAAAGATTAATGATAGAAAAGAGGAGAATTCAAGAAACATTATCAAGCATAAAACCTGCGTCCAATGGAGCGGGTAGAGAGGTGAGAAGTATGGTCAGACACTACAGTGATGCCCAACTTTCTAAAACCAGGGATAAATAGCACAAAATTCTATCCAGGGGGGCAGCTGGATAGCACTAAGTGAAAACCTGAATAATGCATTTTTTAAATCTGTGCTATGTAATGACGGTACCCCTATTGCCTGCTTTGCATTTTACATGTATATGGGATCATTTCTAAATACCAGAAACTTATTTTGAGTTTCAGAAGGGGATATTTGCTACCAAATACTTCCCAACCCCAAGTTCTCCTCTGCAGAATCTTCCAGGGTCTGCCTCTGAAATACAAATTTATGTTTCCAATTAGCAGGGTACTAGGATGGTAAAACTTATGGGCACCTATATATGTGACAGACTTTTGCTCTGACACATGCTAGTTAGCACCCATCAGAGCAGACTCAACTGATCAAATCTGCTGGAGTGTGCTAATTAGTGCGCTCCAGCAGCCTCTGCATCACGTGTTTTTTCATGTCCCCACACTTCAAAATGGCAGCGGGGGCACTTTTTAACTAAAGCTTGTCAAACAAGCTTTAGTTAAACTGCCCCTGCCACCGTTTTGAGGTGCAGGATGCTGAATACATGTGACACTGCAGGCACTCTAATTAGAGCAGCTCTCAGAGCCACTCTAATTAAAGCACCCCCCTGAGCACATGTATAGAAGCCTTATGTGACCCCTGCCAGTTTCATTACTGCAGACAGAATTCTGAGTATGAGCAGTGAAAAATGAAAAAGACTGATCAGTCTTCCCCTAGTGCATGGGTGCTCAACCTCTGGCCCACGGGCCAAATGTGTCTCACAGAACCTTGAAATACAGCCCGCAGGGCTCCCCATGGGTCAGGAAATTTGGCAGTGGCAGAGAGGTGGGCAGTACTGCCACCCTTCCCCATTGCCAAAGTACTATGTCCTATGGGGCAGGTAGGAACCAGACCACAACTCTTCCCACCCCCGAGTGACAAGATTGGGGCTGGGCCATGCCCATTTCCCTCCACGTGGCCAGGTTGCAGCTGGGCTGTGCGCTATTCTTGCCACAGATCTGGACCGTGCCCCCTCTGCTGAGGCAGCTGGTTCAGGGCCGGCTCATGTCCCCTTCTCTCTGGGGCCGGGCCTATTCTCTTTCCCTCTGCCTGGCTAGGTTGAGGCCAGGCCAAGACCCCTTGCCCCGTGCAGCTGGATCAGGGCTGGACTGCCCCTCTCTGCCGCTAGAATTGGGCCCCACCATGCCTGCTCCAAGTGCTAGATTAGGTCCATGGGCCAGATCCAACCTGCAGAGGGATCATACACTGCCCATCCAGCCTGCTGGCCAAAAAAGTTGAGCACCACTGCTGTAGTATAATATTGGCAAAACTCTAAGGAGCAGCTAAGGTACCAGTTTTGTCTGTAGTTTTTGGAAGACTTTTCCCTTCATGCCAATCAGAGTTATCTTACAAAAAAAAAATTAAGTTCTTCAGAAATTAATTTCATCTACCAATGAAGTCCCTAGAAGGGCTAGCTAGGAATGAATGTTCAACCTGAGTTTGTTCAAGCCCTGTCTGTGGTATATATGTGTATTGGAAATCAGCACTTAATAACTACTGCAGATAGTATAGTTACATGTCTTGTTTAAATTTGGGAACTTAGCGGGGTCTTTTTATGAGTATACAAACTCTGTATAACTTTTCAAACCAATGATTTTTGTCATTGCTTGAGAACTTTCTTAATCAAGCTTTAACCCAAGAAACAGACTCTGGAACAGATGAACTAATAATGTTGCTATGAAATAATTTACCAAAGGAAAAACAATTTCCAAATTGCTTTATAAACAGAATATCAAGCTTACTTTATAGGGTAAAACACACTGTTCTTTCTGCTCAGCCACTTCAGGTCTTTACAAGAAGCAGGCTGTTTCCCTTGTGTAATTTTTAATTGTTTTCTACTGCAATACAAGAGTTCATTGACACCAGTCCAGGGAAAGCCAGTACACAGGGAATTCATCAAAAATTGACTCATTGATCACTTGATTTGATGAAGTAATTAGCACTAGATATTTTCTGTATAGTTTCTCACTGGTATTTTGATTTCTATTAGCAAAAGAAAATCCCTTTAGGGGAGAAGGTAACCAACTAAAACTGAAATTTTCAGATATGCCCCAAAATGTTTATTCATTTAATTGGGCTCTTCTCATAGGAATCAGTGGGAGTTCAGCTACTGACTTCATTGGGGGCAGTTTTTAGGGCTCTATTCTTTGGGTAACAGCCACAAGCAGTTTTAATCAGTAATACTATTCTTGATGTGTGCATTGTAAGAGTTTGCAGGATAGGAGCCTTAAATTGTAAATACAAAAGACGTTTGTCTAATTTAAAAAAAAAAAAAGCAAATTCTGTGAAAATATCAGGGATCTGGGTTTTCTTTTCGCTATGGAAAAACATGGATTTTCTCCTTTCAAGGAGAAAAATGCAGATTTTATTCTTTTAAGGAGAAAAAATGTGGGAAATAGCAGGTTTCCCCTTGCAGGTTGGCAGAGTTCCAGCCTGCAAGGGGCTGCCCGAGGCCTGGGGGAGCAGGATGCAGGGGGTGCCACGTGCATGTGTGTATGCACATACGAATGTGACAGCCAGGCATCATGGAGAGCAGCTCTCACAGGTAAGTCAGTGGAGGGTGAGGGGAGCAGATTGAGGCCCTCATAGTGAGGGAGGGAGAGAGGGAGTGAGATGGGGCTGCTAAGGGGGAGCAGAGGGCTGTGGGCCCTGGCTCCATAGCCCTGGCATTTGGGAGCCCACTTTAACAGGGCTGGGGGTTGGGTTCTTTTAAGAATTTGTTCCCCTGAGGTCATGAAATTTATGCCATGTTTCAACACTGATCAAAATTAATGGCAGATTTAAATAAACCTTTGCAAAAATTCTCTTGCATGTTTCTACTTCAAGCAGGTGCCAAAGTGAAAAACAACAAGACTCCTGTTTGTTTTTTAGGCATCAGGTGTGTTGTAGACTTAATCCTCTAAAGAGCACTTCATTGATCATTTGAAAGATTTTGACATAAATGTTTACCTGTTTTCCCCCTCTTTCACATTAGATCAGCAAGTAAAGAAGGAGTAGAAGGCATTATTCCAACTTGTTTGGAGAGAACACAAAACCAGCACAAAATGGCACAGCATAGCATTGTCCTTGGATTATTCATGATGACTATTTTGTCACTGTTGGATGGAAATTCAGCTTTCCTGTTAAATCAGCGTCTGAAGGGAAGATTTCAAAGGGATCGCAGAAACATCCGCCCAAACATCATTCTTGTTCTTACCGATGATCAGGATGTAGAACTTGGTAAGAGCCAAACTCTAATTTCACAAATACTGTATTGCCTTTGATTGTGTTCAGCTTCTATTCTCTACAGTCGTGGTTTAACCTTACTCTGCAGATAAACTTTTATTTTTCAGTGCAAAAAGTATGATAGAAAAAGTGGTAACCCATCATTAAACAGAAAACACTTTCCAGTAACATTCTAAATCAGTGAGAGCAAATGTATCATCAATTTAAAATTTAAATAATTCTGTTTCTGGAGATTACATCCTGTTTTGGAAGGAGAACAGAATTTTTCTGTTTGTCCTTATCTGCATATATAAACTGTGCTTCCTGGAATTTCATGCCCAAGTTAGGAAGCTGCGCACAAAAAGAGTAGGTTTAGATGGCAAGCTACTTAGATATGTAACTACTCAATTGCCAAATTAAGTTTCATAAAACAGAGGCATAAATTGTTTTTCTCCCCATTCTAAATGTTTTATCTCAAAACGTTATCGAAAATATTAAAATCGTTTGGGTTATTTTTCACATAGCTATGAGTATACTTGAGTTTTATCCTAGAGAATTTAGCACCGAAGATTATCCTACTCTGATAATCCATTTTACTAGTAGATGCTTTAATTGAGGAAAGAAGATTAAGATTAAACAAATTCTTTGTGTAATGATTTGGAGCATTAATGAGGTTGACAGGGATTTTTCTAATAAGTTTCTCTTTGCAAAATGTTACATATCAAGATTAAGTAGTGATCAAAAAACAATTTTATGTTAGTCGCTTGATAAATTTATAAATGGGCTCATAAAGCCTAGCTCTGTGTAAAATTGAGAGTTGGGGTGTGCTTGTTTCTTTTGACCATTATCAGAAACCAAATGTTCAGCCCAAAATATGTGAAAGTTTAGAAAACAAGTTTTGGGGTGTGGGGGAAATGTACAGTCACAAAGTATAGAGATGCATCGATACATCAGGCCAATATTGGATTGGCACTGGTATAAAGTAAATTGACAGTATTAATGGCAGTCGGCTTTTTTGACTGATGGAGCCAATAACGTCACCAATAAATGTCCGTGTGTGTGTGTACACACACAGCATGCATGTGGCAGTGTGGAGTGCAGAGCAGCTTCCAGCTGGTAAGTCCGTAAGTCTGGGGTGGGGGGGGAGGAAAGGAGGATGGGGAGGCAGATTGAGACCCCTGTGTTGAGGGAGGGTGTGGGCCTGGGGCTGGGACAGGGGCTGCCCAGCTGGGTCAGGGCAGAGCACGCGATGGAGCTGCAGCTTTTTTTTTGGGGGGGGGGGTTCCCACTGCTGCGTGGACCCCAGGACAGCTGGGGGCGTGTAAGCCCAGATGTGCAAGTGGGGCAAGGGTGGGCTGGGGCCAGGGCTGTGCCAAGTAGTTCCTAGTCGGGGGATGGACTGGGGCTATGCCTAAGGTGGGAGGCAGCGCTGAGAGTGGGACTATGGGGGGACTGTAGCCATCCCAAATTTTGCTGTAGCCTCTCTCCATAACTCCCTCCCAGTACTGCCACCACCCAGCCCAAGTGCAGCACTGGCCCATCCCCCCCACTGGAAAGAACCTGCCCCCAGCCTCAGCCCCAGCTCACAGTGGCTTGACCCACTCATTGATCTGGGAGCACACGCCCCCCATGCCTTTCTGGGGTGCGTGTAATGGCAGGAGCCATCCCTGTGTCCCCCTGGATGAGCCATGGCTCCATCCCATGCTCCACCCTCGCTGGACAGCTCCTGCCCCAGCCCCACTCCCTCCCTCATCACGAAGGCCTCGATCTGCCACCCCCCTCACCTCTTCCCCCACAACAGACTTACCAGCCAGATGCTGCTGTCCATGCTACCAGGCTGCATATTGGTGATCGTATCGGTATCAGCTATCTGTATCAGCTCAATAAATCTCTATCAGTGCACCCCTAACAAAGTGAAGTACCTTTTGACAGCTGCTTTTCTAAGCCAGAACTGCAGTGTGGCAGCATGACGCTGTGTTTATAGATGCTTCCTTTTCATCAGTATTTCTGCATGTTATAGAGCATATCGCAGTGTCCCATTGGTTCCAAAAGTGATTAGAAAATGTTCCACTATAAAAAGCTAATGAATCAAACCTTAGTTTAAGTGAGGCAGAGTCAGATGGGATTTTTTGAGGGACAGTAATGTTTTTAACAGTTAGACAAACTGTTTCAATAATGCATATCCAAAAAACCCAAGTACATTATCTCAGAGTCTCATGTGACTAAAGTCCAGAGGGTGGTCCTAAAAAATTCATAAATTTCTATTTATGCTGGCCTGCTTGTCTCTGATGCAATTGTCAAAGTCCTCTGGGCAGCATACTACCTTTCTCAGATAATCTGATGTTTCTTTTCAATTTCAAGCATAATGGGCATGTGTCCACACAAATTAGGATCTGGCCTGGAAAAAAATGCATTTTTGTGAAGCCAAGGTTTGTTATTAAACATGTTTCACTAATGCTTCATGAGGCCCGATATTTGTTTGAAGTAATTGTTATTCTTAACTGATCTGACAAATCTTCCAATGTTATCAAAACTGCCATTTGTGAGTACTGGGCCTAGTGTTCCTTAAGGGAGATGGTAACAACATGTCAATTGCAGTTTATTTTATAGATTACAAATACTAGCTAACAAAATCTTGGGAATTTTGGAGGTATAGTAGGGAAAGTTGGGCATAGTCAAGACCACCAGTATTTCTAAGAAAATCCTGTGGCATTGGTGGCAAAATGGTGTTTCCTTTCATGGTGCTGCTAAAATTGTTTTATGGCTATTCTGAAATGAAAAGAAAGATGAAACAATCTCAGGCATGTTAACAGCCTTCCCATTATTTAATCTAAAAAGTGTTTAACAATATAGCAGTAACAGGTGTGGTTTGCAAGGAGGAGATGCAGACCATTCAGGAAAAGGCTCAACTTCCTTTCTTATTTGCACGGGTGTTTAATCATGATTTTTATTCAGGAAACCAAACCCTTGCCATGGATTGAAACAAGGGAGAAACTGTTGAAAAGGCTGTATAATTCTTGATTCAAAAGAGCTTGAACAAACTGTGGTGGATACAAATGAGAAAAGACAACTTTCTCCTTATCTCTCTTCACAAGAAGACTAGTAACAGTTTACCCAGCTATATACAAGTGACACGCAGTCACTTGTTGCTCTTTGTGTCAGAAGAGCCATACAGAGAGTAGTGGACAAAGTGATTCATAGGAAAGAAGAGGGGAAATATGTGGGCGAAAAGGTACCCAATGGTTAGTTTTCCAGTTAAATCTGATTATCCAGACTATCATAGTGCCAGTGGGCCCCTGCAGTATAGATTCTAGGGTCTTTTGGATGCTGTATTACTATAGTTACAGCAGGTCAGCAAAATCCACTTTCCTCTGTTGTAGAAAAAGAGGGCTTTGGTTACCTGCAGGATCTGAGCTGCGTGTTGATATATGCCATGCTGAAGGAGTATAAATTTTGCACAGAAGACAATGTGCCTGTCGGTGGTCCTAACCAGAGAAGAGAAGACCCGTTAACAGCTTTTAATGACAAAAGGGGGAAAGAAAAGAAATTGGGGAAAAATTGTATCTTGAATGGTTCAATTAGAAAGTAAGCATAATGAAGCGAGGTAATTAGCATTCCAGGGGTTGAGCATACATGTCCACCTACAGGTGTCACCTCTCAAATTTAGCTTCAACACAGATGAAGTCACTTGGGGCTTAATTCAAGCTCTTCAACAACGGAGCTGCCAAACTCTGACATTAATTGTATGATCTCTGGCAATAAAATGTTAGTTAATGAAAAATTCAATATTACTTCTTCAAACAGCTGCTAAGTTGATTAAGGATTTTAGCAAGTTTCTACTATTAGCCTGTGCTGAAGAATTCACAATAAATCCTTTCTTCAATACAGTCCATTACATTTGCATATCAAACATTCATATGTTCCTCTCTTCAAGAAGTGAATGTATTTTAAATATAACAAAAGAAACTATAATGTGATAAATCATACAATTTATTTTAGAATTGTACGCCGTTACAGTGTACTGTTGTTGATGAGCTGTGAGAGACCAGTAAAATAGTACAGGAAAAATAGTTTCTTAAATGCTAAAATTTGAATTTAATGTATAACTGGTACCCTGTATTTGTGATGTGATTGCATCTGTTGCAAAATATGATCAAGATAAACTTCCTTCATGTTGATAACACTTCTAGTGCAACTGAACAGGTCCCAAGGAAGATGATCCAGCCATACTGTGAATACTTAATAAATAGAACTGGGCAAAAAATATGTGGGAAACAGTGTACAACAGTGCACATTTTGGAATTCTGGTACAACAGTAAAAATGTGTGCTGTTTTGCTCCACAAAAACAGCTTTGGCGTGCACACCTAGCCATTTGTGTGCTAGTCAAGTATCTGTACATAACTACAGGTTTCCCTCATTTTATGCGGGTTTTGTATATGTAAATACACTCTTATGTGATGACCTTTTTTATACCCAAAATTCATTGTATGCGAGGTAAATTCATTTTTATGCAAACCATGTAGTGGAAGCCCGCAGTCAGCTGCTGTGTGTGGTGCATTGTGGGAAAGACAAGCAGCAAAATATAGTTTCCTGTGTGGATCTGTGCTCCTTGCTCATTGACTGTGACATGTGTTTCTGTAGTTGCCATCCCCATTACAATAGTGCCCTGTGCTTGTGTGCACTGTCTGCTGTTAGTGAGTACCAAAATTGTCTTGTAAAAGTGGTAGAAATGGGTCTGGGTGTCAGTACAGATGTCTTGGAACATCTCCTTTTTGTTGCATTGTAAAGTGGGTTCCCTTTATGCGAATTTGAGTTGAATGCTGTTTTCCAGGAATACATGTACAGCGTAAAGTGAAGGAAACCTGTACCTGTTGGTATGTGTTGTCTTCAGATTTACGTACAATGTAAGGTTTTTTAAAAGCACCTGATGAGAAGCTTGCACTTCTATTGCATCAGTGCAACAAAGTTCTCATAGTTTCTTAGTGTGCCTTGTCATGAATTGCTATTAGAAAAACTTAGGATAATTCTCCTACATACGCCATGCTGTGATTTTAATGTTTCTGTCAGTCTTCTTATACATGGTTTTCTTATTTTTGAATGACGTTAGAACTCTTCTGTGATATGCATTTCTCTTCTTCATCATATCCTTGGAAGATACTGCAGCACTTACCATAAGATGGGTATTTATTCTGAAATCTTAACTGTGCTGCAAAAGATCACTACTGTTGTCATTTTAACAAACTTCCTGGTGCCTGAGATGCCTCTGTCTTCATGTTCTGTTATAACTCTTCCATCATTCATGTTCAGCAGAGGAGAAAATAAAGGACTTTCTGACCCTTAATGAAGGGAAAGCTTCCTTCCTAGATGGTGTGGAATAATTGTTAGTGCAAAAAACAAAGGGCTCTAAAAAGGAGTGACTTCTTCAGGGTATGCCATTGAGCTTGCATAGTTCCATAAGTGTTTCCTCAATGTCAAGGTTCCACTCAAGGACTGTAAAAAGTTTGTTCATTTTTTTCCATTATAATATTAGTCTAAACACTGTTGTCAATGATGTAATGATCTCTGAGGAAAGACTAAGCAAAAAAACAAAAAAAACCAAAAAACCCTATGAAGTCCGGACTAAATCTCAATCTAGTTCCTGTTTTTCTTTGTGTCTTGACCTGTTGGATCTTTTTTCAAAGTCCTGTAGAGTGTCTTTTTATAATTCGCCAAATATTATGTGCTTAATAACTAAGTTACCTTTATTTTTGTACCTGTGATTTCAGTCTTGTAACAGAGATCTTTTCTGAATAAAATATTGATGCATGAAAGTGTAACTTCTCTTAGAACATAAGAATCTAACTAATGAAATCCCAAAAGGTTTCCCCACTTGAGAAAAGAAGGTTTGCTGGTTTCCAATTGCTGCTTAACACACAAGTGATGTTGTGTCATAGAAGAATTCAATTTCTACTTTCTTTTATGTCACCAAGTTTATGTTGGAGGCAGGAGGAAGAAAATAAGTTTTGGTTGGATGGCTTAGCATTGTTTAAAATATTTAAAGCTGGCCTATTTAAGATTGCATGGAAGGGGATGCTGGATTTTTACCTTCCACTGATCTGTCACTCTGCATTAGTTCTCAAGCTGGGGAAGAAGATTAGATCATATGTTTTTATATTAAAGACTGTTGATATATAAAGTCTTGTCATTACAACAGTTTTATTGAAGGAGGTTACTGTCCCCAAGGGGAGACTTAACATGTAATATTATTTATGCACAGATGCCGCTGTCGTTTAAAGGGGTTGTTAAAATTGCATTTAGGAGTAGAATGACAAAACATTCCTTCAGCCTGCTTAATTATTTTTGGGTTAACTCGTAAGACAGAGCAGAGCAGATACCTTCACCTTTCAGGCTCACATGCTGTACAGACGGCTTTGTTATAACTGAGGTTAGAGGAGACTTTGAAGAAAGGGGAGACTGCTGCTAAAATGCACAGTTTTCTATCTTGTGATCACAACAAGGTCTTTCTTTGTTTGCAAACTTCTTCTTAATATGTTCAGTATTACAATTTCTTCTGTATGGGAGCCACTATATCAATGGGTCCTCCTTTCTATGAGAGAGAATTCTAGGGATGAGCTGTGGCCACTTAAAAAAAACTCCTTAACAACTGTTATTTTTCCCTGTCAAACACACGATGGTCTCAAGAAATCTAAAGACTTGGGAATTTTAAAATAAAATGACTAGTAAGAGGAATTAGTCTCCCTTCATGGAACCAGAGAGTCAATTTCCTGTATGGATTTCAACCATTTTTCCCTCTAGGTTTTGACTCCTGGTTGCATCAGTGTGCCCTGTATCAAATCAACTCACTGTTGCAATTTCATAATGAAATCTCTACCTAAAGAGCTTAGAAGAAATCTAAACCCATTATTGATGGAAACAACATACAGTTTGTGCCAGATGGTTGCAGGATGCATTGATTAAAACTGAACCATTAATCCAACCCAACCTTGGGTAAGTTTCACTGTACTCTAGCTCCAGTCCAACATGAAACCTTATGCTAATCCTGATGTTGTTCACAATATTCTCTACTGATATTTGGTAGAAGAAGGGTATGATCATGCAACATTTGCTTTGTATCAGTGTCTATTCTGTTCATTTTTGAGGGGATAGTGTTGGTCACATGTGCTATTTTTATGTGCTTTGAAGATGAAACTTCTTTCCAGGGCAAATGTAGCCCAGCAGCAAGTTTCCTCCATTGGTGTCCTGGAATCTAACCTAGAGGGATCACCTTGGTACAGGAAAGAGGAAACTCATTCTCCATGTACTTTCAACCCTGGATTCTCTGTACAGACAGGCAATAAAATGTCAGTTGTGAAAGCACTTTCTGTAAAGTGGATGTCTCCCCACTAGGAACTATGTTGACTCCTTGTATATAAGAAATGAGTAGCCATTGAATGCCAGTGGCATTTGGTCATTGTTGACCTTGGCTGTTAAAAGGCTTTGTATCCCATTACCCTGAACTGTCTAAATCTCCTGTGATGTAAACCTCTTAGTGTTAAGAGACTTGTTATGGCCTTTACTATGTTACCGACCTAATGTAAAATCAGTGAGGGGCCATTGCTGTGGAACCAAGCCCCAAATCACTGTAAAGTAAAAACTATGACAGAGGTGGACTGAATTTTAGTCTCTTGTAGTACTAATACATGAGGCTGACCCGTCTGGGTCAAATTGTGACAAAATTCGCTAGATGGATTCCTTATGTTTTGTTCATCGCTTTCTTGTGGGGTACAAGGAGAATGGGGTGGCAAGTTCTAAGCAACCTTACCTGCCAACAAATGAGGGAAGGAAAGAAGAAAAGAGAAGATGATGGCCTTGTGTCAACTATTTTTTGGGGGGGTTAAATTGCTTCCTGTATGGAACCCCAGCCAAAAGCTAATGCTCCACCAAACTCCTCAAAATAAGGTGCAAGCCCTATTTACTAGAATCTGGGATTTCATTCATGGTTAACTCCATGAGCAGTACCTGTGGTTCCAGAAAGACCACTTGCAGAGTATTATACAACTCAGTGGGCACGTCTTCATGGGCTGTTCAGGCAGTTGAATAAACTAGCTCAGTTCACTCCAGAGTTTATTGCTCCTGAGCACACTGTTTGCACATGCACCCAGGACTGCAGCATGTTGAGCTGAGGTGGAGCAGCCCCAAGTTGGCTGGGGATGCAGGGGATCGGGCTGCCAGCCCAGGGTTGCTCTGACATAGCTCAGCATGGTACAAAGGGGCTGGTTGGAGAACACAGGTGTTTCAATGTGGGGCTAGCCAACACGTAGCCTCTGCACTGAAGCACCCTTGTGCCCCAGCCAGCCCTGCCAACATCTACACATGCATTTCAGCGGAGCAAATAATTCCACTGTAGCATAGCACTTGTGTTTGGCAGTACTGTCCTACAGCGGAGTTAATTAATTTACTCCATCCTAATAGCCCTGCACATGCAGATGCTGAAGTTTTACTGCAGAGCTAATTAGATAACTCCGTAGTAAAGGTCTTGTGTAGACATGCTCACTCTGGCAGAATTTGGACCCTAGTTTGCAAGATACTGAGGCATCCTGGTGTTGGATTCCCACAGATGTCAACAGGGCTTAGTAAAATCTCAGCTATGACTTCAACATTGGGCCCCGTATGAGGATCCTGATAACAAGACAGAATCTTTTATTGGACTTGTGCTGACTAATACCTTATAACGCCTTTACCGTATCAGTTTACAGGGTTTTGTTATGGCTTGTTTTAACTGAAAACAAGAGAAGCCTTTGTCAGCCATGGATGGTTTTCTTCTTTCAGGTTCTATGCAAGTGATGAATAAAACGAGGCGGATCATGGAACAAGGAGGTGCCCATTTCATCAATGCTTTTGTGACGACACCAATGTGCTGCCCATCCCGCTCTTCTATTCTCACCGGAAAATATGTCCACAATCACAACACCTATACTAACAATGAGAACTGCTCCTCTCCATCCTGGCAAGCTCAGCATGAAATACGCACATTTGCAGTGTACCTCAATAACACGGGATACAGGACAGGTAAGGCCAATGTACTAAATGGTCTTTAACTGACAACTGCCACAGACCTTACTACACATGGTGGTATTGGCACCCATTATTTTCTGGTCAGCTGAGCAATATGTTTTCAAAGGTTGGGGAAGAGGGAATAAGAGGGCTTGCTCCAGGAGCTGAATATCTTAGCTAAGGAATGAATCCAGGACACAACAACCTAGACGGGACTGGGTGACTTGCCAGTAGGCTCCCTGCATGCGCCTAACGTACATAAGACAGAACCTTCAATGATACTGAAAGACAGTGTGGAGGAAAGGGTTTCGGAGTAGACAGAGGAGATGGCATTCCTAAAACGCCTAAGTTGTTAGTTTAATAAAACTGGAGGAAGGAGAGAAGGGGTTTCTTGTTCAGTGTATGGTGGGGGAGCTTTGAATTGGATTCGTTACTATGGAGATGATAACCTGTTCTCATACAGAGGATTAAGGAAAGATTTCAGGTGAGGAGTGAGCAGCAGGAGTAGAACTGTTGAGAAACGTAAGATCCTGTTTGCATGCAAATACCCTTACTAATGAAGAGGCCGTGAAGTAGAGCGGTGGAAACGTGAGTTTCTGTATCACACTCGTTTCCTTTTATGTAGGCATGCAGTTCAGGACCTTGCCCATTACAGTGCCACTGTCACACTCTTGAGTTTACTTGTGCTGTGTTGCTCATTAACACCTTGTTATAGCATGTCAGTAAGCAGGGTTTCAGAGGGAAACATAAGCCTGAATATATTCATGTAGCTGTCTGGGTCAGGGTCTGTCACGTACCATATGTTTGTACGGCACTGGCACAATGGGGCCCTGACCTGGGTTTGAGTCTGCTAGGCACTACCACATTATAAATGTTAATTAGTTATTACAGCACATGGGCACACTGGGCTCAGATTGCAGAAGCCAAGTTTCAAACTAAATTTGGTCAGTTCCTCCCGAAGTAAAGACCTGTGTTAGTTCTGAAAGAAAGAAGTAGGGACAAAAATGAATGTCTTATAGCTTGATAGCAATTTCCATTCACTTATCATTTCAGGCATTAGTACCTGTGACTGCATATCCATCAAGTCAAGGTCAATGATTTCCTCTTTATAATGCATTTTGTCCTTTGCTGATATTTGATCATTATCATTATTATTAAGGTAGTCAGTGGCCATGTCACAAGCAACTTCATCTCCCATTGATTTCAGCAGGAGTTGCAAACATTCAAAAGTGTCATGATCTGTCATGATTTGGACCCCAAATTAAAAATTATGTCCAATTATTTTTCCTTCTAAATAGTAAAATGTACAGTTTTTCCCTATTAATGTGCAGACCAATTTTCTTGGGATAATTATTGGCATGTGCAAAAATGCCACTTTTTTGAGTGCAAACTATGACTTGTGTGGTGACTGAAATCTTCAGTACACGCAGGCAATCACAGGGTTTTTCTCATCAGACTTACTCAACAGTAGCCGCAATTAGTGACTGGTTGGAATTCTGGACTATGGTTTTATTAAAGGGCTTGAGTTCCCTGATAAGGGTCCACAGCTGTGTGTGTGGGCACATTTTACTTACTTCTTCCAGAGATTTTATCAGATTTACCTGCTTCACTAATTCAGTAGAAAATAAGTTTTAAAAGCTTTGAATGCTCGGCATCTCATATTTTCCAAGCCAGTTTTATAGTGGGTGTTTTGGATCTCATCAGTAAAACCTCACTGAAATGAGAAGTCTGTATAAGAGTGGCTGTAGGAGTGAGCAAGGTTCCTGATTCACGAAAGTACTTGAGCACAAGTGTAAATCCTCACAGAGCTGCAAAACACAAGGGCAATGGAGAAGGGGAGGAAAGGGGCTATCTGTAGCCATCTAAGCCCACTGTCCACTCATTTTGCTCTCTTGCTCTCTTCTGTTCATGCTCTTCTTCACTTTATGTTCCTTAAGCTTCCCTGCCTCTGCCCTCTTTCATGTAAGTTTGTACCTCCAGCTGTAGTTTTTGTGGTTTCAGTCTCCCTGCATTTTGGTCTTCTTGCAGAAGAGGATTCTCACCCCCTATAGGATCTTCCTACCTGCACTGTGGCATTTTTCCAATGGTAGTGAAATCTGGTGCTTTGTATTTATTCAGACTTGTGCAGTTCCAGCTAGATTCATGCTGCTGTTGAAACTACTGGACAAGTGCCACTTACGCGTGGGCAGAAAAATCAATATGATGCAGGATTCTCCCACACTTGGTCAACTGGAAAAAGTGTGGGAGGGCATAGAAACAGCATTTGCCACAAGCACTTCCACACGGTCAGTCTTTCTGCAGTTTTGCACTTTCTACCTGTCTGTGATAATTCAGAGGATTTCATTGTATTAAGCACAGAAACACGGTAAAAAAGAGTGACATTTTGGTCTTATTTGAAGTCATGGGGAGTTCCATCAGTGACTTAAATAGAGCCAGGATTTCTCCCAGCATGCAGAATACTCAAGCTTCCACCTTTGTATGGATCAGTTAGAATAAACATAGGGATAGGCCAGAGCTTGATTTTTCCGCCCCCCCCCCCCCTTTCTTTCTGCCACTAAACCCCTAGAGTCTGAGAATATATGTGTGCTCTCCTCAGCATTCATTTGGATTACAGTCTGGAAAATGTCATCATTGTAAGGGGGTAACCATGAAGGCCGGGTTGTTCTCTCTGCAAGCCCAACTCTGTACATTCTGGCTCTCTGTATCTTAATCCTACTTTGGAGAGTGTCTCACGTCATTGCCTTATTACATATTGTGGGAAATTATGCAGGAAGGACAATTTAAGTAAACAAGCATGTCGGCTGAAAAATTAATCTGTGGAAAGCTGGTGAAGCTCTGCTGCCTGAATCATCACTAACCGAAAATAGTGGGCACCAGTGCTCAGTCCCTGAGCAGGACATGACTAGAATGGAGGGAAAACAAAGAGATCCTGTAATAAACATTTCTGAATGTCAGAGAATTAACCCTGCCAAAAGTGCCTTGTATAAACATTTATAAAAAAAAGTTCTGTTTTTTTTAACACATGCTTTTCTTTCCAGGATGCAGCGTTTAAAATGCATGATGCATTGTTGTTTGTTTATGTCCTTCAACAAATACCAACAATTTATTTTGTAACACAAATCTAAACTTTTCCTTACATGTTACTTAATGAGAAGAGCTTCCCTCTTCCATTTGTTTAATTGTTTAATTAAGGGGTCAACAAACTACAGCCTACAGTCTGGATCCAGCCCATGCAGCCTTTGGATCTGGCCCACAGAGCTCGGGCTTTGGTGGTGGGGGGCTCTGCCTGCACTACATTTCAGTTAGGCACCTGGGGTTTTGGCAGAGGGAAGCTCCCCCAGGGTGCCTACAGATGTTAAGGGCCCCTCTCTAACTCATGGCCCTTTATGTAAAGTGCCATGAATTAACCCCCCTGTTGGGTCAGGGGTGGGGGACTGGAGCCCTGGCCAGCAGTCAGGGGCACTCCAGCAGCTTCCAAGGATGTTGCTGAACTGCCCCTCTCCCAAGCGGGACAGGGAGAGGAAAGGGAAGCGGCATTGTAGAGCTGCCAGCTGCTTTTGAATGAGTGGGGGTGGGGACTGTACTGGAACGGAGCCCCCCTTTGCCTCACAGGCCTGGCCTGGCCCGGCTCCCCCCAGTACGTGAGCTGGGGGAGTGGGGGGAGGGCAGCTGGCCACTTAAAAGCAGCCAGCAGCTCCATGCTGCTGTTCTCTTTCCCCCTTCCTCCCCCACTCCTAAACAAAAAATAAATCCTGGAGGGAACTCAAGTTCCCTAAGGTGCTTTGCTTTACAGTGCCTTAACCTAGTACTTTATTTGACCAAGGCTAATTTTTTGCATGATCAGCCACTTTAAAAGTGCTCTGCAGCCATGCATGTGCATAAAGTCACAGCTGTAGACCGCTTTCAGGGACTCTATCGTGTAAAAAATGTCAGTGCTGCATCACAGTCGGGCAGCAGGCAGAAGCAGTGGAGGTGGGTGAATCTTAGTGCCTGCTTACCTCAGACCTGAGCTGAGTTGTTCTGGGTCTCTCTGCCAGTAAAAGTTGCCGCTCTCTGGTATAACTCATTAGGTTAAATTAAAATTGGTGACTGATTCCTAGAACATTTTGTGAATTATTTCAGCCTAATCTACAGGAAATGAAAACACATGCATGTCTTATGACATTCAGTAGGATTAGGAATGATGAACCAAATCCAGCCCGGTAGAAGAGCACACTGTCAGTACTTACTGTGCATCTTGCCCCACTGTTTTTGGCGACGCTAAGGACTACTTGTGAATTAGGATGTCGAAATCTGGCCCTCTGACATTGGGTTCATACTTGAATTATACAGAAATTTAATACTATTTTACAGTATTCATGTGTTAAGAATTCATAGAAATATTATTAGAGGTCTGTGTGTACCATAAGTTGAAATTTCCTGGGAATAAAGGTAATAATCATACTTAGTTCCTTCACAGGCTTTGCAATAATTAACAAATTAATTCATTAAAATTCAGTCGCAATCTTCCATTTCCTCCCATTAATATTACACTAAAAAGATACAGTGGCTGACTGCATTCAAATAATTATTTTTCCACTTCACTGTCTAAGGCTTTGACATTTCAAAGTTACTTTTACATTAAAGTCTGAGGAACAGGAAGAAGGCTGTTGGTAAATGTTTATTAAAAGAGGAGTGAACCAGCAAAATATGTGGCTGGATTGTAATGTACAAATACAAGCCAAGAGTAAAATTCTGAGTTTATCAACTCCACAAAGTTTGTACTATTTGTATTATGAAAGTGTTTAGGCCAGTGCTTTTCAAATTCTGTAGGCTCAAGGCACCCCTCAGGAAATGCTAGTTCTTAGCTTTTACTTGCTTTTTGACAATGGAAAAATAATAGAGCAATTCTTCTGTAGCAGAGAACTCAGAAAGCCCACAACAGGTCAGAATGTTTTTAACAGTAGGGATTCTTACTTGTAATCTCTGGGTTTATCTCATGAATCGGGTGTAGGTGTTTGCACACCTAACAATGCTTGTATTGCACAGCACCCTTAAAAGGAGCTTGTGAAACATGAAGGTGTTTTGGCGTTCTTGTTGAAAATCACTGGCTTAGGGAATCCAGTCTGCAATGTGCAAATGGCACACTGCCTTGAAGGGCTTATGATGTAAGCTGTAGAATGATAAGTGATGTGCTCAAGGTCATATAGCAGATCACTGGCAAAGCTGAGAATAGAAACTAGGTCTCCTGACTCTGTCCAGTGCCATAGCTGCTTGACCATGCTTGTATACCTCTAGGACAAAGCCTATACAAAGGACAGCAGAATTTGCCATCAGTGAAGGACTGAGGATAAATGTTTCAAGTGTGCCTAAAAGATTTAGGAGCCTAAGACTCATTTTCAGAAGTGATTCTGACTATTAGGAACCTAAGTGTAATTGGTTTTGCACTGGCTTTCAATCTACACTGAGTCACTTTTGAAAATGAGATTTATGAGCACCTATACACATGCAGTAAGGCTGCTTCGATGCACTGTAATTACAGCAAGTCGGAGCAGACTGGATTAATTGAGTCTTCTGGGGCGTGGTAATTACCATGCTCCAGCAGACTCCAGCATCTTGTGTATTGGCATCCCTGTGCTGAAAAATGGTAGCCCTGGCACTTTAACTAAAGCTTATGCAATTACTTTTAGTAAAAGCACCCCTGCAACAATTTTTCAGTGTGGGGACGCTGATACATGAGATGCTTCGAGTGCTTTGATTAGAGACACTTTAATTAAAGTACCTTCCTCCCCCCCCCCCCCAACCTAGCCTGGAGTCCAACATACTGTTGTTAGCATTTGAGATGGGTTCACTAATGACTATGGAAATAAACCAGAGGATGTGTCCCTTCTGCCTAGCCCTATTCTTTTCCTTTTTGCCTAAATATATCCATTTTCAGTATGAAACATTGTGGATTATCAAAAACATCTTGTCTTTTTTCCAGCAATTTACCCGTCTTATATGATGTCAACTTCAGCATTTAACGTATAATGGCTTTGTCATATTGATTTATCATTTCAGCCAAGAAGCAATTTTTAGTGTGGTATTTCTTCAAAAATAGGATTCTTATCTCTCAGGATTCAAAAAAGAGCCACCACCCCCCACCCAGAATACTTGTACATTATCAAAATGTTGTCAAAATTCATATTCAAGATCATTTAGGATCTGTTATTTACAGATAAAAAGGAGCCATCAGATTATTGTATCTACCTCCTTGCAAGGGAAGGATGAATTGGGTACTATACATGATCATAGCTAAAAGACTGAGATAATGTTCTGTCTCCCTTCTAAGACAGTGATTCTCCACCAAGTGCTGTGGCATCCTGGTCTGCCTTGGGATTCTTTCAGGCATACCACAGAATTTCATGCAGAGTTAGCATTATCGGGTATACAAACATGATTCACAAAATAAAACCAACACTCATATAAATAGTGTTCATAAAATTCTGACCTGTTGTAATCTTTCTGAGTTCTTTACAGTAGAAAAAGCACTGTATTGTTTCTCCATAGTCAAAAAATGCATAAAAACTAAGAGCTGGAATTTTCCAAGGAGTGCCTTGGGAAAGGGTGTCTTCAGCCTAAAAAGGTTGAGAACCACCTCTCTAAGATCTCTCTGTCTGTCCATTCATACAGTTATGTACATCACAATCCCGTTCATATCTGAGTATCTCCTTTTTTGATGTTTTTCTCTGAACGATTGTTCTTTTTGGAGCACAGCTTCCCAAGGCTGCCCTCTCATTATTTTTATAACTGTAGAGGTTAGGTTGACAGAGTAATAATGTTACAGTGGAGCTCAAATAGGAGTTCCAGTGATAGCATGAATGCAGATTCTAAAATCTGCTTTTCTCAGTGCCCCAAAACGTATGAGACCCTTATTGTTATACTCATCTAGTAAGAGCAGAAAGAGTTGGATTGGTAGGTAGTGGTAAAGCCTGCCTGGGCGTATCCAGCTCAAAGATGAAGGAATAAATCTTCTGATATCTCTGAACTCTGGCACCTGGTAAATTCTAAGATCAGCAGCTGCCTGTAATATAAAACTTAATGGAAAGTATTTCCTGAGGCAGGATTGAACGTTGTAGAGAACTGTAATGCTTTCCTTGTATATGGGAGGGACAATGGCCCAGTACTTACGGTGCCAGCCTAGTGCTTGGGTACTACAGTTCAGTTTTCTACTCTGCAACAGACCTTTTCAAGAGATCTATGTCAAGCAAGTCAGTTAGTCTTTCTTGTGCCTCAGTTTCCCTTCTGTGAAAAGGGAAGACAGCTTCTTTCCTACTATATAGTGTGTTGTGAGGATAAATAAATATTGTGCGAAGTACTTCAATACTGAGGGCCATATAGGTACCTTGGATAGATACATGAAGGACATAGAGGTCAGCTGTTATACATGTCCCTGGTGCCAAGATTATTTCAGAAAAGATGGAAGAGGTGAACCCATGGAAAGTAACTGTAGAAGATGAGATTTCTTCTGTCTGGATGGAGTTATAGCGAGAGAGAATTTTGTGGTTAGTTTGAATCAGGGTGGGAATTTTCTTTTAATTGGGTCCAATAAGAGTATATTGTTCCCTTTGCATATTTATTTATGAACTAATGTTTTCCCTAGTGCTTCTTCCAAGTGCACTACTAAATGGAAAAAAAAAACTGGGTTTCATTTCAAGAGGGTAGATGTTTCTTCTTGCACAACATAACCCGATATTTTCCCAGAGTTTGGCAGTCAGAGACTTTCTCCAGTCTTGCAGACAAAATGGCATTGATTAAAACTCTAAGATTGAACTTGTGCAAAATGAGTCAATGCTGACTAATAAAGGTTCACTGTAAGCCGTCTAAGTCTTTTATTATACCACTTACTATTAAAAAGGTTGCCAGTCTTTGACATGGTTTTTTTTGTGTGGGGGGGGGGAGGGGTATTGGTTTATTTGAGGGTTTTTTTAACATGAAGGTACAAATTTGCATCTGGAGACCAAAGGGCTCCTGTTGTAAAAGTAGATGGTAGTGGTGGTCTTTTAGTCACTTTTAGTGTACAATAAATCACCATGCTCCCAGGCATCTGTTTTTGGGAGTACCCTGGGTAAACAGCAGATCAGGATAATCACAGTTGGCAATCCAGTTCTGTAAACGTATGAGTGGACTGACCTAGAGCAAGATTCTGCATTCCAAAAACAAGCTCTGAATTACAGTTTGAACCTTGCTGCTTTCCCTTGTGCTGTCAGGTTAAAAACAACACAGTCATGATGTTCTCATTGGCTTCCATAGAAGTAGACTCTGGTCCACTGACTCCCTTGGGATTCCTGAAAAAGGCAAGCAGGACTTGGATTGTTAGCTCCATTTTTCTGTTTAATCCTTGTTGACCATTTTGAAATATTTGGGTAAAAGTTTTCTGTTTTAATTGGCTCCACCTGTTCCCCTTGAGCCAGGTGGGTCTGATAAATAGCACTTGGCACTGATCCTGGGCTGCAGCTGAGGAATGAGAGATGCAAACTCAGGGCGGGCGGGGGTTCAAAGGTATTGTAATGCTTATCTTTGTGTTCACGTAGTCCTGGGCCATATGTGCTTGAAACTGGTTCCTTAGCATAATTTATAGCAGCCAACAGACTACTCCAATTACAGTGTTTCCCCGATGACCTCATGAAGCTGTTAGTGCAATCAAGGATTAGCAGAACATAGGGTGACTTTTTTTCACCTTAGCTACATCTCCACCAGCCTCAGAGAGAAGGGGTTACGTGTAAGAGCCCTATTCTGATACTAGTGGTTTCCTCTACAGTGTGGTATGGTACACTGGCCTTTAGTTAGGCAGCTTTGGGCTCACAACGTATTGTAATACACAGGAGAATCTGGACAACAATGTCCCCAAACTTTATATACTTTATACTTCTCTCTATATATCCTACCTGTTCAGGTGCCTCTTTGAGGATGCCTGAAAGCACTGACTTCAAGCAGACCTTTCACAGTGTTAGAAATAAGCAGAGGGCCTAAACTGAGCCCTCACCGCCTGAAATGAATGGACTTACAGGGGCTTGAGAGAAAAGTGTAGCCTTAGGGTACTTTCCCTTCTACAATTAATGATTTAATGCATAGCTGTACAACTGGAGGCCAGCAGGCCATATACAGCCCCTGAGGGGTTAACCTGCAGCCCCTGAGCTTCTGGTTCAGGCTTTGTTTCCCCAGCCATTCCTACTGCTGTCAGAATCTCCTGCCTCCCTCTCTCTTCTCTAGTGCCCACTACTTGCCTCCATCCCTGGCAGTGTGGCAGGGCAGCATGGCCCACAAGGCTGAGGGATCCACATCCGGGGACCCAGGGAGACCTGGGAACCCAAGTGCAGTGCCCTGGCAGTTGCCCATGTGGCTGCAAGCAGGGGCACCCACACATTGTATTGTGGTGCTGCTGGATAGGCATGGGCACAGTGTGGCAGGGGAGACGTGCAATGTAGCATGTCATCCCTGGCTACTCAGAAGTTGAACAGCCCTGATCTAATGTATAAGAGCCTACTATATACTGGTATTCTCTGTGCCTCATTATCATGGTTACTGAGAGATTGACATGAAGTCCAGATCTTCTAACCCTTTGCATCAGAGCTTAAATTCCTATTGCCACGAAAAGCTAAAAGACAGCTTTTCATTGTTTGGATTACACAATTGGTACTAGCTTTCCAAATGTTTCAGCACCCAAGAAACTGAGGCCTCTTGAAAATATGGCCACTTCTAGCGTTTTAATCAAAGGATCTGATCCTTCTCTCACATGAATCCGTTTAACTCCGCTTTAAATCTATTGACTTTCTTGGAACTGCTACCAGTTTCCAGTAGTCTTATTGGGAGTGACTCTTGAATTTGACCCTTGGACTTATTGTTACTAGTGCACATAAATATGAGTCTTTCTGAAATTACACCTGCCTTTATCTGATTGTCTTTTACAAAACAGAAGAGTATCACAAAAAATTCTGGCTAGATACACAGCAATCAGAAATGTAGCTTTTTCATTTAAAACTGTAATAGATGCAGACGTCAGCTCAATCTCTTGACCTAGAAAAAATAGTTCTAAAAACAGATATGGAACAACTAAGATGAATAAATAAATTCATGTGGAAAGCTTTAAGATTAGCATATCAAAACATGAGCAAGTGACTGAAAAGATAGCTTTTAAAATATGTGAGAATGAATACAGTGCTCTATAAAGTACTTAAAATAAGGAATACAGAGGGTTAAGGGAGTCAACCTTTATTATTTTGGGAACATGAGTATCATGTAGTTCTGAATGCTAAAATTATGGAATAGTATAAATTAGAGGTGAGACAGACCTGTTAGGCTATCTGCTTCATCGCAACCAAGACAGGATTGCTCCATAGGATGTTTTTTTTTCTAGTGCATAGCCCGGTATAGGTTTAAATATCACAAGAGATTTTGCTTCCGCTACGTCCCAGGGGAGAAACCATTCCACAATGAAACATATCTCTGTCAGGAAGTTATTACTGATATTCTGCCTGTGCATTCCTATCTTGATTTCATCCTATTACCCTCATTTGAAATGAATGTAAGCATTGTGATGATATTGTTGGGTGTGCTGTTACTGAAATGGATAAGGATCCTTGACCAGTAGTTCACAGAACTTTGTCTAAATAAAAGAGAAATGGCAGTCAAATAACACAGAATCTGACCTGAAATCCATAATCAGCTAAACTGGGTGTATCTCTACATGCATATTAATGCACTTGAATGAACTCTGAAGTTTGTCAGTCCAGAGTTTATTCAAGTAGGGTGAGTGTGCCCAGGAGCGCAGCATGTTGAGCCAGGGTGGAGCAGCCCTGGCTGGCAGGGGACCCTGAGGGGTAGCCTGCCAGCCCAGCTCCACGTGCTGTGGAGGGGTTGGCTGGGGCATGAGGGTACTTCACTGTGGGCTGGTGAGCAGGCAGCCCCCACACTGAAGCATCTGAGAGCCCCAGCCAGGCCCTCAGCATTTATATGTGTGCTGGTGCAGAGTTTTTTCACTCCACAGCAGGATAGTATTTGTATTTATAAGTACTATCCTGCTGCAGAGTAAATTAGTTTACTGCAGCCTAATAGGGGCACAGGTGTAGATGGGAGATTATTATTGTGAAGCTAATTAGTCAGCTGCACAGTAAATATCTCATGTAGACAGGCCCACTGAGTGATAAGATGGAACCCTGGACTTGATTCTGATTTCTTGCCAATTTCTGCAGTAGGCCGGTGCGAAGCAGCAAGTATTCAATTCAGATTTGAATTCAGCAGATTCAGAGGGACAGTGATTCAATTTGGTGATTTGAATCACTATCCCGATTCGATTTGGCCAATTCAGATTCGGAGATTCAGCGCCAGTTTGGAGATTCGGCCATAGGCTATAATGTGGAATCACTGAAGTACCTATAACTTTATCGGTTTTTTGCAGATTCAGATGGAAACAGCAGGGATGGTAGTTTATTCAGAGCATGAAGCCTGCCAGGTTTTTCAAGGAGATAGGTGCAGGCATATCTGTGAAAGTGCACAGCAAACTGTTGAAAGCAAAATTCATGTCACTTCTGTGTGTTAAGTCAGCAGGATGAAAGCAGCAGGGATGGTAGCCCCTTGCATGGGCATGATGCCTGCCAGGTTTCAGGGAGAGTGGTGCAGTGGTTTCTGTGAAAGGGCACCTCAAGGTTCCCCAGAATTTCCTTTGCTATGGCCCTCAACTCCTCTGCTTCCAGATCCAGCTCCTCCTCTGGCACTGGAAAGCTCACACTGTGAACTGAAATGGGGGTGGAGAATGTCATGCTGCTACTGGTTAGTGGTGGTGGTGCAGGTGCAGGCACTGCTACCACCTCCTTGTTCCCACTCTCAGCAGAAGACTTGGTGCAGAGTCACTTGGATGGACTGGATGTGTTCAAGTCAGCAGGCCTGGATGAGCTGCATGCGAGGGTACTGAAGGAATTGCCTGTTGTCATAGCAGAACCACTGGCATGGCTGTTTAAGCACTTGTAGTGCTTGGGTCAGGTCCCGGAGGACTGGAAGAAGGGCCAATTTGCTCCCTATTTTCAAGAAGGGGAGGAAGGAGAATCCAAGTAATTATAGGCCAGTCAGTCTCACCTCCATCCTTGGAAAGGTCTTCGAAAAGATTATGAAGGATCATATTTGTGGGAGTCTAGCAGGAAAAATAATGCAGCAGGGCAACCAGTGTGGATTCGTAGCAGATCGATCTGGTTTCGTTTTATGACAGGGTCACAAAATGCTTAGATGCAGAAGTAGAGGTAGATGTCATTTTCTTGGACTTTAACGAGGCCTTCAATACAGTATCTCATCCCATTCTCATAAATAAATTAAGAGGCTGTGACAGACGTTTTCACGGTCTGGTGGGTGGCAAGTTGACTTTGGGGGTCGCACTCAGAGAGTGGTAGTAGACTGGTCGGTATTGCCCTGGAAGGACGTGGGTAGTGGGGTTCCGCAGGGTTCGGTCCTTGGACCTGTACTCTTCAATGTCTTCATCAGTGACTTGGATGTGGATGTGAAGTGTACTCTGTCCAAGTCTGTGAATGATACTATATTTTGGGGTGAAGAGGGTACTCCAGAGGGTAGAAAACAATTGCAGGCAGACCTGGACAGGTTAGAAAAGTGGGCAGTACACAATAGGATGCAGTACAACAAGGAGAAGTGCAGAGTGCTGCACCTAGGGTGCAAAAAATATCCAGCACACCTGACTGGGAAGTGACCCTCTCAGAACACCGAAGCGGAAAGGGATCTTGGAGTCATAGTGGTCTCCAGGATGAACGTGAGTCGTCAGTGTGACAAAACCGTCAGCAAAACTAACTGCACTTTGTCTTGCATCAGCAGATGCATTTCAAATAGATCCAGGGAAGTGATACTTCCCCTTTATACAGCATTGGTCAGACTGCAGGTGGAGTACTGCATCCAGTTTTGGGTGCTGTACTTCAAGAAGGAGCTTTATAGACTCGAGAGGGTCCAGAGGAGGGACACTCGTATATTTAGTGGCTTATAGGACAAATCCTATGTGGAGAGACTGAGGGACCTGAACCTCTTCAGCCTCCACAAAAGGAGGCTGAGGTGATCTTGTGGCCGCCTACAAATTCACTAGGCTTCCAAGGGAGGTGGTGCTCTCCCCTACCTTGGGGGTCTTTAAGAGGAGGCTGATAGGCATCTGGCTGGGGTCATCTCACCCCAGTGCTCTTTCCTGCCTAGGCAGAGGGGTCAGATTCAATGATCTGTTGAGGTCCCTTCTGACCCTCGCATCTATGAATCTATGAAAGACTCATCGCTGCCAGGAAAGTGGGTGCATGTATGTTTGGGGCGGGGGGAACTTGCAGCTCTCCCTCTGCCCCCATCTCCCTCCCCTGCCAGAAGACCTGGTACCTGCCTTTCCAGCATGATTCATAATGTTTGGCGTGCTGCAAAATGTGTGTGTGTGTATAATATATATTGTGCTTTCCTGCACAGTGATGACACACTGTCAGGGAAAACACGGATTGTTTTCTGTGGGGGGAAAGAATCAAGACAGACTAACAAGAACAAATAAGAGGATTTTGGGGGAAGAATAAGTTGAAAGGAATGGATAGGGATAACAATAGGGATTGTACGCAAGGGTAAGTAGGAAAAGATTGCTAGTCTCTCTTACAAGAAGAGAGACTAGCTACCAAGAGACTAGATAGCAAGCCAGAGCCTTTCAGATGCTGCTGGTCCAAGAAAGAGACAGCTCAGAAAAGGGAGAGATCACTTGAGACACAGCTTGATATGTTGTATCACTATTGATATGTTGTATCAATATCAGAGCAGTCTTTCCCCCTCTCAGCCTTTTCTATATATGGCAGATCACCCTGCCCCCCTCCTTCTTCTCAGTTTCTGTTTCCTGCAAGCCTTCTGAATCTCCAAATCTCTCCAAATTGATTCGGAGGCTTCCAAATCAATTTAGATCTTTTAATGGGTCTCCTGATTCGGTTTGGATTTGGAGATTGGGCTGCCAAATCAGCCCGAACCTCCTCTGAATCGAATTGGCTACCGAAGCTTCGCACAGCCCTACTCTGCAGAGTTATTGAAATCAGTGTCAGCCTCACCCTCCTTAGAGGGAAATAGTCACTACTCTGTAAAAAGGATGATATTAGATTTGCATCCAGCGTGGAGTACCCTCTTGATTTGCAGTTGACTATAGAGGCCAGAAAAGGCATTTTGATGGTCTTTCTGTGCTTTTATATAATTTGGGAAAAGGTGTTTTTAAGCCACTATTTAAAAAAATGGTAGAAACCTTGTAAGTGTTGGTAGAACAGACTTAAGAATTCGCCATGGTTGGGGATTCACTCTTTTAGATGATATTCAGAACGAGCAACCTTTCCTTTTAATTTTCATTACGTTGCCTGCATGTTGTCAGGCTAGATTATTTTTTGAAGCGGTAGGGTTTGGGTATGATATATTCATACTTGCTTTGTGTATGGAGTAGGTTTTTTGTATTAGTCTATAATGGCCATGTCTACCAAGATGCTGACTGCCCTGTAGTGTTGCATGGCAGAAAGCTTGCTGTGATACTGCTGTGTCGTAGTGTTGGGCTACTGTACAGTCAGTGTCACAAAAAAGCCATTCAGCAATGCTATTGCGCAGTAACTCCAGTTACTGTGCAGTGATTTAGTACTTATATAAGTGACTGCACAGTAATGACTGCACATTCAGTGTCTTATGTAGATGTGGCTACTGTGGAGCAAATTCTCACATCTTCAGTTTTTGCCTTTTAACCCTTCAGCAAAAAGAAATTTAAACTCTTGTAATTTCCACCTGCACTTGGAAGTCCCTCTCAAGGGATTAAGAATGGTGGGGAGGCTTGAGAAACAGTAAAATTGTAGAGGTCATGACATGTTGCAGAAAAGACTGTGTTGTATATAGGTCTCATGTCTATTACCATATTATCTCCCACATATCCTATTTCACCTGTTCATAGGAGAGGCTGGTTTGTGTAGCATGTACGTTTGTGTGAATTTCCCCATTCTTATACATATGAAAAGCTTTTAAAGCCATTTGGACATCTTTTATGATAACTTCCTAGACTAGATGGTGAAGCATAACTGTTTATATACAGCTGTGCTTCCTGCAAATGTTTGCTAATGAAATCCTGGAGCAGTCTGGAATTGGATGAAATGAAGACTCGCATTCTCCAGTGAGCAGCTGTCTCGAATGATGGGCTGTGCTGATGCAAGGGAAAAAATCGCTTTAGAGAGAGAAGCTTAACAATATGAAAGCAAAATCTTCCCCCAGCAGCAAAAGAGCTTTACTGTAGCCCCATATTTTGTAGCACAAAAGAGCAACATTTGGAAGACTTTATATGATGAGTCTTTCAAGGTTCCTGCAAAGGAGGGAGAGATGTGAAATGGAAAGTTAGAAACAGTAGAGAAAATTGTTTAAAGTACTTTGACGTCCATGAAAGATTATAAAGACATCCCAGATGTACATTGGTGGATATGCAGAAAGGTGCTGGAAGGAACTTCCATAAGACTTTCCTTTAATGCCCCTGCAGAATGACACTGGAGTAATTCTTTACAAGAATGCTGTTTTCTTGTGTTCTTCAGCTGACTTGGCCACAGGCTTTAGGAACTGACTGGTAAACTGGAAGCTGTGCTTCCATAAAGGAGTGCAAAATTTAATTCTGTTTGGATGTAATATATTGGTGAGTCACAAAAGCCTGTAGACTGCCTTGTACATACCTGCCACCGTAGACAACAGTCAATATCTCAATCCATTATCCTTTGATATCAAGCCAAAAAAAAAAGTCTCCTGCACTCTTTAATTACCCACGCATCACTGTGGATTGCCTTTCACTTTTTAAATATTGGATCTTGTTCAGAAATCAAAGTTTCTTGAGAGAGTACTTTCACAACATAGGCCCTGAAATAATGAGATGTTTTTAGCCATTTACAGTGAAGCAGATTTTGCTTTGTTCAGTGCAGGGAATTTATTTTGTCTGATTTTGATGAAAGTCTGATTTAAAGACATGCCTGACCTAGTGATTATAACAAGGAACCAGAAATTCTCCAAGAAAACTCCTAATTTGGGATCAGAGTTACAAGTCAATTAACTCCTCCATAACTCAGTTCTGCGGGTAATCAGTAAAATTAGTAAAATGGGAGTAGTAATGATTGTAGCTTCTTGGATAAAAGAAGCCATGCAATTTCAGAGTGCTTCTAGTATTTATTCATTGATGTGTCTTTTTGGTGGATCTTCTTACTGGTCTTACATGCCACAGATCATAATCATCTCCTTCGAAAGAGCTCAGATTTTCCCCTTTTTTTTTCTTTTTTGGCCAGGGAGATGCATTATTTGAGTACCTCTACTTTTCAGTACAAGGGGATAAGTAACCTGATCAAAATACCTATGTTGCCAGTGCCCTCTCTCCCATTATAGTAGTTGCACAGAGATTTTTTAGGTCAGGTCTCAGCTGGTACAGATAGTGAAGCTATTCTGACTTAGGCCAGTTAATACCTGTCTTTATGTGCATCTTTTACTCAATTTTTGACTGTGTCTGTACTGTGCATTTTAAATTTCTGCTGTGTCTTATAAAGCAGAAGCTGTGTGATCAGTGGGTGAAGAAGGATTTCTCTGTCATTAGTTTTAGTTCACTGTAACTCCCTGCAGGACAAATGCTCAGCTGCCATAAATGGGTATAAGTTCAGTGACTTAACTAGAGCTTTGCCACTTTACCTCAGTTAAAGATCTAGTCCAATGACTTCCATGGCGTATGCTTGTTCTCGCAAGCGCAAGGAAGATCAGAATCAGGCACTTAAGACTGAAATTTTTAAACTTCCTTAGGAGTATAGATACCCAGTTTCAATCAAATGTGGGGGGGCATTGACAATCGTGTCTAAGTCTTTTGGGTTTCTTTGAATATCAGAGTTATACAGAACTAGGTCAAAATGCTAAGCTCACATCAGAGATTCTTCTCTTCTGCTGTGTCTACATACACGCACATGTCCATTGACAGAACATCAGCCTGAACTGCCATGTTAACTATCTGGTTTCAAAAATCGGTATAACCTCAAGGTGGAAAGTATGTCGCCGTCTGGGCCCTAACCTGTTAATGGAGAAGCATCGCTAAAGAGCTGAGATCCAGGAGAGTTTTAAACATGGAAGGCAAATCAGATAGCAGAGTTGCACTCCACCCTGTGGATCCAATGCCAGAATTTTGCGATTAGGTCTTATCAAAGTGGCTAGAGGATTCATGCACTGAATAGTGCTCACATGCTAATTATGTATATAGTGAAATATGTGTGCTGTTAAATTAACTTTTAAAAAGGAAATACTGGGAAAGCATCATTAGGCATAATATAACATCCTGGGGAATATGTGCTTTCCCTTTATAATTCAGACGGTTTGCATTTCTCTTAACCATTCTCTGTAATTTGTGTCAGTGCATCTGTGGCTTACAGGAGCCTGGCTAGCATGAATAGCTCTTCTGGGAGGAAGGCTCACGTGCCTGCCTAGCTCTCTTTAATGATACATATACCCTGTGTGTCTGTGCTTCTACCAAGCAGGCTGTTTCATTTCTTTTAAGCCTGCAGTTTGAAATCTCAATCATTGGGTGAACCTCATTTGTCGCAGCTTCTCCCAGCCCTAGCCTCATGCTGCTGAACTTACTATTTCTGTGAGTTACTGAGGTGGAGACAGTTTAAGTGGGTGTAGCCAATATGAAGAGTGCAGCTAAATTGGGTTTTTCAGTGTAGGATGAGATAATGTGGCAACTGGCACTATTTTAAACATATTTTGCTCGTTTTCACTGAGTATGAGTATGAGTATCATGAATATGAGTATGACTATCCTGAGCCATTCCAGGAACTTCAGCGGTTATTTCACTTCTCAGCTTAGTCTGGTTTCATTTATTTCCTACATAGGTGGTTTGTAAAAAAGAAGATCCACAACATTAGGGACCTCTGAAATGCAGTGAAAGTAGCAATCAGATTTCCTAAAACATCTCATAGTTTGTTGTGTGTTAAATGTGCCTGGAAGAAGAAAATGAGCATTCTGTACGTAGGAGGCAAAAGCTGAAGAAGAGTGTGGTAAAATACAGCATCTCTGAAGAGTTTGTATTATACCTGCTTACTATACTTTCCTTTCTCTACCTCCAGCTTTCTTTGGAAAGTACCTTAATGAATATAATGGCTCCTATGTGCCTCCTGGCTGGAAAGAATGGGTTGGATTACTTAAAAATTCTCGTTTTTACAACTACACGCTCTGTAGAAATGGAGTAAAGGAGAAACATGGATTTGACTACTCCAGGGTAGGTCCTATTGCTTTACTTTGATTTTACCCCCCTTGGACATGATTGTAAGAAGGCCAGATACACTTTCTGGATTCAGTCTATTTAAAGCTTTCTTTTCATATTTGAAAGCCATTGGTCATAAAACCAGCTTCAGTACATGAGGCAGGTCCTTCATACTAAATACTATCTCTTCATTTCTTTTGTGACATGTTATTTAAAACATTCTTAGCAGCAATGGGAGCATAAGCTAGCCATCCTGAGACTGTAAAACTTCAATATGTCTTACAAGATGAGAAATGGATTTAATTGCATCATGACTTGTATTCCACTGCCAGGTAATTCAATTAACAAATGTTGAGCCAGACTAAGGGCCGTTACACCAGTGTAAAACTTATTTCAGTGGAGTGTAAATGAGATTTAAAAACTGATGCCCTCTACCTATAGGATGTTTTTTTGTCTTGTGTTTTATATAAATTATTTATTTATTTATTTATTGGAGAGAGATCATTTCATCATCATAGTAGGCTAATGTAGGGGAATCTATGATACCATGAAATATGGTATATTCGTTCAGACTTTAGAAGGACATACATGAATAGTATTCCTGGAGTACTTGTGGTTGCACTTCACCTTGACTGAGCTCACAAAGTGTTGTGACACCCATACCCTGATGCAACTCCACTGCTTCTTTTTTCATCTAAAACATTTTATAGCTCTCATAGATAAATGACTGCAAGTGAAGAGTATGTTTACTTGAGCAAAACATGTGCATTTGCCAAGGGACACAGCTTGTATGATTTTCTAAAGTAGGTTGCAGAGTCTGTGATTTATGTCTGTAAATAATTTAGCAGTAAACAGCTTTGGTTAGAAAACTGGAACCTGAAAGAAATGGTATAAGAGTGAAAAAGGAGGGAAAGAAGTAAATGTCAGCAAAATGACATCACCTACCTTTGGATTTACAAAGTGTTTAATTAATCATGTTAATTTTCACCATCATACTCATTGTCAGGCTAGACTTACACACTTACAAGCAACATATATACTTGTGGTGGTATTTTGATTTGGTGATGGCACATACTTAGAAAATGTTTCTTTGGTTTTGAGTTTAACATGCCTTGTGTTGGAAGCTAATCGTAACATATTTCTAAGGTATCATTTTCTATTACCAATTGCAGAGAGGGAAGGACAACTTGGGAACAAAATGACATCTCCCTCCTATTTCCTTTCTAGTCAGTTAAGGATGGGAGTGCTTTTAGCTGCCAAATTACCAGAAATGTTTTGATGGAAATCTCTTACACGAGACAGCATTAAGTAAATTATTTTTAACGACTACCATTCCCCATTTTATCAAAGGAGCCAGTGAAAGAAATGACACTCCCCAAAACCTTCTACTCCATTTGCTATTTCCAGCACTTTAAAAACATGTGTATTCTCATTTTGTGCAGATATTCATCATTCTTATGTATCCCCTTTTATTCCACAAAATTCTTTTAGAAAACGAATGTTCCAGTTGACCTTCTTGTCTTTGCATATAAATTGCTACTGTATTTTATTGACAGTAGTCTGCAAAGCAGCAACATGTACTGCTGGCAACATTTAGATATCAGGAATCAATCAGAAGTTGAAAAATATGATGGAACACATTTCCTTCCTCTTTTTTTATTATTTTTTTTTCTTTTGGTGACTGCGTTTTCCAGTAAGGGACCTGTCTTCACAGAGATTGTTTTAATGACCCTTTCTACTTTTATACAACAAATATCTTTTTTTTCCCCAACTTATATATCTCCACTCGCATATAAGTTGGCAAAACCCATTAGTGGTTGTACGAACAGTTGATCTATTAGTTGTAAAATTGAAAACTGCGTAATCCAAATTTGATTGAAAGTTTAATGTTAAAGAGTCAATTCCAGGATAAGAGTTATATTTTCCAAAATGGAAGTCCTGTTTAAATCATTAAATAAAAAAAAAAAAACACCCTAGTTTATTCATTAACTCTCACATTTATCATTTGAAGACTAACATTTTTCAAAAGGGGCCAGTGAGTCAACCACGTTCTGAAAATCAGGCCATATCAAGGTGTCTAAAATTTTGCACCCAAATGTATTTGTTTGAGGGAACCAGAATCATCAATCATTTTTAAAACTCTAATCCAAAAATATGCTAGTCAGTGGGCGTATCTACATGTGCCCCTGACTGCACAATACCTGCTGGTACTGGGCAGTTCTGGCAGTGCACTGTTATTTTTAGGCTCTACATCGCCATAGCTCATTGCTACAGCAACACAGCATCGGTGTCACAGTTTGCGCCCACTGGCAGTACATTGCCATAGAGTTTCATGTAGACGCGCCCAGTTTTACTTTTCCACTTGCTTACATTTTAACTTTATCGTATGTAGTACTTGACTGTCATATTTGGATTCTCCTAACAAGTAGGCCTGTGCAAAGCCGCTAGTATTTGCTTCGGATTTGGATTCGGCCAATTTAGGGGACAGTGATTTGATTCGGTGATTTGAGCCGCTGTCCTGAATCGATTTGGCCAACTCTGATTCAGGGATTCAGCTGCTGCCAAATCACCCAGCAGCTCCTGGTGAGTGGGGGCTTTTTTTTTTAAAGCACCAGGAGCTGGGCTGGGCAGGGCAGCCATGGCGGGGTTGGGGGAGCAGGAGGGGGTCAAGGGGGCTGGGCAAGCAGGCAGGGGATGAGGGCTGGCAGGGGTCCCTCCCATGGTCTCCTCCCCCCTCTGCCAGACTCTCTTCCCCCGCCCCCTGCTTACCAGCTCTGAGTCCAGCTGCAGCTCCCTGCTGCAGCTACCAGGGACTATCTGAATCATCAAAGCTCTCCAAATCTTTTCTGGAGATTCAGAGAGCTTCAAATTGATTCGGACCTTTTGATCGGTCTCCTGATTCAATTTGGACTTGGAGATTCAGCCACCGAATCAGGCCAAATCTCTTCCGAATCGAATCACCACCTGAAGCTTCACACAGCCCTAGTAACTAGGGCTCCTAGATCTCATAGGCTTTGCAGTTGCTTATTTTTAATAAATTTAATTTTTTTTTCAAGGTTGTCTGACAGGTACTATTGTGTTCTTCAGACTACAGTGTGAAATCATACTTCACAGCTAGATAAAAGGACAAAACCTCTTCTGGCATGCTTTATTACGCTTAAGAAATTCACAGTCTCATATTTGCACTGGACCAAAGCAAGTCAGTCTATAGGCTTTTGCTTTGCATTGAAAACTGGTTGCATGTATTTGACCTTTTAAAAAACAATACCAGAACTGTGATATTCTGTAACAAATCATGCCGTGCTGGTACCTAAGGAGTTTTCTTGTCACTTCTTCAGTGTCTTCAGTCCACTTGACTCCAGTAGGTATCATACAATTTATCTGATGCTCATTATGGCTTAAAAACACGTGAAGTCCCTTTCTTCCCAGGTGACTTTCCTGAGCTCTCAACACTGTCTTGTAAGTGGAACCTTTTATCTAGATTCATATACTGCACCTATTATCCTGGTGTCTGTGTGACTCTGGGTCTGTGAGGTAGAATGAGATTATTGGTCCTTCCAATTCCACACGTGGCATCTAGCATTGGAGGTATTTTGGAGGAAGAGTGGAAAAGAACTGAAGTCACTTCATGACTTTAAAAGTGTTGTTGAAATATCTGTTAAAAATCTTTCCTCCTCTTCCAGGATTATCTGACTGATCTGATCACCAACGACAGTGTTAACTTCTTCAGAATCTCGAAGAAGATGTATCCGCATAGACCAGTATTGATGGTTATCAGCCATGCTGCTCCACATGGTCCTGAGGATTCAGCCCCTCAGTATTCACATCTCTTTCCCAATGCTTCACAACACATGTAAGGAAAAGGAAATCCCTGTATTTCCAGGCACAAGAAAAAGAACTGGGTATTTCTAGTAGAAACAACTGCTTGGTCCATTAGAATTTTCTCATAAATTCGTTATAAGACCTGACAAACTCTGCCTGATAAACTTGCTATGCTCTAAAATGGTGTCATTAAGTACATTGCACGAGCTGCTCCAGTTGAGCTGCTTCCTAAAGCAGAAGCAATGTAGCTGTGTCTACATGGTGCTGCAAGCAAGCTGTATGGTAGTGTCACTCAGCAGTGTGAATTGGTCCATATGAAGCACCAGGTAGACACGGCTGTTTAGGAGGCAGCCTGTTCAGAGCAGTGCAGGGTGCTAGAGGACACTTTTCTGAAGCACGCAGTTTCTTCCACACAGATAGCAAGAGCAGAAACATTGTGACTTTTTATATGAATGTGCAAAATGTTATATGCAACTTGGCAATAGGGCCCACATCCATGGTCCTTCACTGAGGTTCACTGAAGTCACTGGAAAGATTAATGTTGACTTCATTGGACTTTGTGACCTGTTCATTGGGACTGATTTGTCCTCATTTCTCTGGCTTTACAGTGGGGTAAGTTTGACATCAGTAATATTGCTTGTGAAATACGGTAGTATTTAATGTGATTATGTACACCAGGTTCTGGCCTTTAGATTGTTACTCTGGCATGTGTACACGTGAATTGTTTGTCAGTTTGTGGATGATACCCACCATTCAGATCATAAGTAGAAATTTTATCTTGTGGGGGAGGTGCAGGGTACTGAGATACAGGCAAGATGCATGACTGGCCAGCATTACCCAGGAAGTCTTTGGCAAAATGATCAGACTACTAGACTTGTACTTTCACCAGAATTCACTCTTTGTAATTTTCTTCCTGCCTGTAATGGACAACACAATGATTCCATATTCAAATCCTGCATATCTAGCTTGAAGACGCATTGCAGGTTATTTCAGTTTTATGTAGAAGCCTGGAACTGACTCTGTAAGGTTATGAACAAATTACAGAGTAGCACACGCTACCTTAAAGAGTTGAGCTCTGTGGGACTGGTGCAAAGCCCAGTGAAATGAAGTGGGAGCCTTTACTGATTTCACTGAAAAAGGTCTGAGTGAGGGATAGAGAAAGACAGCACAAATTTCCTCTGTTTTAGTGCCTAAATATTAGAGCGCTAAAAAATGTATATTTCATTATGCTGCATGATGTCACTAAAGAGAATCTGTCTCTTGGGCCTGAAGCGATACAGTGTTTCATGTTTAAGTTGTTTGCCATCCTGTGCTGGTTTCTTCTCCTTTGAAATGAAAACTACAGAAGCTCAAAACGAGTACTGTCTGTTGTTGCTCATACAAAAGAGTTGACCTCAGCCTTATTAGGAATGCTTTTGGAAGGCACTCTTATCTAGGAGATGATAATCGTTTTCCAAACAATGCTCTACAGCAATTTAATTATCATGGTTAAAAGAGAAAGGGGTAGAAGCAGCTGAGGAGGGGAGGGGGAATGAAAAGATGCAGTGCACGTTTTTTTTCCTTTCACATTGTTTACTTTTTATTTTCATGCAAATTGAATTTATTTCCCTGGCTGGGAGATGTTTTTTATGGAAACCACTGTGGGATTTTATAATTGCAGCTGAATTTTCTTATTACTGTTATTAAACTATTAATTTATAGGCACTGGTACTTTACAAGAATTATTGATTTGTAAAGCAGTATATCATCGTGGTAGATTAAACAATTTTATTATTCTTTTAGATGTACATATTAAGTAGGCTCTATTATATGCATCTTATGCAGGGAAACTGCTTGCTTCCAATTTATTTTAAACACTTTTTACAGCACAATACAATATAAAAATGATATGGAGCATTTTGCTTAAGTAAAAAGGAATAATGAGAAAAAGAGACTATTTTCAGCAATGCACAAATATCTAATTAGAAGTGGACAGCTATTAATGCATTACTTGGGATATATTTTTAAATATTTTATACAATTACTGTTCCTTGCATTGGGTACATATGGCCTAATTTTCAAATAAAAGTTAAACATGCAATTGCATACACAGTCTTGACAGCTACACAGGCAAACTAGACATCTGATTTCCATATTTCTCCTACCCGAAACTACCATGTCAATCCCTTAATAACAGGTGATGTACTGCTAGCATATCCCATCTCTGCACTAGTGTAACTGAGCAAGGGCGGCCGAGTCACCAGCTCCAAGTTCTGCCTTTGCAACAGGGTGCAAAAATTGCACGGTTGCCTTGTGCTTTGCTGCTGCCCAGAGTGCAGAGCCACCCTGTTACACCTCTGCAGGTCTGTATGGGAGAGGTGGTAGAGCATGGCCAGGGAAAAGGCCTAATGTGGCTGGTGGACCATGATGTAGGTTAGAGAAGCCCTGAAACTGCTCTGAATTGCACTGGTGTTTGGTTGAGATCATGGACAACATAAAGGCACCATACCTTTTCCTCCCAGTTTTGGTTGAAGCATTAGTTACTGCTCAAATTCTGGCTCTTAGGGGCTGTCCATACAGCAAAATGAAGGTGTAATTGTAATACGGTTTTAACTTAAATGTAGCTATGAATGGTAACGATTGTAGTCAAGGCATGGGGATGGTATGGGCTACCACCCAGGGTACATGCATGCAGGTGACCCTGGCTATGCAGTCTGGTTGCTATGCCATGCTGCCACATCTTTGTTACTGTGTGTTACTTGTGCCAGCTAGATTAAACCAGTTAGAGTTATGCTTACCTGTGCCACAGTTGCTGACACATACTTTATGTGCAATTGCAGCCCTCTTAAAAAAATCAGTCATCCCCCAGCCTTCTATTTTTTTTTTTTTAGGTTTCCTTTCTTTCTCCTTGGACCAGTAGTTGAACTGAACTAGACAGCTGGGCATTTTCATAGTGGCCATTACTGCTGTTTCTGTAAATAGTACATATTTTATTATTCCCCCAACCTCCACCCCCATTTTCCAGGGTCAGATACAGTCAGTATATAGAGAATAATCAGTATGGTGGAGTTTGTTTTTCCTTTGAATAAATTTGAAGGGGCTATTTTGTCCCGCTTCCAGAAATGTTATGTTTTGCATTTTTGCCCAAAAGATAGACAAATCTGTGAAGTGTAAGAGGGTTACATTTGTAGTAATCAAAGAAAATCATGGGCCAGGGGTGGATTAAGCAGCGGGAGGTTTCAAATCAGCCAGGAAATCACAAAGTAAGCTGAAAAGGAGTTTGCCAAGCATTTTGATTCATTCTGGGCATTACATAGCAACAGTTTCCATAACTGTCAGCATTTTCAAGGGAGCAATGTCATTATTTGAGCCACAATAACATTCTGAAATTCAAGATACTATTAACCACGCAGAGAGAATAAACAGCAGCCTTTTCTCCCCATATGAAGAATCTTCCCTTCCCTTTCTGTGCATTTTTCAGATAGGATCTCACATAAAGCTTTCCATATAACTTGTCATAATCCAATTATCTGGTATTATTTTCATGTTTATTTGAAAAGTGAAACTTTTAAGGGTATTTGGTACCAATGATATTCAAAGATACACTCAGTGCAACTGATTTCTTAGAAGAAACCTTTCAGTTTTTGCTATCTATTGTTATTTATCCTGGTGCTATATGTTATCTTGCTACTCTGATGCATGCAAAACAATAATGGCTGCTTCTTTTTCTTTTTCTTTTTTTGGCAAGATGCATGTATAATTTACCTGTAAATTGAATGTTAGAAATCAGAAAATAACTAAAGGAAAATCTTCTGTTCTTTGCTCTGCCTCTGGTTCACCATCTTGTATTTTACAGGTAGATGGCAACACTAGCACAAATTGATCTAATATTTTGAAACCAAAAGAGGCTTCTGAGCAGGTTGCTCATTTGGGGAAAAACACCTCTTCTATTTGTGAAACTGTGTGTGGTCTGATCCAAGCCTGTGTACCAACTGATACCTAAAAACAAGTAAAACACGGTGGTAGGCCTTAAATGATGGCAAACATCCTCAATGCATCTAAGAAAGATAAATAAAATAATAGTGCTTCTTGAAAATGGAAGCAAAGACAACAATAGAAAAGAGACATCTGATGTGAAGAGTAACCACTATGGTATAATATAATTATGCATAAAAAGATCAAGCTCCAGAACTACCAAACAAAATGAAGTGAAGGACAGTGATGCCCTTCTCCACATTAAATATTGATACTTGAATGAAAACGGGATTGTTATGAACTAAAAGGGCACTAAGATTAGGCAGGACCTCAAATCTAGCTCTTTGGGTTTTGGCAGGATTCTGTTTCCATGTTGTGCACTCATCCATTTTGTAATTTGAACATTTTTGATGATTATGGAAGTGTTAGGGCTGGAAAATACCTATCAAATAGAGTCCTTTTTCCCCTTACCCCTGCTTTTTTTGGCAGGTCTTTAAAATGCGGCTTTGTACCTACTTCTGCTTGCCATGCGTTCACATGCAGTTTGATACCACCAGGTAGGGTACTTGTGCTCCCCTGGGTACATGTGTGTTAAAATATTTAAGTAGCCTATTATGCAGCAACACATAGTAACTAATATTAGCATGGACAGAATGAAATGGAGCAGTTACATGAGTGGAAAGTCAGTTGTACACACTGCTGGTTCAAATAATGCTCCCTGGTTGCAATGTTAGACTTTGGAGGTTTATTTGTTGGCCTTGGCATATATCCCTGTTAGTCTGAAGGATGCTGTTAAAACTATATTTATTTTCAATAGGTTTACTTCCTGAAGAGCTATTTTCATGCTCCCATTTTTCACATAAAATATAAAAGGCTGATACTTTTCTGTCAGAAACGTAGGTTTTCTACATACCTGGAAGTTAGTCTGATAGTGTTGGTCAAATAGATTTTATTGGTGCACAGGACTCCATTTTTCCCCCTCAAAATATCAATGCTCTGTTTTCCTCATTGTTTCTTAGTACTCCTAGTTATAATTACGCTCCCAACCCAGACAAGCACTGGATAATGAGATATACTGGTCCCATGAAACCTATTCACATGGAGTTTACCAACATGTTACAGAGAAAACGCCTGCAAACACTCATGTCTGTGGATGATTCAATGGAAATGGTAAGATTACCGATCTCTTTTTCAAACCCAGATGGTGCTTGTTTCTTAACAGAAGCTCCAAAAAGTTTGTCATTGAAAAAGAAAAGAAAAGAAAATTGAACTCCCCTTACCCCCTCACTCTGCTTACAAGTTGTATGTCTTGAATAGGAGTCTTCAGGCTGTTACTTGGGCTTGTTTGCTGCTGTAGAAAGACATATTTGAAGGTGTTAGATTGTGCTGCTTCTTGTCTCCTGTCGTTCTCATCACTAAGAGGTAGCCAATGCCATTGAGCTTAATCTTCCTGTGAAAATGTATGCACCTAACATTCTTTTATTTTTAAAAGAAGTGTGTCCATTTTTTAAGTACATGAGCAACAAAAATGGCCCTGAGAAATCATTGCAACCTTCTTAAATACAATTGCTGTCAATGGTTTGTCTGAATTTACCTCTGTAAGGAGGTTGCTGCTATTTTCCCATGGACCATCAATGGCATTGATTCAGCCTGTATCTCCTAAAGGGATTCATATTTTGTTTATCAGATTTTCTCCACATTATCACATGCTATAATGGTTCAGACCTATGAAGTCTGTTTTTTTATCTTAATTTATACTGATGAAGCTCTTGGCTACGGTGACATTTCTTCTGACTCAATAGTGGAAGAGGAGAATTTACGCTCAGATTTTCCAAATGCTGATCCCAAATGTGTTTCCTTAATGAAAATTGCTTTAGCACCATATTGTTAGATTCAGGCAAAATGATAGAAACCGAGCAGATGTCAAGGATGGAATGTCCTTTGATGAGAGATCAATTTCTGTATTTAAGTATTCCCATAGAGGTTTGCATTTAACTCCCTAAAAGTAATAGCTTTTAGAATTAAGAGTTAACTTACCATGTTGTTCTTTCAGGGCTCCTGTACATGAACAGCAAGGCTGCTTTGACATGCTGCAATTACAGAGCGCCAGAGCAAACTCGATTATTTGAGGCTGCTGGAGTGTGGTAATTACCATGCTCCAACAGACTTCAGTATCTCGTGTATCAGCATCCTCGTGCTTAAAAATGGCAGCAGGAGTGTTTTAACTAAAGCTCATTTAATGAGCTTTAGTTAAAGTGCCCCCGCCATTTTTAAGCAAGGGGACACTGATGCATGAGATACTCCAGGCACTTTAATTAGAGCAGCTCTTGGAGCATCTCTAATGAAAGCACCACCTCCCACTCCCCACACGCCCAAAGCACATGTATAAGCACCTTCAGATAGCAAGAATGACTAGAACTGGCTGTTGATTAGGGGTAGATTTTGAAAACGTTCTGCGTAAGGAAGACACATATGACTGTTGCCAAGACTGTTGAATGTTGCACAAATGTGTGAAATTCTAAATGCTGCCATGTTATTAAGACAGTTTGCTATATACAATATTATAAGGAAAGAAAGGGAAAGATTTATCAAAAGAGTTCGGCACCTAAGAGCTCACATTCAGGAGTTTGAAATAGTGGCAGTCTTCTGAAATTTCACATGCTGTGCATTTGGGGTTGTTTAATGAAAAGAGTGTTACACTTTTTTTTTTTCCAGATTTATAATACACTGGCTGAAACAGGTGAACTGGACAATACTTATATAATATATACAGCAGACCATGGCTATCATATTGGGCAGTTTGGACTGGTGAAAGGGAAGTCCATGCCTTATGAGTTTGATATCAGAGTTCCTTTTTACGTGCGAGGTCCAAATGTGGAGGCCGGTTCTTTGTAAGTCCTTGGCTTTAGCTCCTGAATTGCTTTTTGTGAGATTGATGTGATGATTGTAACAAAACTTATGGGGCCAGTAGCCATATAGTAAGGCTTTAAAGATACCTTTGGGGAAATACAATGGTGCAAGCAGATTTTTAAAAATGGGTCACATTTGAAATTGTGCAACATGATAGAGTCCTCTCTTCACTAATTAGGCAGGTATAGTTTGCCTGCTTTACATGTGCAGTGCTGGCAGGGTGAAAAGAATGAAAGGCTTGGAGCTGGATGACAATCCGTAAGCAAGGATTAGTTCATAATCTCTACCATCCTAGGAAGCATGATCGACTCTAAGGCCTTCTCTCCACATTATCTCTATTGAGCAATTACTTTTAAGTGCACAGTAAATTCAGACTTGGCTACACATGCAAATTAAGTATCATGTCTTAAAAAGGTCCAATCAGCTATAAAGTTATTGCTCAAAAATGTGTAAAAACTTGATAGCTGGTTTCTATCCAGCTTTAATTTACTACATGTGGGGCTCGGCCATGACCAAGAGCCGTGTCACATGCAGGGATTCTCGGTCCCAGGTGTGTGTGTGGTGCAGCAGGGGCCAAGAGCTCCATCAGGCATGGGACTTCATCCCAGTTGTGCTTGGCCCCTACAGCTGGAAGCCCTGTCAGCAAAGGGCACTCCTGAATGTGGGAGCCTGCTTCTTACTAGTGTGGGGGAGCCCAGGACTGGCCTCACAAGGCAGGATTGGGCTCCTTCTACACCAGCAATAAGGTATGATATGTGGCATGGCAGGAAGCATGATTGGTGGATTACACATTAGATCCTTTCATGCCTTTACCTCAGGGGCAGGCAGAGTCCGGCCCGTGGGCTGTATCCAGCCGGCAGCAGACTTCATTTCCCAGCAGCCTCTGCCCATGTGGCTGGGGCTGGTCTCCATGGAGACCCCAGCTCTAGCTGCACTGTGATAGTGCAAGCCTGGGGTTGCCGTAGAGACTGACCCCAGCCATGCTGGCAGGGCAGGTGGCAGGGCAGGGCAGGAGGCTGCTCCGGAGCCACTGGGATCTTACGGCAGGGGCAGCTTTGTCTGGGGCTAAGGCAGAGCTGTGATCTGCAGCCTGCATGCTCTGGGCAGGGGCGTGTAAGCAGCGGATTGCAGGTCTGCCCCTGCTCAGGACCACGCTGTCACCACTGCAAGTAGCCAGAGCAGAGCTGTGATCTGCACCCTGCATGCTCCAGGCAGGGCAACGCAGGCAGCGGATCACGACTCTGCCCTGGCCCTGGACTAAGCTGCCCCTGCTGCAAGATCCCAGCAGCACTGGAGCAGCCTCCTGCCCTGCCAGTTTCCATGCCAACCCCAGCCTTGTGCTATCACAGCGCTGTGGCTGGGGTTTCCATGGAGACCGGTCCCAGCCATGCAGGAAAGGCTGGTGGGAAATGGAGTCTGTCTGCTGGCCGGATCTGCTATTTTGCCCATCCCTGCCTTACCTGCGTGTGTAGAGGGGCCCCAAGACAAACTTCCCCAGCTTCCTTCCTACTTTGTTTGAATCATAGTTTACGTGTTCTGTATTAGAAATAAACTGATGTCCTTTTCATTGGTTCATTTGGGTGAAATTTCTTTAGATGATTTTGGTACGTTCACCAAAAATGCATTCTGAGGAGGACCAAAATTATTTGTGAATTTGGGGCATTTTCAGAGAATGCCTTCAGCCCTCTAAAATGTCAGATGGGGGAAATTTTTGAAAAATCTAAATGTTTGGTTTGGCACTTTCAAAGCAAAATGGTTTGACTTTCTATTTTAATTTTTTTTGGTTCAGAATTGAATTAAATTTAAAATTGGCAGAGATGGTGCAGCGGGGGAGTGGTGGTGATAAGTAACCCTCAAATGAAGTGAAGTGTTTAATTGATCTAACATGATTTATTCCCCATTTTTTGTTTTGGCACTGATCCAAAAAGTTCATTATACGCATATCTCTGATCAGCTGCTCTGACCTACAGGCAGCGGGGTGGAACCAGGGTTCCTTACCCCCTCACTTGCCACTCATCCTGGGCAGGTGGGTTTCTGCTCTGAGCAGGCTGCTTTTTTAGGCTTAGCTCCAAGAGCTGAGAGCAGATGCTGCAATGTAACAGGGGGCCCTGTTACCCTTTACTTCTTTGCACAGGTGGGCAATCCAAATTACAATATAGTTGTCCATGGGGACAGTTGAAAAGGCCATTTGAAAAAGCTTCTAAATTTTGCAAACCCTTCCTTGGAAATATTTCATCATTTTCTTCTGTAGTAGCACTCTAAGCCATGATCTTTTCCGGTAATTCTATTATATAATGTCCATTACTAGAGTAAATAGCTATTGTCAGAAAGTAATTAAATGGAATAGTAGAATCGCTGTATTGCCTATTTCAGCTTTCAATAAAAAAGCCACATAGTATTTTCCATATGTGTAACCTACAAACATTTTCCTTAGTCTGTCCTCCAAGAGTTCACATTTAAGTTGTTTGTCAGTGACACACAAGAGCATGGAGTATGACTGTTAATTAAAATGGTAGCTTTGATCAGCTAAGAAATTATGTAAATATACTTTCTAAGCAATTATTTTAATAGCAAATATTTGCTCTTAAGTAATGATTTTGGACAGAGTGCCATAATTTGCTGCCTTTTATTTATATCAATGTGCATGTTTTAGCATAATTAACATGTATAAAATCTTCTGCTCACAAGTTTGTTCGTATACTCCAGAGGGAAAGATCGAATATTGAGTATAATAAAATAGCAAATGGCTTTAAAAGTAGCAGAAGGTTTTTAGTTGCTTTGTTAGTTCAAGTCATAGGATCAACACATTCAAGATTTTAAAACTTTTTTGTAAATGTCGTGCCAAAATGTCGTGTAAATGTCATGACATGTATTTACATGGATATTGGCTGTATAAATTACATATAAAATAAACAAGATCCCCAACTCAAAGTGTTCATACCCTGTCTCAGATAATGATCTGAGAGCTTTGGATGTAAATGTTGGAAGACGCATCACTTAATTTTCAGAGGTGCTGAGCAGCTCTCGCTGACTTCCACTTGAGGATGTGAATTCTCAGTACTTCTGAGAATCAGACCCTTTCCTTCACCCTATGCATGGAAACTAGCACTAAACCCAGAGAAAGACTTGAATACTATACCAAAGAGATTTGTAGGAAAGGGATGATGGACTTTGTCGATGGGAGAATAGGAGATTCTTCAGTGCACAGGAAGTAGCAAGAAGAAGATGTGAAAGCATGAGTGTGAGGAGGCAGGTAGGAGGGAGGAGATTGGGAAGAGTATAAGGCACAGACAGGTAGGTGAAATACAATAGATGAAGATCCAGTGTCCATAAGTACGTGGGGACTTTGCCATATCTGTTTTACATGGCGGATGCTCAATACAGTCATGATGGGTGGAAGTATAAAACCTTAAGATAGTCGGATGATGTATAGGAGAATGGAGTCCACTGAAGTCCAAGCGTACTCGAGACTACTTTTCAGAAAGTTAGTGGTAACTGTAAGAATATGAAATGCTTTCCTCTCACAGAGTCTCCCTGGCTACCTGGAGGTGTAAAGGGGGTCTTTCTCTCTCTTGCCGTTTAACAAGAAAATATGGCCCTTCATTCCTTGTAGTTTGGATAGAAGGGTGAATGGCTTAGGAAAGAACAGCCCTTCTCCCTGTGAAATAGGGGCTCATATACCACTGGAGTGTTTGCCAGCAGTGCTACTCCTCTTATACTAAGCCCCTTCTTTATAGTTTTGGAGAGGAGTGTCAATATTGAGCTGCACCGTAAGTTATCTAGGCAGTGGGTTTGAGGTATCAGAGGCACTGTCTAGCTTTGATAATTAGCTAAGAAGGGGGTTGCCTGTCTGAATTGTCTCAGCCTCAGGATTCCCATTTCCTTTTGAACTTGCTTTCAGCCTTGTTGTAGAAGTGCATTTAAATCACAAATGAATGATGGCCTGTAGAATCTTTCCACCGGGCTTTGTATTTGAGTGGTTTTTTGAAGGTAAAAATACTTCTATTAGGATCACAGGAATCAGAGACTAAAAACACTTAATAGACTATCCCACTAGAACCTAGAAGAGCAGGATAAAGTTCCTTGGAGAGAGGATATATCAAATAGTAAACTGATGCTTTCCTTCAAGTCGAATTTCCACAGATAGTAGAACCTCAGTGCTCTGCATTTTGCCAATACCTACAGCTCATATTTTTCATGCAGAATAATTGCAGCATCTCCTCTTTCTTGCCAGCGAAGATTTTATAGCAGCCGCTGTAGCAAGTAGTCATTCCTTAGCCTTGCTATTAATTCCAGATATAACACACAACAGTCACTGGTGATTAAAAGTAAATTACACATGCTCAGTAATCGTCCTATCTTTGCTCTTGTTGTTGCTTGCTGACCTTTTAACTCACAAACTTCTGCAATTCACAAATGGTTTCTTAGGGTTTGAATTAGCCTGGTGGCTAGTAACTCCTGGGCCTAAGTGTGCAAAACTAGATTTGCTGCAGAAAAGTATATTCCCCTTTATCTATTTTTTTTAAATAAGGTGCCCCAACTTGATTGTTTTTAAAGAACATAAAATTATACCTAAGAATGTGATATTGCACGTGTAACAAAGGCAGCTGTTAGGTACCAGATTCCTCTCTTTGGAGAATGGATGGTCCCTATTTGGGAAATCAGTATTGTAACATCATAACTAGATGATCTGCTCAGGTCCCTTCCGACCCTAGAAACTATGAAACTTGCAGAAATAGGGCCAGTTCCTCTGAACTAATTTGCTGCCTTCTTTCCTCTCCCACCTTCCTCTACCCACAGGAACTGGTAGCTGTTTGCTTTGATTGCTGCATAGGCCCAGGTTTTTGGTTTTGTGCTCTATGCTGAAATAAATCAACCATGTGTTATCAGCCAGATTTACTTCTTAATAAAATCATTACCATACTAGCAGACCCATGAATTCTCTGAGACACTAGAGATTTTCTTTATGTGCTTTCTCATATCCCAAAATAGCCAGAACCCTCTCTAAGTCATTAACTTGCTTTACCTTACAAACCATTTTGCACATTCACTCTCAAAATGCTATGTGCTTAAATTAATCTTCATATTAGCCTCTCTTGAGGTTGTGCACCTAGCATTTTACTAGTATTGTATATATTAATCCCTTTCAATAGCTGACTAGATTGGATAAATGTCTGCCTTTGTTCTGTGCAGATGTCACAGAGTAAGCTTTTTTTAGGTCCCGTATCCTCCATGGAGGAGCTGGGGTTTCTGTAGTTGTTTGCAGCCTCCACAGAGTTTTTCTAAACAGGGTCTTTATATATTTCTTTCAGGAATCCTCACATTGTATTGAACATTGATCTTGCTCCTACAATTCTAGATATTGCAGGCTTGGACATCCCACCTGACATGGATGGTAAATCCATTTTAAAACTGCTGGATTCCGAGAGACCAGTCAATAGGTAAGGAAGGAAAGCACCTGTGCTGAGTGTGCATTTGCATGTACCTGTGCACACTTGATCATTCACAGGTAAATATAGGAGAAAACAATAAAAATGGATACATAAAATGGGCCATAATGCATAGGAAAAAATTAGAGCTCCATTTATCTATCTATTCAATATGTTCTGACCTGTTTTTAACTTGATCTGATTGCTGTGTTTTGTTATAGGATGCTTGTCCTCTAGATATCCACACATAATGTGTGTAATAGTAAACTGGCCTTTGATTACATGAAGGTTTCTAGCTACGTGAATGTAAATGTTTCTGTGGCGTCACTTACAATGATGTGTTCAAGCAAAGCCTTTTTTATCTCATAAACTGTAAACTAATTCAGGTGAAAGGACTGGTTGTATATCCAGAGCATAACACAAACCCAGACTAATGTTTGGAATTATGCAGTTATTGTCTGAGACCTGCCCCAGTACCGTCACTGAGAACAGCTGAGGGAAGAGGATTAGACGGATGCTTGTGAAAGAAAACAGTCTGAGGAATCAGCAACTGATGGGACAGGGGGGTGGGGAGCCCGCAGGAATTTTGCTTGTAAGCACATGTGGTGGAGAAGAGGAGAACAGCTAGATCGGAAGAGGGCATTTGCAGGGCAGAGGATGATTTCAAAGGTAAGGCACTGTTGAAGGAATCAGGAAGTCTGGATTTAATTACAGACTCCTTTGTGACCTTGGGCAAGTCACTTAATCCCTCTGTGCATTGGTGGTTTTTATATAGAAACAATGACTATATTGTATAAATCCACTGTGGATTTTGCCCATGAGAATGAATCTGTCCTGTGTTCCTCTGTGATTAGCACTGCTGATATGCATGTGTCTGCTTCCTATAATCATGAGTTCCCTTGGGAGGAGCAGTTCACGTTTTTGGCAGGAGTAATTGGGGAGGAGGAGACAGGTTGGGACTTAGGTGGATTTTTATACAAATGTTGTTTTTCCAGGTTCCATTTAAAGAAAAAGATGAAGGTGTGGAGAGACTCATTCCTAGTGGAGAGAGGGTAAGGAAAGAGTTAACCACAGAGCCCGGTCACCCTAAATAGGAGGATCCTACATGACTGGAACCAAAGCTGTCTCTGCTGTCATATGAAAACACACACCTAGCACCACATACCCACCCCTGCAGTGGCATTGCTGCAATATCTCTAATGGCAATGGTGTATGGTACGAAAGACTCCATAGTAGTTTTGTGTTGGTTTGAAGGGTCAAAGTCCAGCCCAGCTTTCATGTGCTGTGCATACATGACTTCTACAGAAGTTCTGGGGTGGGAAGGAATGAATCCTGCCCCTGCTCATTTCCTGCAAGCCCAAGAAAGGGAACAGCGCCCTGACCACTACCTAAGCCTTGCGTGGCAGAGGGAGAATAAAAGGTAATGAACCTTTCCAGTTATGGATCATCTGGCTGTGGCTTTGCACCTCTGCCCCGGCACACTATGGAGGACAGGAAACAAAGGCAGAGAGTAGCCCTGTGGCACTCAGGAGAGTTATTATGTGGGCACCTTATATCCTCTTTCCAGTGACTCCAGCCTAGTACCTCGGCCCACCAGACTTTTAAATGGGACTGCATCATTTTTCAAACAATAGCTTGAGTAAAACATGAACCTCAAGGTTCTGCTCTGAGTTTGCAGTTGGATTTTTGAATCTCCTGCTTCCCCAAAGTTTCAGATGTCCTGATCTGCAGTTCCCATACAAACTCAACTCTACTAACCCTTGTAGTTATGCATGCTCTAACTGGGGTAATCTAATAAAGACTTCAGGAGCCAATAGGGGCTGCATAGGAGTCGGGATCTCCCCTTCACCCGTTTGCAGCCTAGTGTGATTAACCAGAGAAGATGAGAGAGGTAGTTCAGTTTCTTTCAGAGCATTAAACTTTGGTCACTGGCGGTGGTTTGAGCCCCTCTGGCAGAACCTGTGTCATCCTTAGAACGAACTTTGATAGAACTGTTTCTTTTCTCTCTGCAGTAAACTGTTGCACAAAAGGGAAAATGAGAAAGTGGATGCTCAGGAAGAAAACTTCCTGCCTAAATACCAGCGGGTTAAAGACCTCTGCCAGCGAGCTGAGTATCAAACTGCCTGCGAACAGCTTGGGCAGGTAAGGCACATCAGGCACAGTGTAAGCAGCTGTATCAAGGCCTAAGCTTAACACCACTTGCAAACTGTGATAATGCCCTTCACTTTGTTCTCAATGCCGGCTTATAAATCAAGTGATTCATTTCATGGCCTTTGCTTAGAACTGTATTATAGCATTTATGAGATTGACTGGCAGTCAGGAAATTGCTGATTCAAGTGCCTCTGTATCGATTCCCAGCTACTGTAAGAGAACGACTTGGGCTATTTTAACATTCTATTCCCCAAACAGAATGAGATTCAAGATTCATTAGTGATGACAGTTCACACTGAGCCCAGATTATTCCACATGTGCACAGTTCCCTTTTGCTACAGACTCATATTTATTTCATTAAATCATTTTTACTTCAATTTACATAAAATAACAGCAAAGAAGTCTAAAGTGGCCATCACACATCCCTCCCATTAACAAGAACAGCTCCTAAAAATGCACGCAATTTGCTGGTGCAATTACCATGACTGCATACAGTAGCTGGGGGTAAAAGGGACATGTATTGTGTAGTCAGTTGTCCGTGTGGTTTCTGCAGTTACATAACTGTACTGCAGAAATGTCCACAGTCCAGACGTAATTGCACAGGAGGGATTTAGCAAATAATTATAGTGTATTACCAGGAACACAGAATGCATCCTTGGCTTGGCACAACGTCCCTTTGTCCACTGGACTGGTGCGGAGGTACTGTAAACCTATGTTAAAATGACAACTGAGGATCACCCCAGCATGGGATTGCAAGGTGATGTAGCTGGTGTCTGATCTTTGTGAGGGCTGGAAGCTCCTGTTTCAGGTGCCAGAGTGCATTGCCTACGTAAGTGTCATCCATGTTATATCCAGAATAGGTCATTATAACTTTATGGCTGCTTTAAATTGTTCCAGGACTTTGTCTTATGATTAGATAAAGCACCTTTACCAGCACACTTTCTCCACCGCCCCCATACACTTGTGGACTGAGACCGTAAGTCCTCAAGCATTTGGTTTGGACTCAGATGATCAGGGACATAGAGATGAACATTTCCTAGAGCAGGTGCACTGTGCCTATTTTTCTTCCCATGGCTTTCTTTTCAGATTTAGCTCTCTGAATTTGGACTCCTTTTGAACGTCTAAGCTGCTGAAATCTTGTGGATGTCACCTTTCATATACTGAGTATTGTCAGCAAGCCTTTTTTGCTGGGACTGCACATGGAAGGTAGCAGTTTTGAGATGTAAAGTTGTCATGTTCTTGAAGAAGGAAGGATGAATGCTAGATTTTTCTGTTACTGAGTTTTCAAGTAGTTGAGGGAAAGCTGAATGTTCTTTTTCCATCATTATATATTCTGTGAGGGCTGTTTTGACTTTCTTATGCCATTTTGTACCCACCTTGTTTTGAACCTTGTATTAAGGACAGAAAAGAACAAGATTTTCCAGACTTGTCCAGACAGACATGGGGGCTGTCTCCTGCAAGAGGGTTCCTGCCCTAGGAAGGCTTCCTTTCCAGTATTATTGCACTTCACTGTCAGTGGAGGAGGGAGAGGGAGTGGAGAACAGGCGAGTGGACAATCCCTGTTTTGACACACACATTTATGTTTTCTTTTGCTAATAGTATAATACCTTTGACATCAGAAGAAGATGAGAAAAAAGGTCAGAATTGCCAGTGAGTTGCAAAGCAGAGGTGTGGTATCGAGAGAGGTTTGCCACGTTCTCATTGTCAGGAGCAGGGAGGATTGTTTTGGGCAGTTCACTAAGAAGTAATTGGAAGTGATGGGATGAAATTGAGCAAAAGACAAATTTAAGCTGGACATCAGGAAAACCTGCCTAACAATCAAGTCAATTAGAGTCTGGGATGGTTTCCCAAGGGAGTCTCAATCCATCTAGCCCCTGCTCTAGAGACTGTGCCCTACTGCTCTGTCTAGACAGCAAGTGCTGTGGGAAATGAATACACTTTTCCAAGGGGAAAAAAATGTCTCTAAATATGGGTGCATTCAAACAGTTTATTAGACTGCCACAAAAATAACTTCCAGAAGGACATGCTCTTGTTTGTTTGCCTGGCGCTGTTGGTGTGGCCCTACACAATACATACAACATGCCAAATAAATTACAAATCCCTGTTTTGAGGAGCTTAAGGTACACAGATACGGTGGATATGTTACAAACGTACCTTGATCCTGTAGCATGCTGATTACCATTGTGAAGGACGGGGCGTATAGTATTAAGCAGGATCTGTTCACAGAAGCACGAGAGCTTTGTAAAGTAAGTGCCTTTTCAGATCCTGTTTTAAAGGGAGGGTACAGATCTTGCATTAAGATCTAAACCGAAGCTTACTGAAGTCACTGGGAGCTCTTTTGTTGATTTTTGCTTTTGACTAGGCTGTTCTTTGAGGCCCAGGGGCAGTATGAAAGGTGACAGGAAACCTGGAGTGAAAGGAAATGCACAGGAAAGCCAAAGAGAAGCGCAAGTGGATGGAAGTGACTTGGAGGCAAAATCAGAAGAGAAGAGGGCAGAGTTCTGTGTGGAGGGGAAGTAAGGAGAACTTTGAATGTGAGAAGAGCCTAGGCTATTGCTTCAGAAGCATTAACATAGCATCCTTTTCTCACCGCAACTACGCGTTTCCTTTGCAAATCTCTGCAACCTTAGCAATGGAATACTCTTTGACCTGTAGTCAGGCTGCTGGGAGAACTGGGATAGTGAAGATGGGGCTCTTTGCATAGTTGAAAACCTTGAGTCAGGGTCGTAGTGCATTAAGTGAGGTTTTTTTGGTAATACTCGCATGTAAATGCCCGAGTGCAAAGGGAACATGTGTTGCTATCTTTTCTTACACAGTTGGTGGGGTCCAGGCCATGTTAGTGATTTGCATCCAGCAAAGGATGATGGTAACAGCAAATGAAAGAACAGCTCAGCATTCATATTCAAGGATCTGAAGAGGATCCACTATTTCTTCCCATGTGAAATAAAAAACATTTATTGTAGTACCCAACAGCTCCCATACAATTTCCATCCCTTCAGTGCAGTTCAGCCTTTCATTTTAAACTGCCTTGGTAAGTGGAAGCTGACCCACTTTTATCTGCCGGCCTGCATTAATGTGCTTTTGTGGAAGCCAATTATGATATCAGCATTGCTCTGCAGAGTATTTCCAGCAATTCCTCTGTATCATAACAACAGTTGCACAAAGGACTCCACTGAAATGATTTGCAAAGTTTATTCGTCTTTGCTTAGCATGTTTCACCTGCTCAGCTACAAGATCATTAGGATGAATCTATTCCTTGTTTTAAAAAAAAGCATTGTTCCCTTTTTAACAGGATTTAACACAATATAACTGTATTGCTAATTTACCAAGAAAAATAGATGTCTGTGTTGGCGGCATGTCCCCTTCAATCCTGCTTTTCTTAAAATTCTACTTCTTATGGCTCAAATGTACTTAAAGATGAGTTTGCTTTATGTAGGGTAAAAAGCTCCATTTGTATCAACATTTTTCCCAGGAGAACTTGCTGTAATTCTTAGTTTCCTCCCATGTAAATGGTGTATGAGTGGTGCTGAGATACTCATCTCTTCCCCTGGCAGCTTCCATGGTAAGCAGGAGTTACTGAAGGGTCCCCATTGTAAAGAAATCCCCAAGTAACATGGAAATGACATAACTAAAAGTATGCCACTTGCTCCCTGGGTCATCTTTCTTCATTGCTATAGGGAATATTCCAAGACACTTAGCTGTGAAAATGAAAGCCTCAGAAATCTGATGCAAGTTTTGTTTTGTTTTCCCCCCCCCCAAGGTTTATATATTCCTTTACAGAAGGTCAGGAAAACTGTGTGTTTTCTGTTATATCCAGAAATAACCCAGAACAATTATCTCTAAAGAGTATTTTACTCTTACTGTGTTTTTGTTTTGACTTTAGTGCTTCAGAGAATCAAGTTAATATTTGTACTCCTTGTTAATTATCAGGTATGTTTTTGAATTCCTTTCAGTAAAGATAACTGAAAGAATAAGGTGCCTTGGCAAAATTGATACAACTTAATGAAAAGGAACTCTTCACCTATCCCGACACAAGTAGCAAGGTGCTGTAGTTGATAAAACAGTGAGCTGACAGGAAACATGGGTTGTAACCTCAACTGTATCACAGACTTTCTGGGTGACATTAGATAAGTCACTTCACCTTTCTGGACCTTTGTTTCCCGTCCTGTCTTTTTAGACTGTAAGCTGTTTAGGGCCAGGACTCTCTCTTTATACGTGTTTGTACAGTACCTAATTCAAAGGAGACCCAGCTGTGGTTGGGACCTCTTGCTTTTGCCACAGTGCAAATAATAATAGTAATAGAATTAATAATAGTAATAACTTTTGGCAAGGAATTCAGATTTTTACTTCTGTATTAGTCAACTGCCCCTCCCCCTGTACACAAGATGTAGTTCACTGTAGCTGACAGTTGTTTTATTGTAACACTAAGAAGAGTCCACAATGTCCTGTCTTGGAACATGTATTCACTTTGCAGTTTTAAAGTTTGAATGATCTGCAGTTACAGTACCTGCTAAAGCGGCTCTTGAGCTATGAGGCCACATGAGCTTCACAAGTCGGTGCAGGGAAATAAAGTCCTCCTGGAAAGGAGAACAGGACGTGTTACTTACGTACTGATGATTATGGAAGAAAGGAAGTGGATTCATCATTTGCTGATGGATAAATTGGAGAAAGTATAGAGGAAAACCTACCAAAAAAAATGAAAGGGAAGGGGGAAAAAAGATTTGGCAAATAAGACCTGTGAGCAAAGTTAAAGCACTGAGCATTTTTATTCTGGAGAACAGATAACTGAAGGGAAGGGCAGCTGTCCACATATCTAAATAGATGCTGTACAGAAGACAGGAGCCTATTATTTTCAGCCAACAAGGACAGAAGATGGGATAGTGAATATGAGATAAATGAGGGAAAATTCAGTTCTGTGGCAAAAACTTGGTAACACCTGAGCAATGGAACAAGGTGTTGGCAGGCTGTAGAATTACCCAGGCTGTAGATATGCATGGGAAAAACTAGAGGATTTTGAATTGCCTGTGGTATAGGAGTCACTAAATCAGTCCTGTATTGTTGCAGAGGAGTGTGGACTAAGTTGCTTTCTCTTTCTCTTCCCTCCTCTCCAGTCCAAAGGTTTCGCCGTACTATTCTGATGAGTTCAACACACAAATCAGGGGTTAAACGTCAAGAAGGGAAAAGAACTAGTTAAGCTAAGGGAAAATGTTGGCATATGAACAAACGCACCTAAACTGGCTGTGAATAAATCTAGTGGGGAAATCGGAAGAAGCTTTGTGCCCATCAGAGCAGTGACATTCTGGAACAGCCTTTCAGTGCCAGGAGGGATAAGGATGAAATCCTAACTAGATTTAAGATGGAGTTTGGTAAACATATGAACAGGATTCCCTAAAACAGCAGGGGACTGGACTTGATAACTCAGGATGTCTCTTCCGGTCCTTTATCCAGTGTCCTTAAAACTATTAGGAAGGGAGTCTTTCTGGCACCAAATAGGTTGGCCAGGTTTATACCTTTCACTTCTCTTCAGAGCAAAGAGGGAAACTGAGGAACACAGTAGTCTTGATGCTTTGGCTCTAAAATCCATGAAATTCAGCTGGAATCTTGCTTTGGTAAGGCTGTTTCTCCCCCAAAAGAAAATGTTGTCAATTGAGAGAGATTCACTGAGGAAATAAGCAAACTGCAGGAAAAATCCTACAGGGAAGGTCACAGCTATTTATTTCTGATTGGAGCCCCAAGTAATGACTTTGAATTAACATCTGTAATTGCTCTAGTGGCAGGAAAGCATTGAAGCACAATAATGCAAAACTGCTTGCTGGTGGCAGGGAATGGGGAAGAAATCAAAGTGTCATTATATGAATAAAAAACACAGCTAAGCATGGGTTTGGCACCAAGGGGTTGTTTGTATGTTAAAGGTGAGTTTTACTTGAGAAAGACAGGACAGTCTTGTGTGTGCACACAGAGCTGCTGTGCATGTCACCTGTTAGATTTGTGTTTTTATGGATGCATAATTACCAGTCACTGGTACGTGTAGCAGGTCCTTTGGACATTTGAGCACCTGAATTCGAGGTCAGCTTCTCTTTACCTTAATCATGAACTCCTGAGCCAGATTTCTGTTCATCAGCACTAAATTTACCCACGCGGTTGTCAGCCGAGAAGTCCCCATTGTATAGAAGTCCATGGCTAGCATGAAGATGGCATAACTAAAAGTATGCCACTTGCTCTGGCTCATCCAAATCACAAGCAAAAAACCTTCAGAAAACAGGGTAGGTTAGCACATGCCCCTGATGAGTAGATGACACCTGAAAGCTAATGAATGTGAACAGACTAAAGATTATGTGATTTGAAAATAGGATGCTTGCATTAACACATGTATTTTGATTGTATGGCTGTTTATCCTGGGCTATAGTTTAAAACCCCTGCTTAAAGGTATTCTGTATGTCTTGCAGACCCTGTAGACTATCTACATGGAGCTTTACACTTTTTATGTAAGACCCTTGCTTCCCATAGTGATGGAACTGCCCAGAGAGAGAGAGCTGCCTACTGGGGAGTGCAGCATGTCTGTGTGAACCAGGAGCAGGGCATGGTGTCAATGTTCTAGCAACCAAACATTTCTTGCAGAAATGGCAGTGTGTGGAAGATGCCAGCGGGAAACTCAAGCTGCACAAGTGCAAAGGGATGGCCAACCTGGCAGCCATGGGCAGCAGCAAGGGGATCTCCAACCTTATGCCCAAGTATTACAGCAGGAACAGCGAAGACTGCAACTGTGAAGAGAACGAGTATAAGCTGAGCCCAATTGGACGCAGAAAGAAACTCTTCTCCAAGAAGAGTAAGTGAACCCCCTGTCTTGCTTTCTAGAAAGAAGCCTGCTCCTTGCTCATGGCATCCAGAGAAATGGCCTGATTTTTATAGGTGATAAGTCCCAGCAACTGTCACTGAAAGTCCAGGTACAACTAGTGTCTGCCCTTAGATAGCCAGATTTGAAAATATGTTCGATCCATAGACCCTATGATTCTTTGGAAGATGAATTCTTTGATGCTTAGCAGCCCAAAGCAGGGCCATATGTTGGCTTTAGTGGGACCAGGATTTGCCCCTTACTGTTCAGTGGCTCTGAATTAGTTTGCTCTAGCTATGTGGAGTATGTATTTTGCATAGTTCCAAAAGCTGTTCTTAGTCATGGAATTTTACTTACGATAAACCTCTTGGATGTGTATTGTGGTACCAGAAGCTTGCTGATTTTCTACTACGTTGAATCTTTCTTAGTCACTTTGATCCCATGTGGAAAGTACAGCCATTTGAATTAAAAAGATGCAAAGTCTACATAAGGCACAAAGGAATGGAAAATTGGGCCCCTATCTCCAATCATTTAAATGGTAATACAGATAAAGGTGTTGCCCTGACAGTCCTGGAGAATAAAAATCTTTACTTACGCACCGGTCTGGGAAGGCATTCAGATATCCTGCACAGAGATCAGCATGAAGAATTGCTTTCTGTTTTCCTGCAATTGTGCTTTGTGACCCTGTTCCAAAGGTCCATTCTGCTCTTGATCTCTCTGCACAGACTGCTAATTAGTGCTAATTGTGTTTTTAGTGATGTGGACTTGAATCTCAGTAGAGATTTGCTCTTCTGTTGATTTGTATTTATGTATTTATTCATTCATTTTTAAAGAAAGCAAAGTACTTAAAAAGTTCAGTTAATTTATTGAGCATCAAAGGTGCTGGGCCCTTGGAGTCTATGCCTTTTCAAATAGCATCCATAGTGTTCTGTTACGTATTTGCTTTACTGTATGAAAAGGTAAGTGAAATAACTACAGCTTTCATCTACCCATCCCATAGGTTGCCTGTATCATTTCATTAACTGCTAGGCTCTTACCCTATGTAGTCTAGCCACTGAAGGGGAGAGGAGTATGTCTCACACATCATACCAGTAGGGCAAAAATGCTTAAACAGCCATAAAATACTACAGTATTCAGTTGCAATGGTGCAAAAGGATCCAGCATGCAGTAGAGTTACTGAAGTGTTTTGTGCTGTTACGGCAGTAATTTATTTTTAATAAGGGAGTGTATACCCTGTTACAGAGGCTGCTTATCTCTAATGTCTTTTCCTGATACTCAGCCAGTGGTGCCAAGGTTGACTTTTAACCAGAGATCATATCCAAAGGGGAAAACACCATTTTTAGTTCCCTTAGATCAAATCAGGTGCTTCTCCACAAAGCTCATTCCATTGGTCCTTTCTTAAACCTGAGTCAGACTAATATCTGTATTTGAAGGACAGAGTCTAATTATAGATTAAAGAGGCAAACGGCAGCTCCAGAATTATTATTCGTCTGTAATGTTTCTTTCGTCTCCCTCCACAAATGCAGAGCCTTAATTATTTAGCAGATTAGTCTTTCTGTATAATGACCTGGCACAAGCTTCAAACGGAGAGTTTAAATTGATTTTCTCCCATTATATTTGCCTTGCAAGCTGATTAGTAACTACTAAGCTAATTTTTTGGTGAATAAAATTATTGGTTCCGAGATGAAATTACTCAGCTATACTTGCTGTTTAAATATGTAGCACCGCAGATAATCTTTAAGTAATACTAGAAGTTGCAGCTCAATTAACTTTTTTTTAAAGACACAGTAAAGAAAATTTTGGTTACAGAGACTTGAGCCACTTAAGCAAGCAAACAATTATATTTAAGTGGGGACAACATAACATTGTGTAATAATACTTAACATGTATTAAACAATTTCACTTGTCTGGTACTTATAAACATTAAACTTCCAGTGTTCCAATACATTGGTTAAATATGCAGTTACAGTTATCTCTATTTTGCATGTGAACAAGACTGAGGAAAGGAAGCTGAGGTCACAGAGGAAGCTGCTGGCACCTAGATGAGAACACTGGCATTCTTGGTTCCCCATGTTCTGCTCGGACAAGGTGGAGCTTGTACTCAGTCCTAAGCTATCAGACCAATTAGTTGCATTTAAAAAAAGGAAACATTTTAGTTTATCAGAAGAGATTTTTGTGGTCATGATCCTGTGAACAGTATGTTTTCCAGGCTTCTGTATCAGTAATACTAGAAACAATGGGTTCAGACTTCAGCAGGGGAAATTTAGGATGGAGATTAGGCATGCCCCACAAGCGTGCATGTGTGGTTTGCGGTTTCCTGTCTGCAGCGCCACAAACCACATGTGCTGCACACGCAGGCGTTTACCATGCTGCTGATTTGCAGCGTGTCACCAAAACCTATGCCAGAAAAAAGCAGGGTGCTGCATGTGGTGGCAGTGTGCGCTGCCCGAAACCAGAGCCTGGCTGGCCAGAGCCACAATCCAGTTGCTGGCCAGGCTCCACATTCTGGGATTGCCACTGCTGGAGCCCCAAGAGGCCCCCAGGACCCCAGGTCAGGTTGTTGGGGCCAGCCCACGAGTGGCATCAGCCTCCCCTACCCAACCTGGGGCAACTTGCGTGCCAGAGTGGGCATGCAGAGACATTCCTACTTCTGGGGATATGCCTTATGAGAATGGTCAGGGATCGAGCAGGCTACCGATAGAAAGTGTAGATTTTCCACATTTGGAAACTTTCAAAAGTAGGTTCGATAAACCCTTGCTTGGGAAATTTTAGGCAAGGACGATCCTGTCTTGAGCAGGAGGCTGGAATAGATGATCTTTTGAGGGGCCTTCCAGCCCTACTTTCTTACAATCCTAATAATGGTGATACAGGGCACATCTGCACGTGCAAACGTTGCTGGATGGATTTACTCCAGAGTAATTTCCTCGAGTAAATCCACCCTGGGCATGTATTTACATGAGCCAATTTGGGAACTGACTTGCTGCTCCTGGGCAGCAGTCTGCTCCCACCTCCTCCAGCCCACCACTGGCCTCCTGAAGCAGCCAGGGGGAGCTCTAGGCTCCCCCTGGGTGCCTGACCAAGGGCTGGCAGAGAGCATGGGGCCAGGAAACAGCTGTCTCCTTGCATGGGTTGAGAGATTGCTCCCTGTCCCCAGGACCTGCCTGCTGCCAGGATGGGCTCTGGTGGTGGAGCCCAAGTGGGGACAGTGTCCCTCTGTCCTGACAGCAAGGATCCCCGATCAGGGGTAGGGGGCTTGGAAGAAGCTGTGGGGGAGGGGCAGACCCCCAGCCCCCTCCCCCCATCTGCCAGTGGGGCTGCTAGCAGTGAGCCCTTGTCTGAGACCTGCCCCTCCCCCACAGCTCTTTCCATGCCCTGTGCCTTGATCGCCCAATCAGGACATGGGGCTGGGAAAAATTTCCGGGGCCGGGGTCTGCCCTTGACCAAGATGGTTCCCAGCCAGCCCTGGGCTCAAGGCTGCCCAAAATGGGACAGTGCCCAGCCACCTCCAGGCTGCACGTGCAGATTTCCCTGTGTACCCTGGGGCTGGCAGGGAGCTGTCCCAGTCAGGGACATGTCCAAGCCAGCTCCATGGTACTTATGGAGGGAGCTCCCAGTCCCTGCTCTGTGATGGCGGAGCAGGGCCTGGAAGCTCCCTGCTGCAGGGTCAGGGGGACATTGTTCCCACCTGGGCTCTGGGGCAGAGCCTGCCCCAGCAGCAGGCTGCTCTCAGGGTCAGGGAGCAATCTTCCATCCCCAGCTGACCGGGAGCAAATTTGTTGCTGGCCAGCCGTCTACACGTGCCGTACTGAGCAGTAATTACTTGGCATTTAATTTGCTACTTGCCTTTGCAGGTAGCAGATGAACTGCTGAGTAAAGCAAATTTACTGTGCAGTAAGAGTCAAACACAGACACTTACTGTACAGTAAAGTGTCCCATTTAGATGTGGCCACAGTCACTTAGAGGTGCTCAGGATCAGATGGAATAAGGTCTCCCTGCTTTTTGCAGGATGAATGACAAACTAAAGTCAAATAAATCACCTGGTTTAAGAAGACTTACTGAATTTCTATGTTAGTTCAGCACCTCCAAAGCTATAACAGGGCAGTAACAACTGACATTTCCCCTAGACCTTCTCTATTAAACTCCAAATGCAAAGAAACAAAAGCTCCAGGATATTGTATGCAAATATAGTCAGAGCTTGAAAAAATAATTTTAAAAACTGAAGACATGATAAAGGCTAGGGACAGAAATTACACACAAACTGTTACAAGTGATCAGAAAACAGTTCAAATCTCTAACACAACAGAAGTTCAGTGCATGTAAACCACTCCCGGAATAGCCCAGACTGGTTTAAGATAAACCTGGATGGATTTAGTATCAGACTTAACTGATTTAGGTTAAATTGGTTTACTGAACTTCTGTCCCAGATCCCCTCCAGACTCAAGTTAATTCACAGTCCCCCAGCATCCCAGGATGTTTTGCACCTCCCCTGCAAACCGCCTCTCACAGGGTGGGTGTGCTAGCCTTGGCCTAAGCTGTCTGCTCTAGCCAAGCAGGGAGGTGTGCTTCTGGCCTGGGCCACTGGAGGCATATGGCTGCATTTCCAGAATCAAAATGAATGCCCGTTCACTTGCTTATCAGTTTGAGCTACACAGCTTAGATTAACCTGCAAAGATTGAATTGATTCAGCTTCAGGCTCTTTGATTTAGCCTAAAAGATGGTTGTGGGGTGGAGGCCCCTTAGTGAGTTTTCAAATCGGTGGGGTCATCTCTGAAAGAGTAAAGGCAGGGTAGGGCCTGCCTGTCTTATGTGCGGAAGGGCTATGCTGGCAAAGCCTTGCTTGCAGTGTCACACTAACATTGCTCTCTTGTTTCTAGTTTGGGAGGTAGGCTGTGCACATTCAGCAGAGCGAGTCTCAGCCGTGGATAGACCTACTGTTAAACTGTTGTGCAGTACTCATGCTCTCAAACTAATCAGCTCAACTTGAGCCAGTTTCTACTCCCAATTTCTAAAGTCAAGATAAGTGTGATCCAGATGCCTGGTTTTTCCCACAGCCAGTATAAGCCATCAGTGGAACAGGATAGCTAGGACACTTGGTGCAGCCTGCCTAAAGTGGCATCAGCAATTCTGGCACCTGCACATTAATTATTGAGTAAACCACACTCTGGAAAGGAGTGGGCACAAAGCAGCGTAGCTTTCCTGTTTGTTGTTTTAAACAGCCTAAGTAGAAAGCCAGCTTATTATGCTGCAAATTGTCAGTTAAGAGAAAATGGAGCCTTTCCTTCTCCAAGCTGGTACTGTGGTGCTAAGGGGGCGCGGGGGGACCCAGGTGTCAGTGTTGACTGTGTGGAGTTTTATGACATGTTTCATAGTTTACAGCAGCAACAGAAAAAAAAATATACTGGACTATTTAGAAGGTTAAACTGCAAGGAACAAGGCTGTCTGGTAGAGGATGTGTTTGGAGGCTGGGGACATACAGAAGTAGACTCCACCCCAGACAGGCACCCAGCAAAATTTGCATTCACTAAATCAGAGAGTATAAATAAGATAATAGCTCCAAAGTGATTTAGATACCTCATCAAATCCCCCTGCTTCCAGCAATCACAAATAAAACCTGGATTAGATAAATGTGGCTGCTTAGGTCTGTATTGTTCTGTGACATTTGGGGCCATGGGAATTTATAGCTCACTTTAAATTCACTCGTGCATTTTGGAAGCAAGGAGAAAAGGACTTTCATTGATAAGCACATTCTCGGAGTATTTCTACAAATGGGAGTTTGTCAGGGATGGTCTTTGAATGTTTGCATATTTCTTTGTTCTATTAATTTCCCTTTTCTCCCCATCATCTTGTTGTTTGATACTCTTGGAAAAAAAATGTTTTTCCAAGAATATCAGAGTTCAAAGGTTAGTGAGGATAGACCAGCTCTAACAACATTAGCTATATTATTATCTATTATGGTCTCTGTATTCGCAGAGATCTTCTCCTGTGCTGTTGGAAAAATGAGTGTGGCCAATGGCAGTTGCTAAGTAGCATGTGGTGGAGTGAATGTCTACCTGGTAGGTTTGTAAATATTTTCTTTTTAACTTCCATAACGTTTGTTTTTCTTTGAGGTCCAGTTTTTCTCCTGGAACAAAATCCCAGTATTTTAAAGCACAGTCTGAAAAAAAAAAAAAAAATCACTTGAACATCAAATACTTTAGAAGCAAAAGACTTGGTGTAAAATTTTCAAAAGGACTTAGATGGTAAGATCTTAGGTAGCTTTGAGGTGTCTGAAGTTGCAAGTAAATATCTATTTAGTGGCATTTTCGAAAGTACTTGGATGCCAAATTCCCAAGGAAAATTTCACAAAACATCTATCTGTAGATTTAGGCACCTTAAATACCGTAAAAATTTTATCCTAGGAACCCAAGTTGCTTGGGTTCCTCAGGAAAGTTTACCTTTTTGCAAAATTCAGTGGATGTGTATTGGCAGTAAATGGGAAATGCTGGGTTGGCATCAACTTTTTCCTTAAGGCCCATGCGAACAAACAAACTTTCTCATGGTTAGAAATTGTCAGCACCATACTCATTCATAGTCTAAAAGACTTTTCCTGTGGTCATTTATGTAACAGAGAATGCACTAAACCCCCTCCAAAACCTAGGTGGAACAGATATCAGCAGCAAAGACCAAGAGCTTTCTGCTGTGCAGCCAAACATCTGCTTTCACAGGGTTATAGTTATAGCTAGTTATAGTCTTCACTGTTACTCCTGAGAGAACTGTCATTGCTAAATGATCTCAGTGTCAGGTTATGAGTTAGCAGGTGCAAACTAGCAATAAGGCTGGAGTGATGAGGACTTGAGGGGAGTTAATATGAAGCTGAAGGCTGGGCATGTTTATGCCAGATATAAAGTTTCTGTTTTTATAATAAAATATTACCTCACTTCTTTATGCAGTTGAATAATTATTCCAGGTGCTGCAGTGCATGCTCACCACCTGGTGCTGAAATTTCATATGCTGTTACTTTTTGCTACCAAAAAATAGCTGTGAAAAATAATCTGTGGAGGTTAGTTGCCAGCCTGGCTAAGGAGGTCCTGGCCTTCTAGCCCAAACGAGGGGCAAAACCCATGTGCCAAGTACAAGAAATGAAGCACAGAGCTTGTGGAGAGATCTATTATTGAGTAACCGGCTTCCTTTAGCTTAAATTTCTCAGTGTCTAGATTCAGCTTTGGGGATGCAGCTAAATAGCAGGACAGGTAGGAGAACGGCTAGCTTTTGAGGAACAGAGAAAGAGGTGTGGGATTCTTGGACCTTACTAGGGCCAGACCTAGTTGGGGAAATTTGATAACAAAGGAGCAAGAGCAAAGATGCCTAGGAGAAAATCCTCAGTGGCATACATTGTGTGTATGTGTGTGCTTGCATCCAGGCAAGGAAATTGCAGGCAAAACATAGTAGTTGTAGGAGCAAATCAGGTGGTTACAGCTATAACTACTGAGATTTGTGACTACAATTCACTTTAGAAATAGGAAGCCCCAGCTTCAGCCTCGCTGTCAGTGAAATGTTTTAACCACCTGTCTTGGAAAACATGGCATTTGGGATGGATCACAGCATGAAATGATCTAGTCAGCACCGTGGATAGAGCTTCACGCAGCAATTCCATAAAGCGTGACTTGATTTGTGAGCTCTCTCATACTGGATAGATCGAATCATTCTCTACCAGGTGGGGCTGGGAATGGCTGCAGTGGAGACGTGCTCTCTTAGTTTTGAATATAAGAGGATTCTTTAAAGACGTGTAGACTCTTTCCTTGCATGCACTTGCTAAAATTTAACATGTCAGGTGGGTATGTGAGACTCACAGGGAAGAGAGACCTATACTTATTTATTTAGTAGGTTTATACTTCCCAAAAAAGGCTTAGGACAGCTTACAGAAAAAAGCAAAATAGGTTATAAAAGCAGATAGAATCATTGGCTGGCTGAGAATAACAGAGGGAAATAAAAGAACAATTGAAGAAATTGGAGTTTGCACATTGAGTGTAATTTTTAGGGTGTAGCTTTTTGGAATTTCCTCCTGGTATTGAAGAGAGAGGAGTTTCCTCCTGTTTTTATTCCAACATTTTCTGAATTGGAGCCTCTCTTTTTTTTTATTCAGCTATGATTCACCTGGCTTAATACCAGCAATAAATGTTGAGCCCCAGATGGAGAAAAAGCACTGAGCCAGACCATCCAGCTGGTATTGCAGTTTCTCGAGGGCATTAACAGGAACCAAGTGTCAGGCGCCAAGGCTTAGCTTGGAGGAGAGATTTGTTTCTCTTGTTTTTGCCTGCCCTGCAATGGCCCTTGGGACTCTTGACAAACTTGGAATTCAGAGATGGAAAAAGTCAGCTCTGCATAAAAGACAGGATGTGCCAACTCATGTGATGTTCCCTTCTTGGTTGGACAATGCAGCAGTTAGTAGTGTTCACTATTTGTTTTCCTCTTACTGTGCGGGAGGGGATTCACTTTTGAAGGAAATAATTGTTTTATGGAGCTCAGCAGAGAGCTGATTCTTTCCATGGCAGCTTCCCTGTCTTCATCAGACTGCGAAACAAAAGTGTCATGCTTCAGAGGGAAGGAATCTAGAACAGCAGAGAAACTTACTTGCTTTTAATTAGGTCCCACAGGATACTGAGTTTCTTCATGGGGAAAAGATCAGGAAGGAGCCAGTAAAAATGGGGAAGAGGGATCCCTATAGCTGCTTTCAGCCAGGTGTCCTACTCAGATAAAGGGAACAGTGGTAGGTGAACACATACCAGGCTCCAGCCACAGGATTGAAAGTATGAAATATTCCCGGTGGCGTTTTTAAAGAAGTTAGTTACAAAGTAGCAGGTAAGTTCTGCTTGCCTCAGGAGTCGCACTGAGCTCTGAGCTGAGCCTCGTCGCACTGAGCTGTGTTGTATACATAATGAAATGGGACAGGGTAAAGGGCCACTGGGTCCGATCCTTGCTAAGGAAGAGCAAGGGGGTCTCCCTTCTGCTTTTAGCAACCAGTTGGCCGTTGACCAGGTCTAGACAACACCAAAGTTAGGGGAGGTTGGGGTCTTGATCTAAACCTTGTCATCTAGACTGAGCGCTCAAGAACAACAAAAGAACCCAGCAACCCCCCTCCCCCCCAAACCCTTATGTAACTGTGAAACCAGAATCTGTAGAAGAGATCCCTTTAGGTTTTGAGCTGGGGAGGAGAATGTTGGTGAACAATCAATGAGCAATTGTAGACGACAGACTATTACTACACAAAGGGTGTGTCCACGCAAGATGCTTTACTGCACAGTAGACTAACTGTGCAGTAAAGCATCACCGTCTACACATGCTCACCATTTACTGTGCAGTAAATTTAGTTTACTGTACAGTTAGCTACTGCCTGTAACTACAGTAGATACTGCATGGTAAATACAGTACCTGTACTGCCTGTAAATACAGTAGATGGTACATGTGTAAATGCTGACCAGGAACAAATTAGGTCCCACTCAGCCCCAAAACCATGGGGTCACTGGGGACAGGGAACTCCCCTGGACCTGGCACTGCTCAGCTCCTGGCTCTGTGCCTGACCTCTGTCCTCGTGCTGCTCGGCTCCCAGCTCCTCACAGGATTTCCCAGAGCAGCCAGGGGCTGGTTGGGAACTGCCCCAGAAATGGGATAGCTGCTGGTCATCTCCGGCTGCATGGGGAAACCCCACTGGGCACCTGGCTTGTCCCCATGTGCATGGGGCTGGGAGAGCTCTGCAGCAGCAGCTGCCTCCAGGCTCTGTGCACATCAGGCCCTTGCTGTGCACAGGACTTCTGATGTGCACAGTGCCAGGAAACAGCTGCTTCTGCAGCCAGCAGAGCCCTTCTGGCCCCATGTGCATGGAGACCAGCCCCCGTGCTCCCTGTTGGTCCCCAGGCTAGCACTCCAATGGACCCTCGAGCTCCCCCTGGCTGCTGTAGGGAGCTCTGTGCCCGGCTGCTCCTGTTGGGAGCAGATTTGTTCCCAACAGGGAGCACATATAGAAATGCTCCCAGGGAAAGCTTACTGCGCAATACTGCACAGTTAACATTAATAGCATGTGTAGATGCACCCAAAGAGAGATATTTAGTCATGTTCATCTGAAGTTGATCAGAAAACAGGGTAAAGATAGACTAATTGAATCAGAGATGCATAAGCTTTCATTAGCAAGTACTTAATTCATCAGATGCTATGATGAATAATAGTATGAGCTGCATCTGATGAAATGAATTCTTGTTCACAAAAGCTTGTGCAGCTTTAATACTGCATGGTGCTGCCTGATTGCAAACTCTGCTTTGTGACAGTGGACTGCAGACCCAGAGGTGGTGCACCACGAGGGACTGCATGGCACCAGTGGGAATGTTTGGAGAATCCTGCAATCTGGTCTGTGCACTGGCACATCAGAGGGCTGGTGACATGCAGGGGCACTGAGCAAAGGGAAACAGCAGTGAGAAGGGACTAGTGGGTTTGATTTGGGAAAAGGGTTAGGCTGAATCCTGGCAGTGCTATCTGGGATTTGTCAGTACAGCTTTCACAGATAGTGTTGGAGATCTTTGCTTGGGTTTTTGGACTGGACACAGCCCAGAAGCACAGAAGGTAGGGAGTCGCTTTGTACAGGCCTCTGCAGGGATGACCTAGGGAGCACATGTACATCTCTTCCATATCTAGCTGTCTTGATTCTTTGTTAAACTTTTACTGCCATCTGGTGACTCTTGTTGTGGGGCGGGGAAAGAACAGTTAAAATAAGTTATTTACTGTCTCAGCAAGTTGCCTATTTCCTCTCTTTTTCCCCTTCTGGGTCCCTCTGTATTGCATTTGCCCCACTCATTCTTCTAGTTACCCATCTGTCCGTGCAAACAGCAGAAACAAAGCCAAACCTGGTCAATTTATACCAGAGCTCACAGCATGACTGATTTTTAAAAGAAACCCAGCCCCATCAAGATCACATTATAACCCATGTATGCTCTCTCTCACCACCAGAATATAAACCAAGCTACATCCGGAATCGTTCTGTCCGCTCCGTGTCCGTTGAGCTGAATGGAGAGGCTTATAATTTGGGTTTGGAGGATGGGTACCAGCCTGTCTTCCCAAGGAATATCACAAAAAGGCACAAACTCCAGAAGGATGTGGCACGAGAAGAGGAAGACAAGGACATTGGGGAATACAGTGGCACAGGAGGCCTTACAGAGTACACAGCCCCTAATTTAATCAAAGTGACACACAGGTGAGTGTGCAAGGCATGCCTCATGGGGCAAGTTGGGTAAATACCAGAGCCTTTCTTTGGATGAGCAAATATCTGGATTCCCATACCTTTGGTCACTGGCTCCCTGATCTGGCAAAGAAGACTAGAAGCCTGGACTGAGTTTAGCAATGGTCCTGCAGCAGCCAGCCGGATGAGAGAATTGAAGGGGTATTTCCAAAGTTCTGAATGTTGCCTGATCTTTGTTCCCTCTGAAGTCCAAGCCTAAACTAAAATCAAAGACAATCCCACCACAAATGTATGTTTAGGTCTGTCTTTCTCCTTTCTCATCCTCACCCACAGTAGCTTGAGCTTTTCACTAGATGATGTCATCACACAAAAGGGATGTCTGGCTGCAGAAGACCTAATGCAGTGTTCTGTAGTGGGAACCCACCTCTCATTCAGCCATCAGTGGCCAACCTGGGTCACCCATCAGTCATGACAGGCCAGGTTTCTGTTTGCATTAATAATGCACATGTATTTATGTGAAAATAAGGTAAAAATGCACCCATGAAAATCTCAGTATCTAGTGGTACACCCATCTGTCTAGGTTTACTCTGGAGACTGTAACTGGGACAAGGGCCTAAGTCAGCACAACTGATTGCGACTTGTCCTTTCCTTTTTTATGTCCTTGTGACAAGGTATTTAGCAGAATGCACAGATATCTGACAGGCTGTGTGACCTCTTGGGCTGTCAACCCAAGTCCCATTGCTACTTGTTGCAAGAAGAAAATCAGAATCCTAAGGAAAGAAACTGCCGCTTGTACCTCCGTTTGGCCAGTGTTAGGAATAGGGCAGACATATTTCAGCCTGAAAAAGAGAAGGCTAAAAGGGGACTTGGCAGCAGTTTACCACTACATCAGGGGAGTACATCAAGGACTCAGTGAACAACTGTTCCCCAGGCGCCATTGGGGAAAACTAGGAGTAATGGCCACAAACTCGTGTAAGACTGTTTGAGGCTCAATGTTATGAAAAACTTCTTCACAGTCAGGGTTTTCAGACTGTAGAATAAGCTCCCTCCAGAGGTGATTCAATCACCTACCCTGGAAATCTTCAAGAGGAGACTAGACCGTCACCTTGCTGGGGGCACCTGACCCCCCGTTATCTTTTCTGCGTGGTGCAGAGGGCTGGACCCGATGATCTTCCGAGGTCCCTTCCGGCCCTGCAATCTGTGAATCTGTTGGAGGAAGTATGTCCAGCCCTGCAATCTGTGAATCTATTAATCTCTTTTGGAGGAAGTGTGTCCAGCCCTTTTCTGCCAGAGAAGCAGCAGCGGTATTGTGACGGCCTTTATAACAGAGGTGAAGGAATCCTCAGAGCTCTAATGCCATGGGAAAGCTAAAACTCTTGTTCTGTGTATATAAAAACCAGGGAGGGACTAACGAACTATTTGCAGCTAAAAACCCATTCAATTAGCCAAGTAGTGTGTTTTTCTCATGGATTATATGCAGATACATCAGTTATTAATTTGAGCCAATTCCCTGTTGCTGAAGAGTTATTTGACTTCAGGTCCTGTGTACAAAGCTGGAATCCTCCACAGTGGAGTTGCTTCCTCCTCACCAGCTGAGGGCTTTTCTCTAAGTCCTCTCTCCTCGGCCTCCACAGCCCTTACTGTGTCACTGGTCTGCAGAAGCAGACTCCGTTGATCCTGCTGCCTGGCTGGGTGGCTCCCAAACTCCCACAACGCACTTCCAGGAGCGCTGTGCGGACACTTCTGCACATATGTATCTTTGTGGAGTCTCATCACTTCATTGGCCACAAAGAGACTTGGGCACAAGCAGTCACTCTCAGTGGAACATGAATAAAAGAGGTTATAAAAGTCACAGGAGCAAATTCACAGCTTGCAGCCCGGCAGGTACTTGCAAGCACCTTTCTGTAGTCTTTGCTGAGCTCCAGGAAACTTAGGGTAAAATTTTCAAAAAAGAGCAAGTCTGAATCTAAAGAAGACTTTAAAGCTTAAATCTCATTAGAATAAACAGTGGAATTTAAAGCACGTTGAAAGTGGGAGTTAGGATCCTAAATCAGCTAGGTGTGTTTGAAAAATGTTATCCCAGTGCAAGAAGTTGCATTAGTTTAATTTCCTTTGAAGCCTAACATGTCTTTCTATCCCTTCTCTTTCTCTCTCCCACAGAGATCAGATGGTATTAAATTATTCTGAGAAGTATTTAAAGCTTAAGTGAACATGTTTTTTTTCTCCACGCCTGATGAATAACTGAGTACTGTGCACCACAATTTAAGGGCAGAAATGGGAAACAGGCAGCATGTAATAGTTTACAGGGACACCTTCCAATTAATTTTGCCTTTGGTACAAATATGCCATGACAACTAAAAACCAAACTTCTCCCTCAGTCCGGAATCTGTTATTTTATTTTGTTGAACTAGCACCGGCTGCTTTCTATAGCTGTGGGGCTCAGTCTCAGAGGCACCTCACATCTCCAGGAATGGTGTTATCAGAAACAGATGTTCCCATTGCTGGCTCTTGCATGCAATATAATAAACTGTTATTCTCCCTTGGGCAGATGCTACATCCTGGAGAATGATACTGTTCAGTGTGACACAGATCTATACAAGTCACTGCAGGCTTGGAAAGACCATAAACTTCATATTGACCATGAGGTCAGTGATTTTTATCAGTCATGTGCATGCTGCATGATGATGTTTATGTTTAATCTTTCCACTTGGGAATTGAATTAGCTTTGCTTGGAATTGTGGAAATGAGAGAGATGGAAGAAAAGTTGTCCTGTAAAGGTCTGCCTCCAGGAGCTATGCATTTGCCCTGTCCAAGGCCAATATGGCCATCAACTAAGCAAGTTGTTGCTGATATTTGGAGAAAGAAAATACCTTGATTTTCCTATGGCTCTAAGGTCAAGTTTCTATCTTAAGTGGCCAGCAGAAGCAAACTGTGCAATCCAGGTTTGCCCTTGGCTTTTAGGATCAGTTACAGCAGTTTCAGACCTAGACATAGCCAAGGAAAATGTATGCAAGAGCAAGATAAAGGTGGGGAGGGAAAAATCCTGTGGACACAGGGTGAGAGGGAGAGGACAGGAACACAAGTGAACCATCCAACAACTCTTTCTTTATTTCCCTGTGCATTTTTTTTATTAGATTGAAACGCTGCAAAATAAAATAAAAAACCTAAGGGAGGTGAGAGGTCATCTGAAGAAAAAGCGACCAGAGGAATGTGATTGTAACAAGATAAGGTATGCGCTGTAATGATATGCAACTATCATTGATTTAAGTCTTGACAGAAGGGGTCAGAATCTCTTTCACTGGAGCTAACAGTGAATAGACTGTGGCTTCACTAACCAGGTAAATGCAATACCTTGGGTGTATCGCAGCTGGCAGGGCTCTTCTGTGAGAGTTGGGTGGCTACACAGAGGAAAATCCTTTTAATCCAGAGCTCCAAATCCAGTGTCCTTAGTTCAGCTGCTGTACCCATGCGGTCTTCCTACTACCACCTAAAATAATCAAGCTAATTCCTGGAGAAGCTTATTATTAAAATGGATGATTATAAAGATGAGTGGCAATAAATCTTTCTGTGAAGTGCTGGGTCTTCTCTGTGGCCTTTTGTCCTTCTCTGCCAGCAGTTGTGCTGTTAGACTGGCATTGTCCTGCCTGTAATGAAACAGTTCTGCACTGCAAGAAAAGTGGCAGAATTCAGGCATTTCTGCTTTTCTTGAGAGCAGAAGGGACTATGTAACAAATGGAGCCAGAAGCTTTTTCTTTAAACATGCTTTCCATCAAGGGAAATGGCCAGTAGACTGTGATATCACATTATCTGCTTTTAATAAGAGTAGTGCACAAGTGGAATAATGGAGAAGTTGGGAGAGAGAGATTTCTCCCCATTCAGCTTAATCGAGGCCAGAATCTTCCATTTCAGAACAGGCAGTGCTCTGTGATGAAACGATTAGCAGTTGCTGGCCGGAAGAAGAAGGTATTTTCCAGTTTGTAGGTAGCAGTTGTAACTCTACAGCCAGCAATGATGTAAATGTACCAATTTTTTTCTTCCTGATGCTGCTCATTATGAATTCTAAATGCAATAGTGTAATGTCCAAGTAGTGATTGTGCATCATGACACCGGCACAGTTGGTTTCTAATGTACCCAAAGGGTGCATTTACTACACGTGCTCTAGAATACAGTTGTTACTGCACAGTCCGGATGCCACACAGGTATTTTCCCACGCTACTGCACAGTGGCAATGAGCTGCTGCGCAGTAGCTTGTTGCTATTGCACAGTAGAGTCAGCATCACAGTTTGTGCCCACCGATGCTGTGTTGCCATAGCAACAAGCTACAGCGACGTAGCGTCTCCTGCTAGACGCACCCAAAGACTTGCGGAAGGAATGTAAGCTAGCCCCCAAATTGCACAGGAAGACTACTTAAGGAATGCACCTGGAAACCTCTTCACAGATTCAGCCAAGCTTTTGCTCAGCACATTTGGAAGATTTGGATAATCTTCCAAAAGCACATGTTTAAGTGCTTGAATAAAATTTACCTCCAAGAATGCTGCTTAGAAAAATGACTTGTGTGCCAGGAGCACTGAGCATTGCTGCTGAGTCTGACAGTGATCCAGAGGTTGCCATGAGAATGCCACAGATGCAGCGGTTAGTAGAATGTGTGCTCGGCAGAGCAGATGGAGTGTCCAGCATCCATAGATAAATTAGACAGCAGCACCACCTGCCTTTAAACACTAGCTGTTAAACAGGGTTTTAAATGGGAAAGTGCTGTGAAAAAGCATGCATCAGTGTGGCGTAAAGTAGGAAGCTAAATTAATGCTAAGTATTGAACGAGGTCTGAGTGTATATAACGCAGTGGTATAGTTCTATGGGGTGCAAATACTGCATATAATATTTTCAAGGGTACAGCATGCAAGTCCCATGAAGCTTATGTAACCATATTAATCACTGCTTTCAAAAAGTAAAGCTTTTAAAAGTAGTGTTAAGAACAAATTTTGCTGTAACTAAGAACAGAGAGATGAGATTATGTGAATATTAAATATTTTGGTCTGCACACCTCTGCTTGTGCATGCTTATATGTATATATAACCTTAGTCATGTGACTGATCCTTTAGAAAGGGATGGGCAAAATGCAGCCCACAGGCTGGATCTGGCTCTAACTGATTGGATCTGGCCTGCAGGTAAACACCTGCCAATTGAGTGCATCTGGGCCACAGCTGCCCCTGCAGCTCTCTGCTTGGGGCTGAGCCTGGTCCACTCCCACCCAAGGCAGCCTACGCCACGCTCCCACCACCCCAGCCAGCATGTGCAGCTTCCCAGCAGGACTGCTCCTAGTGCAGCTGCAGCCTCCCAGGTACTGCTCAGCTCCATCTGCCTCTAGTGGCTCCTTCTTCTCCTCCTGCCTCTGCTGTACTGCTCCAGGTTGGCGGGAAGCTGCAGCTGGTAGCTTCTGCCCAGTACACAGGGTTTCAGCTCCGACTCCTGGCCACCTTCCACTCGCTCTACCTGCCTAGTGCAATGAGCAACCACCCGTGGCAGCCAAGCAGGTGGAAGGCAAGCTGGAGCCCCGTGTACTGGGGCAAGAGCTGCCCAACTGCAGCTCCCCCCACCGCCACCTGGCTGGGCATGTGCCAGGTGTGTGTCCCAATGGTTGCCGCCCTTACCTGCTGCCTGGAGTGGCAAAGGAGGGGCAGGAGGAGGAGGAGCCACTGGAGGAGGGGGGACCCACACCGGGAGCAACCCAGCTGGGAAGCAGTAGAGGTTGCCTCAGGCAGGAGCAGACAGGGCTCAGCCCCATGCAGTGCTGCAGAAGTAGTCTTGGGCCAGATGGGCAGACTGCACCTGCAGTGCACCAGCAAGCTCTGCTGCATGAGCCCTCTGGCTTCCCTCACCCTGGCCGGCTCCTGGGACCTGGTATGTGGTGAGTGCCCCACACACGCACAATATACAAGAATACGACTTTGTTTTGAGCTACTATGCAATTGTCTCTGTATATACTACTCAAAAGACATAAATCAGGACAAAAATTATTTTTTAAACTAAAATTAAAATATGTTATAGTAGATGTTTGATTTTTAGTATCAGATTTGTTTTTTAATTATAGGTTGTTAAAATGATATCTTGGGAAAGATTTTATGTGTGTGGCCCTAGACATCACACCAAAACTCATTAAGTGGCTTTTGAGCCAAAACAAGTGTCCACCCCTGCTTTAGCAGTTAATGAGATTACTCAGGGTTAAAGTTACAAATTTCATAGACATTAGGGCTGGAAAGAACCTCGGGAGATCATCGAGTCCAGCCCCCTGCCCAAAGGGCAGGAAGTCAGCTGGGGTCATAGGATCCCAGCAAGATAAGCATCCAATTTAC
>NW_017728922.1:3042281-3103046 GCF_001723895.1 Crocodylus porosus
TACATCCTTCAGGGCTTGCCTCCTTTGGAGTTGTTCCTGAAATGTGTATATATGGAGTTAGTTAGGATAACTATTCCTTTTTAAATTAATTCCACTTAAGTAGGATATGAATTTTAAAAGCATAAATGCATTTTAAAGCTATACCTGCAGGAGTAAAATAATGTGACAGAGGAATTCCATAGCAATGGTTATAGGTTTAAAATAGGATTCCTCCCTATACTCTAGAGTAAAATATTCCCGCCTTCCCTCCTACAGATTTCATAGATTTCATAGACATTAGGGCTGGAAGGGACCTCGGGAGATCATCGAGTCCAGCCCCCTGCCCAAAGGGCTTGCAGGAGTTTGTGACCATTCGACCTCGTCATCCCTTGGGGCGCTCTGGTGAACAGACGTTCCCCCAGATCCTGGTGTTCACCCCCAGGTGAAATATGAGAGGTGTTTGTAGAATTGTAATTATGGTTGTATTTACTGATTAATAAATTAGGTACACACCACACGTATACATGCTAGTTATTTGAAAATCCTACTGCCGTGTTATGTAAAACTTATTGCCCCTATGATATTCACAGTTATTTTACCATTTCTTTAGTAAGTACATTGCTTTGCTTTATTTTCTTTTTGCCTTTTGAAGAGAATGTCAGAGCCTGCAGGAGCTGCCTGAATTCAGTCTGCTGGACTATATAGATTAAATTGCAGTAGTCCAGAGGTGTCAAACATACAACCCGCAGAGTCCCATAATGCATCCCTCAATACTGCCCTGTTGACCGACATGCTACACTGGATCAGCTTCTCTGTGCCAGGAACATGTGCTGCCCATGGCACTTAGTGGAGCCGGTTGCCAAGCTGTAGCTGGGCCCTGGGCTGCGTTGCTCACGGTGCTCACTGGGGCTGGTTCTGGCCTGTGCCACACGTGGTGCCTGCTCAGGTTGGCAGGTGCCATGTGCGCTAGCTCAGGCATGTGGGTGGGGGTCCGCTGGCCTGGTCCTGCCCATGGACCAACCCCGCACCACTCATCCAGCCTGCGGGGCCAGTGAGTTTGACACCGCTGCAGTGCTCTTCCAGGGTTGCGTGGTTGCTACAGCAAGGAGCAACATTAGCCACAGAGTGGTTTAATTAATTGAGCTTTTCTTGTTTGGGCTGGGTGGGATGCCTGGTTGGTTGCTTGGTTTAATTTTGCAAACTATGTCTAGAAGAACTGTAAGAATGTCCCTCCAAATCTGAATAGCCTTAGCTTTTATAATAACATCAGCAGGAGTCTCTAACGTGAGACCTAAAAAGTCAAGTGACCTGTTTAAACCTCAGCACAAACTGGTCAGTAGCCTGCTTAGGACATAACTCTTCAAAATATGTTAGATACTGGAACAACCAGCACATTGTTGCAATAATATCATGTATTGGTTCTTGAGACATTTCTCACCAACAGCAACACAAGAGACATCTTCAGAGTAAATATGCAACACAATTTATGGAAAGTACTAAACATTAAGTGCTAAGATCTAAATTACTCCATAATAAATCTAGTAGTCTTATCTGCCATATGTACAAGTTTGGCTTTTGTACGCATACAGTAACTAATGTTGAAATGGTACCCACTGAAATTACAGCTGTGGCTGAACCTTGCAGTACACAACAGTTACCACTAGATAACACTATCTTCCTATGATTATGAAAGGCTTGCTCAAGAGGCTGAGGTCTTAGACATGTATGATTCTTTTCACTTGGGGGTCTACACTTGCAGATCACTTAATCTGCACATTTTAAGTGAATAATTCAGAGGAGACATTGTTTTGTAGAGCAGATCACGTTTTATCTGAATCCAGTCTGCAAGTACTGTATAAACAAAAATAACCTTCATCTTGTTGCTGAGTGTAAATGTGTGTTTTTCTCCCCCCAGTTACCATTCCAAACACAAAGGCAAACTGAGGCACAAAGGGTCTAGTCTCCATCCTTTCAAGTAAGTGTGAACCTGCTTTTTGATGAAGAAATGCAAGGTAGTAACAGGTTAAACTTTGGTGTAGACATGCTGGTTAAAAAACTAAGCAATAATACCACATCATTCCTACATTTAAAAAAAATCTGGATCTAGAGGAGGAGCAGCTGTGAAGAGAGTGGGAGTCAGTATATTCTGCACTCTAGTCTCAGGTTTGAGAAGTCCCAGGGCTCTAGCTGAGACTTTAGGCGAGTCAGGGAACTTCTCTGTCTCCATTTCCTCTTTGTAGAAGGGAGTAAGGGAACCTACACATCTCATTTGAGTTACGGCAAGGATTGCCATTTGTTCTGAACAAGGAAAGGGCTGTAATTGTATAGCATCATCTTGGCAGGGCCTCTTATGTGGAAGGCTGTTTCTTTAAAACAGGAACCAGTTTTTCTTCTAGCTTCTGAAAAAAGCCAGTCATTTTATGAGCAACATCCAAGCCTTCATTTTGTCAGCACACCAGTTTCCCTAGGCGGATTATTGCAACTGTCCTTGTCTGTGCCACAGGAAAGCCCTGCAGGAGAAGGACAGGCTGTGGCTGCTGAGAGAGCAGAGGCGGAAGAAGAAGCTGCGCAAACTGCTGAAAAGGATCAAGAACAACGACACGTGCAGCATGCCCGGCCTGACCTGCTTCACCCATGACAATCAGCATTGGCAGACGGCCCCCTTGTGGACGTGTAAGGACCACATCAGCCGCACCGCGACCAGGGGGCGATGTCCTGTGCTCTTCTCCTTAGCATTAGTCCTAGAGGGGACAGTTTGATAACATGCAGTCCGCTGACTAAGGCGACAGGAGTTTCTTCATAACACACAGCAGTGTGTTTACCTTCGCTATTACTAGTACCCCAGGAGCACTTTCTTTCTGAGCAGGGGCTGTTGAAAAGGGGGTTACAAGTAGAGACCGCAAACAATGTGATGATTAAAAGTAACAGGTATTTTTTGTATGAAGACCTTTCTAGCTTAGCACTCAGGTCTGCTCTAAGACATGCAGGGAAGCCACTCGCTCTGTAATGACATTTGATGTACTAAGCTGATGAAGTGTTTACATTAGAGCAGCATACCTAACCCTTAGGAAACGAGGCAGATGCCAGCCTGTCATCTGGAGGCTTGCTTTTCTAGGCTTTAGGGAGCTCTGGGAACATTGCACAAAGAAGAGCAAGTGGCTGCTAATGGAAGGATTTTGCTTGGTTTTGATTGCCTCGTCTATTAAGCTATACTATTGGTGAGAAGCTGAGTTGCTCAAATCAAGCCTGTCTCTTTTCAGAGGGTGACTGGTGCCACTAGTTAAATGTAGAGACCACCTGTGGTCTCTTTCTGAGACTATCAAGTAATGATTCCAGTGAGGCATAACTAGGGATACCCTCTGATTTTACCAAATTTATGTTTATGCTTATACAAATGTGAGGAGGCTCGGAGGAGAGAGTGCTGCTAAACTGACCAAAGCTCCAGGTGACTTGTGCTTTACCTGCAGTGTGATAGGCAGGCAGCCACTGTGTTAAATACAATATCTCTGCTACACTATGTAAGACTAAAGACAACACCTTCAGCTGTGATTCACTACGGGGTGAGGGGGATGTACACTGGAGAACATGGTGTCCCATACAGCAAGTAACTGTTAGGGTAAATCGGAGGTGAGATAGTAGGACAGGAAGGCAAATTCATGCTACCTTTGATCTAGCAAGCCTGTGTTAGTGTGGCAGTGAAGATGCAATAACATGGACGTCAGCCTGGACTTGCAGCTAAAGTGCAGGCCCACTGGGGACATAAAAGGCTGCTAGTGCATGCTGCCATGTCTTCTCTGCTATGGTTACACCTACTAGCTTGATCAGTGCTAATATGGGTTAGCCTACCCTTGATGTAATTACCACTTTCATTTTTTTGTACATATACGGTAGATGGGTTATAAGAAGATTTAAAGTCAGTCAGTCTAGAAGGGATCACAAAAGCTTGTCTAGTCCATCCCTCTGACCCGAGTCAGTTATGCCAAGGCAGATTTTTCCTGTTCATGGGAAAAGGCAGGGATATAATATAAACTATTTTCCCAGGATGGGGAAAATTAGGGAAACTGTTCACCCAGGGACTGGCATGGTAGATTTTATTCATCAGGCTGTGTTCATGCCCTACAAGATCGAGTATCTGTTCACTGACAAAACACTTTAACACTGAGTTAAGTTGCCTGATAGTATCTTTGGTTCTATAATTTCTGGTGGTCAGTGATACCTTAACTGCCTGTGGAGCTGACACTAGCTCTTAGAAAGTACCTCCATATACTGCAGATGTGTCCACCATTGGGCATTAGCTGTATTGAGTAGTAGAGCCATCATTGAGTTATGAGTTGCTTGGAGAAGAGGTGCCCAAGTCCCTCCCCTTGCTGCTTTCTCCTCTGAGTGGTGTACCTCTTTCATTTGGTAGCAGTATAAATTGAGAGCCTGGTGTGCCTCATTGCAGCAATGAGTTCTCCAGGATACAGCAGGGCACAGCAGACATCTTTCCAGAAGGATTGTCACCGAAATGTAGCCAAGGGATTTAAGTGAAGGTGTTGTGTTAAATGGCATTCTGCATGTAAAGGTGGAGGTATTGTAAACAGGGCAAAGCAGCTGCATACTTTCTAGGTGTATTGGTGTTTCTGTTGAGTATGCAAAGTATTCTAGAGCAGGCGCTGGTACAGCTCACCAAGACCCAAGCTTGCCATAAGCAAAGAGAAGCCAATGGATTCTGTCCTGCAGTGGTCATGTGGCAGTCTGCACAGGGCACTGCTGCAATAAGCTTGAAACAGTCATTGTTCAGAGGGCAGAGCTAAGTTCATATTAGCATGTGCTCTAATTCTGTATTTCCTGCCTTTCAGGGCTTTGAATTCTAGGTGAACATAAGGTATTGTCAGGTGGCCTCGATGCTGTGCCACCCTGCTTCAGGAAGATCTCCTGAGCTATGTCCTTGGCCAGCTCAGTCCACTGACCTCCAGTTCTACCCTGGATACTCAGTAGCTTGCCTGGAGGACACCCATGGTGCTCCTAGATCTCCCTGCTGACAATTCCTTATCAGCCCACTGCAGGGCAAGGACCCCATCACCCCTACCCCTTCCCAATTCCCTGCCCTGTGCATGTGTCAAGAATATGGGCCCTTTCTAAATTACTTATGGTAATTTGGACTATATTTCTCTGACTGAGGCAGAGAATAACATGGCCCTTGATCATTCTCAAATCAATGCTATAGGTAGAATTTAAACTGATAGCACTTGGGTGTAGCTCTGGTTTGACAGACAGTCTATTCCTTTGAGTCATCCAGGTTCTATAAAGCCAGGGTCTCTGGGAAGTCACCTTCTGCACTGGAGTCTGTTTGGTTTGTGCAAATTGAGAGTGCCTTTCCTTTAAATCGCAGTCAATGTTTCTTCTCTAAAGTAGCTTCAGTGGCCAGACGCAATTAAGTGTTGTGCAACTGAGCAGGTGGGGGACAGTCAGAGCCATGGTTTGAGTTGTGTATGCAACAATATTAGTATAACCCATGGTCCTTGCACTATTTTTAGGGGGCAACTTGAAGCCTAGTTTAAGGAAGCCCTTTAAAATTCAAACTTAGATTACTAACCCCAACCAAAGAAGTGCAGCATATTCCAAGAAAGTCCAAGTAAGCCACTGTTAAAGTACCTAATGGTCCTTCATGAGCAACTATGTAGTACTTTACTGAAGTTCTAGCAATATAATGAAGTACAGGCCTAGCAATAGCCAGTTGCACCATTATGTCTTTAAGTGTCTAAAACCTTTCATTTGCAGTGGGTCCTTTCTGTGCCTGTACCAGTGCCAACAACAACACATACTGGTGTATGAGGACAATCAATGAGACACACAACTTCCTGTTTTGTGAATTTGCTACTGGTTTCCTGGAGTATTTTGATCTCAACACTGACCCATATCAGGTACCTGTTAAGGAACAGAATTGTAAACACCAAAAACATGCCCATTATTTTCTTCTGCATGAAGAAATGATCTAATGTTTCAATGCTAAATAAATTGTCTTTCATTAACTAGACAATATACATTGAAAGAAGATACCTGGTATAAACTAACAAGATGATAGAATATATTGACCTTATTAAGAGCTACTAAACTGGCAGAAAAGCAGGCAGTTTGTGGATGCTGGCTCTGTCACTCGATCCCTGGCCATAGCTCACCTATAGGAATTCATGGTTTGATCTTATTACAGAGGCCTTCATTCCACATTGATGCAAACCCCTATGCTACACTGGTCTAACCATAATTCACACCCAGGCACTTTACCCTGGAGCAAAGCATCTCTGCTATTTAATATAGGTATGACTGCAGAGGAGATAAGCAAAGTGAATGTGAATTATGTCAATGCAAAGTACAACTTGGACTGATACAGCATACCTACCCTTATGGTTGCTAGTGTAGCTAAAAACATCCAACAGGTTGCATTTGTGGCCTAGTTTGTAGACATACACAGATTTCCCCTATCTTGCTTCCTTTAATAATGATGTTCCTCAGGTCTCCTAAACCAGCAGTGGCCAACCTATGGCACATAAGGCACAGGTGGCACAGGCAGCTTGTGTGGTACATGGCAGAATAGAGAAGCAGCAGGGAGAAGTGGCAGAAAGGACAAGCAGCAAAAACCAGAGCAACAGAGGCGGCAGGGGAAGGGGATCAGAGTGCCACTTGTGGAAGATGTGGGACTTAGCTTGTGGCAGCACCTGCGAAAAAGGTTGGCTCCCACTGTCCTAACAATTAATCTTCTATTCATTCCCAGCTGATTAATGCAGTGAACACACTAGATAGAGATGTTCTTAACCAACTGCATATCCAACTCATGGAGCTAAGAAGCTGCAGAGGGTATAAACAGTGCAACCCGAGAACTAGGAATATGGACCTGGGTAAGGACCCCTTCTACTCAACTCAAAATCCCAAAAGGGAAAGAGGTTTCTATGTAAATCTTACAAAAAATGTAATGGATTTTTGATAATAGCTCAAAAATAGTGTCTTGCTTTTTGAAAACTGTTCAAAGTTCACAGCCAAATGCATCACCATGCAAAATTTCTACTTGTCCATTTGAAGAATTCCCATTTCTCAATATTGTCGAAAAATGTAAGTCTACTACTTTGCTTTGTAGAAGACTAGGAAAGTAAAAGGTGGGAGGGGAGTTTGGGGAGAAGAAACTGAACAAACAGCAAAAGAGTACAACTTGGAGAAGTTGAAAATGCAGTTATGCTTTGAACTATTAAAACTGGCTTGTAGAGTTTAAAACTGGCTTGCTGGTTTAAAATAATCAGTGGAAGACTGCCTCTTCCACTCTGGCTGCTGATCCTGGGGGAGCAGGCTGGATCTTACTCCCCAGAATCCTCTGCTGGAAAAAATCTGGGTCTAAACTAGCACCGTGACCAGATCTTGCTGGTTAGTTGGAGGACAGCCCTGCCAGCAATTCCAGTGCTTGTTCTGCCCAGAAGTTATGATGCAAAAGAAATGAAATGCCTGCAATAATTGCCAATTGCTCTGAAAATCACTGTTGCCACAGATGGGCAAGGTATATTGTACAGAAGTAAGATTACACAAGAAAGGTCATACAAGAAAAAGTAAATATTGGGTTTGGAGACAAGAATTCATTCAAGAGAATTAAAACAGAAAAACCTCACTGTGCTTTTCTTTCATCAGTTTTAGAGATTTCATCAAGTGTTATCCTCAGGCAGCAGCCCTGCCCCCTGTTGTCAGATCATACCAGCTCTCCTCAGCTGCTATACTAGACATTTGCTTTCAAGACCAGGGGTTCCTAGACAAAATTTCTCCTTTAAAAAGGCACCTCTCAAATAACTTAACTTAACATCTCCCCAATTCCTTGTTCAGATCTGAGGGAGCATGTGTATTATACAGATTATTTCTTTCACCCAAAATGCTATGACAAGCTTGGTATCCATCCTAATTCCAAATTACATTTAAGACGGCAAAATGACTAAGGTTGTTGTTTGTAGCCGTGTTGGTCTAAGGACATAGGCAGACCAGGTTCTTTGGGTAGATGTGCTGTCTTTTATTAGGCCAACTAAGAAGTTGGAAAAATTGTTCTTTGCAAGCTTTTGGGCACAAATGTCCAAAAGCTTGCAAAGAACAATTTTTCCAACTTCTTAGTTGGTCTAATGAAGCTCTTTGGGTAGATGTGTTATCTTTTATCAGGCAAATTCCCACGAACCTAATCAGATTTCCATTAGCCATTCTGCAATTCAAGGGAGACAGAATAGCCTGAAAGGCCCAGGGGGAGGGACTTGGGGGTAGCTTGATTGTAGGCTGCCCTTCATGCCACTGCCCCTCAATGCTGATTGGTGGAGAGGCCCCAGCAGGTGGAGGAGGGACTAGGAGGCAGCTGCCATCTTGTCTGTTGTCCTTCACGCTACCCTGCCAGCTGGTGCCTTCCCCTTCTAGCTGCTCCTGGGGAGCCAGCATTTTATTTATTTTGTTGATTTTGTGGCTTTCACAAAATCTGCATATGGGGGCAGCCTTGATAGTAAACCTTAATTGCTTTATTCCCCATTAACTAGAAAATCTTAAAATAAATCTTAAAAATCTTAAAATAAATAATTGTACCCTTTTCCTGAGGCTGTACTTTGGTACCATATATAGAGCTGGTCACACACTTTCCAGTGGAACATCCTTCTGGTAGAAAGCACTGATTAGTCATTAACTAACTCTTCTTGGGCCCATCCTAATTTCCATAAAACCAGCATTGAGGCTTTTTGGGAAACATTCCACATGTATCCAAAATGAAATACAGTAGAAATATTCCCTGGTTTTAAAATAATGTTTAGAAATATTTAGAAAATAGTCCCTGGTGTGTAGAATTAAAATTACTTGGTGTAAATTAAATACACTATTTTGGTCACGATGCAGAAAATCTAGATCCTTATTGAAATGGAGTAAGAAAGGTGCTGTTTGTGATTAATGATGGCATATGATAGTATTTGTAGTAACACAAACTAGCTGGAATTATGTACTAAGTTGCTCATAAAGTGGCTTGCGAATTACTAGATAAAAAAATTGACAGCTAAAATTTGATTTTTTTTCACTGTGCCTTACTAGATTCCTTATTCTCTTACTGCCACCAGTTGATAACATTATTATTTTTTCCTTATTTAGGGCTTAAAGATGGAAGCTACGAGCAATACAGGTACATTTAAAAAATGTAGTTGAAGGTGGGATTTCAGTAATCATTGAGACCAAGCAATGTGAAGCTTGGGGGTGGCAAAGAAAGAGGTTAGAACCACTGTCAGGAACACCTTGGATGAATCTGAAAGCTCTTCATCCGTGTTAATAATTTCCTTGCGTGTTCCTGCTTGACTGCTAGAAAGTTCTTTTCCTTGTAATCAAAATTCAGACTAAAATATTTTTCTTTCCTTGTGTTAGATTTTAGTATAAGTGGTTTTCTTGGTGACGGTTAATTGTTTTTCTCATTTTGCTGTTTGAAAATTAGGCAGTTTCAGCGTCGAAAGTGGCCAGAAATGAAAAGACCGTCATCTTCCAAGTCACTGTGAGTTGGAAGTCTCTTCATGACATCAACTTGACATTACTTTTTTTGTTGTCTCTCTTTGCATGCAGCATCTGTTTAGTCTGAGTCTGTTCTCAGTTGAGTCTAGCCTCATCTTCTACACTTTTAATTAAAAATTCCTCTTAATGATGCAAGGAAGAGAGTAATGTAGGTCTATCAATTACAACTGATCTTGTATTCAACCAGGACAGAGTCTAACATTGCTGCAGCTGAGAAAATTAAAAATTCAAACTGGCTCCATATCTTATTCATTTTCTTTGCTTGAAATGAAGGCTCAAAACTCTCACTGGTATTAGCAGCATAACAGCACCCTTGAAAGGAGACAGCAACTAATTCAGTGCAACTTTGAGTTTCGTACCTGACCTGCTCAGCATGTTATTTAAGGTGCTGGTTTCAATCTTTACTTTAAGACACTGAGAAGCCAGTGAAGACTACAGCTGTAAAATGGTCCCCATGAGAAATGTCATTAACAAGGATCTCCCACAAGTTCCTAAACGGCTTCAATTTGTCACTCCAACTAGTAGTAAAGCACAGTGGAATATTTCTGGTCTTGAAGTGACACGCATTTAGTTTGGCATTAGAAGTGCTCCATTTCAGATAAAAGAATGCAGCCTTAAGGCCAAATATAGGTGAAAGATGTTCCTTAGTTACAGCTGCCTCATAGGCATTAGCAGCAAAGATCATGTGAAACCCAAGCAACCAAAGATTGAGTTAAAGCATTTAAAACGCATTAGAAGTATTCCTTATTCACTGTACTAATGACATACTTCTCAACCTGTCAGAGCCTAGACATGGGACAAAGAGCCTAAGAAATCATTCAGTCAGGAACCTAAACAGTATAGGGCTCCTTTGTGAACATGGACAGCTATTCAGTTTCTATGACTTAATTCCCAGTCTTTTAAAAAAAAATGGGCACAGCAGCACACTTTTTTTTTTTTTTTTATCCCTTTAGGAGAATGTTGAAGATAATTTAATAATTATGAGGCTCTAAACATAAGATGTTAGGGGGCTATTCAAGTACCTTAAATTGAGGTAGTGTAAAGTACTTTACCCTTAATTTCATGATTTTATTACTGATACAAATAACTTCCAACCACCAAAATGGGGGAGGGGAGAAAAATTAGGTTTAGAATAAAAATAAGTAACAGAGTATATATATGGTACCTCTACTAAAAATTGTTGCCTTAAAGTAATTTAGCTAAAGCAATTAAGGCGAAGTATAATACTGGGGCTCTCAATCACAACTAACGCATGCAATTTTAACCCATTAATAGTTGTTCGTGTTAATTTTTTTTTTTTTTAAGTGCGTAAAAATTGCACAGATGATTTTGGAGCCTGTGCCTGGGCTCAGCTCCTCTGCTGTCACTGCCACCTCTGGGCTGCCCTGCAGGGCAATGGTGGCAGTGCAGAGGACCACAGGGCAGCCTGGGTGCAGGCTCCAGCAGGGGATGGGGCGGGGGGGTCACACAGACACAGACATGCAGCTGCAGCCTACAGGCAGCCCGGAACACAGCCTGGCAGTGTGGGGAGCAGCACCCAGTAGGCAAGTCTGTGAAAGGAGGAGGGGCATGGGGAAGGGAAGGGGCATGAGTGGGAGCAGATCGAGCCCCACACAGTGAGGGAGGGAGCAGGGCAGAGGCAGGGTCTGCCCCCCCCCTCACTCCCAACCCCCTAGCCCCCCAGCCCTGCTGCTGCCCCTCATTCCTGACCCACAGTACCACACATCCCCTGCCAGAACTGCCCTCCACCCCCTACCCCCAGCTACAAACCTCACACACTCCCCCACACTTTCACAAATTTCCCTCCACACCCCCAACCATACAAAGTACCTGCATAATTTTGCATAACTGAGTTTTTAGCTGTGCTATTATACTTGTGATTAATTGCTACTAATTTTTATTTGCACAACTAATAACAATCAAATCAAATAGTCTGACAGCCCTATACCATACAGATTATATATTCTTTTTAGGCCTCACTTTAAGAAGCTGAGACCTCTTTCGAGCAAATCCACTTTGTGACAACATGGTGAATTTTTTTGTTTGTTTGTTTTGTTTTGTTTTTTTTATAGGTATATAGGTAGTCCACAATTACATGTCAACTGTTTCTTTCTTGCATGGCACTAGTTAAAAGCAATTTACATTTTCAGTTACCTTACACTAACTTGTGTTTATTTTTTTTTTTAAAGAGGACAACTGTGGGAAGGATGGGAGGGCTAACCTCCTGCAACTGTTGGACCTCAGTGAGGATACAAAACTGGCCAGAACTTGAATCCTTGTACAGACTAAATGAAAGTGTGTATAATTTCAGAAGGAATTTTAACATTAGCCTGGAAGACTGGATGAACTTTAGGGCTGAGGTAGCTAGAACGTTTGCACTGTTGAGTGATTTAAAAAGATGCAGTGATTTTGGGGGGAACTACTTTCAGGAATACAGAAAACTTTTTGAAAGCCACTGTTGCACCTGGTTTTACTTTGGATTATAACCTCACCTGCTTCACAAAACATTTTACTTCAAAAAAACACCACTATGGCTGTTCAAGGAATTGATGGAAGAAATAATGAGGCTGTGCTCCCAAGAGGACTGACATCCCAAAGGGCAACTCACACACAGAGTAATATCAGTGGAAGCAAATTGAAAACCTCTCTCTCTCCCCAGCTACATCTTCAAAAATCATTAGAAAAAACTAAGCCAAGTATAACCGAAAAGCAAGATTTAACACACACAGACACTTCTGCTTTCAAGGCAAAGCAAGTACAAAAGATGGCAGTGGACAAGAACAATTTAGCAATTCAGGAATTCATAGGAACAGCATTAAAAGGTTCTCAACACCATGATACTCCTCAAGTTCTCTTTCAAGAATATTATTTTAGCTCACTGTCCATGCATCCGTCCTATTGCCACCTCAAGCAAAAATAAGAGAAAATCTCAACTAATAAGCCAGATGGGGTTCTGTAAATACTTATTAATGTCCTGTTCAAAAGAAATTCCTTCAAGTTGTGAAGAATTTTGTTAATAAAAAGTGTGGAATGCCCAAATATAATTTCTCAAAATGTCACCTTGTTTACTTGTTAATATTGCATAAGACATTTCAGAATTTATCCATTTTTAAAAGCACTGCCAAAATGCAGTTAATGTATGTCTTGAATTTTAATGAAATCAGATTTGTATGAAGTCTTTTTACGTGGAAGATTATATTGTATGTTCAAAACCAAAACAGTTTCTTTGAGAGAGCACATTTGCTTAGTAGCATAACTTTTACATTTGTAAAAAAGAACAAAAAAAGTTATTCTCTCTTGTGGCCAATAAAAAAAACCCAACAAAACTAGTTATAGCTCAGTGTACAGAAAATAAGAACTTCTGAATGACTTAAATGTTTATAATCTACTTTAAATATTAGGCAAGAGTTGCCACTGTCATTCGATTAAATGTATAAAGAGCATATTTGAGTATTTCCATAAAAAATATAATACCAGTTGGTACAATGAGTTCCTTAGAAGCATGAAAGAAGAGATTAGTTATGCTGATTTGCTAAAGACTAGCATGCTTTAAAAATCACATGGTGCTCAAAAAGGAAATGCTGCTTGTTGAATTTAGAAAGTCAAGTTGTAGACTAGGCCTGTGCAAAGCGGCAAGTACTCGGATTTGGCCGATTCAGAGATTCGGTACCGATTCAGAGATATGGCCATAAACTAAACAGGCAGCAGTCCTTGAGGATACTGGACACAGCTGCCTCCAGCTGGTAAGTCAGTTATGGTGGGCAGATGGGGTCAGTTATGGGGGCATTGGGGGGATGCAGATCAACACCCCCCCAGTGATGGAGGGAGTAGAGCTGGGATAAGTTGCCCAGCTGGGGCAAGGGGACTCTGGGAGTGGGGCTTCTGTCACACTGTGCCACTGCATGCCCCCAGTCCAGGAGGGCATGGGAGCAGGTGTGTGCCCCTGGATCTGCATGGGGTGGGGTGGGCTGGACTGGGCTGCACTCCAGGCTAGCCCCAGCCACCTGCTGCTGAGCTGCACTCTGCAGGATGGGTGGAGCCAAGGCTGTGCTCCAGGTGCTTAACCCCAGCTGCAGCCCAGAGCGCAGCCCTGCAGAGCACAGCAGAGCAAGGTATAGGGTGGGGCTGCAGCCACCCTAATATTCCCCATAGCCCCTGCCACCAGATCTGCTCCGATCTAGGTGCACGTGCCCACCCCATGCCCTGCCACTGCTCACCCAGCAGGGGCAAAGCTGTGTCTTGTCTGGGAGATGCAGGAAGACTGGGCCAGTGGAGGGAGGGCATAGCCTCCACTCCCACCACCTTCCACTGCCCATCCAGAGTGCAGCCCAGCCCAGCAGATCCAAGGGGACATGCCTACTCCCATGCCCTCGGACTGGCAGCGTGCAGTGGCAGGAGTCCCCCTCTCCGAGTCCTGTGCCACCCCCACCCTGGCTTGGCAGCCCCAGCCCATCCCTCCCTTGCTGTGGGGGTGTCGATATGCCACTCCCCCATTCCCCTTCCCTCCCCACTCTCCCACAACAGACTTACCAGCTGGAAGCAGCTGTGTCTAGTGTCCTCAGAGTGCTGCCTGTTTAGTCTGGTTGAATCTCCGACTCTGTGCCAAAATTTCTAATTCGGAGGCTTTCAATTAGATTCAGAGCTTTTAATGGGTCTCCCGGTTCAATTCAGAGATTTGGATGCTGAATCGGGACGAACCTCCTCCGAAAAGAATTTGCTACTGAAGCTTTGCGCAGCCCTATTGTAGACTTTCAGAAAGAAAAGAGTGTCAAGAGATCTCTTTAGCAATTATTTTGAGAGCTGTGCTTATACTTTAGGAAGTGAAGATTTAAAATGGACGACTCTACCAACTGTGGCCTTGACTACAAAACAGCAAGTGACAGATTTTTCCAAAACATTTGTAGATCTGGATCTGCAAACATACAAAATTAGCTAACTTTTTATTACCACCCTTTTCACTTTTGTACTTTAAAACATTTTAAAAGAAAAACAATGAGCTGGGGACACAGACCTTTGGCACCATTCTCTCCCCCTCCTTCCAATAGTCTTGAATGTGAAATCAAAGAAAACTAATCTTAAAAGTGGCACTGTGATCTTTTGCTGTAGCTTTCAAGTAAAACTAGGAAAAGTAACTTTGTTTTAAACTAGTGCTTAGATGCATCTACACGTGACACCTTAATGAGCATTAGCCTAAATTAATGCACATTAAGGGTGTACGTCTACATGTGCATGCCCTTAATGCACATTAAAAATGGAGAAGGTAGGCACAAATAGTTAACATGCATTAATGCTGTGTTTGTGGAGCAACTTGGAACTAACTTTAGTCTTAAGTCAGTCCACACACAGCATTAATGCGCTTTAACATCTGCATGCATAGAAGCCTGCCTAAACCCACTTAATGCACATTAAGCTAATACGCATTAAATTTAGGCATGCTTAAATGCATGTGTAGACACATCCAATGTCATATGAAATCAGATTTAATGTACCATCCCAAACTGTCCTGTAAAGTTTTACATTTCGAAGACAATCTGACAACGGGTTGGAAATGCAATCCCACTCGTTACAACTTCAGTGGGCTCAATGGGGGGGGGGGGGAATCTGGCAGCAGAAATGTATGTTTTTGTGCTTTCCACCTCTGAAAAGATTGTGTATTCATATAAGAATCCTTAAGAACTAGGCATACATAAAATATTTTTACGTACTTTTGTTCTGCCTGCAGGCTTTGTAGGGTGGGGAAAGGCAGAATCCTTTCTGTATGTATGGCCAAGCCATACTTACAAATGCTGCTCCATAGCAGATAGAATTCTCCACATATTACTACAGCGACTCCTACTGTCAACATATATCCAAAACATTCAGTTGTTACCATGTGAATCTTTATGAGGTCAGACTATGCCTCCCTCTTTTGTCCTGTTCCACAAAATGTTCATTATGCCAAGACACTCCTGTCCCAAAAGATAAGTTACATATAAGCAAGTATATTCCCTTCCCTCTTCCTCCTTTGAGGGGACCAGTCGGCATAAAAGCACTACTTCAAAAGCTCACTAGGCCATTATTCGTTCTATTTATTGTATAAGCAACTTCCCATTTCCACACCCTGGCTAATCCTCTCAAGTCACTGTTGATACTACTTTAGGTTTTGTGCCGTCTCAGGAAACCAAAAATTCAATGCCCAGGTCCATCCTCTCACAAGTATGATATTACCGTATTTTGTTTCAGGACTGGATATAATTTTGTTTGGAGGAGAACTGCTACGTTGCTAGTCTTTATAGGATATAAACAGCATCCATCCATGAACATCCATAAGGCATTAAACAGTTAAATGTAGTAAGTCACCAATTTCTGGTTTTAAATAGAAACCTTTATTTACATTATTATTAACATTGAAACACAAATATCAGAAGAGCAGTAATACCTTACAACCAACCCTTTTATAAATCAGCCCACCTGTTTTTTGCAATGTAAAGATGCAGATAATTTCTAGCAATACTTAATGTAAACTAAATTTAAATGCAATTCTCAATACTGTATGCCTTTGCCTGAGAATTTAAAAAAAAAATATTGCTCTCAGAATTACATGATTTCATAAATGCTGTATCATTCTGACAATCTGCATTTAAATCCAAAATAAAATGTGCGTGCTAATTGGTAAAACATTCAAATAGTTTTTTCTTATAACTGAACACAAATACTCTTGATTTTTTTTTAAACCACAAAATTAGAATAAGACTGGATAAAAGCAATTAAAGTTTATGAATTTTATAAAACATCGTTGATATAATCAAAAGGAAAAAACTGATAGGCATGTAGCAAGACTTTCTGCTATGCAGCGTGAGCAGGAGATGGTTGTAGTATCAAAACTGGTCTCTTATTGTTGAAAATAAGTTATACAGCTTTTCTTTAAATGTTCAGAAAACTATGCTGTAGAAGAAAACAGCTGGAGACACCAAACTCAAACATATTGTATGGATCATTTTGTTTATGGCTGTAAATACACTTTTCAATCTCGATGTTTTATTTAGAATCAGTGTTGCTATGAAAGGTCTCAATAATGCTAATTCAGAAGTTTAAAAAGGCTTTATTTTTTTATCAAGTTCGATCTAAAACAAAATCTTTGGATTCAGCAAAAAGTAGATATTGGAAAAATTCAACATTCTAAAAGTGGATGAGGAAACGAGGATCCTTGCAACATCCGTCAGGTACCACGTTTTAGAAGTATAAATAGAATCACTCAAAAAAAAAAAAAAGTTAAAAGGGGCACAATGTATACAGTATCACATATCTTAAAGATGTTACCTAGTCAACGCACTCAGGGTTTGCAGTTTCCATCAATATAATGATGAATGAAAAAAAGGTAAAGATTGTTCTATTCTGACTTCATTAAAAAAGCAAAAGAATAATTGCCTTTCAACTCCAGTGGGTTGCACCGACTCTACCAGTAAGCAAAAAACAAATAAAAGAGGAGGATGGAGGGAAAGATGGCACGGAGGGAACAATTCCTAAGGCCTTTAAATATCACGCGTTACAACACAGGTGACCCAGACTAAGGGCCTGAAACAACTTAAATTTTCTCCAAATGTATATTCTCAGTGCCAGTTGCAGAGACTGGATTCCATAAGGAATAGATTCTTATATTCTACATGACCTGTGGAAGCTACAGGACTGCAGCTGCATCTTCGGGATGAATGTTTGTTTGCACTGAAAATTATTTCCATTAAAATGGAAGATCATGGAAGTTCATTCAAGTTTCTGCAAAACAAAACATGACTTCAACTTACAGTACCAAGAAGAAAGTCAAAAACACTGATTTTCATTCACTCAGGAGAAGTTCAGGTTTTTTTCCTTTACACAGTGAACAGCAGAACATAAAGCACCATGTCTTAAAAATTTCTGGTTCACCTCCTTCAGGAAGTCACCAGTTGAATCATTGTTGTATCTGTTAAAACTGGAAAAACTGCAGTAGGACCTTTGCTTTTATAGAATCAAAAACCAAAAAACCTGCCAACAAATCGGATGAAGAGATTTGTAACCAAACACTTGCGAATACTGATATTTGTTTATAAAATACATTCATTACTAATAGAAAAAAAAAAATCAATGAGGTGCAGACATTATTTAAAAATGTGGCTTAATATCTTTCTCAAAGACTTTCTGGATGTCATGCAACAACTAAAATATATTTTTGCCATAAAATGTGATGGTGGAAAAATAATAAAATTCTTCACAACAGACCAACTTCTTTAGAAGAACATTTAGGGTTCCAATTAACAAAATAGCCTACAGTACAGATTTATTAACTAAAAAGGCAACATTACACACGCATATGCACGCACGCATATGCACGCACACATGTGCGCACACAAAAACTGTTGTGACAAGTCATGACAATTTAAAATCCAGAGAGTTGTTTTGTCCAATCGCCCTATGTAAAAAAGAAATGTAACAAAGTGCTCACTTAAAAGTAAAGAAAGCGTTAACCAACTGCTTAACCCTAAGCAAAGGCTCTTTTTTAAAAGCTATATATGTTAAGGATGTAAAATAAATGAAGCATCAAGGACCAAAGAAGGAAAATATTTGAGCTAGTCACCCACTCCAGGTCATTAAATTAAAAAAAAAAAAAGTTAGAAGGTCTTCTAATTGGACCTCAACTAAGCTGAGTTTACAGAAATCAACTTTGTTAAATATTTAGCTTCACAAACTCTGCAAAAATGAGTTAGTGACCTACAAAAGTCATACATATAATACAATATCTTAAAGATCATATTTACAAAATTTATTCACAAAAAAAAGACTGCAAAATTCTGATTCAGACTGCAGTGCCTTGCCTTGAGTTTTCTGAAGTTCATTTTTAAAAAGATGAAAGATTATTGCTCTAATTTCCGTAAACAGAAAACATTAATTTTGCAGTCTTTTCGATTAACAATTCTTAAAAGATTGCGTTTAAGAACAAGAGTACACCCTAACCTCATATTTATTAAATCCTTATCAAAGATATTGCATTAATCCATTACATAGCCTTTTATAAAGTGCACTCAACTGCACATCAATATGTAAATATTAGTCGCAATTGTGTTTAAATAATTTTAATTTATTTTCTGTAACCCCTTGCCATCAACAGAAAAGATTTTGGAACATTATGGGCCAATTCATTTTGTATTGCCACTTTGCTTGGGGAAATCCTGACTCCTGGGGGTAAAGAGGTTAAAAGCAGCATTTATATTCAGGAATTAATACAAGAGTCAAGGCTAGGAACTACATTCTCTGTCAGATATTCTTACTAGAGAAATCAGAATTCTTATGCACCATGACCTTCTCCAGGCACTTTGGTCTGCCTGTAGTTAAAGGGCTTTGGATAGCTACAGTAAATAGAAGTGGTATAATAAGGAGTCTACCCCACCATATTTACTAAAATGCCATTTCCAAATTCACATTTCTAGAGGCAGAGTGCCAAAAATATTTATTTATGACCATTGTTTTATACACCACCATATACAGTAATACAGAGACTCTGCTACTACTAAAAAAAGGTTTTTGCGTAAAGTCACTTCGGACATCTTGGTGATCAGCTGAAAAAAAACAAACAGTTATTTCCATAAGGCCAGTACTAGTTGCCATGAGGAATGCGTTGCTTTTCTTTATAATACTAGTGCATTGTTAATGTTGCGCATTCTCATTCGGAGATTGTGGTTTTCAATGTCAACAGTATTTCTGCGAGGAAAAAAAAAACAGAACAAATATCAGGAAAACGGTTGCTGAAAAATCCCCACGCAGTGCGTTCTGAACATGAAAGAATGCAAGGCAGTCAGTTTGTACTGGAGAAAAATATCCTTCGCTGGCTTCTCTCACAAATATCAGCACTGGACAGAGGTTTCATCTTCAAAATGCTTTACAAGCATGAACAGCTAAACTCTGATAAGACAGAGTTTTTACATAATCATGTATTGAATTCTGCACTCTTGAAAATTAATTCCAGTAAGAAATCTGTCAACTTTGGTCAGTGGCATCTTCACTCCTACACTGATGCATTATAGCTACGTAGAATTAGAACTGGAGCTACATAGGGCTGGAAGAGACCTCAGCAGGTTATTGGGCCTGTCCCCCAAGTCTGGAGGCAGGGATGCAACCCATCCCTGACAGATGCGTCTGTAAACTGTCCTCCAGTAACTGGATTCAACAGTAACCTGTGCCAATACTTTTCTCTCCCTACAGTTTTTCTTCTTCTACCATTTCATCTAAATATCTCCTGCTGTAAATTAGGCTCGTTTCTTTTTATTCCATCCTTGCTGGACATGGAGAACAATTAAATTGCTAGTCCCTTTATAACAACTTTTTAGATGCGATCACTCTTCTCTATCCCAACCAAAGTCTAATTCTTTCTTCATGGGCCAGGTTTTGAAAACCTTATTTTTGTTGTTCTCCTCTTGGCTCTCCACAATTTATCTGTGTCCTCCTTAAAACATGGTACCCACGACTAAACACTACTCCAGCTGAGACCTCACCAATGAGGAATACAGTGGAATAGCTACCTCCTGCATCTTGTGTATTAACAGGAGTGTCTTCCATCCCAGAAAGTCATTCCATTTTCCAGATACATCGTACTGCTGACTTAATTCAGTGTATGCTTCCCTGCAATCCTCAGGTCCTTTACAGCAGTAACGCTGCCCTCTTAGACAGCTTTTGTTTTTTATTTGCAGATTGATTTCTCCTTCTTAGTTTCTATATATTGCAGCCATCTACTGAATTTGTGACCATCTAATTTTTTTAGATCACTTTGAAGTCTAATCCTCTCCTCCAAAGTGCCTGCAGTCCCTCCCAGCTGTGCGTCATCCACAAATTTGACAAGAGTACGCATTATTCTGTCATCCAACCAGTACTAAAAATACAGAATGGTACTAGATCCAGCACAAGCTCTTTTGGGACCACATTCAATATAACTACTATTTTTCAACCAGTTGTGCTCAAACCTAATAGTAATTTAACATAAGCCACATTTCTCTAGCTTGGTTATGAAAAGTGTCATGCATGACTCTCAAAGATCTTATTAATATCACTTCAACTATTGTCCCACACAACCACTAAACCAATTACCACATTAAAGAAGGGACTTAGATCGGGTCACCTAGACAAGTCCGCGTTGTTCATCATCACTACCTTAATGCCCTTAAAGTGCATACAAACACCAGTATATTTCCATTTGGTTAGGCTGACTGGTCTTCAGTCCCCCAAGTCTTGCTTTTGACCCTCTTTTTAAGGGAAAGAGAAACTAATGTTTGCTTTCCTACCATCTTGTTGTGAATATTACATTACGCCAAGCAGCTGGTTATGATTAAGCTTTTTGTGGAAAGTGGAGCTGCCTCCTTTTTATCATCCAGTAGTTGTTCACCTCTTCCATGGAGGTAATAGACAAATTTTCCTTTGCCCTCCCCCACTCCCTTCTCATTGCCTTTTATGTCCTTTGATACCTGACAAAAATCTCAACAGGTACAATTGCTGCTTTCAATTTTTTAGCCTCTAGCACTTCTCCAGCTTTAGCTGCATGGAAGCACTCTTTGTGCATCTCGAGCCATAATCACGCTACTATTTGAAAAATAGCAGTTAATCCACAACGCACTGCCCAGCTTCAGCATTGTTTTAGTGTAATATCAGCAAAGATGGAGAACCTATTGAGGCAAAAATACAACTAGATACACAAACTGCTTGGGGGCCAGGGAGATTAGAACAAGCGTACGCAAGGAAGGAGATACCACATTGCATTAACTGGGGAAGGAGGAAATAGAAAATATAAAAGAATCTTATAACCGTTTAGACTTTTGGGAGTTGACCAGGCCTCTGACTCTCTACAGTTCTATCACCAGGGTGAATCACTGCAATCCTTTTACCTGGTCTGGGCCCATAGGCATCCCTGACATAGGCATGGTATTAAGGTTCATTTGTCCAATATGGCCACCGGTACCATTCATGTGCATCATATTGTAAGTTGCAGGGTTCCCCTGATGGCTAAACTGCTGCTGTGAAAAAGAACTGGAACACAGAAAAAACAATTAATGTTCCATTAGTATTTTATTGCACAACCTTTTACAAGGGACTGGTATAGTATAAAGACAAGAAAGGAGTGAACAAATCCTCCTGCATGTGCAATGGCAAAACTACCAACTTTAATGGAGTTATGATTTCATCCCCACTTCTCTGAAAGATGAGCGCTTCCAGCAATGAGGCCCCTTTGAACCATCTTAAATTATGCTCACCTGCTCCTGGCCATGGTTCCTGATGGCCAGCCCTTCATTTCAGGGGATTGGTACATTGGTGCTGTTTGAGGGTGCTGCATCATGGGATTTTGAGCAGGTCCAATTCTTGAGGACATCATTGGGTTGGGAGGGCTTGACACCCTACTAAATGCAGGATCCGGTTGTTGGTTTATTCCTTTGCAAAACAAAGAATAGACAAGCCACTAATTATCATCTTAAGGAAGTCTAAGTCTCAACTTCTTTCACTGAAGGGAGAAAAAAAAAAATTCAAATACAACATGCGTTTGCAAATTAAAAGGTGATAAATTCTGAAACCTCAGAGATCTAAACAAACGTTTAAGGGCAATACGCTAGTCTACTTTGCCCTACCTTTTGAAATTCACTACCACACTACATTATGCTGAAATGACATTTTATTTTTGCCTAAAATATCATTTGGCAAAATGACAGGGTGGCTTAATCCCTGCCTAATGCCAGAATTTATTCCATAGCAAATAGCTGTTATGAACTATAAAACTTAATTTTATAGTTAATGAGCTATACAAAACAGCAGGAAAAAGGTAACACCTTGGCAACAAAAACTGTCTGTACATCTCACCCAGAGTACAACGTATTTATGAACAAAAAATATTTTCAGTTTTATGCAAGTTTTCATCAACGTTTGGAAGTTTTCTTCCAATACTAGAAAAGTACTAGTGTTTTCTGATAGGAGCTTTTTTATATTTTCCTCACAGCTCATGTATATAAATTAAAATGTCCTCATTAGTATAATTTTACAGCATCATGGATATTCATGAGCCAGATTCTTTTAAACAATGGGTTAACAGTAACTGTAATAATATACATCTCACTGAATCATCATATTAGACGAGTCCACAAAAATCAATCTCAGTATGGTATTGTTTACTGAAAAGAATACTGCAGAATCTACTAAAATTGCTGCAGTGTTTTACAGCAAAAAGATTAGAACATGGATTTAGGATTATGTCTTACATTCACAATGATGACATCTCTATTTCAAAACTGGATTTTGAGGACAGTTGCATGACAGTGACATACAAGTACAACATAAATTCTAATATATTTCCACTGTTTTCTTTGAATGGACTGCTAAATAATAGCTCTATGCTAAGCCAAGTAGAAATGAACCATTCGGATGAAAAAAAAAGTACCAAAACAAGAAAGTGGGAAATCAGAGTAATGGACTGATGCACTAGAAAATGACACAAATTAACTGCATACTGAACAAACAGCAAGTTCCTTAAGAGCTCATTTTACCATGCTTTAGCCTTATATAAAACATTTTAATAAGGTAGTATAGTTTTATGGGATAAATTAATGGTCAAGTCTGAAAAATACTATATGAAAGTTTTAGCCCAAGATATAAATAAGCTACAGTTATGAATGGTCATTTCTACATGCACATCCTTCCTCCTAAAAATCTCTGGACTTAGATTTCCTACTGCCTGCAGGAGTTCAGCCATCCTGCACTTTCTAACTTAGCTCCAGTTAGTAAATGTAGTTTAAGGAATACTGAAGCTGTGATTTAAAAGACAGCAGCCAGAGTAGAAAGCACTGCACAGCAATTGTGGTCACTGGAAAATAACCAAACAAGGAAAATGTGAACGCTTCTGTTTTGAATATTTGATACTGGATTTTCACATAATAGAAACATGTATATAAAATAGAATAGAAATGTGTTTGAGAAATAACCAAATTGCTGTTTTATCGGTGACTGACAAGCAGAGTCAAGAGAATAGCTGAAATGAAAAATGAATTTAAGTTATGGATCAGTAAGTATACAGGTGCCTGCATTCTTAACAGAAAGAACCCTATTTAGTATCATTTAATCATGGGATATGTTCAGGATATGCTTAGTCTTCCATCCCTCCCTTCCCTCCACACAGACACAACCACCTGTCCCAAATCTCAACGTTATCTGGAATATTTAGGTATAGGTAGATACGATCAATAAAAATGAAAAAGGGAATACAGGATGAGTGAGGACAAAGAAGTGAGACATTAGTATTAGTACCGTAATTAGGTGGATATGGGAATTGCTGTGGAGGAACTTGAGCCATCGGGGGACCTGCCAAAGCACTATCCATGCTTCCTGAGGCAGTCACATTTGGTGGGGGACTGAAGGCTTGAGGTTGTTGCTGCTGCTGCTGCTGCTGCTGCATTATCATTGCCATCCTCTGCTGTCTGATATGATGACTTAATAGCTCCCTGTTGCGCTGAGCCATCATCTGAGCATTAAGAAAACCTTGCTGCTATCCCACAAATGAACAAAAAATAGCACGTTAGAAGAGATTTTACACGTAAAATTGAATTCATGCCAACCTTCCACTAATATACAAATGATAAAGAAGAAATGCATTGCAGTATCTTGCTCCTGTTCTTTTCCTATGGGTATACGACCACTGGCAGACTGCATCTGTGGCATAGCCTAATAGAATACAGGTGCTAGTGTTCATAAGTTGGCAATTTCAGAATTATCACAGATAAAGCAAGAATCATTTTTCAGTGCATAAGACAACATCCTAAGGAACCGAGTGAAGGCTTGCATTCTAAAGGGATTTCTGCGAAACATGTTTGTAGCCTGCCAGCTTTCAAGCATTCTGTTTTTTGAAGAGTGAATGTGATAATTACTCACCTGTGGTCCCACTTGTGGCTGCATAACTGGCCTCATCACTGGGGCAACAGTAGCACCTGGATTTTCCATTTTCATCTCAAGTGCTTGACGAGTCTGATTCATAAACTTTGAGAAAGACAGGTTAACAATGTATTAAGCTTTGAGTTCATCAGGTGCTAAATTAAGTTACAGCAAACTCCTTATTGGAAAAAAAAAGTTTCTGAAAACCCATTTTTTAATTTGCATCCAGAAACCACAGTGGTTAGTGGGTTTTTTACTTTGTTAGATACATCTGAAGCACATACTTCTGATCAGGTTTAAAGATGAAGTCCACCCACACAATATATTAAGCAGCCTGGTATTAAATGACCTTCACAAAGTTCTGGTAACAACACTTTATGCAAAGCTTAAACAAACCAATTGCTGATTCTTGTACTGCTTATCCCAAATTATCCAACAACTAGGCTTTAACTTTTTCATCTCTGTTAAAACTATAATAAAAGAAAGTTCGTAACAGCTGCTTCATAAAACCTATAGGTTGATTTAATACTATGACACTGCTCAAGAAGAAAGATTAGGGGTAAGAAGCACTTACTATTATATTCTTTTACATTATACTTAACTCTCCAAACCTCAATGGTCTGATATTCCTTATTATTCAGAACTTGGACATCTGTTCCCCACCCTCTTATGCCTATACCATGATGATAAGAATTCCCTCAATTATCCAGTACTTTCACTATTGAAAATGTATTCGTTTCCTATATAAAAAAGGATATTTATATTTTAGTCAAAACCAAGGGACATCCTTGTGAAAGCAAAACCTTTACCACATTCATAAAATCTATCTCGTTTCTTATAGCATGCCTGTTACCATAGCACCTACAATGGATCAGATTCATATGGAAAACAAAACAGTTTTAGAAACCACTACCAGTTATTTATTTAATGATAATCACATTACATTTGAGTTTTTATTTGTGAGAAAGTCTAGGGTTTTTCAGCAGATTAATTTCCCAATAAGATGAAATACCACATATTTATTAAAAGCAAAATCCAGTAGCATTTACTGTGGCACTCACTTGCAGAAGACATCTCTGTGCCCGACAGCTTAAACAAGACTTAGAACAAAAGCAAGACATTAAACATGGATGTACTGTATATTAAGAATATATTCAACAGTATTTTTTTAAAATAGTAAAAATTTGGAAGGGGTAAGCTCTTATGCTTCAGGGCCTAAACAATCATTTAACTGAAGGGTTTTAGAAAAAAAATAACTCCTCTATAGTTGTCTCCAAAATTTCTTTTCAAAACTTCTTGCACTTTCCTGTAATAGCTGCTGTTAAGATGACTTGACTAGATGGACCCCTGTTTAAGCTGGAATATCAATTTCTATGTTCACCTTATTCCTTTGAAGTAAGATGAGTATGGATCTCTCCACTAAAATAATATACTCTGTCTTTGGAGTAAGGCATAAAGTGTAAATACAAAAGCAAAAAGATTACCTGCTGCCCCTGAAGCCTCTGCTGGAGCTGCATTCGGAGTTGCTTTGGTGTACTGGTTCGGGGTCTCATCACACTTGCTCTAGGATGCACACTTGGGAGTGGAAAATTGCTCTGTTGGCTTATCTGATTCATCATTGAATTAAAAGATGGCTGCTGTCCTTGCATATTACTAAAGCCTCCTGGCACTGCTGTCCCCTGTCCCTGATAAGGCTGGCCATATAATGGAGGCTTCTGATCAATCATAACTGCAGATTCCTGACCTTGAAATGTATCTTGCTTGGGTTCCAAAGTTTGCCCCTTTAACAGACAATAAGAATGCCAAGAAAAATGCTGTGATTTAAAATACTCTCACAAACAGGAAGTGCTGAAATAACTGTAAAATCAACACAGGCTGTGATCATCCTTGAAGACTAATGATTCTTGCTTGAACAGAGCAGTATGCTTTTAGTGGGCTACTAGTTTCCTTTTTCTGGTTTCAAGGCAAATAAGACTAATAGAAGTGACTTTTCACCTCAGCTGTTTTACAATAGTTAAATACAATAATAGCAACCAAAAAAAACTGATCATAAACTTTAGTCTTGAAGTTTAGTTACACACTGAAGAATGACTTTGTAAAAAGTAACTAAATTTTTTGTTATTCTCCGATTTCAAGATCAAGCATCTTCATTTTACAAGATCCCCTGCCCTGATTTCATAGAATCATAGAAAATTAGGATTGGAAGGGACCTCAGGAAGTCATCTAGTCCAATGCCCTTCACAAAAGCAGGATCATCCCCAAGTAGATCATCCCAACCAAGCCTCTAGTCAGGTCTTAAAAACCTCCAGGGATGGAGAGTCCACAATTAAATCAGGGTAGCCTGTTCCAGTGCTTTGCTGCCCTCCTAGTGAGAAAGATTTTCCTAAGTTTTTTATTTCCAGCCATGCAAACTCAAGTTGAAAGTGGAAAGCCATGCTATATTATTTTGGGCTTCTATATCATTGCTAGTAAAATTGCTATCTTGACATGAGTCAGAAGAATCCAAACTCACTGTCACCTTTCTTTTTTCACGCCCTTGTGACAAGGTGTTTAGCAGAATACAGATTTATCGGAACCTGACATGCCACACCACAAGCGCTTCTGCTATAGCTTGAACTAGCGACCTTGGGGCTGTCGACTGTGCGCCTTAGTGCCTGAACCACCCAGCCCTTCTGCTGTCACTGTGCTAATAAAAGTAAAATAAAAAAAACTCAGCATCCATAAACGTTGCAAGACAGAAGTGAGAATTAAATTTCTGATACATACATATGGTGTCTTCTTACTTACGGCATTTTTATAAAAGTATATTTCAAGGGCTTTTCGTACCAAGCTTAAGGAATGCTCGCTAGTGGTTTTCAGAGAGTAAGGTTCAAAGAGAGTAAGGTTCTAAAAGAGTAAAGTGGAGAGAAGGAAGGAAAGGAGGTGCCAGACCTTTATTGATTTTCATTCCACATGCCAAGATCATCAGGAAACCGCAAAACAAATGGCTAAAAGGATCTTGTTACTTACTTGATTTACAAGATCAGGAATTCCTAATGCTCTGTCAATTTCCTCCAGTCCTGTGACATCTGTGTTACTCAGCAGTGTGTGCAGCTGATCTAAAAGAGCCCTTTCATCATTCTGGCCTTCCACATTAGGAGGCGGACATAAGAGATCATCCAAAGAACTTCTTACCAATTGTCTACAATTGAAATATTTGAGCCATTAAGTACTTATAAAAACATCCATGCAGTTTTCATATAAGTTACATATAAGTATACAGTCAGAGCACCAGTCAAGTAGTGCTAGCATTATGTAGAGGCGCTGATCCACAGTTGATAGGTGGGTGGGTGTGCACATGTGCGAGTTGGACCAACTCTTAGAGCACTAGCAGTACCAAAAGTCACCTCTTTCAGTGAATAATATTGCAGTTTTTAAACAATTCTGGTGGGAATGAGGAGTTCCCTTCAAACTGCTTAGATTTCAGCTATTCTTAAACCTACCTGTTTTGTGAACCTCGAGATCCTTGATCTATTGCCAACATGCTATCAGGCCACGATGCTGGCTGGCTAGGTGGTCCTGGTTGTGCATAAGGATTCCCTCCCATACCCATATTAATCTCATTGGGCCCTGTAAAGCAAAGTGTATAATGTTACTAGAGTTTAAAAACAAACATTTTTCCTAGAAGGGTATATGAAGATGCAAGTGTTCTTACAGATCATTCATTACATGTTATGCTACTACTTTCAACAACTTGGATGGTCTTAACTAAATCAAAATGTTTTAAACACTGTACACGTACACACAGAGTTTGAAGTAGGCACAGGTTAGAGATATAAAAGTAACCCAAATCTATTGGCTTCGGACCTTAATTTCTAGCTTCAACCCTTGAAATGAGTATGCTGTGTTTTATTCAATTTTACCCACTCACCTTTCCACACTACCCAGTTTTGCTTTCATTGGACTGAGCAATTTGATGGTCACGTCATTTGATCTGTGCTCTAAATATTCTCTACCGTGTGGGTGGTGTTTGAAGCTCAGCCAAATTCTGTGTATTCTTATCTGTAAGAATTAATTGGCAATACAATCCAAGGAAGATGGGATGAGCTATTCTAATAAAGAAAGGACTTTGGAATTGTCCTCTCAACAACCACAGATATGGATGCCAAACAGAGATAGTCCGTGTAAATAAACGTGCATGTCCAGGGAGCAGTCTAAATATTTTACAAAAACATTAGACGTACATCATTCATTCTGCTTTAGTCCTAATAGAGTAAGCCCCTCAGACTTTCCACTACTGTCACTCTAAGCAAAGCATAGTCGGTTTCAATGATCAGTCTAAACCAATTAGAGATGTGCTGAGTGGAAAATACACTCAATGTAAGATCCCTTGTATTGATCTTCAACAGCTATAAAATAGTTCAGAAGTTTTCAATAGCACCTTAGACATATCAACATTTCGAACTTAGTCTTTTTTATATACTGTGTATGTAGCTCAGTTCCTTCTATATGAACACAGGCATTAGACAGAACTAGTACATTAATGGTATGGTTTACCTGACACTCCTTTGGCAAAAGATTTTTAAAACCAATTCTACCTAGCAACTATCTACACACTAGTGAAACACCTATTACTAGTAACTAAATAAATCTGTTATGAAACAGTATTATTCAAACCAAGTCTCTGGGCAAAAAGTCCTTAAACCCATAACTAATCATAAAGCAGCTCCTGGAACTTTTCCAACAAAAACATGTGCTTCAAGAAGTGGGAATATGCAGAAGCCTCCACATAAAAAGAATGTGGTGATTCAGTATAGCTATGTAAATATAAATACACTATAACTTATTTTGCATAACAGAAAATATGACACCACCAACATAAGCAATGAAAATATAACCAAGGTTTAATGGCTTGTCAGTATGCAACATGACATCCCTTGATTTTAAATTATTGTGGTCTCCCCCACCCCTAATAATTTAGCTGGGTTAGGGGGACACAGGAGCACTGGTGGGAAATCATAATAGTGAGTTCAGTTGTAATAGTGAATTATCCCACAGGTGAATTAGCCAGAGATTACTGTAGTCCTTACCCACAAAAAGTGGTCTTTAGGTACAAAGACAGTGTGATACTGAAATTAGGGGCTGCGTGCATACACACATTCAAATAATCTGGAAGAATTCTCCCAGGTTTGTTCACATGGTAGAAAAACTTACCCAACCCCACGTGTACAGACATTTGAATGCTGAGACCCTTAAGGGTGGAGAGCTTATAGTATTGACACGGTACAGCCAGGGATGGAGGGGCCTGTGCAACACCTCAGTATACTCTGCAGACTCCCTTAATCTGCCTGGCAACAGATGGCAGCAGTGCATAGAACAGCCCTGACTGGCTAACCCAGACTGCTCACAGTAGCATCAGGATGTACAGACATTCATTCTCCCAGGAGAAATTCTCCTAAACTTAATTTAACCCTGGTTGTTCCCAGATATTTTTCTCCTAGAGCAGCCATTTTTAGTCAGGAAAAATCCTGAACCTCTGCATATTCATGGTTTCTCCTGGGAGAGCAGCGACTCTCCCGGGAGAGACAGAATGTCTGCACGAGTCCTAAAAGTACATTTATTATGAATACTTGATCAAGAAGTCATCGAGAATTTAGTAAGTAGATTTATACAAATGTAAAAAAACACCCAAAGACACAAACTTACTCATATGAATCATCTGCTGTTGTAGAATTGGTCTTGTACCAGGTATGCTATTAGATCGGATGGGCAAACCAGGCACAGAGCTACCAATTGTTGGTCTGGGAAGGGAAGTATTATAATCTGTTCCTGGTCTCATCATTGAACTGGAGCTTGTAGGTTCCAATCTGTTAACCTTTGAGTTTGGTAAGCCCCAGTCACCTGCTGGATGTTGATTCATAGTCATACTTCTGTTGGGTGCACCTGGTACAATGAAGAGCATATAAATCATAATTTCTCCTGGAGATCATGTGATGTATGCTTTGGTTTGGAACCATTTATATTGCCTCCTTACCCTAAAGGGACGACTTCCAGTAGCAGGAGAGCAAATTACTAAACTACTATTAAGCCATTAAACCTTATTTCATTTTACAAGTTTATTAATCTAGTCACATTTATTAACACCAATTACTGGCATTCCCTAACCTGGACATGCCTCTTCAAATTAAAAAAACACCACCACATTTTAGTATTTCAAGAAAGTTGAATAATGCAAATAGTTTTTTTTTTTTTTAAGACAAAATCCCAAGAGTACACTTGGATGGGATGTAGTTATAGCCTAAATAACTCAAATTATGGATAACAAGTCACTTGGAAGTCATTTTGATAACTCAGATGCTGACTGTACAAGATTAACATGCCTCACTTTTATGCGCCCAGGTTTTTATTTAAACTAATTTTAACATCTCAAAATATTTTGAAGTTAATCATTTCACAGTTACAATTAATCTTTTTGTATATAAATCAACAAACCTATGTTTGCTCCAAAATTTTCCTGGCTTTCAATCATTCTTGAATTCCCACCCATCATGTTTTGCTTTTGTAACATGGAGAATGCATTGACACTCCTCACTGGAGGGCTTGAACCCATAGGTATAGGGCTGTCTAAAGACATGGCTCTGTTGAAAGGAGGACGGGTAGCCTGCACAGACTGGGGACTTCTCATACCTGTTAAAGAATTAAAAGATGCTTGGAACTGTACATCCTTAACTTAGAAAAAAAAATGTACCATTGATGACTTAAAGTTACACCTACTTACAGAGAAATATATTGCACATTTAAACATGCCACGAATGTTACTTGATTTAGTTGTTTTTTTATACAGATCACAGAGTTGGAGAATATCAATAGCTACACATTTAAATAGACAAAGGAATGCAACTTCTTGGTCCTACATGCAATACGCTCATAAATATTCAGTTAAGACCAAGGATCAAATCACTACCCGTTTGCCTAAAACTGTACTGAAGGTTGATGTACAAGAACTGTGCATTTCTTAATATTTATTTGGACTTCAGTCCTTATATTGTTTTATATAATGTACTGCTCGTCTCTCGACATGTATATATGGAAACTACTATCCTTCAATAACATGCACAAATGACTCAGCAACAGCAAGCAAAGTTTCAAATTGCTTCATCCTTAGAAAGTTACCAATTTTTTCAAACATTTTAATCCCACTAGGGTCTTCAACGGACCTTTCCTTATCTCACTGTATACTTTGTACGTACTTAATTCATTCAAAAGACACGCCCTTCCATTACTTCTTCCCCTTTATTCAGGCTGTTCGAAGCTTCAGTCACTGATTTGATTCAGAGGAGATTCAGCCCAATTTGGAGGCTAAATCCAAATAAAATCAGGAGACCCATTAATCTCTCCAAATCAAATCACAAGACTCCAATTTGATTCAGAGAGATTTGACAATTTGGTCATAGACACAGCTTCAGATGTTTTTTCTACGTACCTCGAGGTACCAGGCGCAGCTTACGAATGCTGAGATAATGGGGTGGATGGAGCATCCCACAAGAGTGGGGGGACGGGGAAGAGCCCCACACACTTGGCAGCAGACCCAGAAGCGAACCAGAAATACTTCCAGTCCACTTCTGGATCTGTCACTAAGTGCATGGGGGCCCTCCCCTCCCCCCCCCGCTCCAGCAATTGGTGCCTGCTGAGTCTGGGGGGGCACCTGGTGTCCCCCTGTGGCCAATCACAGAGCCAGAGGGGCGGGCGGTACTTCTGGTCTACTACCTGGAAGTACTACTGGTCTACTTCCAGGTCTACCACTGAGTGCACAGGGGACCTCGAGGTACATAGAAAAACATATAAAGCAGAGTCTATGGCCAAATTCCTGATTCTCCAAATCAGAATCAAATCTTCAGATTCAGCCAAACTGAAATCAGGACAGTGGTCCAAATCAGTGAACTGAATCACTGTCCCCCAAATTGGGCTGAATCCGAATCAAATACTGCCCACTTTGCACACTCCTACCCTTTGTGGTGGCCATTGGTGCACATGTGCAACATACAGATAGATACCTGTGTGGGGAAATATATACCCATGTGGCACCTACGTAACCTGAAATGCACAAATTGATGTTTTGAAGAAAAAAGCCAACTTCAGTGAAAGATTTGGTTATAACAACTGATACTTTTCTAAAAAGTTTGAAAAAACTTTCTAGCCATATACTGGTCCTACCTGGCAGAAGTATATGCATTTAATGTTTTTACATGGTTTTATCATTATGGTGTCCATAAACTAAGACAGATTAAAAAGGCAAGGATAGCCAGCAAGAAGGCATACCCCAGGAATCAAACTAATTCAGAAGCTTGCCATTTATTTCATTATGTCCTTAGCCAGCTGCAAGGAATGTAATTCTTTCTTTCAGCTTACAATTGCCTTAAACTTTACAGAAAAATATTTTCCAACTGCTCTTAAAATGTACATTTCCAGAGTTATGTTTTAGATATACAAAGGATACCATGGAAAGTAAATCTAAATTATCCTCACATAATTATATAGCATATAAAAGACCTTTAAACAGTGCTGAAATATGGACAGCTCTCTGGCAAAGCCCAAAAGCCAGATATGCAGATAAGAATTAATCCAGAAGTTATACAAGTTGACAAAGGAAAAAAATATCAGGTACTGGCTGATATCAGGTACTCCCAATATTTCATGACACTTCACACTAAGGATACAAATATAGTCTATCAAGAGCTAACCAGCCCCTCTGCATATAACTTCTTCCTGTGGAACAATTTCCTAGAGTGAAATGTCTCAGATTTACTGAGCAAAGGAGGAGTTAAATGTGCATAACATTTAGACCCCATGACATAACAGCTCCAACTTTAAACCAAGATATAATTAAGTGAGTTTCCTCACCCAGGGGAGCATTTCCTTGATATATTGCTTGTTTTGTTCCAAGATTACTCCCATTTGCAGAAATAGCATTACTGTAAAAATCAGAACTAGTCAGATCACCCAGAATTGCATCCAAATTATCCAAGTCACCACTCATCTGGAAAAAAACAAAACAAAACAGAAAACTTTCTTTATTGTCATATAATTTATCCCCCATCTCCTCACCAGCCTCACATGCCATACGTTTAGTTACTCATATAAAGACACGCCCACTCTCTCAACAAGGCATTGGGACTTCCAAAGAATATTTCAAACTTAATTCAGTGCTTGAGTAGTGCGTTTTACTTGGTAGGTTTTGGACAAGTCAAATTTAAGGACAAAAGTTGAACTGCTATTTTCCTTACAAATAACCATGAAAAGGACTCAAAATGTATGAGTATTGAAAGAAAACTTAACTGTAAAAAATTGTGATTTGGTATTTATTACACGCACAAAAATGCTACGAGTATAAAAATCAAGGTGATCAGGGACCAGAAGCAAGTCAACCTATGGACAAAATCATATATAATTTTATGTTTCTTTTGGATGAAAAAGACGGGCCATTTATAAATCGGAACAACATGTATGTACATGTACATGTATATGTATATAAAAAGTAACCTACTGCACAACTGAATCATAGTGATGACATGTACAAAGCAACCAAATCATTTTCTAGGAAACTGCATTTTGTTTGCTTTGTTTTTTTCAATTTGTCCCTATATCACATACAACTGAACAAAATAAACCTGTCAGTTGACTATAATTTCCCTCAGAAAACATTCAATCATTTTTAGCATTCAACTGGAATTTAAACAGGAGACAAAGTTTAAAATGCTAGATGGTACCTGGCATTATTTATTTACTTAAATACATAAATGTGGCATGGAAAATTACATCTGCCATAAGATAGTCAATTGGTAGTTACCAAACAGAAAATTATTGTACAATTAGCCAGATTAAAATTCTTTTAAAAACTTAAAGATGAAAATGCTGTCATACCAATTATCAATTTTATTTATATTGCAGTAGCCCCCCAAATGAGCTAGGCTTTGTATAAAAATATAAAGACAACACAGTCTCTACCAGGGAGTTTCACATAGACCCTGAAAGGCCCAGAAGCACTGCTGACTTCAGTGGGGAACGATCCTATGCAAAATAGTTTGAAAATCACAATCAAAATTTAATTAACTCGATTACAGAAGCATCTATTCCAATATAGTTGAACATTTATCATGCTCTCATTGGGTTTTCACATTAGCACAGAGGTCAACTAGCAAAGAAAATCCTCAAGTGACCTGAAATGTTTAATGATTGTTTGAACATGCAACTCAATGTTAAGGTACTTTCTTCTCAACTCTTTGAAGATTTTTTTAAGTACTGAATAAACACAATCAAATAGTAAGCAGTGAATTATGTACTTTCTGTACAAAAATCAAGACAATCTATTTTCCTCTCACACAAATACAAATAAAAATGACTCGAGAAAAACCAAATGACTAACATCTGTGTATATCTAGTGTGGGAAGCTCAACCATTTTTAAATGAACTGCACATAGTTAATACTTTTCATTTTTGATCATTGTCGTATGCCCTATAACTGCAACTTTAATTAATTTAAGGAGTCAGTAAGCAGCATCATTTCCTAAAGAGCCATAAAATAAATATATGCTTTGTTAAACTGTGATTTTTAAATATTTGTTTTTAAATACATTAAGCATACTTTGTTTTTGCTTTGTTTTCAGCTGGGTGATATTATAATGCTAATATTATTCAATGAATTCCAACACAGCTCATTTTATTACAAAACATACTGTAGTTCAATGTATTTCTGCTTTGTCAGCTACTAGAAAACCTAAGCATGCTTCCATGCTATGTTTCTTGGAAATGTTCAGAGAAACAGGAAAGTTCTTCCTATAAGCTGTTAAACTCTATTAAGAAAAATATTACTGGTGAATACATTGACAAAATCCTGTTATGTTAAATACTTTACCTCTTCACTTGGCTCAATTTTTACTTTAATCTCCTTTTCTTGATTTGAAGTAGAAATAGAAGAGCTACTGCATTGTCCCATTTTACTGTCCAGACTTTCTACTTTAGGTTTAATATCTTTTGAAAGGGGATCCTTTATATCATCCTTGTCTAACAGGTATCTGAGCAGAGCATTGTTTTCCTTCTTCTTAGGACTTAGTTGCTCCTGTTTGATAGTTCCTTCTCCAGAAGGATTTGTATTGCTAGACTCATGGTATGTGTCCTTACCAGTAGCTTCAGCTGTGATCTTGGCTACCTCTGCTGGAGAGTTACCATTCTGCAACAACTTATGCAAAATCCTGTGCTTCTCTTGAAGCAAGGACCCATGCATGTTTGATGAGGAAGATACGCCTCCAGATGTAGAAGAAGAGACTCCTGAGGGACTTGTAACATTGGTGGAAGATTCTTTACAATTAGAGTCCAGTGGTGAATTTGATAATGTAGCATGGCCCCTCTCCTCTGAGGAGCATGTGAGTAACTGAAGGAGCTTTTTGTGACCTTTGCTTTCAGATGGTCCCCTCTGACTCTCAGACCCTTCCAGACTTCCTTCTTTATTGTCTTTATCAGTAAGGAGGTCCCTGCTGTTTGACTGACACATGGAACTCTCCACTTGACTTTGTTCACAATATAAGACAGGGCTTTTTGAGTCTTGGTTGCCCATTTTACTTTGTTGAGCTATATTCATATTTGGGGAATTATCCAGTTTTGGTCCTGGTGAAGAAAGTGTTGATAAAAGGGAAGTGCCAACACCCTCACTGATGGCTTGAAGAGCACTAAGGGAACTGCTAGAGAAGCTGTTATTGCCAGTGTTGGTAGCGGATCCCATCGGAGAATGCATACCTGTATCATGTAGTACAGAACAGAGTTATTAGATTACAGAATTTATCTACATTTGATTTTACTTGTTAATTAAATATTGTACAGCAAGTCTATTTAAACATGAACAATGAGAATGTAAATAGCAGAAATAAGATATACAGCAGCATGAAACTGTTTACCTTATATAAAACACCTGTGATAATTTTAGCTATATTACATGCAAGTTGCACTATGCAGATGTAATAAAAGAATGAAAATAGCAGAATTCAGGTAAGAAAGGGAGAAAGAAAATTTTTAAAGCAGTTTTTATCACAACATACCTGCAACTGGAGAAAACTGATGTGAACCCATTTTTGGACTCCCTCGATTCCTAGGGGAAATCATCAAATTCTGTTGGCTGGAAGTCAAGCCAGGACTACCATGTGGTGGACTACTCATATTTAACCCATAATTGTTGTTCTGAAAAGCAGATGACTGCATTCCTGGTCCAGAGTTCATCGGTCCCATATTACCAGGACCTCCATATCTAGTGCTGCTCATCTGACCTACTGCATTGGGATCTCCCATGCCATAGTTCCTGTTCTGTATTGGCATGCTTTGACCTGGTGGCATATTCATAATAGCACCAACTGAATTTGTGCTTCCAGCCGTAGGTGCTCTGATACTTTGTCCCATTGGATTAGGATTTGGTCGATATCCATTTTGTTCTCTGTAAATTCAGCATCCCCCCCAAAAGAAAATAAAAAGTTTAAGTTTATTCACAATCAAGTCTCACATACAGAAGATAACGATATTTAATAACAGTAATTCAAAAAGAGTAGCCTTAAGATATGAGAGTCTTAAGGTATGTCCAAAAAGGTCACACTAAACTTGATATACGGAGCTGCCATCCTGCTTGTTCAAATCGCACCATTTTATAAGGAGCAAAGGTCATTTCATTCATGAAAAAAAAAAATCTTACCCCTTTAAATAATTTTATACCTTTGTCCATAATTTAGCTTTATATACATTTACTATTTTGAACAACATCCTTTTCATACCCCTCTCTTCCCTGAGAGAATTCGTGACACCACTCTAGTTGTCACAGAAGAACACTTTACTGTTGCCACAAACAATCTTAACTGTTCACTGATCAGCAGCTGGAAGCACTTCTGTAGTGACAGGCGCAGGCAATATCCTTCCCAAGTGCCATTTCAGTTAATCTTGCAATCAACAACAATAAAAATCAGAGGAGGTGCTATTTAAGGCAAAGCTGGACTTGCTACTCCTCAAGTCACATATGGCACATTGAGTTCATTTTGTCTGCATTTAAATTGGTCTCCAATAAGAAGGTGGCCAGGAAGATCAAGTATTAACTGAGTATTTCTATCTGTCCAAGCCTAATCATTAGAAGTATTAAACCTAGAGAAAAGTGAAAGGATAACATAGCTACCAAATTACAATACAAAAGGTGGGTGGGGAATCAATTAGCTATTTTTTTAGTAGATTGGATTGAGCAGTAGAATAAAACATGCTTATAAGACCCTTCCTTTTAAATATATAATCTTACCATTGGTGACTCTAAAACCATTTCATTTGCAAGTGTGATATATTTTAATGGGTCCTTATTATTTATAACCAAAATACTCTTTGTTTATCCTTCTAGTTTCATGCAAGATCATATATTTTTCCTTTATACAGAACTTCAAGAAAAATTAGTGCAAATATCCATTTTTAAAAGCTATAATATTTATATCTGTCAGATGAACACTTTTGATTTCACCTTTGAAGCAAATGAGTAGAGACAAATCCATGGCGGTCATTAGTTACTGGATTTCGGAATAATTTACTCTTTGTTTGTGCTGTCACTATAGTACCATCTGCTAAGGAAAACCGATACAGAGGAGTTTCAGCATGGCCTTGGATGTAAGCTGCAAAAGAAACACAAATACAGAGATATAATCTGATTGTAAAACCAATGTAATTTACAAACTACGTGATATTTTTAAAAAGATAACCGGGTCTCTGGAAGATGTTCAGTTAAAGGTGCAGCATGATATGAATCACAGTCCAAACAGTCGCACCTCCTGCCATACTACATGGGCATGATGGGAGGCATGATTGTGGGATCAGAGACCAGATGTGCACCTACTGCAGGGAGCTCCTGTCACATGACCAGGGCTCCCAGTTGTGGGAGCACACAGGAGCCAAGGGTTCCATGTGCTCTTGTGGCTTAGAGCCACGATCAGCTGACCCCTTGGGGATGGCCATGTTCAATTTAGTGTGATGCAAATCAGCCACAAAATTATTGCACATTTTTGGTGAAATAAGTTTGTGGCTTATTCCCTGTTTTAGGGAAGCATTAATTGAATGAACACCTGGTCAGGTTACTACTTAACTAGTTAATCACATCTTATGCCGGAAGCCCCAGTTTCATAAAATGGAATACTGTGCACGCGCGCAGGACAGAGGTTCAGCAGCTGGAAGCACTGAAACATACTGGTACACTGAAACATACTATTTCTGATACAATCAATTTTCTTAATATTGGTGCCAATCTGATAATCAGGCCAATGTATTTCAAATGGATTTCACTGGCCTGCTTTGGAACCAAAGAAATTTAGATACATTTTTTGACACTTCAGTCTTCAAAACTTGCTCATATGTACAAAAATAATGAGCATGTAATGAACCTTGTCAATTCTACTAGAAAATATGACAATTGTATTAAATCAGGCATTTATAAATGTATTGTTATTGAATTTTTCAGTAGTAAATTATCAAGATTTTGTTCAGTAAAGCTGAAATGGTTCAATTTTGACCCTAGCCTTTCAACTTTTATTTTAATTAATCACGGAAGATTAAATAAAGTGCTTTAATAAAGATCAAAATTAAATACTTTGGAATATTTTATTCTCCAAAAACTTACAAAGACTTCAGTTTCTATCCCAATTTAAGAAGAAATAAAATATTTCAGGTATCAGAATTTTTAGCAGTACAGATGACTCATTTTTCAGTCTTCTCTAATATCTGGATATTTTTCCCCTCTTATCCGTGAGAGTACCCCAGATTTAGAGAATTCAGTTTTTACCCCATGAAGGAATGGATTTTCAAAGTTTTAAGCACTAGATGGTTTTCTGTTTGTGATAATTAGGGATGGGACTCCAAGAAGGAGCTGTTATAAAGAGGATGGCAGTTTTCTGTGTTCACCGAGACCAGGACATGCAGGGCTGGATTAACACATAGCCATATTAGGCACATCCCTAGGGCCCTGAGCTGCAGGAGGCCCGTCTTTCCTTCTGTAGCAGCAGTATGAACGGCCTCATCCACCTCCCTTCTCTTCCCTTCCCCTCCCCTCCGCTGGCCTCACTGCCACTGCAGCTGCTTCCTAGCAGCGGCACCAAGCCCCACTCCCCACAGGCATCAGCCAGAGTGGGGGGGAAGTCTTAACCACCCCAGGGGCCCACAAATTTGTTATTTTAGGGCCCACTAAAGGTTTAATCTGGCCCTGGGAACATGTAGCAATGGGCTTGATTGGGAATCAGCCTAGTTATTAGGAAGAAATTTGCATGAGCAGGGTTAAAAGCACTGGAACAGATTACCTAGAGAGATTGTGATATCTTTCCTTGGAAGTTAATAAGTGCACACTAGGCAAATATTTGTCTGGGATAGTTTAGACAGGAAACATCATATATGTTGAACAGGGATTAAATGACCTCCTGAGGCCTCTTCCAGACCTAGCTGTTTATATACCATCTTTCTTATGAAGTTGTTATTTGAATGCAGCAAAGATGAGCGATTACTAAAACACATCACCAACTGACGGCACTCTATAAACCTAGATAAAAGGTGGTGGCAATATGCATTTACTCTGTTATAAGACATGTCTCCACCATAAAACTACCATCACAAGCAGCACCTTTATTGAGAGAGGTTAACAAATGAGCTATCCTCTCTCTTATGAAAATTGTTCCTTAGCAAGTTAGAATTTCGTAATGATGGAGATATGGCTTAACCTGCCATTGTTTTGCTGTAGGTCTCTTGTAAGAGGAATACATTATTTCAGTCTACAGGAATGCTACATAGTACTTTTTCATGAAAACTACCTTAAAAACTAATGAACACACTGAAAAATAAGATAGCTCCTATAGCGCAGGAGTGTTTGATAAGGAGGTTACCATCCCTGAACTTCAGAGGAAAAAAAAAAAAAAAACACGCAGCATTTTCCACTGGTTTAAAACATGAAAAGGTGTGTACAATACCAAGTTGAGTGATTTTATTTCACACATGGAATGCAGTTAATAAGAAAAGCAATATACTGAACATTGTAATCTGAGATTTCTACCTTCTTGATAATGACGTTTATTTGACCAGGTCTGTCCATCATTATGACATAAAAACCTCTGAATGCAGCGACGAATTATATCTTCAAAGCCAGGTCTCATGGATGATCGCAATGAATTTGTATCTATGTTGATTAGTTTACCTGTCACATGAAAAAAAAGATAAATCAAAGAGACCTTACGTCAATATTAAAAACAGAGAACAGTATTTAAAAAGACTGCAAATTATGACTATATTCAACCTGTCACTATGGCATGTAGGTGCTCAAGTCAAATTTTAACTGTGTGTGTGAACTTTGTACTTCTGTACTTCTATTCAAGGATTTCAAAGTGCTTTACAAAACATCAGTTCTTGGCTTCCAAGGGAAGTAGGTTAGTATCATGCCAAGAGGGACATCCATGAGGAAATAACAGTATTTTCAAAAGTGTATAGTAATCGTGGGTGCTTTTGGATTTAGATGCTTAAGACAACTGAGAATCAGTTGCTTAGCAATTACAATTCAAGCCAAAATGAATATGGGCCGCAGAGATCTAGCATCTGTAGCCACATCTGCAGATGAACTAGGTCAGGCGTTGTGGCCAAGTTCCTGCTGAGGGAGACTGCACCAAGCAGCAGAGTATGTTTGAATACACCACTACCTAGCACAGTACGTCTGCAGTGTAGACATGACCTGTGAAGCTCTCTCCCTGTGAAGTACAACTGTTGCCCGTTACAGACAAAATATTACAGAAAACTTTTGTTAGTTGGACATATGATTAAAATGATTTCTAAAAGGTTTATTAGAGAAAGATGCACCAAAAAATACTTTCAAATACAAGTCAAGGCAAGACAGAACTATATTAATTGGGCTACTTCCTGCAAATATTCTATTCATTTGCCACTATTTACCTCATACAAAAAAATCAAGGAATAAGAAAAACACACATTTACAATCTTCACCAGGAGTGCTCAACTCCCAGCCCACAGGCCAAATCCAACACAGAGCCATGTTATCTTTCTGGCTGGGTTCCCCATGGTTCTGAAAATTTGCTGGCAAGTAAGTGATTGCTGGCACCACAAATAGCTGCTCCCCTGCTGCCAAATTTCCAAACCCAGCTTGGCAGATTGGACATCATTGTCCTGCATGCTAGATCAGGTATGCAGAGCCAGGCCAAGGCAGCATGGGGCCCAATCCTGTTAACCCCAGAAAGGAGCCAACCCCAGCCTGGCCTGTCTTTCCGTCAGCCTGAAGAGCCAAAAGGTTGACCACCACTGACTTTCACCTTAAATAGGTTTCTCACCTGAAAGGTCATGTCTAGTAATGAAGCTTTCTGGGTTTGTTGGAAATACCCTTTCCACTGTAGTGATGCGACGTGCCACACAAATCATACAGGACTGCAAATCTGCAATAAACATAGTTAATTTAATCTCTGTTTTACCTATTCAAAAATGCATTTTTATAAAATTAAAGATATAATCTGAGACAAGATGGTCTTGCATTTAAATCTTATAGTTTCACATTACAGACTACTTCCCACAATATATCAAATGCTAGATAGCCATAAGTCAATTTTCTTGTAAAAAGATTAGCACGGGATTTCTTACCCTCTCCTTCTTCCATCATAGCTCTTGGCTGAGATAAAGCAAAACACTGCATAGTTTCATATCTTTGACGGGTATCTTGATTGCTACCTACATCTTCCAAAAGATCATGAGAAGTTTTCACCATCATGCGGCAATTAAACGTGTGGCTCTTCTGTCTAGGCGTTTCATTGGTCCAAGCAACTCCATTAACTGAAAAGTATACAATCATAAATATTCACAAAGGTTTTCAGATGATTTCAATTCTTAACTGATTGATTTGAAGGCCAGAAACCAAGGGGATAGTTTGATGTAAAATTTTAAAAGTTATACTGGGACATTTTAAGAAGCTTTCTAAATAGGTCTTCACTTCGGTATCTCAGGAACAGTGATCAGTGCCGAGAAATATCACCTTCCTTTTACATTCAACCTCAGGGAAATAAGAGCCAGCTGAAACAGCATTCTTATATAAAAAAAGTGGGTGGCTGCTAAAGCGATCTTGGAATCTACGTTCTGTTAGGACTCAAGTAATTGATTTCAAATCTGAATGGTCCAGAAATGTTTAAGTTATACAGCCAGGTTTTAGCTGAAAATTAGTGTTTGCTGATAATTCACAAATGAACACAGAATACAGGACATCAGGAGAGCAAAGGTCAAAGATTTACTTTAGAATGGAGACGCATACTACAAAGTTCATAGTTTCATAGTTTGTAGGGTCGGAAGGGACCTGAGCAGACCATCTAGTCCGACCCCCCGCCATGGCAGGAAAGAATACTGGGGTCAAATGACCCCAGCAAGGTGTTCATCTAACCTCCTCTTAAAACCCCCCAGGGTAGGAGCCTGCACCACTTCTCTTGGAAGCTGGTTGCAGACCCTAGCCGTCCTGACTGTGAAGTAGCGCCTCCTGATATCTAGCCTAAACCTACCCTCTGCCAGCTTGTGACCGTTATTCCTGGTCACTCCTGGCGGTGCTCGGGGAAACAGTGACTCCCCCCATGCCTGCTGATCCCCTGACTAGTTTATAACAGGCCAAAAGATCCCCCCTCAGCCTTCTCTTTTGGAGAAGTTGACCTACTAACAGTTTTATCAAGCACTATAAAGACAACTTATGCAACATTTTATGAACAGGCCATCCAACCCAGGAAACCCATTCCTCTTCCAATTTCTAAGCACACAAAAACATATAACCGTAAACAGACTCCCACAAATCTAGGCATCTATCCTGCTACAACTATATACCATATATTTCTACACTTTACTCATGCCAGTTTGTTTTTATATACATTTTTATTTTGATGGCAACATTTTGAATACACAGGTCAAAAGGATATAGTTAACTAGTAGTCCTAATGGCAGAATTCTATTTTCAACTTCATGCCACACTGCTAAAGAGCACTGGCAAAGAATGCATTCACAAAGTTTCTATTCAAGTGATTTTACTGTATATTTTGGGGACTCGATTACCTGCAGCTTTAGGTAAGTTTTTAAGGAAGTCCTTCCGGTCCTCTTCATGCAAGATGCTATAGACACTTGTATTCACCAAATCTTCTTGTTTATACTGTAGATATTGTGTAACATTTTCTGATACAAATACAATGTTCCCATCTCTATTTACAACAAACAGGAAGCCATCCAATGCCTAAAGGATACATCAAGAAACAGGTTATACATAAATACACAGCCATGCACAAATTTCTGAAGCAACGTAATTTGAAAATTAAGTGGGGAATAGAGTGTCATTTAGGATCCTACCACAACAATACCCAGACTTCTTGTTTTTTTACTCCTTTTTGAAAGAGGACACATGATAAAGGATCTGTGACATCATCATACCCTGCAATATGCTGAAGTCAAAATCAGGATTACACGTTCATGGTAAATTCTTTAAAAAGTAGGAATGGAGCATAAGGGATATTTTCCGCCATGAAAAAATGAGACACTTTCCAGGTTTGAAATCAAAGTATGAATTTCCAGATCTGAAACAGTATTTCAATATTTTTCGAGTTAATAAATATACTGAACTACCATGAATACTAAACTGCATGACTGCTTTGCAATGCAAGCAGGAGTCTCTCTTTGTAAAGATGCTACACAAGAGAATTTTATGTAGTTTGGAGTCTCCACACATTAGCATGGTTGCAAAACTAGCACTCGAGACTAGGTCCCGAGAAGCACTGGTATCTTCTTCTGAAGGGCAAGATATTGACTGAATCAGACCCTTAATCCTTACAGACATTGACAAACCACAAAAGGGGATAAAGGGAGGCAAAACACTTTTAAGGTTGTCACCCTGAGGTAAAAAATAAAAAGTTCTGGAACTGCTGAGCCTATTTACTGTAATACCTAGAAAAAAAAGATATGCAATTGCAATCTGCTGAAGCAGATACAAAATGCCATTTTGTTTCTGAAATCACCAGATTTCTCTCCCTTTGAGACAAGTTTTCTCCATTGCCCTTGCACACAAGTTTGCTATTATAAGGTGGATGGCGTTTCATAGTATTGTAATTCTGTCAATTAACATACTACATCAAACACTAATTTGGTTATACAAGCACACATTTTACACTTGCCTGAAGTAAAAGAGGTCCCAATGAATCTTTATCAATAACGCCTTGACCTGTAGAAGATACATCAGCTTTCTGTACATCATCATCACTGGACGCTGTTTTTCCTGAAACCAAAAGGCAGGTTTTCACAACGTTACTATTCTGTGTAAAGAAATATCGTTAAACTGTGTACTGCATTCCAAGAAGCCCAGGAATTAAGCAAAGGAGATAAAACACCTTATAGAAAATAATCCAAAATTAACATGTAGAATGTACTTTGTTCACTGAATCCTTACAACAGCAGGAATAAATCCTTATTTATACTTCTGCATATTTTTATTTATGTCTCATACCAAGAGCTAAAGCTTATTTTAAGCTTTTATCATCTAAAATATCTTGAATTAAAAAAAAGTTTATTACTACAAGAAAAAAGGTCACCAGGGAATTATGCAACGGAAATGAGTAACACTGTTTTCCATGATATTTGCTAGATATTGAAGCAGACCATAATAGATATTCAGTGTCCCAAGGGAAGAAAATCAAGTGTACAGTGAAGTACATTTGTTGCCACTGGCAAGTACCATACTTAGCTGAATCCATGTTTACACTGAATTTAAGAGGACCACCCAATAATTAGTTTCTATACATGGAAAACGTATAAATTTGTTATAATTTTCCACGTATAGAAACAAATTATTGGAAGGTAGTCTTCAATTCATCCCTCCCACCACTGCAGGGGGCCAGGCAATGAGGCGGCAGGTAGTGTGGGGAGGTTAACCAGCTTGTGCCTGCCCCTGCTATGTTTACCCCTTGCCTGCCTCCTTCACAGCCTTGGGTCCTTTGCTCTCCCCCAGCCTCTGCTCCTGGGCTGGCAGGTTCCATCCCCATTCTGGACTGGAGCACACACAATGGCCCCTGCCCAACTCCATAGCAGCACAGGGCTGGGATGGGCTGGGGCCACGCTCAATACTATGGGCTGCGGCATGGATGAAGCCTGCCAGCACAAAACAAGAATGAGTGGTGGAGGGAGAGGAACGGTGAGGTGGCATGTGTGTGGGAGTGGAGGGAAGTGGCAGGGTGGTGGGGAGGCAGCAGCTATGGCCTTGTCCCTAGGTAGCGGCTGAAGCCCATGCCACAGAAGCTACCTGTCCCTCCCCCTCAATCCTGTACTCACTCCGTTTAAAACAAGGGGCTCCCTCCCTCCATGCTGAATGTGGGGAGCACCTCAACTTCAAATCAAGTAAATTTAGTACTTTAAAATTACTGATGACGACTATTTTAAAATAGTATTCTAGCAGACAGAGCAAAACTTTGTAGTTTATTAATCCAGGTAAACCATGTGGCAGATTCCAGTAGACTTCTAAAATAATTTGCTACCAAATAAAAAGGTGGATTTGGCAGGTATTGGATCCATTTTCTATATATTTTTAAAAAGTCTCTTCTATCAGCACATCAGGTTTTGTGTAGAACAATCATATTGGTCTTTATTTTTTTTTAATTGCTTCATTACTGTTACAAGTAACACCTAAGGATACCAGAGCTGCAAGTTAACAAAATTGATATTCCTCTATTCTTGTATCCATTTATTTACTCTGCATTTATATGATGTGAACATTTCACACCACAGGTTAACAGTTTATACTTCCATCTAGACACAGCCTAACTGAATTGGACATAATGATTTTCCCTCTTTGGAAAGTTTCTCAAATTTCAGTAGAAGACAAATGAAATGTGAAATTTAAGAAGTACTACTTTCGGGATATGGGATTGAAAGAATAATTTTAGAAGAAACTGGATTTCCTTTTTCAAAATCTAAGTCTCAACAAAAATAAATAAAACAAGCTGGAAACAGCAGATTATTTAATTAATGCTACTACAGAACTAGCCCATCTGTGTTTTAAAAACACAGCCTAATTATTTTATGAGCTATTTTAAACTTGTTTAAAGTATTTTAAGGAAATAGATACAGATGTACTTGGAATGCCCTTGTACTTCAGAGTAACTCTGAGAAGCTTCCTGATTCAGACAGAATACTTCAGGACATGATTTGAAGCATGTTCTGAAGACCTACGGAGCACATGCTCGTGGTATGTGCTGCATGCATTTCTAACTCATGACTTATTGCATGAAAATATTACTCAACTGTCCAAACAGCTAAATATCGTTTTAGATTATAACGGCCTTCTAGAGGGAAATGCAATATTGTTCTCTATGACTTAAGAAGGGAAGCCTTGCCTTGTTCCTTTATCTGCCGAATCTGTCTTACAGTTTCCTTTAAAATTGCACATTTGTCTGGTTTGACATTGAAATTGTCAATGTCACTCAGATTAGCAGATATCAGCTCAGCCAGTTCTTCAATGTATTTACTTTCCTGCTCACGTCGACGCTTCTCACCACTGCAGTTCAGGCTAGGAACAAGAAACAGCATTTAATATACATATATTTCAGCATAAACAAGAGCTATGAACACACTGTCACCTTTAGTGCACTTCAGATATGACTTATCTGTTCAACTGAGCTTGCAGACATTCATATCTTTAATATAAACCTGGAGGTTTTTACAGAACCATAAACAGAAATTAATCTTGAGAGGTTCTGAAAAGCTTTGTGTTCTAAGAATTGTTGCAATTATTTCATTGTTGAGTTCGATGAAAAGCACAGCTGGCTGCTACAAAATTGTAACATATTTGTACTATAAAGTACACGTGTATTTTAACCTTGAGAAAAAACTGCAGTGCTGTTGTACTTTACTGAATGAACGAATCAAGGTCTAACACAACTTGACATTTCTCTGATTTGTCTATAATGTAATAATTTTGAAATGCTGTATCCCATCAATTCCAAAATTTTAGGTACTTTTTTAGGCATCTGTGGACACAAAAATAAATTTATTTTGGTACAAACAGGTTTTTCAAGTATTAGTTATTCAGGAAGATTAGCAACTACAATTTCCTATTGGTTCACGCAATTGAACCACTCTACAGCCCCTTTATTGTTGCTTACACAGATTGACTAGCTGTGTGGGGACAGAACTTTATGGCAGCACAAAGCCCAAGCAAACAGATGTCTCGCATCCCTTGTCACACCACAAATGCCCCAAATTGTGGCTGCAACAATTTGTAGCTTAAAAAAAAAAAAGTGTCACTTTTCTGCAGTGGCCATTTGTTTGCTTACAGCAGGAGAGAGCAGGCCTTCCAGAGCTAAAGCTGCCCCTGCTCTCCAACTGTTCTGGGCAATTGCTCGTAGGGCTTCAGAGTCCTGACTGTATGCAACTCAGGAATTCCCTGCTGGGTGATTCCTGGGGTGTGCCTCTGCACACAGGGGGACCCAGCGTTCTCCTGTTTGCAGCTGCCCCACAATATGGGCCCCCTGAAGCCTTGAGAGCAGCAGGGACTCAACCCTACAGGACAACAGAAGACATCCGTGTCACCCAATGAAGTGGATCAGGTGTTCCAGGACATCCTAGCAAAGCTGATCCCATTCCAAGGACAAGCCTATTTGTTTATAGCTTGTGTGGCCTAGGCTCTATGACAAAGGAGAGCCTCTTGTTAAAGTGCAAGAGGGAATCATGGGAGTGGCAACATGGACAGAGCACTGGTGGCTGAAAAATATGGATGGAGGGGAGGAGGGGAAGCAGCCAGGATCTGAATAGGGCTGGCCAATGGTGATGATGGGAGAGAAGGAAGGATCTGGAGAAGCAAGTGGATGAGATTTGGCAGATGGTAAGGTACTGAACTGCAAAGAAATAGGAGGGAAGAGCTGTGATAATGAGCAAAGCATGGATTCTATGTCAAAGAATACTAGATGTGTGTGTGGGCATGGAAGAAAAGATATGAAGGAGGAAAATAGAAATGGGAAGATAAAAACTAAAACAAGGTGCATTCTCACAGATGTACTGACATGTAGTGGGAGAGAGGGTTTCTACAGATCTGCAGGCGTAGGGTGAAGGGAACGAGAAAAAGAACATAAGCTATACAGGTGCAAGACAGAAATGAAGAGCAGTAAGGACAAGGAAAAAGGGAACGTAAAGGAGAGTGGTGTAGGGGAAAGAGAAGGGGAACATGAGATGATCCAGAGTTGCTAAGCATGTGGTAGAAGGGACAGAGAGACAGATTCCCTAGCCTGAGGCCAGAGGTGTGGGGTTTTGTAGGGTCATAAAATGGTTATGGGAAGCTAGTATGTAACAAGATTGCCAGGAGGTGTGCAAAGATACAAAAGGCCCTTAGTGAATGCTTAGTACACGGACTGCAGACATTTTTGATCTGAAACCCCCTCATGCAGTTCTATAAAAAGGTTTGCCAAGCATTACCAAAACTCACTAACAGCATACAAAGTGTTGCTTTCATATATTTTTAAACAAATGTGATTTTCTAATTCTATTTTCATATATTCATTTTACTTATAAAAGGCCTTGCTCACTCCTGCAAAAGTCTGCATACATGCTTAACTTTGTTACAGCACAGTCAATTGATTTTAACAGATCTACTCAAGATAGTCAAGATAAGCCCCATTCGTATTTATGGGAGTAAGGCCTAACAGATTTTGTCAGGAGAATGAAGAGCTAGCAAAAATGTGTTAATATACTTTTCAATTAAAATCTAAAACCACAGGACACTACCTGTAATTTTACTATGAAACAGAAAGAATGGAAATATATAGCTATACCCTGGTCCTGGCGTATCACAGGGCAACGACTTCCGTTTCCTTGACTCATTGGTCAAGCTGTCCAAAGAGTTCTCTCCTAATCCACTCATCTTGACTATACATCAGCAACTGAAAGGATAAACATCACAACAAAATCACAACACATTTTTCAAGAGAGTTTTTCAAGCAATAAAGACACAATTTGTTTTACAATTTTGGGGGAAAACAGGGTAGCATATTTTCATGATCATTCTGTAAAGCTGAACTACAGAAAGTGAAACAGGTTAATCCCCTGTAACTGGAGTTCTTTGGCATGGCTACTTGATCCAATTCATAATGCTTCTAAACTGTCCACATCCCTACCAGAAGCCCTGGAATACGTTAGCCTATAAAATCAAATGGACATTTCCTTGGGGTCCAAATATTTAAGCCAAATTCTGCGTAAAGAATCGTGGCTCCATCTTACTCCTAAGGTCCTTTCCAAGACATGGGATGGAAATGGATCAAATGAGTCTCTGTATGCAATCACTCCAAAGATCTTTTCAAGGCAAATTATTTGCTTATAGAAAGCCTTTTGCCTGGCAGTTTGGCAAGGGCATCACTGCTCAAACCTCCCAAAAGCATGGATCCTTGTATATAATTCAACCTGATTTTTCAAAATGCCCATTCATACTACCTACACAACAATAAATATAACACCAGAGAAAGGGGCTGGGGAAAGCAAGGAAGGATTGAACTCTCTTTGGAGGCTTTAGTAGTTGAAAAGGACTAAAGAAAAAGGATTGAGGTTCTGCCAACTCTTGTGAATCTCCCAATATTTATTTCAAGCCTCAGATCTTGGAGAAGAGTGATTACATGAGAAATTGAAGGTCCTTTTTAAATAAATGTCCATCTTTCTGCTATTAAGACAAACTTTAAAACATGGCCTTGACTGCATCTAAAAGCTCAGAAAGGCATTAGGCAAATGAAAATAACCTATTTTTAATATAATTTTAAACCCAATTCATAATTTCAGTGTTTGGTGTTGGCAATATTGGGTCTTAGCACCAAATATTTGGTGCTGTGCTGAAGCATGAACAAGAGCCCCAATGGCAAAAGGTTCCTAGAGGGTCTTAATACATTTGGAATGTACTTGCAGAACTACAAGGGGATGAAACTCTACAGGGAATAGTAAAAGAAACAGTTTTCCAATTGTATTATGACAAAGTGAGGTCCCACTTCTTGATTCAGTCCTGCTCACGTTTATGAAGTTGTACTGCAAAGGCTTTGTAAACCCTTTTTGTGCTCTGGGCCTAACAGAACATGCAAAACTCAAACGAACTTTAAGAAGAGTAGCTCTGCATTGCCATCCATCAGTATTCCCTCCTCACAGAAGTGAAGACATGTAGAACAGTGTAGTTAAAAGCCTCATCTTTTAAATGCAGATTAAACAGCAGATCTCTGGTCCACAGAAATCACCCATTCCATGGCCAGACTCCACACATCAAATTACACAGCAAGTATATGAAAGAATAAGATTTCTATTTAGATCAGAGCACTATAACCAAAGGATATGCTATTTGTACCTAGTCCACTATTCATACTTCTGGATGAAGCACCACCACATTATGCTATATACTGCTCTGCGTCATTCAAGGACTTGGAGTATCAAAGAATGGACTTAGTGGTTACACAACACTGCATTATTGTGTATAAATGTATATACATCATCTTTTCCCACATGACACGTTTGGCCCCAAAAACAGCTGCTGGAAATTTGGGTGTGCATTACATGGGAGAAAATATGGTATGGACAGTTTCTGCTGCTTGAGAGTAAAGCATGCACACAATCCACAGGGAGCAGAACAATGAACAGGCTTGGATCACTAGCTGCTGATACTAAGGAAAGATCTTCTTTTCTTCATTCTGCCTTCCAAAAACAAGGTATGAATCTTATTCCATGGCAAATAGATGATAACAATAGATGGACATGCTGATATCATCATGGTGACTCCTGCATACTGTCTGACTTCAGGCAGTGTGACAACTTAATTAACTATATTTTACAGGGTGTTATAAAGTTATACTCCATGATAATTTTTTGTTGCTATAACAGCATCAATAAAGAACTAGAGCCACAAACAGAATATTTATTTTTTAAATATTCTCAGAGACAAGTTGACAGCCTACTAAAAATCATAGTCTTGTAATCAAATATTCTATAGCTTAACATGTAGTATCAAAAGAAATGCTTGTTATAAATAATAGGTAAGTAATGGGTATTGTATTCATTTTCTGGCTTCTCTGACACTTCAAATTCTATAAAGAATGCTTGAGACTGAGAATGTCACAGAGGACACCTCTACACATTACAGGTATCGTGCAGTTAACTGGTTAATTGCACAATTGCCTTGAGACCAGCTACGCGTACAAAGTACTTACATCGCGCCATAAAAAGCTCCAACCAACTATAAAGTTAGACCTTGAAAATGCATACTGACTTTACAGCCAGTTGCTATTAAACTTTAAATTTGCATATGTAGCAGTTTTCCCCTACAGCTGGGAGCCCCGTCAGCTGCAGATGCTGGGTACCAGTAGTGCACTTCCCAGTGCCAGGACCCAGCCGAGTCCCGGCAGCTGCAATCTCCCAGCCCTGAGGGTGTACAGAGCCCTCACAGCTAGAAACCACACAGCTGAGGCAGCTCCCAGCCATGGGAGTTTGCTTCTGGCTGCTGCAGGGGGGTACCCAGTATCATGCTCCTCCTGCTTCAACAATAAGGTAATGCATGATCCTATAATCATGTGTCCTGCCATGCACATGTGGCATGGCCAAAGATGCAATTGTGTGTATTGCACATTAGATCCCACTGCACCTTTACCTGTGTGTGTAGAGGGAGCCACAGGGACAAATAATCCAAGTATTAGGTGAAGTTTTTAGCATAATTCTCGTTAATTTAATGGAATCTGCAATGCTAAATCTGTGCCTCAATTTCAAATGTTACCCCCTAGTGTGACGCCTTTACTCTGTCGATTCTTTTATTCAAGTGCCATTTGTTCAAACCAATATTTTATGTCCTATTTTACAGCTGCTTTCAGGGAAACTTGCTTCAACCCTGAAGGGCAAATAAAGCAGCTTCTTCAACATACCATTCATCTCCAGGAATTGGATTCACTCTCCACACTATCATATTTCCTTTCTATCAAATATTAAACCCAAGTCTGATGGAAGAAATGGTGTCATATCACCGTAACTGTTTTACATGCTTCAGAAATGTATCCAACCTAAAGCTCATGTTACTATGCACATATAGCATAATAAACTATATCTACCATTGCTTTCCACTCCAAGATCTTCTATTATGCAACAACTTTGCATGAAAATAAAGTCTGATAGTACTGTAGTTCAGGACCAAATTTTTCAAACCAAAATGTTCTGGCTGAAAAAGAAGATCAAAGCTGCAAAAGTATATATAACCCAGAAGAAATGTGTCCCAGCCAGAAGCATACTACACTAGAACCTAGGATGACAGGGTCCACTTGGATGATAGAAAGTTTATCGTCATAATTCTCTGTTGATAGAAAATTCTGACATAGAAGTATGGATGGGAAGCCAAGCTCAAGTTCTCAATCCTTCTGCTACAAGGACACACCTGTTACAATAAATGGTCTTGAAGAAAGAATAGCAAAAAAGAGATATGCTGATAAGCTTGCAGGCAAATCAGGCACCACTTACAGAAATAAGGAAGATCAGTATGCTGATAAAATGCTTAGTGATAAAAAAATTTCCCTTGATGTCTTACCTTAGTCTCTGCATCTTCCACACTTACTGCAGATGGATTTCTATTTTATGGTTAGAAGATGAAAAGGTAAAGCAAAATGGGCTATAAGAACTGAAGTATCACAAGACTCTACAACATGCTTCCAGGACAGGAGAACAAAAAATATCAAACAAGAAGATTTCTTATGATTTATTATGCTGGACTCATTGGTTTTTCTTGCTGTTGGTAGCTGGAACCGCAATACTGTTTGTTCTTACTCTTGCTTGGTAAACTGAGAGGACAGGGATGAACAACAACATTCCTGCGTGCTGAAGTCCTCATTGTCATGTCAGGATGTTGGTCAGTTGTCTGAAGCAGTTCCTATTGTTATGTTACTTTTTGATAAAGGAAGGAACTACACGGCAATCTTTCTACATCTTTTAGGAAGATTAAACATTAGTAAAAACTGAGATTTTTTTTTTTTTAAAATGTACATATTATTTAGATGTCATCCAAGCACAAATATGGCTAAAAACCCATGTCACCAGCCCACTAAATATCTGTGTTGCAAATTCTTTTTAAAAATTGCTTGTAGCTAGCTAGGAACAACACACCTGAAGAGTTTTTACTCCCTTCCAGCCAGACAGTCCTCCAAAGTGCATTTATGAAAGACCGTGCATTTAAATTTGTGGCACACCTTATTTGAACTCAAGAAAAACAAATTGTGAGTTGCTTAAATTGCCACTAGATGGCAGATTATTATTAAGCAACTGCCGGAATAATATTTATTTCACTTAAGCAACAGAAAACCCATTGCAGAAAACTAGCTCTACTCTTCTGAGCAAATAAATCAGCTTCAAATTTTAAAAAAAGTTATTTTAAAAACATGATCATGCAACTCCTATGGACTAGGGTTATCTGAAGGTCACACTCGACAGGATGCATGACTCATAGGGTCCTACATTTATTGTCACTGCAGCCAAGGCAGAATCTCAAGTCATTCTGTGGGCGACATATACAAATTCCAGGGCTGCTCCTGTTCTCCCAGTAAATGCTTTCCAAGGCAGAACTAGTGCTGCAGTGTTAGGAACTATTGTGGAAAGAGAGAGGAAGTGCTTAAAATAAGATAAAGGGTGGAGGATAGCTCAGGAAGGGTGTGGGCACAGCAACCTAGGTCACAGCCTGTTCTTTAAAAGAACGACCCAAAAAATTTTAAAGTGGTTTTAAATTGCTAAACATAGCTTGCACACAAGCTCTTAATTTCAGCATGATGTAGTTTTCCAAGATTAAAAGAAACCTAAATTCAACACTTAACATTTATAATGGAGCAGTCGTTTCAGTCTCATCTAAACCAGCATTTACTTGAATCGCTGCAAGTTAAAAGACGTAATGAATCAAAAACCAGAATATTTGTTATATGAGAAATGTGAAAGGAAAAGAATTGACTATGTAAAACTATGTCTGTTCAGTTAGCATAAAAAGCAGAAGTTGAGCACCTTAAATAACACAGCTTAGGTTACTGCAAAGAGAAAGGAAAATAATGCAGATAAACTGAGTAGGCCAAGTTCCCCCACTCATATCTAGCCTTCACTTTGCAGCCACGCAGGTTGTGGCAGTTTCTTCAGGCATAAGGCTACAATATGCTCTCTCAATAAAGTTTAATACCACCACCATCTTACCAGGAGCTTGAGAACACATGTAAAATGTTTAGTACAGGGGTCCTCAGCTTCTTTATATTCAGAACACTCCCCCATAACTTTTTGTATTTGGTGGCACCCTAGTTGAGATTCACTGTTGTACTGCCTCCGCTTACCTCAGGGTTTCTCAATTAGGGTGCTGCTGCCACAGCCAGGTAGAGCTGCCCCTGCATGCCTCGTGCACAGCTCACTATGCTTAAACCACTCAGGAAGGCCTGCTCTTACCAGAGCCCTTTCCAATCCATGCTCCTTCTGGGTGTAGTTCCACCTGCCCGCTACACCTCTGTTTCCAGGAGGAGTGTCGGGGATTGGACCAGTAAGGGCTGCGGCATGACGATGTGCTTCTGCCTGTTTTAGGCTTATCTGGCTGTGCACAAGGCTTATCTGACTGTGATGGTGGCACTGCCTGCCCCACAGCACCCCTGAAAAGATCTTACAGCATCCCATTTGAGACCCACTTGTCTAGGAAGAATGCAGCTGTTTAAAAATACAGGAAGCTGTTACTTTGTGTTCCGTAAGGACCAAAAAGTACAAATTTCTAGAAGCAGCACTATTTTTCATGCTATAGGAGACCTTAGCAACAGAAGCAATTATCCAGTGAGTTATTAACGCAAAAATCACTAATTAAAAACACAGCAGTAATTAGGTTTATCCATCAAATATGAAGGGGTAATTGCTACAGGTGCAAGATGTTCTTCTGCAAAGAAACTGGAAATTTCTTTAAAAGTATAGTGCCACTTCTAAGCTCATGTCTCTGGATAAAGATCAATCTCATTCAGTTTACCAGCAAAAATAGGACAGCAAGCCCTGTTAGAAATTACTGCCTTCTAGCTTACAGGTTACGCTTTCTGACTCATGCATCAAGAAGCTCACCAAAAAGTTCCAAACTTTTGTCCTCATTTACCCCATGCAATTAAATTGATCCCGGGGTGGCACTTTTGGAAGAACTGTATGCTAATAGTGTTTTAGTTAACAGTCCTAAGTGCAGTACTTGTCCTTGTTGAACCTCATGAAATTTCTTTTGGCCCAATCCTCCAGTTTGTCTAGGTCACTGAATACTAGTCCTACCCTTCACTGTATATACTACACCATCAAAATTTGCTGTCATGAGGGATAATGAAAGTTCAAAATTGCCATGCCCATTTGACTTTTCTGCACTGAAAAATTCCCATATCCACCACATAGGCTTTACAACAGAATGTGAGCCAGGCCTCTCTTGATCTGCCGTCTGGTACCAAGTAAACCAGTACAGCATGTATGGTCGGGTTGTTGGCAACTAAACCCACCCCCAGCCTGGGCTAGGCTGTGTGAGAAGGGTACATGGACACCCAGCAGGACTTAAAAAAAAGACCTGTCAAAGGGCAGATGAGCTCCCTGCAAGCCAACAACCATCCACGCCTGGAGAGATGGGTGCCACAGGTTACTTTGACTGAAGAATCACCAGTGATGCACAGCATCTAAAGTGCCCCAACCATCACAGCAGCCTCAGGACTGACTTGACCAGAAAATTAGCATTACTGAGTCCCTGACATTAACTCAGAAAATAGGAAGACTTACTTGGGAAAAAGTTTCTGGCTCTTGCCAAAGCATTGTGTCAGAAATCTGTATTTCAAGTACAGGATGTTATTCGAAGGCAAGGGAAAATGAAGATGACCACAGTCATGTCAAATTTTATACTTAAAGTAGCTGTGAAAGGTAAGACAAAGACACATAGGGGGATTCAACCTGAAGCACTAGAATGACGGAATATCTACAGACAAAGGAAATTTCACATTGTACCTACACTAAATCTTTTCCTTCTCCCTCCAAAAGTTTCTCACTGGTGTTATCACTGTTTCAAGCTTTACCAGTGGTAAGGCAAATGAAGGCAAGGGTCCAGAGACCACTCAGGGTTCACCATCATGCCTTATTCTACTTGCAGCTAGTCTAGAAGAAATAGTAGTAAAAAAGAACCATTAGCAACCATCTCCTGGTATATTCAAAACAATGGACAGGCATGATTTTTAACCATTTAAGAGGCAAGAGGGAGTTATCATTTGGAAACACCATCAGCAGTTATGCTGTAAACCTTATGGCTGTGGGCTCCTACAGCAATGTAAGCAACTACAGGAGTATGCCCTGGAAATAAGAATGCACAGTGAAATCTTCAAGTTTGCAGGTGATTCTAAAAATTATTCTGGATAGTCAAATCCCAAGCTGATGGAGGGGAGCTGCAGAATTCTCTCACAAAGCTGAGCGAGTGGGCAAAAAGGTGGCAGATAAACTTCAGTGGACGTGTGCATCTACAGGAGATGCTATGGTGACGTAACATCAGCAGGCACAAACCATGGTGCCCCAGCTACATTACCATAGCAATACACTCCCTCACTATAGCACGCTGCTACAGTGACATAGTTGCTAAAAATAATTGTGTGGCACCGGCACAGCTCAGTATGGAAGTGTAGCAGGCTTACCTTCCAGAGCTCGAGGCGAGTCCCAGGCTTGAGATTCTGCTGTTTTGATTGGTGGAGCCCATCCACCAAATCAGGAGACAGCAAAAGAAATGAAGTCACACCCCTTTCCAGAGGGGAGGGGGAGAAGAGCTCCCCTGGACCTGGTTGAAGACTACAACACTGTCAGGTCTGGAAGACTTCAGGGGCGGAGCCCTGGAGAGTATAAAAGGAGCTGCATGTGCAGCATGAGGGAGATGCATCGGGGACAGAGAAGAGAAAAGAGCAAGGCTCAGAAGAGCTGAGGAGAGCTGCACAGCAGGTCGAAGCGGTAGCCTGGAAGTACCCCTAAAGATTTCCATTGATGGGAAGCTGTGGACAGCTCCAGCCATTAGGCTCTTGGCGTGCAGTATGGTGCACAGCATCCAGACCCTGGTAGCTGCGTTAGGTGCCTCAGGTCTGCAACCTCTGGCATGTAGCCAGAGACATGGTGCACAGAGCAGGATCTTTGGAGCTGCTTGGGTAGCTCAGGTCCCCAACCTCTGCATGAGGCTGGGAGCCAAGTTCAGGAGGCACTGCACGGAGGGTGAGAGATCCTAGGAGCCACTTGAGGTGGCTGGAGTGGCTGGAGCTGGGTAGCAGCTCAGTGCATACAACGCTGCACAGAGAGTCCGGGAGCACACCGATCCCTGGTACTGCACAAGGCTGCCCAGGCCTCCAACCCCTAGCACAAGGAGAAGCGCCCACCACACACAGCGATGCATGTGGCCCTAAGCTGGGCCAGCAGCAGCAAAGCCTAGTGGAGAACAGAGCTCAACCTGGAGAACAGGAGGCAAGCCTCTGGGAGTGTGGAGTAGTAAGTAACCCTGGAGAGAGGGTGTACATTTGAGATATCTCTATCTACCTCCTTACCCTTTAATGGTTTTGTAGCAATTATAAATTTGTATATAGTTAAGTAATTCATTGACTGGGCCAGACTTTATAGGGGACGGAGGCGGCCGCTGGGCTCCCGTGTTCCTCCACAGCACACTGCCCTGCCAATAATTCCCTCAATTGGAGAGGGCAGTACAAACCCACGTACACCTGAGCTACAGAAGTACTAAATGATGGCACAGTAACAACAGCACCACACAGACACCTGGGGAAAAGTAACCCCAATTTATACCATGTACAAGGCCGGGTTCTGAACCAGCTGTTACGACTCCGAAATCTCTTTCCTAATCTGTAGATAGTTCTCTGAAAACATCAGCTCAATGTGCAGTGACAACCAAAAAAACCAAAACCTAATAAAATGTTGGCTCTCATTTAGAGAACTGGAAACAAAACAGGTAATATCATCTGGCCATTATACATAGCAATGGTTTCTACCCCCCCCAACCTTGGATACTGTGTGAAGTTCTGATCTCTGCACCTCAAAAAAAGATGCAACAGAATTAGAAAAGGCAACAGAGAAGGGCAGCCAAGATGCTCAAAGAGATCAAAAAGGCTAGGATTCAGCTTGGACAGGAGAAGGCTGAGAAGGGGTATGACAGATGCCTCAAAAACCATGAAGAGTGCAGACAAAGTGAATAGGGAACCATTATTCATCAAAACCCAGAATTACTAGAACTAAGGGTGACTCACTAAAATTAGCAGGAGACCCCAGCAGACCAGAACGGCCAAAAATACAGCCAGATTCAAAAAGGGATTAGGCAAAAATCATTGATGATGGATTCACTAATAACTTTTAAACAGAACAGTCAGGGATCTTTTAAACCAATGATGGTGGAAGCCCTGGAGGGTATGACAAGGAAGAGACAACTCTATTATACCCTGTCCACATGTTCTCCCTCAGGGACAAGTTACTGGGCTAGATGGATTACTGGTCCAACCCAGTGTGGCGCTTCCTATGTTCTGGTGTTCTTCAGAAGTAACAATTACATCACACCAACTTCCACAGGTACCATTCAGAGATAGTTAGCCATGTTAGTTTAAGTGAGGCAGAAGCTAGGTCTTGAAGATGCTACCCTGCCCATACTGGTTCAGGAATAAGTAAAAGATGCCTAGTCAGTTAGTTTCAAAGCTGTCACCCTGACCTACCAAATACCATTCAATAACAAGCAACTGTTACGTCTGTGTCTCTTGATGCTCCAATGCTGGTTTGGCTTCACCAGTGACAGTAAAGTCGGAAACAGCAGGAAAAACTTAGGCCCCTTTTAACAGCACAAGGATCAGTATCCGTTAGCATGCAGCACTCTCTACTGGTTTAGTTATTTTTCAGGAAGGACTACCAATGAATCATTAAAAAGTTAACTATATTCCCATCTGTGAGGCAGAGCAAATTATTGTGCTCCCAAGTTTTTAAACATCTAGAAAAAGAAAAAATGGTTGCCTTGAAACATGGCCAAATGTTTTATAGTCTGTCCCAATCATGATTTTCCATACATTTATTTACCAAGCAAGCAATGCAGCTTACAAACTTGGTGAAATCTGGTTCTCTCAGGGTAAGCTACTTTGGTATTAAATCTAAGCATGGAGGTGGGCGAAGTTTCAATCCTGTTAAAACAACACAATTCAGAACTGAGAGGGTCCTGGATAATTCAGGGGAAAACCAGTGCAGTTGACAAAACATCAGGAGGTCCCCTTGTTCCAAGCCAGGGGTTGGAAACCTTTCGCCACTGCAGGCTACTGCATGCAGCCCAGGCCCCACCACAGCCTGCACCCACTTCCCGCCTGCCTCTGCCACTATCAGCAGAGGCTGCAAAAGGAATAGGTAGAAAAGGGCAGGTAGGGATGCTGCTTCAGATGCAACAGGGAATAAACTGTAACTAGAACCAACAGGGCCCTGGGGACACCTCTGCTGCCATCACACCAGAGCGTGCTGGATTTCCTGAGCTGGTGGGCTGGCCCAGGTTTTTTACAAGCTGGATCAGGACCTTAGGCCATAGGTTGATCCCTGCTCTAAGCAAAGAAATGAAAAACTCCAAATACAATGTACCAGTTCCCCACTGAGGTCTGACACTAGTTCCACCCCTTAACCAAGAGTGTTACTAACCTGAAGAGTGCCAAACTAAATATATACATTAACAGCCTACAGCATGACAGTGAACATACTGCTTTTCCAGTTCAAAAAAACTTTCCCATGAAAAAGGAACACCTAGGCTCTTAACACCCCATTACAGTTAACTGTGACGACCTAAAATCAAGGCTTTTCAAAAACAGCCTTAAGGAAGAACAGCTCTTCTTTGTTGTTCCTGAATTAAAATGTACCGCCTTTCTCCCTTTAAAAACAAAACAAAAACACCATCATGCAACCTAAGATACAACTTAGATTAGTTTAAGACCTAAGAAGGTAAACTGTGCTAGGAAAGTCCTTACTTTCACGTATTAAAACATTACATCTTAAAATTACTAACAGTTGTATTAAACATATTTAAATTCTCCAGTGAAGAAATGTAATCCTACCTCATTCTTCTTTTGAAAATAAATATGTAGATCAAACTACCTGATAGCTTTCCACTGAAACAACTGATTCAATGCATTACCTAACACTAAGCAAATTGTCTTTTTGTTATATTGCTAACTTTAGGTACAGTTACTTATTTATATTACATTCCACAGAAAACTGAAGTGGAAATGCATGGCTCTTGGTAGCAGCTAAATGGCGAAATTTTATGTTTTCCTCTTA
>NW_017728922.1:3103146-3137974 GCF_001723895.1 Crocodylus porosus
TGCATTTCAGTTGGGGGGGCAGTGATATCTTTTAGTGGACCAACTGTAGAGCTGGAATAAAGTTAGGCAAGGTTTTGAATGCAAAGAACATCTCTAACACTACCATGATTTCTATTATCATGCTCCTAATAGTTACACTTGCATTTCATAACTTTAAACAACAAAAAAAAGGAACAAAATTTGATTTGAAATCAAACACTTACTTGTCCTTAACACACATTCAAACACAGCAGATTTCTCAAGGGACCATCAGGATCAGAAGTCATTGTCAGTCACATGCTGCAAAGGAAAAAGAAAATTGTACATTAAAAAAAGAACAAAACCCCCACTTTTTACTATTAAATACAAAATAAAAAAACCCAACTGTTTAAAAAAAAAAATATATATATATACACATATACATATATACATATACACATATACATACACATACACATACACATATACACACACACCGAATTTGAAATCTCAGCTTAAAACTCGACTCATGTCTACAGTTTAGTTTTAGCATAATTGTTGTACAGGTCTATATTATTATTACTACAACCTTTGATTTTACAGTTCCAAATAATGCACTGCATCTTTAACAGTTCCTTAAGGTATGTTTTGCTTTAATTTTTCCTCTGTTATTAACAGAGAAAGACAGAAGACATCAGGGATGTTAATCTATTATCAAATGCATAAGTTTTCACTTCTACCATCTCCAGTTAAGTAATGTTTCATTTGCTTACAACTGGATAGCTTTAAAATAGACTGTAACCAGTTCTTATATGTAGGAAGGTCCAAACAAATGTGTAATTTTAAAATTCAGACTTTTGAACTACGTGCAAAGATATTTAAAATTACCTTTTACGTTGAAAAGTTATAGCCGCTATGTATTATATAACCATGTACATATTACCTTTCAAACATGAACCTTTAAAAGCAACCATGGAAAATTTCAGCCATAAATGAGAATTTTGGTAGTTATGATCTGGCACTAAAATACAGCTGTAAAACCATATCTTTCTTTTGTATCAGCACACTGCTTAATACATCATGCAAGAATAGCAAACTATTTTCAAAACAGTGCATGCTGTCATGTTCCTATTGTCTAGTTTTCCTATGAAGTTCTGAGAGTGATTAATCCATTTTATGGTGCACATTGTACAAGGTATGATTAAGTGTACTAATTAGTGAGCATTTCTAGGTCTCTATAGAGAATTACAGTAACTTAAGAAAAAGTTTCAAACAACAGCTGTGTGATTGAATTGATTTATTGAAAACCGCTTGAAGCACTATGTAAAGCAGAGGCTGTTCAAGCTAATTAGAAAAATAAATTGCTCTTGGGAAATATTTATGAGGCATTCACATGTAAAAGCACACACCATAGTCCTATCCAAAATCAAGAGTTTCAAAATTGATACTTCTACTCAGACTACTTAATAGATAATCACTAGTAGTCAGGTGAAGAGCTTTATTCAAGCAGATCATTTCTTAAGAAATTAAGCAGAAGGCATTCATATCAACTGGTTGTGCATGCATTTGTCTGCTGTTTTAACTACTCCTTTGACAATACTGACTATAGCTTTATTCATATGAACTGGAATTACCAATTAGAGGAGTGATTGACAATGCGGTCACGTAAGAATAAGCATCAAGAGTAAATTGTCTCCTAATTAAACACCTTTGTAATACAGTGCTTTTTATGCTAAATCAACCCTGCTAATCAGAAAAACTAGGAAAAAGATGCAAAAAAGGGGAAAAGACTCAAAACACCAAGTAAAATGTTCCATCAAAAATATTCAGTTGGACATTACAGAAAAATATACCCTTAAGATGTCCTTTAGATGAACATTTCAGTAAAAACTCCAACCAGCCATAAATATTACTTGCTTGATGTTTATCCCTCAAATCTTCATTGGCATGACCTTGCCCCTAAAGGGCTATGGAGATCATTTACAGAAATTTCTACCAATTAAATAGAAAAATGCAATTTAGCTGCAGATATTCAAATGTATTTGCCAGGATAACATGTTTATATTAACTTCTAAAAATATTTTCCCATACTTTTAAATTAAATTTTTAATTTTTGAAAAGCTTCACTTGTGGAAAGTCACCCTAATCTCTAATCTGCTCACTCTGGAAAATCTATATAAACAAACAGACTGTCTGTAAGGGTCACGAAGTTTCTTCAGTTCTTGCAATGACTGAACCTTATGGCTAAATATGACACAGTTTGCCTTAACGGCTAAAAGAATGCCACTGAACATCTGAGGCACTCACAGGTAGGGACCTATGGAAATTGTAATTTCACAGGTTTTGCAGAAATCATAAGATGCGGTGTTGTCCACAAAAGCAGGCAATATCTGCAACATTTGCAAAAAAAACCCCAGCCTATTCACTGACAGTGACATGCTGAACAGAGGGAGCCAGTAGCCTTCGCAGCCCGTGCAGCCTGCCGGGTGGGGCGGGGGGGCGGGGAATGGGAGGAGGGAGAAGCTGCCCAAGACAACTGCCACCCCTCACTGCTGATTGGCTGAGGGCAGCCTGTCATGTGGCCCCACACCTCTTCAAAAATCAGTGGCAAAAGGGCAGGGCTGCGTGACAAACAGCCCTTGCAACCAACCAGAAGGGCAGGGCCCATTGGCCAATCAAAGGCATGGCAGCGCCCTGCCATGATCAGCGCGTGAATATGGTGGCCAGCCCCACAATCTCACCATGAAATCAGCTGGCCACCTCCTCAACTTAGGCAGACCTCTACTCATAGGAACTGGGCAGGATGGGGAAAGAGCCACCTGTAGGAAGAAACGTTGTTAGTTACAGAAGTGATCTGAGACTCTTCTGAGAACAACTTCTCAAAAATACGAATGCGTGAATAATGTCAAATGCTATTTTGAGAGCTAAAAGCATAGAAAATGGCTTCCTCGTTAAATTTTCTATTAAAGCCAGTATTGTACCTATTGTTTTACAGGCATACCATGTGACTGGAAATGGACAAACCAAAAAATGTATCAAGTGATCAGCAGTACAAAAATGGAAGTATGAAAAATTAAAATGACTTGCAACTGATTCTAGAACACTTCAGATGAAAATGGGTTCTTGATGACTTGTGTCGCTAAGTATTGTTCACATAACAGTCCCACCTCACAACCACACAAGTTAAAAGCTTTGATTAAGGGTTTGTTCACATGGGGAAGTTAATGCCAATTAAGTCAAGGTGTGAATTTAAAGTACGTAGCTATTCCTGATTAACTACCCCTTTAGAAGCTTTTATTCTGTAATAATGGCATTGACATAACATACCTTAATAGCCATGCACTTTTCATTGGTTTTGTGCACCTGCATACATTACACTGGTGCCTGAAGGTGAGAAACAATGGAGCCAACAAGCAAGTATTTCAGGGTAGGCACCCACAAGGAGTTGGTGAAAAAGAGCTTTTAGGAAATATTCCCATGTAGATAGAGCCATTAAAAGTAATCTCTATCCCAGTTAACAAATGTTCAGTTATGGTATACTTTTATCAAACTTGCAGTACATCTACAGATGATACAGAACATTCAGGATGAAATGCAAAGACTTAAATATAAATGTGCATATTTATATATAAAAAACATTAACAATTTCGCTTCACACATGAAGAGTAGCATAAATTTACTAAAGAATATTTAATCGACTGTCCATTATTGGGCCTCTCCCAACGTGACACCACAATAACCAACAAATAGGTGATTGATATGTTGGCCATACAAGAAAAAAAACCCACTCACCTAGCCCAAAATATAAGTTGCCTTCTTTGATGCTGTTCTGTAAGTCTACATAGGATAAAAATATTTTACTTTTAAAAAAAGTGAGAACAACAACATATTATAAACAGGAAGTACATAGTGTTCCCACTATATCACAGAAATTCATTAATTATACATCAGTCTGGGTCACTGATCCTTTCAGAGGTGCCAGAGGATGCCACACAATGTTAGCACTGTTAAGTGTGTAAACACGATTCATAAATTCAACAGGAGTCAACAGTGTTTAAAACATTTTTACCTGTCGTGATCTTTCCAAGTGCTTGGCAACAGAGAAAACTGCTTTATTTTTCTGTTGTCAAAAAATGAATGAAGACGAAGCTACCATTTTCTAAAGATAAAGTCTAACAAGGCTGATAACCACTGCTCTAGACTTTAGGAGTAGGGGTGGGCAAAATACAGCCTGCCAACTGATTGGTTCTGTCCCACAGGCAGGCACCCACCAAGTGAATGGATCCGACCTGTAGGCAGATGGCAGTTCTGGCAGCCACGTGGCGCCAAGCAGCCAGGGCTGGTTCCAGCATGCCAGGCACTCAACTCTCTCTGGCCCAGGGCTACCACAAGCGCAGAAGCATGAACCCATCCATAGCTGTATCGTGCTCCCTCCCAAGTCTGAACCCAGCAGCTGCCAGCAGCTTCTGGGTCAGGGCTCTGGGTGTCCTACAGCTGCAGGTGGGTTCAGGCTTCTGCGATGGTCACAGCCTGCAGCTGTAGTGTGGCCTGCACTCCCCCACCCCTTTCCCCATGCCTAGAGCCCTGACCAAGGAGCTGCCGCCGGGTCCAGACTTAGGGGAAGAGATGGGGAGGCACACTGGAGTCTGGGAGAGGGGGTGCTAACGCTGCAGGTGGGTTCAGGCTTCTGCCCTGGTTGCAGCCCCAGGAGAGGGAGAGAGAGAGGTGTAGCCCTCAGCATGTCAAAAAGTCATCAAGTGGCCTGCCAGACCAAATAATCGCCTAACCCCTGCTTTAAAGCATTATTAGCCACATCAATTTTGAAGTTATGTGAAAGTGACTAATTTGGTTGTAACACCAGCTTATAGCTTTCACTTCTGTCCAAATAGTCTACACACTACAAATGTGAACCATCTAAAAACAGAAGTGGAAATGGTTTCTGAAAAAGTCTAGTAATGCTGAATAACACTTCAGTTCCTAAAAACTTGTACAGGAAAATCTTTCAAGTGCCTGACCAGACACTTCCGAAGACAACCATATTAGAACTGTCAACTGGAGAGAGAATGTGAGGGGTATTTAAAAGAGTAGCTAGTGTATTTTAAAGTTCTGCTCTGAAGATGAGAATTATATGAACCGCAAGGTGAGACAAATTTAAATTCTACTTGATAGAACAAGATCTAGCAGCAACCTGAATTCAGTAATATCAAAAGCCTGTTACAGTACAAGTCAGCCGAACTCCACATTTATAAACAGTGTTTTTAACTGGTAAGGTATTAAATTATTTCATCATCTTACTCTTCTTTACTAAAAACACACTTTCAAACAACTCTGCTCACCTCATATTAATAAAAACCTATACAGCTACTTTCTGCAAGGTGACAATACAACTTCATTATTTTTATCCAAGAACTAGATGTTTCCTTTTCTAATGCAGGGATAACAGCAAGGCTTATTTCTTTTTGCAACACATGAAAAAGTTGTAAGGTTAGTTGACCTTGATGATCACCCACTGTAAAAGTATCCTTTAATACAAGTGCCACAAAACATTAAGCCAGTTTAGTTAGAGCAGGATACAGAACATGCTTCAACTCCACTGCAGTTCTCAAAAAATTAGTAACTAAATCTTTGCAATCAGTTTCCCTACTACCTCACACCACCGGTACCACTTTCATTATGTGAGCTTTCCATTTCCTGTCTAAAATGTATTAGAGCTTCACAATAAAGCAAAACTCTTTAGGTTATGAAGTCTGGCATTTATTTCCATAGGAAGGATTTTTATGTGTCTAATGATCTCACTAAACTTAACAGTGGACCACTCACTTTTGATTGTAAGCTAGGAGGTGAACAGACACCTTAAAATAACCAGTCCCATTTCCTTCCCAATTTATTTATCATCCAAGGTGCTCAATATTAAAAATAAGAACATTATTTGGTCAGTTTTTAAATCAAATAAAAAAAGAATTTTAAAAAACACACAAGAAAGGGAACTTCCTTTAGAGCTAGAGACAGAATTGTGCAGAGGACAATCTTGCTGGTATTCTCAAGCCAGAGCCTCAAAACACTGAAAATTATTTATTTGAATTTTTGTATTGTTCTGGAAGCAAATACAAGTGATTGTATCCCCAGAAAAAGGTATGATGTAACCAAATTCAATGTATGAGGCAATGGAGAAGGCAATTTCTAAAAGGGGAAATAGCCACAAGTCAAAGAGGCTTCTTGGTCAAGGATCTGGAACACGAATGGTGGTAGCAGCTGAAGGAAAAACCTCAGCTAAGAGATAAAAATTGAGAAAAATTAAGAAAGAGATAAAAATTGAGTGGTTATCATATTCAGACAGTGCTAAAAGAATCAGTAATATTTTAGTCAGCTACTGTATTGCTTATGGCTCAGATACAAGGTACATGAAACGCAGCTAAATCCAAGTTGTATTAAAAGTTTTCATAACATAGAATCATAGAAGTCGGGTCAGAAGGGACCTTGTAGATCTTCAAGTCCGACCCCTGGCCTGGGTGGGAGAAAAAGACTGGACTCAGATGAGTCCAGCCAGGTAGTCATCAAGCCTCTTCTTAAAGACCCCCAGGGTAGGAGCCAGCACCACTTCCCTTGGAAGCTGGTTCCAGCTCCTAGCCGCCCTGTGAAGCAGTTCTTGCGGATGTCTAATCTAAATCTACCCTCTAATAATTTGTGTCCATTGTTCCTTGTCATGCCAGGGAGCAGAAACAGTGTCTCCCCTAAACCCTTCTGGTCCCCCCTAGTGAGTTTATAGACAGTCACCAGGTCCCCCCTCAGCCTTCTCTTGTGAAGGCTGAGCAGGTTTAGGTCCCACAGTGTCTCATTGTAGGGTCTGCCCTGTAGTCCCCGGATCATGCAGGTGGCCCTCCTCTGGACCCCCTCAATGTTGCCCACATCCGTCCTGAAATGGGGCACACAGAACTGGACACAGTACTCCAGCTGTGGCATGACCAGCGTCACAGAGGGGGAGGATCACCTCCCTGGCTCCTGTGGATGCACGACAAGGTGTGGTTAGCCCTGCCAACCGTGACCTCGCACTGTCGGCCCATGTTCATCTTGGAGTCAATAATGACTCCAAGATCCCTTTCTGCCTCCGTGCTCTCAAGAAAGGAGTTTCCCATTCTGTAAGTGAACTGCTGGTTTCTACTGCCTAAGTGCAGCACCCTGCACTTGTCAGTATTGAGACGCATCTTGTTTATGTCAGCCCACTCCTGTAACCTATCCAGGTTTTGTTGCAGTCTTTCCCTCCCTACTAGCATGCTCACCTCACCCCAAATTTTTGTATCATCAGTGAATTTTAAAAAAATTCACATCAAAATGCTCCGGCTTATGTCAAACACAAAAATAGTTACCCATTTCTGTAATTATAGGGATAAGTAAAAATGGGAACAAATATTTAGTACTTCAAAGATAACTAATAGCCATTTTAAAAAGAAAATCAAATACAAATGAATAATCTTTAAACTAACGTAAATGAGAACAGCCCATTTCCAAAAGTCTGGGAAAAAAAAATAAGACAGCAAAGCTTTAAGTACAGCTTCAAGGATATAACAAAATATGCAAATACATAACAGCAAAGTCCCACAAACGTTAACAAAGAGGTCTGGTGCACTATAGCAAACTGTTTTGTATCAGTAGGCTCAGTATAACATTTGAGATGAATGCATCGGTCTTTGCTTTACCAGGGAAAGATAGCAATGTGTGTTGCCAGTTGCACCTAAACACGTTATCCTGATTTTCTTGCACTTCATTTAGTAGAGTAATTTTAACATGACACTATTTTCAAAGTTAAACAAATTGTGTTTTCAGCCCCCCAAATCGTTTTCCAAATAAATTACATAACTGACGGGGGAAAATAAGTCTGCGACTGAAATGGGGCTGTCGGCATTTTGAATAAAGTGCACAAAGGTGTTAAAGCCCTATATTCCAGCAAGGTACTACTCCTTGTTGTAAGATGTTAAATACTCCTAACATTTTTTTTTTTAATTATTAGTATGCATTCCGTCTCAGGGACTACAGTTTTTTTTTTTTATTCTATTTTTATTCTATTTTTTTTTTTTTTTTAATAGGCCTGGTCAGGTTTCATTTACCAAATCCCCTAGAGTGTTTCAGTAAGGACTATACTATTGTGATTTTTAAATGAGGCTGCTATTTTTCAGATATGACAATTAACTTGGTCTCGCTCACTTTGCATACATTTAAATGACTGGACAGTGTTAGTTACAGACTGGAATGCAGTAGAATTTTCTGAATATTTCTCACTTAACTTAGTGTGTCAAAGGGGCTCACTTGTTTTGCCTGGTGTATAGGGACACACCTGAACCAAAGTAACAAGTTGTTGTCATCAACGACCATGACAACAACTGATGACAGCTTGTTAGGCTGTTAAAATTCAGGGCATCTTTACATGTGCTGGGGGAGGGAGGGAGAAAGGCACTTTAATTACAGTGGGTCCGAGAGCCACTCTAAAGTGCCCACAATATCTCTCATGTTCAGCACCCTAAACTTCAAAATAGCGGCAGGGACACTTTAACTAAAGCTCGTTTGATGAGTTTTATTTAAAGGGCCCTCAGCTGCCATTTTGAAGCACTGGGACACCAAATACATGAGACATGGAGGCTGCTGGAACATGCTAATTAGCATGCTCTAATAGACTCAATTGAGTATGCACTTATGCGCTGCAATTACAGTGCTGCAGAGCAGCATCCCCACAGATCTACAGCACCTTTGGTTCTTGCATCTCTTTACACACCAGGCAAAACCACCAATGTAAGCCCCTTCACAAATAGAAACTGGGTGAAAAAAATCCAACTTAACTCAACCTTAGAAAAGTAGGGCTGGAAGGGATCTCAGGAAGCCATCTGGTCCAACCCTGCATTCAAGGCAGAGTCATGCCCACCCAAACTATCCCATACAGCTGCTTGCCAAACCTATTCCTAAAACTACACACTTAACCCCGTCACACAGATACATGGCATATTTCCCCGAAACATCAAAAGCATCCTAACATGCCACTAGTAACGTAGGGGAATACTTTTCTACTGCTGCAAGCATTAGTAAAATGTACCTGAGAGATCCTAAAAAGGCCATGCCCCTGACTACAGAGGAAGGCAAAAACACTCAGTCCGTACCAATTTAACAAGAGGGTAAAATTCCTTCTTTATCCCAAATGTGGTGATCAGTCTCACTTTAAGTGGAGGGTAAGACCCTCTAACCAGAGACACTGGCATACCCCAGTCAAGATCCCCAGCCCTGGCTGCAGCCAATACCAAGTACTTTTGAAGAAGGCAAAAAAAATCCTGACACCCGCACTGTATTTTGCCCATGTCTGCTTTATAGCCTAGACCTGTAGTAACAGGCATGAGGAAAAAAAAAAACATCCTTCCCAGTTCCATGTGGCAATTACAAAGCCCAGATGCTAGTGGGGGGGGGGGGAGAAATCAAACACCTTCCACTCTGGTCTTCAGCCTGGGGACAGCAAGCATAACTCTACACATCATACCCTCTAACTGAAGCGCCAGAATTCCCCTTTCTGTATCCCCTCCATAAACTTATGCAAGGTGCTTCAATCTTCGTTCACAACTAAGCCTATTGTAGAGCACTGCTTCATTTTCCTGCTGCTGAGCATGGTCCTCTCCATATCCATTTTTTTTGTGATCTCTCAGTTACCTGCTGGCAAAGGGGCATAGCTACCACTTCTGACCAATGCCTTTCCAATGTTTATCTTCTTGAAAACCTCCAATGCATGAGATTCTACAACTTCCCTAGCCAGGCTATTCCACTGCCTCATTGTTCCAAGAAGTTTTTCTGACACCAAATCTGTATCTACTTTGTGCAACTTCAAGCCACTGGTACATGTCCTGCTCTCTGCAGTAATGGAAAAAAGGTGTTCCACCTCTTCTTTAATGCAACCCTTCAGATAGCTGAAAACTGATATCCTGTGTTCACAAATCACCTTTCCTGCAAAGTGAACATGCCTATCTATTTCTTTTAACCTTTCCTCATCTGGCTTACCTCCCAAGACCTTTATCATTGTTTTAAGCCTGCCTCTGTACCCCTTCCAACTTGTCCACATCCTTTTGAAAGTATGGTGCCCAAAACTGCACACAATACTTTAGATAAGGTCTAATCTGCACCAAGTAAACGTGCCTATCACCTACTGGGGGTCTTGCACCTAAAACCTCTACTGATTCAGTCCCAAACCACATTCACATATTTCTAACGTGTCACAATGCTAGCTCAAATTGAGTCTGTGATCCACCAAGAGTACTACATCTTTCTCTGCAGTGCTGACATCCAGCCAGATGTTAGCCATTTTGTATTTGTATTTTTAATTATTCTTCCTAAAGTGTAGCATGTTGCGTTTGTTAGCATTGTTCTGCATTCTGCTGGCTCTAGCCCACTTTCCTAGTCCATCAAGAGCCTTCTGAATTGTTTCTGTTCTCCAGTGTGTTTGGAATCCTTCCCAGGTTCACGTCACCTGGAAGTCTGCTCGGGAAGCTCTCTATTCCACACAAAGACAACAGGGTCTTCACTCTGCTTACCTAAGTCTCGGGTACAATTTGGGCTCCTAATATTATTACCACCATTACAGCTGCACCAGTTCTTACCATTGATAAGCTTTCCCTGGAAAAGATAAGGCTTCAAGAGGCTTGAGATTCTTAGGCTATTAAAAGAATTGTTCATCTTAAAAAAAAAGTATAGTTATCTTTAGAGGAAAAAACCCTACGTCAAACACCAAAAAACAGGATGCGATGTCTCAAATAGTATAAAGAGACTCGATAAACCTAAATTAACTGGTTAGAAACCACAGAAAACCAACATCCTTTTCTGTTCAACAGCAGTATCTAACTCAGAAAAAATATTAACTGTAAGAGACTGTAACATAGGGACTAATTAAATATCAACAGCTAATGAAATTCTGAAGAGGAAACATTTCCCTCCATCACAGCCTGAAAGATGGAAAGCACTTCTGTGGAATCAGTCTTGATACTACCATTTTATTGCAGGGCTATATAAACTTCCTTACTGCAGGCCCAACCACAATAAAAACTCTCAAGCTTAAGGGAATCCCATTTGTAAACTGAGCACATTTGATATGAACGTCATTACTGGAGTGTGGAAGATGGAATACCACGATGTTCATTTCAGAGAGTCGCGTTTTGTTTTTGTTTTTTAACTGTAAGTACACTACTAGACAATGTGATCACACAATATGACCTACTGGATTTCTTTACAGGCAACAGTGCATCAAGAAAAAATAGGAGGCTCACTTGCATCTGTCTACATAATGCACTACCAACATAATAACTGATTTGCTCTAATTCCTGTACCTTAGTTCAACTCTTAAAAGAAATACACAAGCTTATATGTTCTTTAACTTCATTATTAATCCTACTTGCAAGATGGATAGAAAACAAAAGCAGATAATTAAGCTTGTTAATCCATAAAACAGCAATTTATTCATACACTGTTTTAAATGCAAAACATGAAACCACCGCGATATGAACTATGTTTTGTTCCATTAACGAAATGTTTTTATGTTTAACAACTTCTAGTACCGTGTATACTTATCTGGACCTGTTAACTGAGTTGATAAGAATCTATTTTCTGCTTTTAAGACATTATAACCGTCACCACAGCAATTGCTACGATAAAAAAAAAAAAATCTTTCACGACACCTGCTGAAGTCACTTGTACAAAGTAGATCTTAGTTCAAATGGGAGAAAATGGTCATGGAAATTAAGCAACCAAGATGTTAGCTAAAAATGAACACTGCCAAAAATGTTAACATAGAACTACCTTAACAACATTAATACAGGAGCCATGGGAACACGCTGGGATTTGTGTCAAATTATAAACATGGGAGTGTTTACATATATGCTAAGGTATAAATACATTGCACCTACATTTCAAGATGAAGAGTTCTGTTAAAATTAGAAGAGATAAAAATCACAACCACTTTTTTTTTTTTTAAATCATCTTTCATGGCACATCTGCTATTCTACTTTTAACGACACTGGTTAGAATGGAATGGCTTTCTGGACTTCAAAGCTATTCAAATAAATGTCCTGAACCTGGATTTCCATCTATTACCAAAAAAATTAGATATTTTGTTATAATATTATTCAAGCAGATAACACTGTTGCAAGTAGACAAAAAAACGCAACTATATTAGCTCTAACTTGTATTGCATTGTAGCAAGGTGGTCATAAAAAGACATAAATGATAAAACAATTTTCAGCTTCAGTAACTGTGAACAGAATAATTATTTTTATTTTAATATAATGATATAGCTGAAGATTCTTTTGAAAAAAAATTGTCCTGTTTTCAATTTTTTCCTTTTAAAAAGTATTAAGTTTTACTAAGCAGTAAAAGATACCGAAACATCTTTTAAGACTGATGTTCACAGAAAAAAAGGTAACCCAGATTAACCGTTTAAGCTTTTTTATTTCCAAAATTTTGAGAAGTAGAATCCTTAAAAATAGTTCTAATAATTTACACATTCCAGAAAAATAAAAGTTTAATATAAAATATACATATAGCATAACCAGCATCTATCATATTAGTATTTATTAATGTAGCTATACAAATTTAGTGATGATCATAACTTCTTATCTTCACATACAATGCTTTAATCCATGAAATATATTATTTTTGATGGAGATATTTTCTGTGTGCAGGCTGATAAAGAGCTCTTACCTTAAATTAACTGATCAGCTAGGGAAACAATTTTTCTTTAAAAGGGAGGCCAGAACCTTCCACATATACAGCTAGAGCTCAAATCAGTCAGCATTCGGCAGCAATGATAATCACTCTTCTTGAAGACAGCAATAAGCCAAACACTTACAAAAAACCTAAGAGCACTTATCAAGCTCTTGGTGAAAACAGGAAATACAATCAAACTAAACTCAGTTTGCTTCACTAAATACACGTGACCATTGCTCAGTCATCACCAAGTCTATTTCCCTTCCTGAAACTCTAAAGATGTCAGAAGGCACAGTTTTGGTCTGCAATTTTATTTTCCAACATCTCCAGTGACTTCAGAAACCAAGGCACCCTGATGGATTGCTGCTCAAATCTCCCGAGAATGGCAGGTTCAATGTTACTATAGCATTCCAATTAGTATTCACTCATTCCAGTACTGCTACACTGTTATAACTGAACTGGACTAAGAGGTCAACTTTTGATTCATTGCACACAGGTCAAAGTGGTATGTAAAATATTTGTCTGAATTCTGACCTGATCCTCAAGTTTTCCATCTTGGTAGAGATAGAAAAAAAAAAAAAAAAAAAAAATAAAATTAAGAGCCTTTCTTTTAAATTCATGAATAAAAGATGATTTTCTTGTTTTTTTTTTTTTTTTTTTTTTAAATGAAAAGAACCAATTAAAGCAGAATGTTAAAACATCTGTAACAGACCGCGGGGAGGAGGGAGGCAAGTGTATTCTTCAAAAATAAACACTTTAGGTTTGTTGTTTGTTTTTAAACACGTGCTCCATGTTAAACAAGACAGTAAGTTTAAGTCAGCTTTTAAACTCGTTTAAAACCAGCTGTCAGGGGGGGAAAGGATGCAAAGCACATTCAAATAAAGTTTGATTTTTCTGCAATTAAATATTACCAAAGAGCAGCATGCCCAAAACAAGAAATATCCACCTGAACCTTTGAAGTTTAGTTTAAATATTCTATCATTTTAATACCAAAACTCTTGAAGAACAGAAAAAATTGTGTTCAACAACTTTTCATTATTAAATAATGAAAGCAATTGCAAATGCTAGGCTGTAAAGGCAGAAAAGGAACAGCATTCTTCATGTCACTATTCAAGAAATTAAAACTATTTTAAAAATCAAAAGATAACCAGCAGCATAGACTGTTCACAATAACCCATGTGTCTTGGTCACAGCTTTGGTCTTTCAATTCAACTTTTGCCATCAGTTCTAACCAATAACGGTGCACACATCCTACAAACAGCAGGTCAACAATCATTCTTTGTACCTGGTTTATATCAGCCTCCTTACTATATCCACCCTGTCCTAAAATGTACAGTGTTATCAAATGAAAACTGTAACAAACACCTGAAAATAGAATTATTTGGGCAGAATACTTATAAAAGCATCCACCTTCTGTTTCATGCCCCTATTCACAACATTTAATACCACTATAGCCAATTCTACTCAATAGTGTACTTAAGCTAATATTTTTAAAGCTCTTCCATATTCTCAAATATAGGTCACCAAAGGAGAACAACAACATCCTTTTGTTTCCATCATACATATAATCCCTTGAAGGATTCTGCAAATTATCAAATGGATCTTTTACTGCTGCTGTCGTCATGGCAGAAACCACTTTCACTCTTACTGGTTGAAGAAAGCAAGGCCTTACAGTTAACTCAACAGGATTTTCTGTGTGACTGATCAAGTACAGTATTCAAACATTACCACAAGAGACAGAGCGAGAGAGAGCCCCAATATTTCAGGGAACGTTTTTAGTATCAGCTGGTAGAAAACTATTAGTCTGGCTGAAACCTAGAAAAATGGAAAAGCCAAAATCTCCATTAGCATAAACAAGGGGGGGGGGGGGATTTCAGCCTCAAAATGCAGACAGAATCACCTCTGACAGTACGTGACAGGCAGCAGTTTAATATGCTGCACTCTTTCATCAGGTGTGCAGTTATGCCTACAAAAATAGTTAAGTAGTTCCTGCAGTTTCTGATTTTAACCTTGAAAAAAACCTCAATCTCTAGAGACTCCTACTGCAAAAACACCTATAGGACAGTTCCACAGTTGCCGTTAAAGGATATTTTGATGCAGCACAAGGACTAGAAGCAAAATTGTACCTTGACAGTAGTAGCAGAGAGCTATGCCAAAAAGCTAACTGATGAATAGAAAAAGGACTGGTCACGGATGCTTTGTGTGTCCTAGCTCATACACTGCGTACTGAAAACATCAAAGAATGTTCTTAGGCGTTTGTGTTGCATTTCACAAAATGAGTGCACTACTACCAGTTACCTGGTGTTGAAATATAAAAAAATGTAACTTGCTCTAAGAGGGAATTTGCTTTCATTCTGCCTTGAACATTGGCTATTCATAACTTTGTAAATCTCACGTCATCAAATGTTGTTCTTACTGGCCAGCGTTAACTTGCAGCCAGCTTCGCATACGTAGCTCTTTCAAGGGCACAGACATTTGAGGTGGCAGTGAAGAGGCGTGGAGGACAAGGGGACAGGACTAAAGTTGTAATAGTCAAATTACTGTTACAAAATATGAAAGCTATGATACCAGTAAATGGAGGAAAAACTTAAGACAACTTAACAATCACATTCCAGTTTAGCAGTAGTAACTAATATACATTGGTCGAGATTACAGTGTTGCTATAAAATCCTAGGGGATATTTTTGTTTTGTTCTGCTTTTTAAAATTAGAAGTCATTTAAACTTACAAAAATGAATAATACACAGAGCGCAACCTATATACGTGATGAACTGTACATCCTTCTTGGCTGGGTACAGACATTACACTTTTACTAGCGTAAGTGATCCAAAGTCAGTCTATACCCATAACAAAACAGAAGTTCAGTGTACACAGACTCATTTAAAAAAATAAAAAAATAAAAAAAAATGGAGGAACCTGGTCTAAGATTTGCTCCCCTTCCTCCCCACCAAAAGGTGAATATGTGTTCTGTTCGCTATGGATCTAAACCACACTGCTTGCAAAAAACCACACAACTTTGATCAATTCTGCCTCAAGCTTTTTGAATGTCTGTACCTAGCCTTAACTTACTTTAAATTCAGCGTCAGCTTTAACTGGAAAACCTGGTAGCCATCAATAATGGCGGGAGGGGGAGGGTTACATTTCATGGCTGTACGGCAAAGCATATAAAATAGTTTCCTGTTCTTGTAGATGCCTACTTTAGTTGCATTTAAATGGCCCATCAGAGGGTATGCAAGACTGATCTTGATTTCTATAAGTAAATAAATCCTTTAATTTTAGAAAAAGGTTTCAGAATTAATGTAAGACAGTCCTGCCACTCACTGACACTCACAGAGTGGGGATACATAAATGTTCAGACCCCATTCAAAAGAGGAACATTTCTAAAGGTTAGCAGCTGGTATACTCTGTTTGTTATGTGTGAATGAGCTGAGAATGATTCACACCAGCAAACTGACTCCAGAGTTAGCCCTGGATGAAGGAGTGTTAAATGCTGGAGCAAGTACGAACATACCAACTGATGCCCTTCTGAATGGTTCCCATTTTGAAAGCTCTGAGCAGTAGCATAGCGACTGGCGGTGGGGGAGGAGGTCATGGCCCCTGGGCGCCAGCTGGGGTGCCTCCCTCGTTGTGTGTGGCACACTCTTGCCTGGCAGGTTGTGGCTGTCTTTGGTCATTCTGGTCGGAAATTCCTGCTGCCACCCCTCCCCTTGCGGCTGGTGTGCCATGCTGCTAATTCCCTCGTGGAAGTGGTGTGGGGCAGGAGGCGAGGCCTCGCAAAGCCCGATTTGCCATGAGTCCCACAACCTGCTCGGATCATCGCCGGGGGGGGGGGGAGGAGAAGAGACTGCAAATGCAAACATTGGCCCCCAGGTGCCAGAGACCCACGATACGCCGCTGGCGTCAAGCACTGGTGTTCATACCCTGATAGAGACAAATGGTGTTACTACCTACTCTGTGTACCTTGTTTTACAGAAACAATTTAATTACTACATACTAGCCCATTGGTTAAAATAGTCTTAATTCCTATTAGTTCCTCAGTCTGAAATTTCTTGTCTTGAAAAACATATGTCTTAAATAAGATACTATGCCAGGGTAAATATTCCAAGCTTATCTGTTAAAATCTGAAAGTGGCATTTCAACTTTATAAACCTCTCCTCTTTAAAGAGGTGGCAGGAATACAGGCCTTGTATGTACTTCATGTATACTATTTTAAAAAATATCAAGTACAATACTTGGATCTCTCCTTATCTTAAAATGAGAAACAAAACCACAGCAAATAAGAGGACATTTTTTAAAAAGTTAATGAGTCATTCTCGACATCCTGGCAGCAAATCACTAGTATGCACAGAGAGCAACACAATCAGACAGCTTTTAATCTGTTGATAAAGCGATGGGCATAGTTTTAATAATCCATTAATTATACACTTCAACTACAAACTAAAAATGCACACTTTGTTATGGCTGCAGAATCAAAGTTGGTAATATAGACAGCAGAATACCGCGTCAATTTATCTGAATAATTTTTGCCATATTTTTCAAACACATTTACTGAATAATTAAAAATATACTCAGGCAGCTTTCTTCCTCTAGCTCCAGCAGAATAAATGTAAGTTATTTGTGACCTAAATTCCTTTTTGTGTAGACTATTCCAATTTGCTTGAGAAGAGAATCAAAGGAGCAATGGTCATTATAGCTGGAAGAGAGAAAAGAATTCAGAAGAGTATACACATCTGTGACATCTCAATATGAATGGAAACAATAGACCCCCTATAAAGCTATTATGAGGTTGGGGGTGGCAAGCCTTTTTTGTCTGCAATATGAAAGATGTGGATAATGGTCTAGAATGTGGTTAGAAGGCATGATGGAGTGGCATTACAAAATTGGTTTCATTTCTTACTGAATATGATGGTGAATGCAGTAAAAAAAAAAAAAAAATGTTAGATGAGAGCCATGAGACATTAATAAAAACACAGGGAGAGTAACAGGCAAAGAGAAGGAGAGGGGGGAAAAAAGTAGTCTTTGCTGAAGGAAGAATCACCAGCTAGGTATGATGGACACATTTCTAACAAAAGCAGTTGAACAAAAGGGGATATTCATGGAAAGCATAAAGCCTACCATTTTATATACAACCTCAAAACACACCATTGTCTAGGCATCATGGAAACCAGATAAAGACATTAAAAAAATGCTGAACATACATAGAGCAGAAACTAAAGGTAGAACAGAAACTTCATTTCATTCTTGTTGGGTTTCTCAAATGCAGAAAACAGATTAAAATTTAGAAAAGAGTTTTATTTAACTCTGCATTTGAAACAGTCATGTGGGATAGATACATACAACTAACCAGAAAAGAACCCTATCTAAAATTGCTTAAGCTAATATGATTTGAATGCATCTACATTAGCTGAATGTGATGTTTCAAACGATATTAACTTGAGCATTAAAAATGCCTGAACATCTGGAAAGACGTACATTAAATAACATTCCTACCTATCCTCATTGTGTGCGTCAAGGTTTTTTTCGAGACTGTTCAGAATTTTGCCAAAGTACACATCCAAATTAAAAAACTAAACTACAGGTGCAACAAGTTTTTTGTTTTTTTTTTTAAATCAAAAATTACATCTGCAACAGAAGCAGACTTAATGTGTTGCCTTGCCAATAGTTTCACAATTTGTGGTTCAATTACACTGTAGCAAAGCTAAATATTTAAAATACGGAGTCACATTTACCAGAAAAAAGAAAAGCAGTATCTTAATGGTGGAGGCATATCTACATCAATTCACAAAGCCATATAAGGTTACAAGTAGAACTATTCTGCCGCAAAACTAATTTTGTTCAAAGAACAATATGAAGTTTGCGTAGTATTAGGTTAATAGTAATAAGTGACAATTATGTGGAGTGATTACATTGTTCCTCACTGCTGACTACCAGATACTCAAATGTAATGGTGATAGGAGCCATATATTCAAAAATACATAGGAAAAAACAAGCAAAGGTGTTAGTACTCAGGGCACCGAGGTGCTGATAATTTCAACCAGGAAGAAAAAAAAGAGTCAACAAGTGCTAATTAAGAAATATACAAAGTTTGCAGAGTTCTGAGCCAATTCTGTGAAATACCGGATGTCTGATCTTGTCACTAAAAAAGCTTTGGAATAAAATCAGTTCCATTAAGCAATAAGGGGTGACATATATCTGTCTAACAGCTTTCCCAGCTCTATAGCTGGTCCAATAAAAGATATTACTAGGCAAACCTTGTCTGTCAACTCTCCAGGATTTTCAGGAAGGCACCAGCAAGTTTAGCTTTCTATTAGTTTACTATCTACAGTTTAAAACGTACGAGTTTATAGCCTTTGCAGATGAAAAAGTTGGATGACCTAACGACCCACATTTCAAATAAAATATCTTTTTCCCCTTAAAGGGCTCTGGCTATTTTTCTTCCTTCTCCACGTAAAAGCAACCCATATGCCTAATCTTTGCCTACTTATCCAAGGATCTCTTGAACATCTCCCACACACTAATCTTCCCTAGAAGAGTAGTACTCCAAACTGTAAGACTGCAATGCTTCCTTCCCCAAAGAAAGTTCACAAAAAGTAGTAAATTTCAGTGCTACACCCCTCTGAGTAGTTGTCTTCCTCCTCACTACAAAAGAAGCAGGACAAAAGTGGTGAAGATGAGGGTACTAGAAGAGTAAAGGTTAGAGGGACCACCCTTCACAACCACCAGCTATACATGCCATTGTCTCTTTCTTGATAAGCCTAGAAGTATGGTTAAGAGCCTCTGAGTTTAATGTAAACTCAGAGTCATTCTTGGCTCCTTCTGACAATGGGACAAAGGCCTTGCTCTTCTATTTCTGCCCATGAAGAATGGGAACTAATCCCACCAATAAAACTGAGTCATGCTTGTTGAGTAAATACTTCTGGGTATAGCCACTCATAACAACTATAGCAATGTCAAAGGATACCGATGTAAGCTGTTATGATGCAGATGTTCCGTCTACATGGTTCTGTAGTGATAAATGTATAGCAAAACTGCTCCAATTTTAATCCTGCTTCATTTGTGTTCAAAGTTAGGGTATTTAACTCATTTATATTGCTATAGGATCATGCAGAATTAAATGTTACAGCATAACAATATACGCTCCTGAGCAGCAGTTGTCCCTCCCCTTTAAAAATACCTAAGTTATACATTTGTCCACACCTTCAAATAAGCGATTTATAAAATAGGTAAATACCATCAACATGCGCATCATGGGCAAAATTGAAGTACTAAAACCTTGTAAGACAATCTACTGGAACATACAAGGGTAACTTGCCAAAATAAGCTCATGAGTCAAAAATCAACAATTGTAAATAAACTTTACTGTAGTTTTCTAACAACTACATAAGCCTCCCTGTACTGCATTGTTTAGAACTCCTTCTTAAAGAGGAAAATGAGTATGGAAAATAGAGAACATCCATCGTCACAGATCTAAATGTTTTTTAAGGAAGAATACTGCTGATTCAGATTAAGTAGCAGCTCACAAACAATCATCATGTTGGCCAAGTGTTAGATTCTTACTGAGCTACTGTTTTAAAAATATAAAATTTAGAAAACATACTTACCACGGAAAACTCTTGCCCACCAAATGCATACACTTACATGAAGAATGGGACAACCTTAAAAAGAAACAAGAAAAGCATGTAAGCTACTTTTTTCATCTTTACTTTTCTTTTTCTTTTTTGAAGCTATGAAATTGCTAACATTTAAAGATGTTTAAAAATGAAAAGGAAACCAATAGAGACCAAGGTCAAGCCTACACTTAAATTTTCACTATTATAGTAATATTTGTTACAGGTGCCATTTTAAATATTTTTATAGTAGCAAAAACCATAGGTGTATATTCAGTTTTACTGGCAAAAGGCATTCTTGAATAAGTTTTATTTTGTTCAGATAACAGATAAAACTGTTTTCATTACAGCTGGTATAACTACTGATAAACATTTTCTAGTGTAGATTAAAAGCCTAAGAAAACACTATCAAGTAGGCCTTGTCAAATATTTCTGAGGTTACTCCTTAAAAAGCTTACTGGCTACCTCCTCCAATATAAAACACAGATAGGAAAGGAGAACACAGCAGTGAAATTCTGAATGTTAGACCTCATAGAAGGGAGTTATCCTTGGGACTACTCAGCAGATCCATTTATCTTTATATCATCTCTTTCCTAATGTGTTTGATAAATTAAAAACTCACACTTCTTTCCCCATTTTAAAAGGACAGATTCCTAATGACCTGGGGGACAGTCCCAGTCCCATCTATACTAACCTCTAATATCAGCACCTCCATTTCTTACTCAGAGTGCTCATAGTTTAGCCAATCAAAAGAATTTCAGTTTCAGTATTTCCCACAGCATTGCAAAGATCAGCAGCAAAACTTAGTTTTGTCAATTTGCCTCAGGCTACTTGGGAAGGTTATGTATGAGCAACAGCATAAGTGCAAGTGCCCTCCGCAGTTTTATGAAAAAAAAAAACAACAAAAACAAACATTCGTTGACATTCCAACAGAGGTTTTAGAAACTGCACCGTGCACCACAAATGGCAAGGGCAGCCTCTGTGTGGGGCATGTGGCAAATCAGGAAGGAAACAGGCAGGACAGTCAGCAGAAAGTAGAAAGAGCAGCAGAACAGGCAGGGAACACAGCAGGGAGCGGAAAGCAGATCAGCAGATCAGGCGGAGGGAGATCCGAGTGACACTAGGGAAGGGTGCAACGATCATTTGAGCCATACCTGCCAAAAAAGTTGGTCCCCACTGTTCTAAAAAAAAAAAAAGCTCTTTTTGCCACCCTAAGAGTTAACATTTTTTTCAATGAAGGCTTAAAATATTAATTTCTGTAGAAGTTAAATCCACCTTCACTGGGAAGAGATTTCTAGTCACTGCCAAAAAAGGAATCTAGAAGTAATTCTTCTAGCCTTGAAGGGAAAGCCTTAGACTTAAATCCATCTTGGAACATGTTCCAAACCAAGCTTAGTTCAGGTGAAAATATATATTTAACTTTGAATGAATTCCAAAGGCTAGGGCTTGCCCTTGAGAATATTTTGCCTCCAGCTACTACAATCTGAACTCTCTGGGCACACTACAGTATTTCAGATGTTTTTTAAAAAAACATCCATTAAAAGGAAAGTGGGGCACATCAGTAACATGGACCTACATAATTTAGATCTTCACAGCTGTACCCAAAACTCTGAACTCCACCAGAAGAGAATTTGGACCCAATACAGAGAACAGCATTCAAATGTATTATTCACTCATTGGTTCACTCTTATCCAGAAAGTTAATGTTAACAAACATTATGCATTTGTTTGTGTGCCCACACCTGGGGTTAAAACACCCATCAGTGCAAAGATTAAAAATTGAGTCTGGCCTATTATCATATTAACTTCAAAGTTTCGTTTTAAAGTTAAAAATCTATATATATTTTTTTTTTAATGCTTTTCCTTTTTGAGTTATTGAAGTACATTTTATTCATGTTTCCAAGATTTTGGGTGAAAGTTGAAGGGATGGGAAAAAAATTAAAAATTAGAAATGAGATTTTTATGCAATTTCATCATTTAAGTACGCTCCTGTTCTGCTGTTCCTTTGGAGATTTATACATTTTGAATTTCAGTCATTAATGTCACTGAATCAGAAACAAAGGCTAACAAAAAAACCTGGATGGGCAAGCTTCATGAAGCAGCTTCCTAAAATGAGTGTAAAAGAGAAATAACCCGATTAGTCAGAGATTTTAGGTGTCTAGGTAAAAACATATTTAGTGTATATGAAAGAAAATCTCTTCGGTAAGGAAAGGTCTAACAAAGCAGCAGAAGAAAAAACAGTTGAAAGACAGGATGAACATGCACAAATGTTGAGTGATGACGGGAAAAAGTTAAATTGAAAATAAAGACGCTTGTGATCCTTTGTAAAGTAAAAAAATGAAAGACACTTGCTTGTGATCCCTTGTAAAGTAAAAAAAAATAAAAAGTAAATAAAAATGGAGGACGCCAGTTCATAATAGAATAAAATTAAGGCATCTTTATGGAATTTGCAAGTTGTATTATGCAGACTTTCCATAATTAAAAGCAATAAACTTGTCACAAATACTCTACTCATTTTCTTTTCCAATTCCTTTTCCATTTTACTTTGTGACCTTTACTGACATGCACACAGCTCGAGTTGTACGTAAGACTGAGCTTAGCTAGCCATGAAACCACAGCTCTCAAATACCTTTGAGCTGCTATGCAAAATGAAAGATTTAACTTTTGTTCTCACTTTAAAACTAGCAAAATACACAAGACAGCCAAACCAGGACAACCATTTCTTTCAAAATAATTTTCAAAGTTGCTGAAAACAAGCCAAATTAAAACATATCTATTAATATAAATTAACCTTCCTGCACACACATTTTAATTTGCAGCTTTTGAATGAGACTACTATGAGCTTCTTTTTGTACAGTTTACCATTGCAAAACTGTAGGGGCCATCAGTAAAACTCTAGAAGTCAACTACCAAAAGATTAGCTCTACTAATCCAGTAAAAGAAGGGTGGGGGCGGGAGAAAAAAAAATTCTGTACTAGATAATTACAAAGGGAATTGTAGAATGTTCAACAAATCTCCAACACTTTCAAAATGTTTTATTTTACATGCAAAAGTTCCTCTTATCACTCAGACACACTGCATTTATAGCAATGTAGACTTGGAAAAAATCCTACAAATGATTCCTTCATAGTTGAACCTGGCCATTCATTAGATCACATACATTTTTACTGCAGAGGGAACTGAGATGCTTTATTCTAGATGTTCCTTATCCAGCAGGAGCAAAGGAAAGTTATACACCAGGGGTGGGCAATTATTTGAGCTGGAGGGCCACTTACAATTTTGGTATAATATTGAAGGCTGCATAATTTTTCAGAAAAAAAAAAAAACAACCCAGACATCTACTATATCATATTAAAAACAAACCCAGAGCAATGGCCATGTTAATGAGCTGTTATGAGTTACATAACTTGGAGATGGCCTGGGTGGAGCAGGTGCACGTGGGTGTGTGTCCATTCCGTGTGTCCTGTGCAAGTCTATCCTGGAAAACGGAGACAGACGCATATTCTGTATGCATTCACTGTGTAGTCTGTGTCTAACCAATGTTTTTCCTCCGTGGGTCTGCTCTGTGTATGTTGCATGTGTCCCTGTGTCTATCCTGTTCCCATCCTGTGACTCTGTCCTAATTTTCCTGTGGCTTGTGTCCATTCTGTGTATATCTGTCTTCTGTGTGTCCATTCTGTGCATCCCTGTGTCCATCCTGTTTATTCTGCATGTGTCCATCCTGTATTTCCTGTGTCGGTCCCGTGTTTTTCCTGTGTTTCCTGTATTTGTCCAACCTGTGACCTGTGGATTCTGCATCTGTCTTGTGTATTCTGTGCACACCCACCCTGTTTGTCCCCCTGCACCCTCCCCGCAGCCATGCTCTAAGGCTGTGAATGCTACACCACCAGCAGACAATCAGCATTCCAGGAAAAACAAAGCCAAGCCCTTGACTGCAGCCACCTAGTGCCAAGCATCTGGAACAAATGGGCCTGGCAAACCATGCCCACAGCCTGCCACACGGGTGCCCAGGCCCCAGCCCCCCACCCACCCCCTCAGGGCCTAGAAGCAGTGGTACTTCTCACTTCTGGACAACCAACCTGCCTCAGCCCATAGGGACAGGGTGAAACACGGGAGCCATCCATCCCCACCAAGCCCCCCCTTGCTGCTGTTGCTGCTCTCTGGTTCCCTGCAGCTGCCACACAGCCCTGGAGAAGTTCTTTCACCTTCCTAAAAATATTGCCTAAATACAAGATCACAGATAAGAGGAGGATCCATATAACCAAATGCCTAGTTAGAGAAGTCCCTGAGAAAATAGTTATTATTAAAAAAGTGTGCCCTACTGAAGATAAAAGCCTGACAACACCTTAAAACTCATCCCAAATATAAGCAATAATTTTTGTGCGTGAGATTTTTTTTTTTTTTTTTTTTTAAATGAAGTGATACCAAAAAGGAGGTTTCAAGTTAAAAACAAGCTTCTTCCCCCCCCCCCATGGGTTGTCCCCTCTGGAGTCACCAAGGGGCATTTTGGGACCTTTGGGAGGGTGGGAGCAGGCAGTATGGCTTCATTTCCTTTCCCTCCCAGCCCAGCATAGCCTGGCTCACCAGGGGCTTCCCACCCCCTTCCCCCTGTACCTCCTCTGCTGCCCGTAAGTCCCCAGCATGAGGAGATGGAAAAGCCTGGCCAGAAGCTTCCAGCTTTTTGTCTCTAGTGCCTCCCTGCTGGGAGGGGGGTGGCTGCTTGGCCACTACAGCCAGAGCTGCTGCTGCTGCAGCCAGCACCTTCTGCACAGAGGAGACAAGAGAGATGCAGGCTTTCAGAGGGGCAGCCACAGGCTGGAGAGAAATCACATGGCTTGCCCACCCCTGCTATAGACCCTGTTGAAGGGCCTGGAAATGGAATCAGTTTCAGATTACTAGACCCTGCAAGGATACAAAACTTCTCAGAAGGGACATGCAACACCTGGTAGACATGGTTTTGCTGGACTGAAAGACTTTTACAACTTTTTGGGTGGTGGTTTTTATTTATTTATTTTTAATCAATAAAGCTTTCTGGACCATAGCAGGACATTCCAGCCCATGGACAAATGGCCAATGAACTGATTATAATTTTTAGCTATTAGACATCATTAGATAACTGAAAATACATTAACTGCTTTCCCAGCACTGCTGTTCCAGAGTGGCAAATGTATTGTGTAAACACAAGATCACAGAGAAGAGAAGGATCCATATAACTGAATGCCTAGCTAGAGAAGTCCCTGAGAAAATGTGTATAATAAAAGAAAAAAAACAGAGTTCCTCACTGAAAATGAAAGCCTGACAACTCCCTTAAAATTCATCACAAATATAAAGCAATAATTCTGTGTGTGTTTTTTTCGAATGAGTAACACCAAAAAGAGTTTTCAAGTTAAAAACAAGCCCAATAATGGCAGAATTTCTGTTAATATTAAGCTTAGTAAGAAGCTGAACATTAAGTAGAAAACAGAAACACAAAATAAGTATCTTCAGGACATCTCAGCTTCCAGGCCTCAAGAAGTCTCACATATTCAATGTGGTTGGTAAGGGTTTAGTGGGTTTTTTTTGTTTTTTTCATATTTGGTAAATCATATAATGGAAAGCTTACAAGTGTTATCTTAGGGAAAAAGGCATTATTTATCTGTTCTATTTTCTCAATATTTTTACTTTCTATTTGTACTGAAGTCCTACAGGAGGGGTTTTTTTGTGTCATGGTATTCTTGAAATCAGGGCATCATTCATTTTGTCTGTGCTTTAAATAATTAAAGTTGGTGCATTCCAAATAAAGTTACACATTTAAGAACTCTGAACTAGTGCCTTATTGAATGAGAGAGAAACATTAAAGTTATTTTTCAACAGTGACAACTATTTTGCAGAAGGAACAGAAAACAGTCTCTTATAGTGCTGACCCACAGCTAGCATTTGAAAAGTCTAGCATCAGAACTGTATTCACATAATTTATCTTCACCAGACATCTAAGATTTCTATTTACCATGCATCAGGTCAGGTGATATGCATATCAATATATTGAGTTACTGCAGTAACAGGAAACTGCTAACCTAAAAATAGTATGGTATATTGGATAGACTAACAGTAAATTCACCAAGTTCCACTGAAATAATTACTTCTGCCAAGTGACATTATGGGAAATACTAGGCAAGTAATTTATATTATGATAAAATCTGAATATGTTTTAGAATGTTTAAATAATTAGAATACATTTTTCAGTAATTACTTAAGCTTCGCATACCTACATAATACTAAAAGGAAAACCTGCTTCATTTAAATATTACCTTTATACTTTTACATGAGAACCAGACAAAAAGTTTATGCAAAAATATTTTATAGTAAGACCAGTGGTTGTCACTAGTCAATTTGTTCATCACTGAAGCATCAAATTTCATTTCTTTTTTTATTTGGTAAATCATCAACTTCTAACCTTATGGCTCATTTTAACATTTTAATCTATTAGTACTGGCACTTTTCTTTATGGCACATATCTGGTACTGATCATTTACAGATAAAATAGGAAGTAAATCAGAATCTACATGCTTCTGAAACATCATATCACATATTCAATCTAGCCCAATTATACTACAAGTTTTCTATTACTTTTATTTAGTTTATTAATGCAGTTGGTTTGCAATAGATTTTTAAAAGTGTTAAACGTTTAATGTTGTTCTTCAGGGATTTACATTATAGTGCCAGTTTACATAAAATAAATTAATGCACAAGTCTGAGGTATGAAGCTCATTAAAATTTTATACTTTGGGCCCCTGTGTTAATGAGAGTCGAAACACTTCAGTACAAAATGTTCAAAGCTTTGAAACATATGTTGAACATGTGTGCACATGTAAAGATTGGAAAGCTGTTTAAAAATGTGAAAATGAGTAAAGCTCCTGTTACCCTTGATAAATGTCAGCTGTCATGCAATGTACTGCAATACACACTATTTTTCACAAACTGCAGCCTTAGAAAAGGCAATTTTGACTTCTCTAGCTATACGCAATGCATTATACACAGTGATATCTACCCAAGGTCAAGAGTTTAGAGATTTTCAAATTTTAACTTTTAAATGGTGTAAGCCAGTGGTTTTTCAACCTCTTTATTTGCAGACCCCTAGAAAAAATTGTATTAAAACACACTTTTGACTGAGTCATGACTTAGCCTGCTTTCAGACCCCTTAGACAGTCTCCAAATCCCCCGGAGTCCTTGGACTACAGCAGGGGTGGGCAAAATGCAGCCCCGCAGGCCAGATGCAGCCTGCCAGGGACTTTCTCTCTGGCCAGCAGGACCCCTAAAATATTTAGAAAATTAATATTCATCTGACCCTGGCTGCCTGTCATGCGGCCCTCAATGGCTTACCAAAACTCAGTAAGCGGCCCTCTGCCCAAAATAACTGCCCGCCCCTGGACTACAGGCTGAAAACCATTGGTGTAAGCTACAATGCAATGTTAAAGTCAGATCTAGTAATGCCACAAAAATCAGTGGGTTTATTCCTGTAAGAGTTTTCAAGAAATAAATTCATAATTAAATATTGCATCCTAAGTATATACTTGTTACAGCAAAAGGACACATACAACTTGAAATCTCATCAATAAAAAAGGAATTAGAGATACTGTACTTGTTTCCACCTCTCTTTGTTTTGTTTTCTTCCAATCACATTTTCCACTCCAGAAAAGCAAAACCTCCTCCTTCCCTATTAATGAGCATGAAGTACATCACAGACGCACCTAACTTTTCAAAAAACCCAAAAAGCATAAAGTAAAATAAACACATACATATATTCTCTCTCTGCTAGACCTTGGTTGTTGTAATAGAAGGTAAAATGTTTTCAAGCGGATCTTGTTCGATAGTCCTTAGCCAGACAAAAAAATTTCCCACTGCAGCAAATCACTGGTTGCATAATTTCAAATGTATCCAGTACCAGCAGTTTTCACAAGATACAGCACACTATATAGAAGCCTTAAACAGAAGTCTGTATATTGAAATTTAGAACCATCAGCAACTTTCCACAGAAAGACATTAATAAAAAACGATTAAAAAAAAATTACCCTTTGCCCACATGTAGAATGCAGTCTGGTCTTTATAAAGCTGCTAATTCCCCAGTTCTTCCATCTGAGACCAGATACAGTTTGTCAATGAAATATGATTACTTCACTACAACTACTGAGTCCGACGGTGAAATAGGTTCGAAAATGGGGGGCTTATCCTAATTGTCACATAAGCAGCAGGTTTCTTTTTTCTGAAAGCTGAGTCAAGACTCAGTCCTTTGTCAATTTTTAACACCACAAGATGAGTGGGCCAGTTTCACTGAGCAGATTAAACTCTATGTTGAAAGATCATAACATACTTCTCAAGTTGTGTCAAGCCCTTTCAAAGTCTTTAATGTTTATGTATTAAACAGTTTAAGTCAGTGTAACTTAATACCTCAGATAGGATTTTCAGAAGCACTCATAAGTGGCCTTACTTCACTTCCACTGAATTCACGGAGAGCTTTTTTATCATTAACGTGAAACAGTTATGTCAACAACAAACATTTGCAGAAAAAAAATCATCCTTAGGAAACATCAAAACACAAAACAAGACCACACAAAAAAAAACAAGATGCTCATTCTCATCTACCATCATTTAGCTGAAAAGAAGCATGGCAGAGCTAGTGTACACAAGGCCAAAACTTAAATAAATAAAATGCCTCTTGTTGCTCAATACCCACCTCTGACAGGCAGGCATACACTGATCCATGTCAAACCCCACTTCTAAATTAACTGTTTTAAGGTGCTCTTCACACTACAGAATCTTCCTTCATTTGAAATAAAAAAGTGACCTAGATGTTTGGCACTAGTGACCTCCTACCGATGGTGTGGTAGTTCCAGAGTGGACAAGACAAAGTGACTGAAGATATGAGTGCAGAACTTAAGTCATTTATATATCTAAAATAGGTTTGATTCAAGTTATTCTTCTGTAATAATCACACACACCATGCGTCTGTCACACAATTATAAAACATAATGGTCTGATATTTGCAACTAAACTGCATTAGCTGTTCTCCCCCTTCAGTATTGCAGCATTTTTATTTGCAAGTACCCTTTATTTTTAAGTTTACACTTGAAGACACGCACACACATGCTTTGGATACTACGCTGTCTTCTACCTAAACAGATTGCAAACACTAAACCAGAGTCAGTTTCAGCAAGAGAGACAAGCTCAAGCTTATCTTCAACGTCTCTTTTACCCAGAAGGTTGGCAAGGGGGGAAAAAAAAAAAAAAAAAGAAAAAAAAGAAGTCATCTTGCCAGCTGGTTTATAATCTATTGTTAAAAAGAGTGAACTGGGTGCTGATACTGCTCTGTTACAATTAAATAATTAAAAGGAAGGGGGTGGTGGAAATATACGGCAAGCTACTAAACAAAAAAATTAAATACCATAATCATACATGCTTGACAAGCACTACTAACTACACTGTCTGATATTAAGTTAACTGTGAGATAACTATTGCCAGCTGGGAGAGAGACATTAATTGAACAGAAAATTCTTTATTTCAATATATAATCGCATATACTCCAAGTAAAGCTTGTTTCATTTTCCCCATATATGTCTATTCTTTTAAATATATTTTTTTTAATTTAGAGTACATGCTCTGAGAAATGTTGAATGGCTCTTGCATTTTTAGGGGTTTATTTTTTAAATATAGGAAATTCAGATATTCGCTACTGGTACTACTGTTTCATCATGCCTAATGCTGTATATATCATCACATCAATAATTCAAAACTGCTGATACCTGCCATAAAAGTGAAAGACCACTAAACGTCTTTATATTTTCCTTCTTCACGTGCCTAGAAAGACTTCCCAAGGAGTAATAAGAAGAATTAGGAGAATTCAAAAAATTCAAAAGAAAAGAGTATTAGAAATAAAAGTAGCACAGTATAACACTTAAAAATAAATGGCACTTTCAATTAAAATATGCTGCAGTACTGAAGGGGGGAAAACAGGTAATTCAGTTTAGTTACAAAAAACAAACATCTATATTTTATAATGGTACCAAAGTCACAGGGCGCATATCATTGAGGAATTTGGCAATATTCTTTTTTTTTTTTTCTTTTTCATTTTTCAAGTGATCCTCCCTTGTTTCCCCTTTATTCTCAAAATGTTTAGCAAAGTTGCTTGATTATGGCTTTTCTATAATATAAGGTTTGTAGTTTTATTTTTAGTCATAAAAAGAATATAAAAAAAAAAAGGGCTGTAGTTCTAAAACCCAACTGTTAAAAGATAACGGGATACTGTTTTAAAAGGTCTAAGCCAATCTCTAGAGAGATTGTTTAAAATCCTTTTAACCCCACAAGCAGTGTTAACTGTCTGGCTTCTTATTGCCCCACCACCCTAACAAATAACTTAACCCTGCACAATTGGTCAATGTGACATATCAGTCCCGTTTCCTATTTAAAATGCCAACCCTATGGTTTAGCCACTGAAAATATCCCTTGCTCAGTTTTAAAGCTGCAGCACCATCTTACATGAAAAGGGTGGAATGATTCTTAATTATTTTTGTATGCATCTGGGAAAGGCTCATGAAACTGTAATTTGTGACATTACTGATCCTAAAGTCTAGTTAATTGGCATGTGGATAAAGGCAGCAAATCATAAGGCAGAACAGCTTGGAAATCTAACTCTTTCTAAGGAGTTATTCTTCTTTGTCAAGAGGTACTTCTGAGATTCAGTGACAAATCTTGTTGTAAAAACATCATAAACCAGCATTTCAAAAGATAATAAAGTAGCAAAATTAGTTAACATTCAATTTTATTTAACAGATTCACTGGTCTTATTCAGGGTTGAACAAGGGAAAAATATGTCAAGCAAAGAATTTTACTCAGTAAAAAGAAACGCAGACCCAATGTCTATTGCAATTTCTTGAGCTTTGCTCTCTGTGAAGTGAAAGAGTTAAATTCCATGAGCTGTGAATGAGATCATGGCCTTGGATTCTGAAAAGCCGAAAGACTTGGAATTTTACAGTGAGCAACGAGGCAGTAACAATTACTATTCTTAATAACAAAGTTTTCCCAAGCTCTAGAAATTTTTTTAAAATTAAAAGGTCCCTGCCTAGAATGCTGTATCTCAAATCTTTTATTTGGGCCATTAATACACAAAGCAGACATCATCTTCAGAAACCCAGAGGCGCATATCAGAGGCCTGCCTTTTTCAGCATCATAGGGAGATAATTAAAAATAAAAATTAAAAACCCCCAACACACACAGACAGATCACAATTACGGCAAAACCTGCTGATGAGAAGTTTAGCTCTCTCTGAGCTAGGTGTCAGTTTATTTCCCCACAAACATGATGGTTTAGATCCCTTACATCAGGGGTGGGTAAAAAGTGGCCCAGGGGCTGGATGTGGCCTGCCAGGCCATTCTATCCAGCCTGCAGGGCCGCTAAAAAATTTGGAAAATGAATATTAATCTGCCCTGGGCTGCCTGTCATGCAGCCCTCAATGGCTTGCTGAAACTCAGTTAGCCGTCCTCCACCAAAAATAACTGCCTGCCCCTACCTTACATATTTACCTTAATTAAAGCAATAGTAGATGTTTTCATATCCACAAATGAAAAATGCTTCCTGGAATCTTGCTAAGATCTTCATCTCATCTGGTAGCAATAAGTCATACAGGTTAACATAAGAGAAGTATTTTTGATCAATTTTAAAATTTGTTGCTTTTCAACTTTGTGGGGTATTCCTTCTTCCACTATGAGGAAGGGTACACAAAAGTACCAAACCGTTATACAATTTACTGTTTTCATTACAGCAAACCAGATATCTTTCAACATCCCTCAAACTAAAAACTGTCCCACTGTTTTTGCTGTCTTATCAGAAGTCTCACTCTGCTTCTTAGACTATTCTTTTATGGTACTCTTAAATAAGGTTCCATGCTGTTCTAAGGATTTTTAAGTTTCTCCATGTGCACTTTTAGGTTCTTTCATTATATGAGTTCTCAAATCCTAATTTTGTGGGCCATGATACAACAGTGTCACAGTAAAACCCAAAGCAACATGAAAAAGGTGCTAGGGAAGCAAGATGAAAAAGCAGCAAATTTAAAACAGAATGACTGACCAGCATTCTCCTTCCTTTACAGTACGACACAGTAAAGCAAAGAGGATCCAGGCAAAAAATAACTTGGTTTATACTATTTTTTCTATGACTTTCATTAAGCCCTGAAAGGGCTCTCAAAGTTAAATGTTGTTCCCACCTCTAAATGTTTATTTTAAAATTTAAGTCTAAAACCATAGCCGATGTGAATTCTTTGAAAAAAGTCTACAAGTATCTGTAATAAATCAGATAATATGCCTTGTGTACGGAGAAAAACAGGACAAAAGTAAAAAAATGGTTCGGTACAACTGTCATTTGACATTTTATCAATAGGTTCCTTCACAAATCTTTTAAAGAAAATTTTTAAAATATTCATTCAGAATGTCTAAAATGTTTCAACAACCCTGGCACATTATAATAGAAAAAAGAGATCAGTAGCATTTACCTGAAATTCTTTTTACAACCTATAGAGTCGGTAAATCCATTACCATTGATATTTCAAGTCGTGGAACGTTTAGACAGGTTTAAATGCGATTTAAGCTACAAGCAGACAAATGTACAAGCCAGTTTAGAACAGTTTAAACCTTATGAAATATTTCAGTATACCTGAATAATCTGGCACTATTCTGAAACATCTGTTAACCCACTCAAGGTTACGTGCAAACACCAAGCATTCCCACTTCGCACTGTTTCCCACCCAAAAGTCGGAATTGGACACTTGGTATACCGCCACAATTCTACTCCCCAGAGTTTCCACGGCCTGCACTTGACTGTAATCCATGGTGTCCCATGCTGACTTGGGGCAGGTGGGGTGGAAAGAGGTGCCTAGACCCCTGCTTCCAGGTTTTGTGGGGCTGCATGCGTTGAGACTCCCTGAGCAGTCCCTTTTCTGCTTCATAGCTTTCAAAGAACTTTCTCTAGAAAGCCACTATCAATTAACTTCAGTTCTTGACAACTGACTGGGGCCACATCCCAGGCTGATGTAGGGCGGGTGGGTGGGAGGGATGCCTGGACACACACTTCCAGGTTCCAGGGCTTGAGTGGTCAGGGGCTGCTGGAGCTTTTGTGGCCTTTAATAAATACTATTCCCTAAAGCTGTTCACCAGTTAACTTCAATTCCTGTAGTTCAACTGGGTTCTATAGCATCGCAGACCCATCTGAAGTGGGGAAGTGGCAGGCAGGTGGGTAGGGGTGCTTGGACCCCTGGTCTTGGGTTCTCAGGGACTCCTGGGGAACACCCGAGTTCCCTGAAACCCCTGTTTCTGGGGTCCCACCTAACCACCACATATCAACCTGGGATGCTACGGACTGTGTCCACGTGCAGGCAACAGAAGTTAGTTATAGAGGCAAGCACCTGGTCAGGCTCAGGGCACTGAAGTTTACTGAACTCATGTCTAGAAAAGAAAAGGAGTTAAAACGTCCCTGACTCCAGCAAAAAATTTTTTTAAATTCTCATTTGCCAGGTGCTGGGAACCTAGAACCCAGGGTCCATGCACCCCTGCCCATGCCTGCCCCCCCCTTACACACCTCCTCCATTTGGAGGTAAACAGTAAACACCCAACTGCACAGGTAAGGAAGAAACTGAGCTACTGCACAATGGGTACTTAATAGGGCAGAATGGTTGTCAATGCCATGCTCAGTCCAAGTGCATTGGTCTGTTAATGCCCACTGACCCGCACACTGAAATCAGCCTGGGAACGTAGTCCACTGGCTTTGGGGGTGGGGAGGGGGGGAGAAGACATAAAAGCCCAGGAAGCCCCAGAGCATCCAGATGCCAGGAACCCACAAGTAGGGGTCCAGGCACCCTGCACACATGCACATCCACACACAGAGAACTTTGGCTACCCCCAGCCAAGGTACCGCCATGCAGAGTTTGGGGAGGTGCACACAATTGGTCTTTTCTGAACTCCTGTGTAGGAAGGAAGAGGAATCAGAAGTGACAAAATTGCAATTGTGGGCAATTGATAAATCTTCCTTGGTATCCAGAATGACAAGTTGCTACAAAATTGTTTCAAGTGGTTAATTATCTGCCTGTTGTCAAAGTATCCAGATTTTGTTATGTTTGGCTCCCATGCACACCAGCTTTCTCTGTTTCTCAAGGAAGGTACTGATTTGAAAAAACAGACATTCTAGAAACTCTACCAATCTCTGGTCTGTATGGGACACATCTGGGCCAGACGGGAGTGGGGGTCCCAATATCAGCAGCATACCCAAGGGAGAGGGAGCTAGACTGGAAGGCCCCTTGCCACATTTGCTGGTATGGGTAGTGTCTTTGCTTAAGGAAAGGCAGCAGATTACTGCAATCAGGAGCGCCACTGCTAGTGTAGGTGTTAGGAAGATAAAGTTTTCTTCTTACATACTTTCCTTCTGGATTCTTCCCTCATGAGCAGGGCAGAAGAAACTGCTTGCTCCTAGACCCATTTTCCAATCCTACCTGATTCCCAACCGGTGGGGGCTGTGTTGGGGTTATCTG
>NW_017728922.1:3139004-3140328 GCF_001723895.1 Crocodylus porosus
TTATGAAGAGAGACTCATAATAAAGCTGCAAGATCTGGCAACACTATGTTCCTATAGCAACATTTTACATAGGTCTGATTTAGAGAAAACCACAAGGCAGCATTATCATCTAAAGGTTTTCTTGCCATACTGTTGGTACACACCGCAACATTTCAAAGGATTCAGTATCTTCCTAAAATTTACACTAGTTTGGTTTCCATTTTCCTAAGAGAGATAACATTTAAACATTCAAATGTTGTTATTACCACAAAACAAAGAAAAACCAGGCTTATGAATTCTTCAAAAAAAAGAAAATCGTTCAGGTAAAGCCCTCCTCCTAGAGGGAAAAATGATATAGCAAACAAATCATGTTATCCAAAAATAGGTGCATGCAGACAATTGAATGAGGGCCTATTTAAAATAATTTCTAATGGGCTGCCCAGTTCCTCTTATCACTTTTATCTGTTACATTTATTTTCCAATAAGAGAAAAGCATTTACTCCATTTATGTAGTTTCAACTTTTGATCATCTCCAAATGAAAAGGGCCGTGGTGCTGATACATAGAAAAAAAAATACTTATTAGTATCTTGTTTCAGAATCCAGTACAATTTTAACTCTACTTCCCCCAATTAATTTTGTATTCAGAATTGCAACCTACTTAGACTCTTCCTTTCCCACACAGGTCTTTAACGTGCAATATGACTTGCAACTTCAAGGGAGGCCTTATTTCATAATAAACTAAAAGGAAATCTTATTAAATGGATAATGAATATAGTCAACACGCATATACAAGCATAGTGAAGCTAGAACAAAGAATCAAGTGAAAAAAACCTAACTATGCTGCTGCTTGGGAACGCTGATGGGAACAAACAGGGAGGCCACTGAATATCATTACAAACATGTTTTTCTTTTGCTGCTGCAAGGGGAATCGCACACAAGAGGGGGCAGGGAATCTGCTATTAATCATATTACATTCATTGTTCCTTTGATGCTGCTGGCAATGCTTCAGGAGACTCCCTCCCCAATCCCCAGATAAAACTGCAGAGAAGGAACAACAGCCTTTTCTGAAGCAAAGGTCTGTACCCACAAACCATCACAATGTTACACTACCATGCCAACAACCCTGGAGAACCACTGAGTTAGACATACTTCTAACCCATTTTGAGTTGCATACTGAGCCAATGTTTAAAAACCTTGCCATACTAGTACTCTAAGGGTTTTATTTTTAAAAGTCATTTTACTGTACCATATGCTCAGTCTCAAGACTCAGACAAAAGAAACATTCTCAAGGGCAGGTTTATAAAGTAATTAAAGCATCAGCATAAACGTCAAGTTTCTTCCTTG
>NW_017728922.1:3141003-3144186 GCF_001723895.1 Crocodylus porosus
TCCTCCTTATGAGAAGAAAAATTAAAAGAAGGACAAAAATTAGACAGTTATGGCTGTGGGTATAATCTAACCAGAATGCAGTATAAAATTAATCGCTTTATGAACTCAGTCAATAAGTGCAAAATGTTTTCTTTATTATAAAGTGTGTCCCTGGAAATAATATGAACTGGACAAAAGAATCTACTTCACTTTTTAAAAAGGAAAAACCTAAAAATCTTCTAGCTTGCTTCCTAAAGCAAAGAAACATTTTAGCATGCCAATGTCTGCTGAATGATTCATCCTCTCTTCCCTAGTTTCTAATTAACAGTGGTAGTCAGCATCTACTTGGACATTTCACAAACAAAGAATATGTTGGAATATGGAGGAGGGACGGAGAAACAAATTTGTACTTGTGATCAAAATAAAAAATAGCTGGCACTGCTAAAAAAAATTCCGACTTCGCCATTAGTAGAACATGCAAACTACTTGTTTGTGCTTGTTCTTCTCTCTCCACCTCCCCCTCCCTTGGAAAGGCAGCATGCAGCACTGCACGATCGCATAGAATAAATACAGGAAAAGAAAAAACCTCTGGTCTTGGCAAGTGGTAGGCGTTCCACAAGAACTGCTACAGGGTCAAAAGTTTACCGTGGTTTCAATTTCACCTTTTAACAACCAATCAGAAAGCAGAGGTTGCAGACAGAACCTCAGGCTGCAAATGAAAGTTAACTCGTTAAATACCACATAGTTATACATAGGCTATTCTTTCTTTTAAAAAATTAAAGTTACAGGCCTTGCTCAGAACTTTCGTATTTAAAAACATTATTTTAATTAAAAGTAAAATTGTTTTTCCTGCTTTTCTCTGTAAAAACTAATGCTCTCTTGGCAATGATTTGTAAGAGCTGAGAGCTCTATCTAGTGCAAGAAGAAATACAATTTAAGTAAAAATAGCTTTCTGTATCTTGTTAGAAGTTTTACACAAAAAAATCTTTGAGTTAAAGAAATATCAAAAAATAAAGATTTTTTTTTCCCAAAAAGGCAGGCACGTGTGAAAAGCTATTTTCTGATTTCAGCTAAAAGACAAGGCAATGAGTTGTCAAGGTAGTATTGAGACAGCGGTTGCAAAGACTGAGGAACCTGGATCAGTGGAGAGACTGTATGAACAGACAAGGAAAACGGGTGTTTGAGAAGAGCGGGGGCAGGACCAGAAAGGCCAACTCAAGCAAGTCTCTGAGAAGAGGCTGTTTTTAAACCAAGTTGACAAACACGTAGACCAGGTAGAGCAGGGACCAATGCGAGTTTAAACCCTTTTTGCCCCAGCCTGAATCTAACAACTAGTATGGCTCCTGGCATAATCAATACAGCCCTAAAGAAATGCAAAACTCTAGAACTTTTGGTTCAGAGATGATACCTTTTATTAGACCAAGTAAGGAATACAGCCCTAAAAGGGCACTCTTTTTTTTGGAAAGCAGACTCAGAGTGCCCCAACATCTCCATTACACTTAGTACTACAAGGGGGAAGAAGAAAAAAAAACCTGACCCAAACTGTCTCTCTGAGACGATACTGTCAGTGTGAATCCAATGGTCCACCTTTTACATCCACTTTTTAGAGTCCGCAGCTAATGTGACCTTTAATAGCAAAGGGATGGAGGGAGCATTGCTGAAGCAGAGGAATGCTGATTCTGCTCTGGTGAAGCGAACCACAACGTCTGACAGAACCAGCGCTGTGAAATGCACTGCGTTACCCATTCTGATACCCTCTGTAAAGGGACGGCTTGACCTTTAGAACTTCTGGTCCGGCACTCACGACACAGGGCAGTAGTGTGATCAATTTAATCCTGAAACGTTTAAGTGTGGGTTACTTCTCTGCCCCCCCCCCCAGTGTTGTGTGTAGTTTTGGGGGGGGAAGAAAGAGAGATTCGTCAGTTGGTAGACTGAAATCTGATACAATCGTGGGAATGGACTTCTGCTGAGGTCTCAAAACAATTTTGTCACTAAGGAATATTGAAGGGGGGCAGAGAAGGTTATCAGCCATCCATTACAACTGAAACTGGCTCACTCTGACTAAGTAACAGCCACCAGGAAGACAGAGTTGAGCATACTGTGAGAGACACTGAAGTGGTGGTTCCACACGTCTCGGGATGATCGCACGAGGGATGCCCAGGCTTGGCCCTCCTCTAGACAAAGAATTCTGGTATTCAGTGTTTGGTGGCAAACAAGCAGGCCAAGGGGGGAAACCCCAAAAAGCAAAACACCAGATTTAGAAGACGTGTGCAAAAACCATTTGTGATTGTGCATCCCAGGAATTCTGCCAGCCTGCTGCTGACTTGTGAGGCAATTAGGTTTACACCATTCTTATGGCATCGAGTCCAGGACTAGTTGGCCTCCAGATGTTAGTATCACCCCCCTCAGCCATGCTGCCACTGAAGATTTCAACTACCGAGTTTTAAAGAATAGAATTTCACATAAGTCACCCTAACAGCTAAGCATCAGGATATCCATACTGTAGTTACTCCCTATTGCTCAGCCTCTTCATGATGCATCTCTGAAAAGTGCTTTTCTCTGGGGCTAAAAAGGACATCCCCTCCATTCATCTGAGAGTTCAAATAACTACACAAGCTCTGCAGTGACAGACTGGACCACAGAAGACTTCCTATCCATTCAGCGTTTGTTAGAGAGAAACACGGACCTCGGCCAGAAAGGAAAGGCTACAGCTGAAATCAAGGATTACATAAGTGTGTGCCCTAACATTTCAAGATATAGTTAGTTTTAACGCAAGTTGAAAAAAAGCAGCATTTGTCCTTGAGTAGGTGTACCTCTTTTGACATGCTGTCAAGCATAGCACCTACAAACACTACTGTATGGGATGAGCAGGATGATTTTCTGTGCAGTTTGCAAGGAGCCTCTATCCCATCTCCCTCATGCCACTGCAGTAGAAGCTTGCTGCCGTCTCTTTATCTGACCTGCCTCTGTTCACACAGCCATGCAGGTAGAAGTAGATGTGAACAGCCTTGCCCATCTAGTAGTGGTCTTGATCCACCTGAGAAGTGCACAAATCAACAATTTGAACATATGAAATCTCAAATACTTCCTGTAGGCAGCACGATGACTATATGGAAGACTACATCCTGGACATTAAGAGCCACAAAATAATCCTGAGAACATAAATGCCATACTAGGTCCATCTAGCTCACTACCTTGTCTCCA
>NW_017728922.1:3144971-3154085 GCF_001723895.1 Crocodylus porosus
TGAAAATAGTAGTAGACCACTCTTCCCTATACTTCTGTGGATCTTCTCTATGGTTCTCAGAAGCAATAAGACCATAGGTACCCGTGAGAAGGGTCCCTAAGGAGGGGCAGGGGAGAATAGGGGAAGAACATAAAAATGAATTAAGTAGCTACGAGTAAGTATCAAAACCTATTTCGTCCAAAGACAAGCCTCAGTCCAAGCCTTTCCCTGTGCAGCCTATAGGAAAAGCGGTGGTGGTGTCTAGTTCCTAGTAGCTGAATGCCCTCCCACCTCTGACCCAAACTGGAGTAATCCAGCTGCTGAAGTCCCACATCTACAGCCCAGATCAAACTGCTCTGCAGGCCGTGGCTATAGGTTTGATGACACCTAGTCTAGGCAGCAAGGCAGAATGGGTGACAAAGAGAAGAGCAGTCTCAAATTCTATCATCATTTTTGTGATGAGTATTCACACCTCTGGCTTGAGAGTATGGATGAGACTCCTTTTCTTTGTTGAGGTCAAATATTTATAAGGTTTCCTACAGTGATTTAGCACTTACATCTCCAGTGACTCTGGGGCAAACTTAGCATCCTTTAAAGCAGGGCTGTCTAAGTGGAAGCCCACAGGTCACATGCAGTTCAGGAGAAGCCAACAGTGCCTTGGGGTAGGGACAGAAGTTCCACATAAACCAGTTTAAGTGACCAGAAACTGGCTTAAACCTGTAACAGAACATAAGTTCAGTGCACATAAGCCAGTTGCAAAATGGCTGAAACTGGTTTGAAATAAACCTGGTTGAATGCAGTATCAGACTTAAAAATCAACTGAGGTCAAACCAGTTTATGGAACTTCTGTCCCAGACTCCTTCCCGCTGCCTCCCACCTCCAGCCCCACACAGGAGCCGCAGTTTGTAGGTGGACTGCAGGTGGAGCCCCCTCCCTGTCCCAGCAGCAGCAGTGGAACAAACCATCATGGCTGGCAGACATGAGGCACCCATCACCCCCTGCCTGCTCCCACTGGCACCGGGCACTTGGGGTGGGCTGCTACAGCTAGTCACTGTGCACGCTGCAAGGCCAAGCTGAACCAGGCTGTAGCAGTCCACTGCCTCCCCAAAAAGCTGCCCATGTCCCTGGTGTGCAGCAGCCTGCTGAGCACCCAGAGCCACTGCATGCAGCCAGTGAGTGACAGGTGCCTCACCTCTGCCCACCACCATGGTTTGCTCTGTCGCACTGCCACCAAGAGAGGAAGGGGGTGGAGAGCCACGCTCCAGCTGCAGTCTGCCTGCAAACTGCAGCCCCCATACAGGGCTAGAGGCATGAGGCTCCGATCCCTGCCCCATAGGGCCGCCCCAGCCTGGGCTGTGCTGCTGCAGCAGGAGACAGTGTTGAGTCAGGCTGGGAGATTAAAACCCCCCTTCCCCTCAGGCTACTGGGGTCTGGTCATGCCCCCACTCCTGCTGCTGGAACAGCAAGCAAATGAATGAGGATGGGGAAACTGGGGACCCCTGGCAGGGGCTGCTTGCCCCTTCCCCTCCAGAAACACCCTGCTGGGGTCCCTGCAGGCCAGGGTGGGGGTTTAAACCCTTCCCCAATCACTCAGACTTGGTCAGGCCCCCCAGCTCCAGCTCAGTTTGCCTCCAGCCGAGAATTGCCTACATTTCGAGAATCAAAAGTGAACATCTGCTCATTTGCAAATTGGTTCAATCTATGCAGATTAGACTAACCTGCAAAGACTGAATCAATTCAGACCACTGGCATCATGTAAGGTGTACACGCGCACCCCTGGAGAGCACTGGTGTACCCCCTGACAGGTTCTGCCCATCGCCTAAGCGAGTAGCACTGGTGCCCCCAGACGAGTGCCAGCTGAGGAGTGGAAGCACCGGATGTAGTGCCACAGCCGCTTTCTAGTCAATGAATTTTGCCACAGGGGGGACCATCCCCCCTCCCCCCCAATAGGTGAGTTTTGGGGCAGGGGGACTAACCTCCCTTCCCCTGCCCCCATCAGCAAGATTGGCCAGTCGCTGGGGGGGCATGTGCCTCCCCCCAAGGTGGCACCAGTCACCCATGATTTAGGCTCAGGCTTTTTGAATATTTGTCCCTAGCCTTGGGGTCTGTGCACTGCCTGCATGGTAAGGACCAGGAGAGTACACCACTGCCACAGCTAACAGCAGGGGTTCCTGGGGAGCTGCCAGTGCAGTGTGCAGGCCATAAGGTGTCACCTGGGGCCCCCACATGCTCCAAAGTTAGAAACCCTGCTTTAAAGAACAGAGCTTATTAACTCCTTATTGAAAAACTCCATCCCTTCAACCACATATATCAAATGTGGAGCCCCAGCTGTGTTAAAAACCAAGAACCTCCCTCCTTGCAAAGTAAGTACCCACTGATCTCATGGACTTGCAAAGCAGCTTTACCACATCAGAACTTCCAAACCAAGGAGAACCATTCCATCACCAGTCCTCCTGTGCCTTATGAAACAGCTTAACAAGAAAACACACAAAATCCAACATACTGCTTGCCATCAGACACCTTTGAGGTAAACAGACTGCTCCAACTTCTATCCATGCCTAAATTTACATAAAATGAACTGTTCCACCCAGGAGAACTTACACCATCCTCCACGTCTCCTGTGCAACATGAAGTTTTATTTCTGCCTAGAAGAAATTTTACAATCTTTGGATTCTCCTTTGCCTGAGGAAGGGCACATGAACCCCAAAGCTTGTAAATAAAGATTTTTTTTTTTGTAACCATCCAGTTGGTCTAATGAAAGATAGTTTCTACCATAAGATTTCCCGATTGCTTTTGCCTACAGACCAACACAGCTACAATCTATATCCCAGAGACATTCATGAATCGTTTTGGCCTTTTCTAAACACGACCTTTATTTCCTCACCAGTGACCTCTGGCATTTGTCAGGAACAGAGCCACAGTTTCCCACATTAGGTTGGTATATTCACCAAAAAACAAACACTCAGTACTTTACCTCATTTGCAACATTATATAGCAACCAAACACGCCGTTTAGTTGAACAGGTCCATTTTTTCAGGTCCTCCTACATGTCCTTTGTTTTGTTTTGCTTTTCTGCAATGCTGTAAGTGGGCTTGGATTGGAGTAAGTGTTTTAAAACAACCTGGCTCTAGTCCAACAGGGGCCTAAAGAAGCGGGGGATGGGGAAAGGTTCAGTAGCAAATCTGTGATAGGAACCATGCCCACACACTCCACTTCTCCTCCCCCACTACAGCACAGGCACTAGTTCCAGCCAGTGGGGAGTTGTGCAAAAGCCAAGCAGCTAGAAGCCAGGCCTATGCTGCTGCCTGTGGCTTTTCTGTTTCCACCCCAGCCTCTTGCAGCTGGGGGGAAATGGAGTACAAGAAGCAATATCAGCATAGGCACGGCACCCACTTAGGGTTACCATGAGCCTGTGTCTTCCCAGACATGTCCTCTTTTTTGGGTCCTCCTATCTCCACCCAGGAGGTTTTTTAAAATATCAACAAATATTCAGGATTCCACATCAAAGTTTTTTCCGACGCTTCGCAGCTTGCTCAAGCAAGGAGCTGCTTGGGGCAGGGGCAATTGAAGGGAGGGGGCATCATGTGCACCTGCATGCACATATACACATACCCCAGCATGCAGCCAGGCAGGGTGATAGGAGCAGCCCCAACAGCTGCATGCAAGTAAGTCTATGGGGAGGGTTGGAGGGCCGGGGCTGTGGTGCGTGTGTGTACATGGCAGGGATGTGTAGAGGTGATAGATGTACAAGGGAGGCAGGTGCCTGCCAGGGCTGGGGGAAGATGTCTGGATGCTGAGTTGCCCCTCCACCACAGGAAGGTGTGGGGAGGGGCTTTTGGGGGCAGCAGGGAGCTGTGTGGCTGGGCTGGCACCCTTGCTCACAGGAGTGGGGCAGCCTGGAGACACTGCAAAGCAAAGCTGTGGGGAGCAGGAGGCTGTGGATCAGGAGTGAGGGGCAGGGCATACCACTGATCCCCCTACCTTCCCCTAACAGGTGTCTTCTTTTTTTGAAACTGGAAATATGGTAACCCTAACCTCACTTCCTAGCCTTGGCACAAATACAGGTAAGGCATAAGCTCTCTATCTCTGCAGCCTGAATCCAGTGGTTCCATGGGCCACATTCAGCCTACGGGCCATATCTTGCCAAACCCCACTCTGTGCATTTAGACACCGTCTGAATAGTAATTAGGGGTTATCAGAATCCTTTTGCTGCTACTTTTAGTTATAGAAAGCACAATTCTGGAGCTTATTAGCTGATACAGCCAGGAGATTAAAGAACAGTTAAGTGGTGTCTCTTATAGGACTGTTTTGATATCCAGAATTTTCTGCATGAGCCGAGAAGTTCTGAAATACTTCGAAGTTGCACTGACAGCCATGACAATTTCTGCAACAGAAATTAGGAGTCAGTGCTGTTCCTCTAGTGATCTGTTTCTGAATGCTTAAATCTAAGAAGCAATGCCATCAGGAGCCTGATCACTTCTTTTCTGAACCTGCTAAAGAGGGAATCCACTGCTAGATACCTTACTACCAGAGCTCTAATGCGGAGGTGACTAACAATGACATGACTGGTGTTTGGTTTCATGAGTCTTCCTCTTTAGCCTGCATTCATTAGGGACAATGCTTTAGAAGTTGTAGGCATAATTGCTTTTAATGGGGGTATTTCAGGCACATGTTCGGAGTTGTATGTCTCATGCAGCCAAGCCATCAAGTACTTATTACTAGCAATATCGCTCTACCTGGAAAAATGGCATCAACATTAATTTAAAATTAAGAGCTTGGAATCTAAAGCAGAGCGGCAGAGTCCAAGGGATGCTCAGGCCACTTCCTCACCTTGAAAGATAGCTCCCCATTTCAAAATAAAGTAACTGCATTTTATTGAGCTAATTACAGCATATTTTTCAAAGTAATGCAAGTGACTACTGGAGAGAAGGATGTTTTAAAGAGAAAAATATTGTTTAATCAAACTCAGGTGTCTCTCAGTTTATCAAGGGGAATTCCATACATGAGGCAGCACGAAAGAAGTTATGAACGGTAAGAACCGTAGGATATAAAAAGCAACATTACCAGAAACAGTAAAGAGAGAGAGAGAACAGTAAAACGAGGGATGAAGAAAACGGCTAGGGTTGAGGAGAACCTTTAAGAAAGGGACATGGTAAACGACTTCAGACATGATACAGGGTGTAAGCAGCAGTTAATGGATGCATCTGAAGAGGGAGACAAAGATGAAGTGAGCAATGAACTTCCAAGGAAAAATACTTTGGAAGTGGAGACAGAAGAATTAGGAGACCATTCCCATAATTGCTAAGAGAACAAGGAGTACAAGGTGGCCAACAAAACTGCTTTTCAAAACTACCAGAACTTTAAAAAAATCATGTTCCCCCTATGCCAGAGGTTGGCAACCTATGGCCCGCAGTATCTAGACCACAGACATGGGGCTTTGGTGGCAGGCACTCTCCATGCCGCTGGAGATGAGTGCTGGCAACAGCCCACCGCCGATCTGTGGTGGGTCATTCTAGCCCACAGGTGGAAGAGGTTGCCCATCCCTGCTTTATTACTAGTACTCCAGTAAAAGTTTAAACATACAAAACATTTATCACTTTACTTAAATTGCATCTTTTCTCAGTAAACCTTAGACACTGCTGCTACATGTGCCTTATGGCATATGTACAGGAAGCAGAGAAGAGGTTCCCCCCAGCCCTCTGGAACTTCCTGTACAGCTTTGGGCAAGTTTCTCTGCCTCAGTTTACACAGATATGGTAAGCTTTAAAAACAAGCAAAAAGAGTTGGTAAACTGCTGATATCCATGGGCAAGAGATGCACATTACTCGATTCCAACACCATCTTATTCTTAATTTTGGTGCATTTAAAAAATTGTTCCACAATCAGAAAGAAAAATCAAAATTCTTAACATTAATTACACTTTATGTTTTAACAATGACAGTTCCGTTAGGTCAAGGATCAAAAAAAGAGAGACTAATACAGCTTTTTATTTGTAGTGGTAACAGTAGTTGCTTTATTTACGCTATGCCAAAACAAAAGCTTTGTTAGTAAAAACCTTACCTGTTAAAAAACCAACAACATACTCAACCCCCCACATATTCTGACTCATACTGAAATTTTTAAAATCAGCTTAGTTATTTTACCTTCTCTAAATATGCTGCAGTTTTACTGGAATTCTTTTAAAATTGAGATGTCATTTTATATAGTCTCTTTTTATAAGATGGCCTCATTTTAAAAGAAAATGGATGCTGTAAAATTTTACATCAAGTCAGCATGTTACCAAGAAGCTTTTCTGTGTGTTCTGAATTTGATTAATACAAGCCAAGGTCACTTCCTGAAAGATGCCTACCACTGCAGCTGCAAGCAAACTAGGCTCTTCTGAGCTCTAGGGTGGGGGATGGGAATAGGCATAGGCAAATTTCAAACACCAGGACCAGTCCCAAAATATACTGATTGCAAACCCTTCCTTATAGCTATAAGAGTATCTAGCAGAGCACCACATCTACAGCAAACAGACACTTCTATCACTTCAACACCAAATTGAAATCTAATTCTCTAAAACAACTGGATGGTTTCAAGCACAAAGAAACAATGCCATGGAGGTTTTCAGAAACACAGACACATTCTGGCATATTATTGTGAGATAAGGGAGATTTAACTGAACCTTCCTTTTTAACAACTCTCTTGAAACAAAAAAGAACAGACCAAAGGATATTTCTGTGTATGTTTTATTATGCAGCTCATAGGGCAGAGAAGAGGCTGCCCTTGAATTAACAGCGTGTTTCAACCCTTTGGAGACAGTGAGGCTCCACCCAATGTACAAAAGGCATATTAAATAGTTTCAGCTAACAGTGTTTTTCATCAGCTGGGTGGACCAATGTTTTTTCTTCAAATTTCTGAGAACTGTTCAAGCCTACCCACTAGCTTAGATACCTATTAGAAATTAAATATGTTCACCTAGATAAATTTAAAATTTGAGGGCCTGAAAACAAGCTAGATTTGCACCTTACAGAGCTCTATAGTTACTCTATACCTACTTTAGCTAGTGTACAAGATGCAAACCTATCCTGTCTTCTACTTAACTTCAGACTAAAACACAGCTACCGGATTTCACAGCTTCTTGACTTCAGACTAGCATGGATACCCGACTCTCAACCCGAGATAAATAATGTAATTTCTTCCACAGTCCCAAGGACAAATAAAAGTTTTACAAGTCACAAAGTAAAAATCTAATAAGCTATTGCCATACAAAAGTTTCAGCGCAACGCTCAACTTAAAATTTAACAAATAAAGAATTATGGATCAAGATGACAAAGCCTACAAGGGTCTGGCCCTTTCTATATTAGCATTCCTACAACTACTACCAGTGGTGGAGAGAGATAAAAAACAAAACAAAAACAAAAAACGGTCAAAGCAGGAGTGGGAGATTTTTGGACAAGAGACCAACATGCAAGCATCTCTGAAATCATCTCTCTCAAAAAACCCCCCAAAACAAACAAAAAGCCCCACCACCCCATACAAACCACAGGTTGCTCCTGTGCCATATAACGTTTTAAGAATGCTCTGGAGTTGATTTTATGATATTTTTAAATTTACAATAGATTGTAAATTTACAAATGATTTTGACAATACTTATTTTTATATGCAAGAAGTGGCATCACATGAAGATTTCACAATTGTTATGTAACAAAGACTATCAAAATGATACTCAATAAATTGTAGAAATTTTAAAATGGAGAAAAAAAAAAAAAAAAAAGGAACATTTTTACCTTCCACCGGGCTCTCAACCTTCCAGCTTAATACTAATATATATGTACAAGATCTCACACTGTGACATGCCATCATGTATTCCTTGTTCCTGGTAAGCTTACTCAACACTTTTTGCCATAAGACCCTGTTTTCAGTTGCTAGTAACTCATGCATACACCGTTTGGGCTGATTTTTTCTATGCTGAGCATCTTCCTCAGCTGTTAGAAAATATTACCAAAATTGTTAGTCTGTTTCTTTGGGTGTAAGGGGGTGGGGGCTGAAGGGGAAATTGTCCTTATAACCATCTAATACAGGGGTGGGCAATTACTTTGGCTGGAGGGCCACTTAATGAGATATGGCGAGCTGTTGAGAGCCGCAAGGGTAGCCCCACCGCTTGATAGGTGCCCTCTCCCCGGTCACCATCTTTGGACAAGAAGTTTTGCCCCTAACCTTCAACTTTTGTCACTGGAAATCCCTCTCCTTGCCCCCAGAAGTACTCTGAGGGTGGGGAAAGGGTGCACATGGGCCAGTGGGTGCAGGCTGCAGCATGGCATGGGCTGTCCCAGGCAGGACCCAGTCCCATGCAGAGCACTGCGAGGGCAGCTGCAGGCTGGACCCAATCAATTGGCTGGCACCCCCGTGGGCTGGCTCCAAGCAGTTGTCAGGCCAGACCTGGTCTATGGGCCATATTTTCCCTGCCCCTGCTCTAAAAGCTAATATATCTTGCTCTTCTACTTGTTTGGCATCTTTTAATCCTATGAATAAAAAGCTAAAACTTTCCTGCTTTTACAGTTCACAATTTTCTTTTCAGCTTTGAATGAATTAGGACTATATTCCTTATGACTAGTTATAATCAGACTATGACTATATTCTCTCTGCATCTGCTGGAGAAACTTAAAACCAAAAAGGAAGTGAGGCAAAGACTTTTTCACAAAAGAAAGTAAAAGAATATACATATGCATTTTTGTTCTATTATACAGATTGAAGATAGAAACTTAGCTCAGAGAATGACACTGCAATATTTATAAAAACTGAAGCTAACTTCAAAAAAAAGTTTTAAAACGCCCCTTCTCATTTTGTTTGCAATTAAGAACAGCATCCTTTAACTCATTAACATTTGAGAATGGCTCACTAACATAGCATATATAAAGTGATTTTTATAGAATCATTATAAGTTTAGCCTGAACATGCTGTCATTTCAAATTTAATTACTGAAACGTTAGACTTCAAAGTAGGATCAATGATTTTTATATCTGCTTTGTCCTTAACATTCTTTTTAAAAGTTTTCTGAGTGCAATATTTACTTTTGAGGGTATCAGCTTAAGTATCTAACTTCAGTTTGTTTTGAAAGCAGATTTCTCACCAAAATACATTTTCCCTGTTGAG
>NW_017728922.1:3154325-3196424 GCF_001723895.1 Crocodylus porosus
CAGCTACTGCAGAAGAATGTAGGAAGTGTATAATGCATACTATTGTTTTTCCTAATGTTCTGTTACAGTCGGATCTCTCAGACCGTGGGGACCAATTTAATAAAGAGATTCTCTGCAGACAGTCCAGGTTATTGAAATGCAGCATCTTGTAGGTAAGCAAAATTGCATTGCAGGAGCAGACAACACTACAAGGTTTATCGGGTGTAGTACATTCCAATAAAAGTGGCAATTATTTCAATTAATTCTAGATAAAATGTTAATAGTATTAATTTGACAGTTCCACTATAAACCATGTCAATAATAAGTGGGGAGTGTTGTTATTCTAATGGAATTTAATAGCACACTAAAAAGGACTGAAAGAAGGGGTAAGTTACTACTGGACACAATATGTATAACAAGGACAAGAATAGGGGGGTAATTGGGAAAATTAACAAAGACATCTCACTCAGGTTGACATCAAAAAGCCCTCCATCCATTTGGTATTCAAATTTGGGGCATTTTTGCTCAAACACCAAAGTAGTCAAGACACCCATCCTTGTCCTTTAATATACTGATAACTGTGCCATCCTTGCACACAGAGAGGAAAACTTCCAGCCATGCCGAGTCTCTTTGCAGAAGCCGACTGCAATATTGAGAAGACTAAATTACTCTATCAGCCTTCTCCAGGCCATGAATGTGACAGCCATCCTCAAGTTACCATAGAGGGAAAGACCCTGGAGATGGCTACTGATGTAAGGTAAACTATCTATCAGATGGCAAACATTAATGACACGATCCAACACAGGATCCAGCGTGCGAGCACAGCCTTCATGACATTGCTTTGACAGGTTTTAAATGAAAGACATCAAGACCCATGTCTAAAACACAATCACCCCAACTCTCCTATAGGGATGTGAAACATGGGCGACCTACGGTTGCCGTCTTAAAGACCTAAAGAGGTATCACCATGATGCCTCTAGAAAATCCTCCACATCTCATAGGAGGATAGCTCAACAAATACCAGAATCCTTGCTGAAGCCAGCAATACCAGCATTGAGTCAGTGAACCTTCAAGCACCAACTCTGCTGGATTAGACATTGTGTATGGATGCCCGACACTCACCTCCCCCCAAAAAATTTTTTACTCCCAGCTTAGCTGAGGCTTAAGATCTTGTGGTGGCCAGAGGAAATGCTACAAATACACACAGAAGGCATACACGAAAATGGATGCTGACAGCAAGAGCTGGGAGGAGTTGGCTGCTAGCCAACTGCACTGGCACTGCAACCTTAATCAAGCAATACTCCACTTCAAGGTAAAACATCTTGCCCTCAAAGTAAAGAGGAGAGAACGGAGGAAGGGGAAAAAATGTGAGAAGTTCCCGCCTATAGCCTGCTCTTCCCCAAGAAAAGACCTGCAACTTCTACAAACAGATCTGTGGCTCAAGATTAGACTCCAAGACCTACCAACAAGCCACAGTAAAGATCATCCTCAAGTTCAGGGAATGTTGATGATTAAAGAGAACATCGGTATCATCCTGGGAGTGGGTGGGATGGGGCTCTGGTTGGGTAAGGAGCAGCATCCAGGACTGGAATTGCAGGGCTGGGGCCCAGGGCAGAGCCACAATCTACTCCTGACACACCATTGCACACAGAACCTGTCCCAGATCCTGGCCCTGCTATGTCACTGCCCTGCAATCCTGATACCAGCCTTGGCCCTGGCCCCACCTGCCTGTCCTGTTCTCGATGCCACTCCCTGCCTGCCCATGGCCCCATCCACATCTACCCAGCCGTGTGCCCTGTCTATGTGGGTCCCTTGCCAGTCCCCATGGAGACCCCATCTACCCACCTGCCTGCTTCATCCAGCACCCCCAGCAGTGGGTACGGGATAGATGGGCCAGAGTGCCCAGGCAATGGGGCCAGTTCTGGTGGAGGCAAGAGCAGAGACTGGCAGCTGGAAGGAGCTGCTACTGAGGGAGCTGATGGGAAGAAAGTCTGGCTGCCATGTCACCTCAGCCCCAGCGTGCGCTCAGGGGCTGCAGGACCAGCCGCACATGCTATGGCCAGGGCTGGCTATTGTCCCCAACCCTCCCATGCCAGGGCTTGGTAGGGCCAAGGGACCTGTGGAGGGCCAGACAAAATACCTTGGTGGGGGCCAGATGTGGCCCTCAGGCTATATTTTACCCACCGCTGAATTAGACAGACAACTTTAACAAAAGCCACTAACTATGGCACTAATCATGTGCGTACTTTTCTTCAAAGCCCTCCACAGTGACACTGCTGTCATCATCATTACAACGTAAAATTTCATGTAATTTTAAGACAATTTGAAACTCCAGTGCAAGCACAGTATGTATAAGAGGTCATCAGCTGCTGAAAGCAGGGAAAGGATGTGACCCACTCTTCTATCAAATGCCAGAGATATTTGTAGAATTTTGATTCATATCTACAAACAAAGGAAGCCGTGGATAAGTAGCTAAATAGTTATGTAAGTGTACAACACCAGGAAGCAAATTTTATGCAATGTTATAAACTTCACTGGGAAAATGACAGGACACAGTTTGTTTGTTTCATACAAGTAGCACATTGCCTTTTGGATCAATAAAATCCTGAAGTTGAGGAACAAGTTATTAGCAATTTAAACATTAAAATATAACAGTGTTCAGGGAAGAATTATTCTCTGTATAAACAAAAACTGTATATTTCTGTTAGAAACAGATCATTTTACTGCCTATCAGGACACAATTAGAAGCTCAAGTATAACACACCAACATTCAAATGCTACTTCCTTATTTAGAGAATATTCTATTTAAGCAAAATTAGATTTCAGCATTTCATGGTCATGCCAAACATGTAGCAGCTTGCTCAACAGATCAGTCTTAAATGCTATATGCACATTTCTATGCCATAGTAGTTAAAATATTTCAGTATGGTTCTCAATAGTTTGAGATTAATTTAACCGACATTAGTTCATTGCATTAATCTGTTAAAACAACTGTGTATACCAGTCACGTGCTATGTGTAGCTTTACAAGCAAAATATGAAAGGAAACTGTGCCCAAAGGATCTTGCATTCTCTAAACCAAGAAACTTAAGCAAGAAATTCCAAACAATACTACCATTAGTTAGATTAAACTGGATGGGAAGCCTAGCACTAAATCTAGGTGTAGCAGATTTTGGCATCCAACACAAATTAAACATTGTTTAACACTGTGGTTAAGATGCAGGATGCTGACAGTGAAGGATTTTGTTTTATTATTATAGAAATGTCTTTATACAGAAGACATAGCCCATGACTGACTGTACACAAACATGCCAGAGGAATGCAGAAGAGGAGCACAGAAATCAACAAAATGACCTGAGTTTTTAGCTTATAAAACTACTTAGCTTACAAAACTACTTAAACAAGTGACAGAAATTCCTGAATTAACAGTTTCCCAAGGCTCCCTCTCAAGTTATTACTAATTTTGATTACTTTCTAGAAAACAAAGCTTAGTTTCTTTAAATGTAAATTTGTTTTCCATTGCAAAGTAGTAGCACAGTTTAATTAAGCATACTGTGTGCCTGTTAAACCAGCCTGGCAGAAAACTGCAGCTCAACAATAGCAGCCAGAAAAGGTGTGAACTATGCATGCCTTCTCCCCACCCCTCACAGTTGCCTGAATGTGCCCTTTATCTTCAAGGAACAGATGAGTTTATTTAAATGCTAAATTTCTTAGTAATTGTTGAAGTCAATCCTTTATGCCTACAGGCTTTCCTCAAGCCCCTAATTGCATCAGGGTGGGCTCTTTGTTGTGAATCTTTTCCCAATCAGAACTGGATCATTCTGTAGATGAAAAGAAAATGACAGCTTCTCCTGGTCTCGTCATCCCTGGCATTTTTTCCATTCTATTTCACAAACAGGGTCACTTGTTTTATACAAGTTACCACTTCACATAGCGTGGTAAGTCAAATCATATCAGAGGCCTACCTTGGTCAGATACTTCATGAACTCAGGCCAAGACCCCAGTGAATTTCTACAAGCGTAAGTAAATCTTCGGTGACTTGTACCTACTTCTAAGAGGTCTATGGTTTCTTGTACTCTACCTTGGAAACATTTTTACAGGTTGTCATATTAATATTTTGTTTTTGCATTGCTGGCTGCTAAACACTTGTGTTTAGATGCTCTACAACCTTAGAAAGACAAAAAAGTATAACACGGTGGAAAAAAAATAAGCAATACCCATGGAATTCAGCCACTAGGTAGCATCTAATTTTGAGTTATTCTGACCTTTTGCAGGTCTCAAAGAACACGATCACCCAAGAAAAATCCTACTGTTTTTCTTGTTCCAACTATTGCTTAGAACAGCTCCTTTGAAGTGTGCTGTATTTTATTATTAATGATGCCCACAATCATCATTCCAGAAATAAAAAAGAGCTTGCCAGATTCCAAACAGAGAAGCCTCCAGATACAAGTGACTACCTAAGTGGAGAGATGACCTAAACACAACCCTATAGTCACCAACAACTTGCATCTCCAACAGACTTCACAAGCCTCCAAAGCCTTTTAGCATGAAACCCTAGAATACTGATGGAAAGTTATATTATGGGTCTCTTCCAAGTTAGTGAAAAGAATGAGGTGAGTATGAATCCAATTGCAGGTATGCATGTGCTCAGTTTTTTGCACAGCCAGATCTGAGCATCAAGTGTGCTCCATATTACCTTACGCTCCCATAAGACATAACGGCACACTACTGTGACACTGCAAGAAAACTGAAACAATCTGAAGTCCAAATTATATAATGCGTCCCAGAGCAGGGAGGAGAGGGCAGATCATGCAGTCCACTCCAACCACACACCACACACTGAGGAGTGTCATAGTTCCTTAGAGTAATTATTCCTTTTTCAAAGTACAAGTCCCTCTCAAGGCAACTGGCAAGCGTATTTCTTCAGTATGGCAAGATAAGTAACAGATGCATCAGTAAAATAGATTTGGAAGAGCATCCTTTAAATCTGGCATTGGATTTAACTGCAAGTCCACTACACAGGGCTTCAAATGTAAGAAACTACTCCACACTGCAGATTTCAACTGTCAGCACACTGATACAGCAAACTGAGGAGTTTGCTTCATCTCCATCAGCGTGAGCTTTCATGGGTAGTAGGGGGACATACAGGCACCAACTGGCACCTTCTCTGTTTTAGAGCAGGGTTGTCAAACATGGCCCATGGGGTGGATCCAGTTTCCTAAACAACTGGAAGTTGGGGTGGGGAGGGGGATGACCACTGCAAAGTGGTCAGCTGCATAAAACTTGGGGCCCTGAGGTACCAGTGGACATGGTGATGGCAGCAGGAAGACAAGCGAGAGCTGCTAGACCAGGGGCAGGCAAAATACAGCACCTTTCATGCAGCCCGCAGTGCCCACCAACAAATTGTACCCTGCCCAGCCCTTCCGCCCACAAGGGTGGAAGCAAGGCACCCACGCATACACACCCTGCCAACATACCCTATTGCGCCTTACTCCCACCCTTGTGGGCAAAAGGGCCTGGACTGGCTTGGCCAGCAGGCAGCTTCCAGGTGGGGCCACTGCTGCAACTGCCGAGGACCTGCATAGCTTCCCCAGCATCCATCTCGCTCCCGGCAGCAGGTAGGAAAGCTGCTGCTGGGCAGGGGCTGGTGGCAATGCAGAACCAGCACCCAGGGAGTGACAGCAGCACGGAGCTCAAGCAGGCAGTGTGTGGGTGTGAGGGAGGGTAGGGGGTGGGGGGACCCCCACACACACATTCCTCCCATGGTGCACAGTCCCAGCAGGTAGCAGTGGCAGAAGCAAGGAGCAGGCAGGGACACTCATGGCACTGGTACCCAGCAGTGTGCAGTTCCAGCCAACAAGGGGCGCAGACCCCTCAGGCCCATCTCTATTGCTGGCACCCTGCGCTGTCCACACACAGCCCCTGCACTCGCGTGGCATGAGCAGGAAGCCACACACACTGGAGCTGGCTGCCTTCCCTGCACTTTGACCTGTGGCAGGGAGCAGCGAAGGCAGCCAGCTCCAGCATGTGGAGCTTCCCTTCCATGCTGCACGAATGTGGGGGTTGTACACACACAGCGAGGAGTGCCAGCAATAAAGATGTCCCAGGATGGGGCTGTGCTCCTCATTGTGATGTGCAGTGCTAGAGCTGTGCATGCTGGGCACCAGTGCCTGTGCCAGGCACAAGTGCCGCAAGCATTCCTGCCTGCTGCTGCGCCATGGGGGGGGGGTCCCCTACACCCCCTTAGCCTCCCTCACACCTCATCAATGCCAAACCCACTCCCTGCCTACACGCCCCTCATATACACAACCCCCATAATGTACACTATGGTCCCCACAGTTGCACCTCTCAACCCCCCCGACCATATACACCCCCCCACACACAATAATATACAAGACTAAAAATTTATTTTTGCATTATTATGCAAGTCACTTCTCTATATGTTACACAAACAAACCATGACAAAAATATTTTTTGAAATAAAATTAAAGTATGTTATAGGTGTTTGATTTTTAGTGTACAATTTGGTTTTTTTTCTGGAGGGTTCAAACACTCCTGGGGGGGGGAGGGTTGCAGGGACCAAAGTGAGGGACTTCCAGTGGCAAAGGTCAAGGTTTAGAGGTGAGACTTCCAGCCCCAAGATGGCAACCAGGGAGCGGGGCAACTGTCATAGGGTGGAGCTATGCATGTGGCCCTCAAAAGCTCAAACTTTTTAAGTGGTCCTCCAACCAAAATGACTGCCTGCCCACACCAGTGCTAGACCCTGCCATTTGCTCCAGGGTAGGCCTGTTGGCACCTGCCACTGCAAGGAGTCCTACTGTCTGGATCTGGCTCACATGGAGCCCCGCAGTGAGTTTGACACCCGTTTTTGATATTTGATATATGTAAGTGTCTCAAGGTCTGGCCTCTTAACAAGCAGTCAGCCAGTTTAGAAAGGTAAAAGATATTACTAAAATAATGTCCATCAAAACTTCTAAACTCTCAACAATAATGGAATCTACAGACTACGTAGTAGTAAGGTGTTTCATACACAGGTTGTATTGGCAATCATACGCACTGTATTCATTTGTGGGTTTGCTGTCTGTGGATGACATGACCATATCAAGCTCATGCTAGTTCATAAATATAAAAATTATAGTCTATTGTAAACTCTTTGTGCACCTGAACTACACATTCAATTATGAATATTAACTGCACACAGATTTAAGTAATCACATAAAATGTGGCAGTTTAAAAACAGCACAACTGTTTTCAACACAAGTTTTGAGAATTCGTGCAACTACTTGTGAGGTCCCTTCCAGCTCTAATGTCTATAAACAAAGCTTTATAGATTTCACTTAGACAAAGGATGTACCACACACCTGTGAGATGTGTGGTACAAACTTAGGTCTGTTTTTAAGTGCTGCAATAATAATGATATACATTTTTAGTTAGAAATACTAAATCAAATGTAGTTCATTTCCCCTCTTTACCCCCCAAAGTTATAACTGTCCAATAAAAACCAGGTGTCAAACAGAGAAGGAATTCCCTTCCTATATGTGTACCTTCACATGCTGAACAGTAGAAATCCACCACAAGTGTAAGCCTTCATTTTTACATTAATGCATCTTATTTTTACTGAATGTATCATTTAAAAATTGCCTTGGCCCTGTGAGCTGTATGCAGGAAGCCCCTGAAAAAGCCCTAAACTCAAGAGATCGCTCCTATAAAGGAAAAACAAAATTGTAGGATTTTATTAAAGCATAAAAGACAGCCATCCTAACTATGTTGATATCTTTACTTTTTCCAGAATACTACTGCACTTTGGAGTTAATCAATGCAGTCATCCCATTTCTAGTGTCCATACATTGTTATTGCCATGTTCACTATTAAAAAAAATAAAACAAAACAAGGAGTTGTCTCCAAAATGTAAAATAAGCTTGGCAGTCTCAATATTTTGGGTTCTTACTGCTCCCCTGTCTGTTTTGTGCAAAGGAGCTTGTCACATTTCAGCAATGTAAACCCAGCAGCTCAATTTCATAACATATTGTGCCAATTTTGATGAATTCAACATTAGCATATTCTTAAATCATAGACATAAATAAAGCAAATCTTGACAATACAATTCTTATAATATTGGAAACTATATACAATATTTTCAGACTTTGTTTCTCTTATGTAAAGATCAGGTAGTTTTAAGACAGGCTATTTCTACTCCCCAGGAGCAAGTATTAGAAAAAGGGTTAAATAAGAGTTAAATAACTGCAGTAGATTCTTGAAGCTATATAAAATAGTTTGATACTGAAACAATACAACTTATTTGCAATACAGCTGTTAATCTTTGATAAACAATTCAACTACTAAGAACTAACTAAATACATTAATGTTTTCAGTCTGTCACACTGTGACATTTCCTCTTTTCAAGTACATACTTAAACTGAACAAATTAAGCTATCATAAGCAGCAGTTATAATCTACGTACAATGAAAATTGCACTGCACTCATGCAACCTTTTAGTGCCCACTAATACAAGTCCAACCTCTCAGGAAATCTGGACTCCTGACATGCTGAGGTTACACAAGAAGAGACCAGAAGAGTAACCAGGCACAAGATTAAACTACTTTCCCAGTACCGCTGAGCATAATTCCACTGGCATTCCTTTTTGCTGAAAGGTGCAAAACACACTCCTAGGACTTGAAGAAACTTCTACAAATACATCAATTCTGTAAGTCATTTGTTTGAAAAAGCATTTTATGAGCCCACACCAATTTAGGTGGTAGATGCTTCCCACCATCCTTGTGTTCCCCAGAAGCTTTAGTTAAGAAGAGGTCAATTGCAGAATCTTTAGAATAACTGCATCCAAAATTGGCGTGCAGTGATGAAAACTATTAGAAGCACAAGAACACAACTTTCCTATTCCTCCTCCTCCCTCCCCCCACAAGATAAGCTTACAAAACAGAAAGGACAGTTTTGATACTGATCAGCTAAAACCCTAATTTGATGGAACATACATCAGGAGCATCTATGGCTGGGAAAGGCAAGTGTCAACAGGTTGGCAAGTTGCTAAATACCCATCATTTTCCCACCACTAATAATTGCACCAACTACATTGGTTTTCCAGAATGATAACTGGGTGTCATTTCTGACCACAAAGAGCCATCCAGTGCAAAATGGTTTTGTAACTTTTTTTAATGGCTAAAAGTATCTCAAACTGAAGGATTTTGGTTGTAGATGGACCTAAAACTTGAAAGGTCAGCCTTGCCGAAATCCATGCATAATTCATAACTCTAAACTCTGAACATAAGCCTAAGTCAGCATTCTCTCTCTTCTGGTTTTGACTTTAAAGTCTGTGATCACAGATTTGTTAGATTCAACTCATTAATTGCTACGTGACCAAGAACACAAATATTCTACCCATGGAAGAACAAGCAGCACAGAATTTCCAGCTTACAGTAGCCCAGTCTTTATCTAGCAAAGGATCTTAAAGAACAAGAATCACATCCAGCGGGTTCAGCTTCCTTTGCCAAAACAGGGATTTCACCAACAAAATCCTTATAGAATTAATTTATGAGAGACTCATTGGCTAAAACAGCAGATTGTTACCTAGACTCTTCCCCTCAAGGACCAAATCAGTTCCCTAACCTGAAAGAGGGATAAAATGCCAACACTCCCCTCCCTCCTACCCCAGTTCTTGCTACTAAAAATCTCCAGACAATAAATGACTGCTAGATTAGAACCTGCAATATCTTCCTTATTCAAGTTTATTCTATGATAACTGCAATACTTCCATGTCTGGAATAAACACTTTAATATGACCCAAGAACAGAAGATACAATTACAGCAATAAGGCACCAAAACATCATACTAATAAATAGAGCAAGTTTAAAGAACGATTCTTGTAAGCAAAACTGTAATTCTAGAATCAACGATCTTAGTTCAGCAACTGATCTTGAATTAAATTTAAGTAGTTGGATTTGCAAACTGTTTATACAGATTTTACTGATTTTTGTTTAAAAAGATAAAAGATTGATATTGTCAAAAGACATTGTTGTTCCCAAAAACAGGACCAGGGTTGAGAAAATGATTAGTTATTACTTCTCATTATAACTTTAAATTGCAAAATTGGGTTGCTTCAAGGAAGAGTGGAAGAACAGTAGAAACAAAACGTGGCCCTGCTCAAACAGAAACACCAAGAATTTAATCCCATACCAGTTGATCGAAGGATGGCAGAACCAGTAAGGTAGCAATAAAAAATAAAAAGCGTGGTCCTAGGATACATTTCCAACAGAGCAAGGGAAGGAAGAATGCCAGTGTACAAGGCAATGGTGAGAGCTGTGCTGTAATAATGAACACAATTCTGGTCACCCAAGTTCCAGAAAATGAACACTCTATGGTACAAGAAATTAGAGCCTAGCTTGTCTAATCTAGCAAAAAGGGAAGAACAACAGGGGATTCAATTGGTATCTATAAATAGATTTGAAGGTAAATATCAGAGGAAAAAGAACCAATGGACACTGATGGTAAAAAGTGGGTATGAACCAGGCTGTAAATCAGATATCCAATCAACAGAACAGCAAGGTTCTAAACAGGCCTTCTAACAGGGTTTGTTTCATGAAAGGGATTGTATCATGTGCTTGCCTGTAAGAGTCCATCCAATCCTCCATTCCCAGAATTAAGTCAAAAGACACAATAAAAGCAGTGCTGCCCAACTGGTGGCCCACAGCTGGCATGGCTGCCAGTAGGGGTGCACCGACAGTTTTTTGGGCTGATACCGGTGGCCGATTTTAAGAAGCCATATCGTCCAATGCCAATCCAATTCTGACATGTAACCAGGAAGCTTGAAGACCAGCATCAGGCTGGTAAGTCTTGTGTGGGGGAAGGAATGGAAGGAGGGTTGGAGCAGATCGAGGCCCCCCGCAATGAGGGTGGGAGTAGGGCTGGGGCTGCTCAGCCCGGGCAGCATGTGGGACAGAGCCACAAGTGGCTTGTCTGGAGGGGGGAAGACTGCTCCCACCATTGCACACACCCCAAGGGCGCAGAGGGCATGCGTCCTCATATCTGTGTGTGGGGCAAGGTGATCTGGGGCTGGCGCTGGGCTCTTCCCAGTGGGGTCTGGGCCAGGCCACCCTTAGGCAGGCAGCGGTGCTGGGAGGGGGACAAGAGACAGGATGGGGAGGACTACAGCCATTCCAATATTCACCATAGCTCCCCCGTAGCCCCCTTCCAGCATCATTTTCACCTGCCCTGAGCACAGCCTGGCCCAGACCCCGACCCCGCCCCCCCCAGGAAAAGCCCAGTGCCATCCCAGCCCCAGCCCGCCCTCAACCCACATGCAGATCCAGGGCACATACCCCCCATGCCCTCTCGGGGTGCATGCAGCAAAAGGAGCTGCCCCCCCCACACCCTCTGGATAAGCTGCATGCTCTTCCATCCCATGCCGTGCCCAAGCCGTGCCTGCCCCTGTCCCAGTGCCAGCCTCTCCCCCACCGTCACTGTGAGGGCCTTGATCTGCCCCCCATGCCCCTTCCCTCCCCGCTTCCCCCACAACAGACTTACCAGCCAGATGCTGCTCTCCAAGCTGCCAGGCTGCACTCGTGGCTGTGTGCATGCTGCAGCTGTGCACATGCATGGGGCAGTTATTGGCCACAGCAGCCCAAAAAAACCAATTGCCAATACTGTCCAATTCCCCCTATATTGGTACCGACCTGATATGGGACCAATATATTGGTGCACCTCTATCTGTCAGAGCTGCTGCACGGTCACAGCTCCAGAACCTGTGGGGTAAAAGCCACTGCTGCTTGCCCACCACTGAATTTGCAGGGAGGTAGGGGAAAAGGGCCTTTGGTTGCTGTGAGCAATTAACATCAGAGGTAGGAGAAAAAATGGGGGGAAAGCAACAGTGGCAGTGTTCACTCCTAGGCTCTGGAGCTGTGCCAATACAGTTGCTCAAGTAGGTGTGTTGACCAGCTACTGCTCCAACACTGGAGGTGGGTTGCTCAGCATAAGAAACGCCCCACAGCTTGGATCCAATTTGTAAAGCCAAATGAGTTAGGCTACTCCCTGCAATAGAAGCATTAGTTAGTAAAGAAAAATCTTATTTAAGAGGGGAAGTTCCTAATAATAAAAGTAGAATAAATCAGGTGATTACAATTGTGCACACACGCAGGGACTTGCAAAATTCTACTTCCTTGTCAAATAACTCCTGGTGTAGAAGTAGTTTTCTATTTAAAGCAAAGGACAAGAGCACAAATTTGGTTTCTAAGCTACTTGACTCACACTTACTACCACTCTCATACTGTAAGACAGGTATTTAAATTAGTTGAAGTGTTTTCAGTGTCATCTACCAGAAGGACAATAATTTGAAAGCAGAAAAATGGTTGTTCTTACTAAACATGCTACTACTTCTTCACCTACTAATCTCACAAGGAAGCAAATCTCCTTCGGTCCATTAAGTCTGAAGTGAATTTAAGTGCAGTGACTACAGATATTTCAGAATGCAAGAAACCTAGGGTGCAGCTTTCTCTTATCACTGACAAACAGAACTTTAACATCAAATTCTTAAATATCCTCTCCATTTCTCCTTATTAATTGCTGATCCTGCCAAGCAAGTCAGACAACCCATACCACCTGAAGGTCTAAGAAAAGTGACAAACAGTAGGAGCTGATACTTTAATAGTAAGAGCAGGGGTAAGTTAAAAGATACACCATATACAAACATTTACCACCACCCAGAGATTTAATCTACATTTAGTTTTTAGAAAAATTATCAAGTCAAAATGGCAAATTACTGCATCATTAACTAACTAGGCACTGTGACAGATACAGTTTTGGGATTGTATCTAAAAGGTTAGACCTATTCCTACAGCATTTTATACCAACTCAAAATGAGAATGCCCCCCCCCCCCAAAAATAGGCACGACCTTGACAGAGAAATGGGGATCAAACTGAACAGAGAGATCTGGATATGGATGCTTCAAAAACCACACTTCACAAAATGAACATCTTAGATAGCTCCCTATGTAAACGTGGAGTCCAACAAATAGCACAGTATTTGATCAAAAGTCCAATCTCTACAAATGCCCAGACAGGGTGGATGGAATCTGCAAACTGTTGATAATATCAGACAGTGGCTCATAGATTTGGAAGTTGATACCAAATCTATGACACCACATGACAGAAGGCTCCTATCTTTCAAACAAGTTAGGTTCGGTATTTCTATGTGTAAGAGGCACCCTATCAAAAGGCACAGAAACGTTTATGTAGATGACAACAGGCAGACAGCAGTAGCAGTGCTAGAGAAATGAGAGAGGTTGGGATGATACTAAACTGACAACTCACATGGGTTTGGCATCAAATACAAGGAAGCCTTGATTGCAGCACCAGCTCTGCTATGCTTAAATGCTAAGAATCTCTATTTAAAGATCAATTCTACATGTTCTACAATCCATATTCATATTACTCTGAAAGCTGAGATGCCTCAGAGGCAAAATATGAGTTTTAGGCTCCAAATTCAGTGCTGCTCAAGCCAGGGGTTCCCAACAAACAACTGCCTGCCGTCCCAACTATTTTATCAGGTTGTTTTGCGCAGCCCTAAGGATTAAGCCACAGTGCTGTCTGCCCAAAATATTCAATTGCTTGGACATTAATTTGCAGCTAATTCAAAACAAACTCTTTCAATGAAGGAGCAAAACTGGAAATGGTATTCAGGAAAGAATTACACTTGTAATTACTCATTCAGAGTTCAACACTCAAACCAAGCAGATTTAAATGATTATACACAGATTGAACAGCTAAAAGATTGTGTTGTTTTCCAGTTTTCACAGGAGCTACACAGCTTGAGGGGCCATGCAGTAGCCATTAAATCTGACCCACATTAATTCAGCATCAGTTTAAATCCAAACTTTGCCAGAAATCTGGAGATGCATACATACACGTGGAGCAGGCATCTTGCTACAATATGTTTGTCAAGTTTTCTCTTGGTGGTTGTTGTTTGGAGAAAGTAATCTGAGTCCAAGAGCAAACTCAGAAGGCATTCAAAGGACACATCCACACATGCAAGCATGTGCACTTGCAGCAGCTCAAATAGAAGCAGTGCAAATTTGACCCAGGGCTTTTTCCTTCAGCACACGTGCTCAGAAATGCACTTTAGTGTGGAGCAAATTGTGCCACTTGGGGCAAAATAACCCTGCCTGGCTCCTCCCAGATCTGCAGCCAGGGGGGCTAAAGCACCTGTACAGTCCCCAGCAGTATAAAAAGCTGCCTTGTCCGGCTCCAGAAGTATAAAAAGCCTCCCTGGCAAGTAACTCAAGACTACTAGCTCTCAGGAGCTTCTAGGGCCCAGCCAATTGGTACCTAGGGACACTACCCTTTGTACCAGCTGGATTGCTGAAGCAGCAGTGAGAGTTCCCTGCACCCTCTACCCACTGCAGTGGTCTGGCAGTAGGGGCTGCTGCCTGGCTGTGACCTGCTGTGCACCTGCCAGACTCAGATAGGGACTGCAGAGCCAGCAGAGGTATCTGCCCCACTGGGCCAGCTGCCAGCGGACTGTGGTTGCAGGGTTGGCCTCTATACAGCACTACTGCCACATGTGCCCCCTGCCCAGCCATCTGGGTAGCTATTGCCCTGAAGATGTTCCGGGTGTAGTGGCCTGCTTTGAACCATCAAAGCATGTCCTCCTGGTCCCATCTGGCCAGGTGGTCAGCTACAGCCAGCTGGGTCCAAGGTGCCAGCTCTGAGCAGGCAGGGTCCTGCTACTGGCCTCCTTATTGGAAAACTGAAAAAATCACTGATAAAAAAATCCCCAAGTCACTCTGTAAAATTCCCCCAAATCCATGTTCCTCCACAAGTAAAACAAAAGACTACTATAAAGAGAGAGAGAACGCAAGACAGAGACAGTGATCAGTTGGACAATGTTTTATTGAGATATTTACAGTGGTAAAGCAAGTCTCTTATCATAATAAAGTGAACTCTAAATACAGGTTTCATGAATTCATGAATATATGTTTTGCTGCACTCCCACAAGGAGATGGCCCTCACATAAGGGGTACAGCCTCCAACAGGGCATTCAGCCCCCACACAAGGGGGCCAAATAGCCCCTGCAGGGGCCCTTGCAAGGCCCACATTCCCCCCCTAACCGCTGTCCCCCCAGCCCTGTCCCTTACCAGTTGCTGCAGCCCCCTCAATGGCTTCCCCACAACTTGCACTCCTAGGCCCCCATGGCTAACTCCACAACCCCAGGCACAATCACAAAACCCAAAATAAAAGAGGGGGGAAAAAAGCCTCTGCTTACCTGAGAAGCAAGGGGGGGGGGGCTCCAGGGCCTCCTGGCAGAGCCCCCCAGGCACTATAGGACAGCAGAGGGGCAGCAGGCCCGTCAGCCTTCCCCGCACTGTGCAGGCAGGGCCCCAGTCAGCCACCCAGTAAGTGCAGGTGGGTTTTTTTTTTTGGTTTTTTTTTTTGTTTTAAAGCTATGGAATGCGGGGGGCAGGAGAATGAGGCTGGCTAGGGCAGGGGGAGGGGCCATCGGGGTCCCCCACCATGGTCCCCTCCATCAGCTCCCCAACCCCTTACTCACCAGCACAGGAGCCCTGGTGCTGGAACATGGGCCTGACCAGCCGCATGTCTCAGCACCAGGGCGAGTGGCCAACCACAGAGATGCTCTGGCAGCCAGAGCATCTCCATGGAGGACCCAGCCTCCGGCTGCCTGAGGGCATGGTCCAGAACCATGCCCTGCTGCACTTTTTTAAACTTTGATTTTTTTTAATCCAGGGATCTAATTTTCTCCCCACGCTGCAAGTTTGCAGTGCAGGTAACGTTTTTTCTTTCCTGCATGTGCCTCTTGCCCCGCCCCAAAGGGGTTTGAGGTGGGGCAAGAGGCACGTGTATCCCTGTGTGGACATGCCCAAACTGTTTTGTGAAAACAAAATGAGCTGCACACATGAATGTTCACTAGGAAGGAAGGATGAATTGTGGGACAGAAAAGTGTGTGTGGGGAGGGGAGGAAGAAGTATTGCAAGTAATGAGACAAAACACAGTTGGGGGTTTTGGTCAAGGAAGTGCAGCAGGATAAATGAAGAGATCAGAAGACCTGTCAGGTTCTTGCCTTCTCACCTTTTCAAACATGGAGGCAGAGGAGCCTCTGTGTATCCCTGAACTCCCATCTTTGCTCCTCGCTGTGAGCTAGCACCTCGAATGCTAGCATCTGTTCCTCTAGGACATGTGTGGGCAACCTAGAGCCCATGGAGCAATTTTATTCATCCAATGAAGTCCAGATATGGGTAGTAATTCAGCAGTGTGGGGGTTCCCTGGTGATTTGGCAGCATAGATATATGCTCATGGTGGCAGGCAGGTCAGAACACCCATCACAAAGTGAGCACCATTACTCTGACCTGCACGTCCAGAAATTGTCAGCCCCCACTCTAAGACTTCTGAGTCCTCTTCTCCATATGGGAATCCGACTTGTAATTCTGAGATCTAAGCCCATCTCCCCACCTCCATGTAGTACCTGCCTGGATCAAGGGAAGTTCTCCTACCACCACCTCAGCATCAGCTGAACTGTTTTGTTTGTCACTTCATCCCAAATTCAGAATGTGGGGGGCTCCAAAGGTAACCAAAAACCACCCAAACAAACAAGAAAACCCAAGTTTAAATCCCCGAAAACAATGAGATACCAAATTAAGACACTTCCTGCATGCAAGCAAAAAGTGGGTGGAGGCAAGGGGCCAGGAAGGAACCCATGACACCCAGCTATATCCCAGGTGGTCCAGGGACACTGCTAGGAGTCAAGCCAAATAGGACTCCAAGTTATCTAAAGCCACCATAGTTTCATAGTAGCTAGGGCTAGGAGGGACCTGACCAGATCATCTAGCCTGACCCCCTGCCACAGGCAGGAATGAATGCTGGGTTCACAAGACCCCAGACAGGTGGTCAGCCAACCTCCTCTTGAATTTGCCCAAGGTAGGGGCGAGGACCACTTCCCTGGGAAGTTGGTTCCAGATTTTGGCCACCCTAACTGTAAAATATTGCCTTCTGATCTCTAACCTAAACCTATTCTCCATCAGCTTATTACCATTGTTCCTTGTCACCCCAGATGGTGCTGGGGGGGAAAGGGCTCTACCTATTTATTCCCAATTTCGGAATCAGTGATTCAATGGAGTCACAACAGTCTGTGGTCCTTGACAGGATGGAGAAAGTTTCAGATTATTATAACTATTCTGTCTCTTTTTTTTTTTTTTTTTTTTTTTTTTAAAGAAAGAGAGAGGCAGGCCACCAAGGCTAGAGTCAAGTGTGTTACATTCTACAGATGAAAGAAAAAAGGTCAGCTCTTTTGTTACAAGCGTAGTTGCAGAGTTTCTTAGGAAGTCCTTTTTGTCTAGAACTTCAGGAGATAAAGCATACTGTAGATTGGTATGCTCAAGTGTACTCTGTATTTGACAAAAGTATACAAGCTTGAGTATTTAATTGCATCTAGTTAGATCTTGATGAATCACCAAAATGCTTTCTTCAAGTTTTAAATTTGTTACAACTTCTGCTTTCATTTCTAAATTTAAATAGACCACAGTTATTTACAACTTCTTATTAGCACCTTATTTCATTCAGTGAGTTTTAATGATTTGGATGTATGGAAGAGCAGACCCACAAGGATCTGAATCACTTCAAGGGAAATGTTCTAGCCACTAAACCAAAGGTGGGAAAATATAGTCCACAGGTAAGATGTAACCCACCAAGGGATTTTGCGTAGCCCACAACAGGTCCCTCATGCCTACCCAGCACAGGTGCAGTAGGCAGCCCAGGTCATGGCATATGCTACCAGTCCTGCTGGCCCCAAGCAGGCAGATGGGTTGGAGGAATATAGCAGTCAGACTTACTTCCTGGAAGCCCCCACAGCAGCAGCTCCTTCTAGCTGTCACTGCCAATCTCCACTCTTGTCACCGCCAGAACCATTCTGGCCCATCCACCCCACACCCACCACCAGGAGCCCTGGACATAGCAGGTGGTCAGGTGGAGTCCCCAAGGAGACCAGTCTGGGACACATGGAGGCAGGCCATGTTTGGCCAGATGGATGGGATGGGGCCATGAGCAGATGGGAATCGGAGAGAAGAACAGGTGGCTAAGGCCAAGACCAGGACCATGTGGTGGTGACAGTGTGGAACCATGCAAGTAGTGGACTATGGCTCTGCCACGGGCCCCAGCCATATGCTGTAACCATCCCGTGATCCTGGCCACAGCGCTGACACCACCCCACCCATCCTACTCTCAGAAATCACTTCTCCATCTCCTGCCCACCTGTGGCCCCATCCCATCCACCTGGCTGAGCACACCCTGCCTGTGAGGGCCAGACTCGATGGAGACCCTGCCCATTTGCCACCCCTATACCAGCCTAGTAATCTACCATTTAGGGAGTTTTGGTGAGCTGTCACAGGCTGGGGAGGTGTTGATCAAGCCTGCAACAGCTCACCAAAACTCTCTAAGTGGCCCTCCAGGCCAAATAATTGCTCACTCCAGCACTAAACAACTGTATAGGAGATGGGAACCACCATCTCCTCTAGCATGTGGTTTGAATGGAAGAGATTCTAGCTACAGAACCTTGTACTGTCAGCTATGCTTGGGAGTAGCACCTACAAGATCAAACCCTTCATTGCAAAAACATTCAATCCCACAATTGCGTCTCCTGCCTTGCACATGTACCGTGGTAGGAAGCACAATTGTGTAGATCACACATTGGATCTACTTGCACTGTGTAGCAGAGGCCTTGAACACACAGGTCCAAAGCAATTAGGTGCTTAAGTCTAAATGAATGATCTCTAGAAATCCCCCCTAAAATCCTGCGCAAGTGCTTCTAGATCTGCATCTTACACAATCTAGATACAGCAAACAACATTGTTTGCTTGTGTTTTAAAGTAGGTGTCTGATTATATTTTTTTGCATAGCTCTTTAATACAAAGTCCTCAAGTTGGTGTGTTCATGCGTGGCAGAAGTTAGAAGATGCAAAAGATGCACTAAGTGTTTAAAGTTGCTTTTGGCCACACTAACTACTGCTTTGATATTTGTTTTATCTATACTATTACTGTGTTTAATCTAACAGGAGTACGTGGAATAAATCTGAAAAGTAACCATTTACTATATTTTATTGGGTGGCGATATTAGCTTATAAACCAAGCACTGAAGGCCATGACTGATGTTGACAGTGACCTTGAGGCAGCTCTTGGAAGGTAGTTGCCATAGCAACATTACCACAAAAGTGGCACATCCTCAGCTAAAGCAGTACCAGCCCAGTGCATTACGTTGTTAGATACAAACAGATATGCAGTAGCTCAACCTATGCTGCATTTATGCTTCAGTAACATTTAAGTGTTTTATTAAATCTATTGTCTACCAGAGACTAAAAAGCAAAGGTTTTGGGGAACAAAGCAATACTTTTAAGTACCCACTCCTTACTTCTCAAACCTTTGCCTGTATTTTGTAACCACTTCTGCCAGCGCTGGTGTTGGGTAGACGTAACTGAGGTGCCCACCGCAAGGAAATCATATCACTAATTTGTCTCATGCTACAGGGACATCACGTGTCAAAAGTATTGTGGAGACCGCCAATCTTAAACCAGTGCTATTAGACAATAAGCAAAGACTGAATCTGTAAGGAGGCTTCTGAGAAATCTGTACGTAGGTTTCTGATTAATAGGTTTTTGAGAAAGAAGGAAAAAAAAAAAAAGAGCATTTCTGCCCAACCTTCTCAGAAGGAAAAAAAAAAATCCAGGAAACATCCTGACCTTATTTTGAATCTAGAGCCATAATAGTTTTCCTGCTTTGTCATAGTTGTTTGTTATTTTCCTCAATTTCACCCAACAGTTTCCCAGACCAAGAACTACGAACACTGGACCTTACAGTGGCATGTAGGTTACCATTTTTTTTTTTTTCAAACTATTAGCAAAAATTACAAAAACTACTCAAAACAGAAGAGCAGCTAAACATCACTTAATATGGCCTGTAAGATATATGAATACTAGACTTTTCGATAAATGTACTGTTCGAGTCTTCAGGCAGAGACACTGTTGTGATGCTTCTTCTAATATTAGTCACATACACACACACAAGTTTGAGACTTTTCCATCCAGTAACCCTCAACTACCGCTGGCATCTTAGGCCAGATCCAGACGTACATGCATGTGCAATTTATGGCACTACAAACCTCTTTGCAGCACCACAAACTACACACTGCACGTTAAACTATGCATAGTACTACTCATCTGCAGTGCCAGGACAAAATTCGCAACCAGGATTTTGTAGTACCAAAAAACCAGAAGAAAAAAGCAGCTTAAAATAGTGGCATGCACCAGGACAAACATGGTGATGGGAGAGCAGGCAACCCAGGGCTACCTGCTTCCCCATCTCCACATGCTGCAGAGCCCCCATGCTGAGCCATCCTGTACCCCAGACACCAGGCTCCCTGGCTGGCTGGGGTACAGTGTACCTTGAGACAGGGGAGCAGCAGCCATTGCCACACTGCAAAGCACAGAGTAGGGGCATGCACTGCAGCATCAAGTAGTACTATTTGTGCAGCTGTAAATGCACGCCCCTGCTTGTGTGGATGTGGCCTTAATGTGTACCTGTGCTCCATTTCACGTTGCTAATAACAGATTCTTTCTATATGACAGTTTTCTTGGTTAGACTTGTACAGCCTTACTGCCTCAGAAGAGGCTATACAGGTATAACTGCATCAACATCGAGCACTGTACCAAATCACTTGATGCACAAAGTAAGAAAAACAGAACAAATAAAAAAAAAGACCCTGTATAGCTTGACAGATTTTTCTAGGCTCAGTAAGAAAAAAAAAACCCAGTATACTTTACCACAAATCCTTTGTACACACATACAGTGTTGGGTGAGACTGAGCCATGTTTGCCTTAATATATTCAGTAGATTTTTTTTTTAATAAAGCTTAATGCAGAAGAGCAGATATCACTATAGCAGTCTTCCATTTCAGAAGCTGAGATTCAATAAGTTTAAAAATAAACTGCACTTGCAGCAGCAGCTTTCTCCAATCTAAAGGGAAAAAAGACTTAATACATAACAGTCATTTATTTTCGTGCTCTTCAGATAACTACTATAATGTTTTTAATTTTAGCAGCAGGACTGAAGTAATAATATTTCAGTAATTCCCATTAACCTGGATGAAAACTTACCCATCTGTTTTTAGCCTACAATAAACTCATGAAACAGGTTTCATTCCTTATTTACCAAACTGCCACTAAACTTAGTCATTAACAATTTGCCAGTCTATCCACCGAGATTTTAAATGACACTAGAGCTCTAGTAAAAGTAATAAGGTATTGTAAAAACCTTGTACCAAAGGACATCGGGGTAGGCAATCCTCGGCACAGGTGCAAGTGTGTGGCACATCAAGGCATTTTGCTTGGCGCACACACCTTGGGACAGATGGTGCAGAAGGAGTTGGGGCTGCGCTGCCAGAACAAGGATTGGGCCCCCTCACGACTGCCCCGCTGTCCATCCCTGGCACAACAGCATCTTACAAGTTGAGGTTGCAGGTGTTTATGGCACTGCCCAAAAATGTTGATGACCCCTGCTCTAGTTTATTCCAGCCACAAAGTTCATCTAACCATTAGTAATTTATAGTCATGTAGAAATCCTGAGCAATTTCCAATCACAGTTTCTAACCCCAACAAGACATGGGACCAATATAGAAGTTAACTAGGCCCCAACAGAAAAAAGGTGGTAGATGGTGCAAGTAACTCAACCACAGTAACTTCTTTCAATGGAGTAGATAATTACTCCCGAATTTTAAAAAAAAAAAAAGACACATTGCAGTCAATACTTGACCAGTTATACAGGTTCAGGCTTTGTTTGTCTATGTCCATCCTGCAGTAGCAAATTATTTAAACTCAGACAAGCTATCACCTGTTCCCTTTATAATGTCAAGGGCTAAAGCCCTGAAATAGCTACCTACTACATGCAGCTATCTGTTCCTAACCTGGTGCCTGTATGTTGGTACAGATTAGTAATGTCAGTGACACCAGAAAATGTGATCAGAGGAAAGGAGATTGGAGTTCTACATGGATGAAGTAGGGGCTCATTAAGGATTACGCTTACTAGCTTTACTGCATCTATTCTGAGTTTGGGACAGTTACTGAAACTGGAGTGTCAAACGAAGACCAGCCAGCCAGCGAACAACAGGATTTAAAGGAGGCCCAATATGTTGCTGAAACTGCAAACTCCTCCCTCGTGACTCTACAGTAAAATGTACAAAAAGATACCACTATGTTACTTAAAAAGGAAAGAAACAAAAGAAACAAAAGGCATCAGTTCAGATCTTTAGATCATACTCAGGTCTATTTGCGTGCTTCCCTTCAAATATGGGTTGTATTCTCTAGACCAGTGATTCTTAACCAAGGTGCTTAGACACCCTAGGGTGTTGGAAGGAGTTTTCTGCTTCTTTTGAAGAGATGCAAGTAGATAAGTGTAGACTCAGGCTCATCCCCGTGTACCCACCACCCCTCTACATACAAGTGCCCTAAGCTTATACACCTTAAAAGTTGCCCCACAGGTCCTAGCTGGATAAAGCAAGCTATGAACAGTACAGACACTATTGATTTCCATCAGCAAATGCAAAGTGACATCGCTGTATTATTACAAAATTAAAATCAAAATGCTTTCTCCAAGAATAGGATAACATCCGTACATCCTGGATTTTATAGGTGGTCTCAAAGAAAATGGAAGCAGAAGTCCCGGATTGGCAGGAACCTGCCCACACAAGCCTGGCTCCTGAGCAAGTGACTCTGGTTACAGCCCAGTGGAGTCAGGACCAGGGAGCCACCCATGGCTGGGCTTCCTGAAGAAAAGTGAAGCAGAAGTCCTGGATTAGCATGAACCTGCCCACACATGCCCAGCTCCTGGCTGACTACTGGACAAGCGACTTCCAGCTTGCAGCCCAGCCGAGTCAGGACCAGGGAGCAGCCCAGGTAAGAACAGGTTTCCCAGGGGAACAGAGATGACCTCAGATCTCTGCCCTTAGGGGAGCAGAGGTTCCTCCACCCTTCCCACCAGCTGCAGACCCATGCTTGGGAGGGGTGGCTCAGGGCTCTGCCCCACCAGCTGCCAGCAGAGGCATCGTGTGGCTGTGCAAGAGGTTGTTGGAGCCTGGGAGGTACTGCAGAGGGGCTGCTGCCAGCCAACTCCAGTCTCTGCATGCAGGGGGTGAAGACTGGCCATGGGCCTCTGCACTCTCCCACCCCACCCCACTCCAGAGAGCCATGAGGTTGTGCATGCATGTGCCAACACATCCCTGTCCTGGATTTCCCTAAAATGATTATGGTCACCCCATCTATGAACAGTTTAACAGCATTTGACTTAGCCTCCAAGTTTGCCAGGAACAGCTACCAGACCTTCTAATCACTGGCAAGTAGGCCAGGTTAGAAAAAACACAAGTATTGCTATATACCTTGTCTACTGCAAAGAGACTGTTCACCACTACCCATTACTGTATTTTCTTGAATACAAGATTACCTCCACAATAATTAGATTCTATATATGGAAAAATTTATACATTCATTATAGTTTTCCAGCTACAGAATTTAATTATTGGAGGCTTGCACTGAATTTATCCCCCTCCCACTATAAGTACCAGGAGATGGGAGGAGAGAAAAAAAAAGAAAAATCAGGAGTCAGGTGGCCACCTTGCCTTCTGTCCACCCCTTCCCCAAATTCTTCCCCCCGCAGCCCTCCTTACCATCAGACCCTGCTCTGCCTGAGCAAGTGGAAGAGAGGGGCCAAATAAATTAACCTGTAGTAACTTGCATATAGGCAAATTATGACAGGTACCCATAGACTTAGTTCATCCAGAATTCATGTACTTTTCTGAGAACTGCTGCAAGTTTTAGCACAAATACTCAAACACACTTTAGAACACCACTTCTGTACTTATTTATATGTAGTACAAACTATGCAAGATATTAGTCCAGGGTTTTTCAACCTTTAAGGGGTGTATACTCTTCTGGTGGGTACCACTTCCAGACTGTACCCCTTTCTAGACCGGAAGGTTGTGGGGGAGGGGTTGCGGACAGCATGGCCAGCTGGACATGAAGCACAGGGAAAGTGGCACGTAGCGACAGCACAGAGTGGTGAATAGCGGCAATGGGGGACAGGGAGCTCACATGCAGTTGCCAACATTCACCACTCCACACCGCCATGTGCCACCTCCCTGTGCCGCCGCACGTACCCCGTGGGGCTGTTGCAAGTATCCGTAGGGGTACACGTACCCCTGGTTGACAATGCCTGTATTAGTCCAAAACCAAAAAAATCCCAAGCTTTCCCCGCCATGTGCAAGCTTGGCCCCCCATGTCCATTCCGGTTAGAGTGTTCTGGTTACTTAAATGCCAGTTAAAACAGCTTTTACTGTACTCCAGCCATGCTGAGCAAGCTCCAGCCCTATATAGCTCCTATGTGGAGAAGATGCTTGGCAGTTCTGTCATAAAGGAGTATATGTTCTACCCCACAGTTGTAGGGGCCCAGCAGGACTGTCCTTGAAATTACTGCTTTGAATTGCTGTTGTACTAGGAATCAGGGCCATGAGCTCACAAGGGACAGTCTCTGTACTTTATACTTCCTCTGCTAGTACCCAGGTAGTAAAGAGGAAGAAGCATCTCAGTTAAGAATAAAAAAAAATGGTGAGGCAATAGGACAGTGGAATAGAGGTAGAGAGAAAAAGTGGACACACACACACACACAAACAATCGTACTACCCTCCAGATCCTTGAACCAAATGCAGGAGTGACGTCCCAATCCCCACCTTCTTCTGGTCAAATAACTGCAAAATTCAACATGTGTAGGGGACAGCTTCATCCATTTTGTGATCCCTTACCTTAAATCACTCCTACTACTGCCTACGATTTACTCCATTAGCCCAAATGAGAGAATTCTGTCGTGCACATCAGCCAGTCTGAACCCATTAAAAAACTCCACGAGAAGGTCATCCTGATTCCATAAAATGGACTTTTTCTCCTAGCTTGCTTTAAAGTTAGGTTAAATTCAGTAAAACAGAACATTCAGATTAGCTTCACATAGTTTAAGAATTAAGATTTAATAGCAACCTGCTTATGAACCTACACAGTTATATACCATGTCCCTCTCTCCTACTCTCAGAAAATCTTTCCTTATCCATTCAAAATGTTACTTTACCGTATTTAATAGGACACTAAACAAGGCTAAATATAAACTGTTTTTTCAGAACTTGAAGTATTGTTTCAAACAAATGAATTTATCTTAATATCATCCAGTCTCAAAAGGCATTGTATTCTCCATTTTACAGGTGAGGTCCAGAGACAGTCAGGTTTCTGTTTGGATGCTGAACCGGAAATACTAAGTCTTTTAATTTTTTTTGCTCTTCTTTCTTGCTTGCACTTCAATATTCCAAGAAGATTACCCAGATTACCTATTAATTTAAGGAATGCCCCAGATTTTTGCACATCATACATCTCATTTTGGCTAGCCAGAACATGAAGAACTTGCAATAAGCTACATCTACAGTTGACCAAAGTTGCTTGGCCAGTTCACTGTCTGCCCATGGAGTTCCTACATACAAAACTCTAGTTCTCCAGGGCAGCATCCAAATTCTTTATTTAACAAAAACAACCACTCTTTTCTGCAGTCTCTCATCTCATATAGTTTCCAACTTCTACAGTAGTCTTAAAAATAAGAGCCATTCACCAGAGCAGGGCTACCGAACTTTTAAGCCCTGGGGGCCTACATGCTGTCCAGGCTATGTCAGGGGAGACCACACAGATGCTCACCCCCTGCCCACTGCACCATGTGGGCAACACCCCCATTGCAATGCTGGGCACCCATGAGCTGCCCATGCTGTTGCACTGCCCCACCCCCTTGGGGCAAAGGCAGAGAGCGGCAGCTGGAAGAAGGGGGAGCCTGGAGAGACTGGCTGCTGTTGATGCTAAAGCAATGACAGGAGGCAGTAACCACCTGAGAGCCCAAGGCCACATATTAACTCCTTTGGTGGCTTGAAGGCTGCATCCAGCTCACATCTGATAGCCCTGGGAGTAGAGTGATGCAGTAGGCCGAGGGCAGGGGAGCTCCTGGCACACCTCATCCTTTGTGTGCAGTGCTGCTTGCCCCCGTGACCTTCATCTGGGTTATCACCCAAGGTTGGGAACTGCGGTTCTAAAAAAATAAAAAAGTCTTAAATTTAGTGATCTCTTTGTATTAAAGCACTCAACAAGCCCAAGGTTATGAAAAAAAGCACATGTGCTGCACTTACTTGTTCTGGCTAAGTACAGACAGTCAAAAAGCCTGAGGCTGAATTGAGACTAACCTGCAAAGACTGAATAAGCTATGTAGAGTGAACTGATAAGCAGGTGAACAGACATTCACTTTTGATTCCAGAAATGCAGCCACATGCCTACAGTGCCCCAGGCCAGAAGCTACAGGGCACTGGAGCACGCCTCCCTGCTTGGCTGGAGCAGACAGTTTGGGCCAAGGGTAGCCCACCCATCCTGCAAAGGGGGGGCAGGGTTTGCAGGGAAGTGCAAAGCATCCTGGGATACTGGGGGACTGTGAGCCAACTTGAATCCAGAGGTGATCTGGGATAGAAGTTCAAGAAACTAAACTAACTTAAAATCAGTTAAGTCTGATATAATGTCCATCCAGCTTCATCTTAAAGCAGTTTTGGCCATTTTGAAAGCAGTCTGTGTATCATGTTACAGATTTTAAACAGTTTCCAATCACTTATACCAGTTTGTGTAATTTCTGTCCCGAACTCTGCAGACCAGGTCCTCTGAGGCAGGTACTTGTAGGGAAAGGAATTATGCAAGTAAATATTTTTATCTATCAACATTTTTCATGTAATTTAGAAGGACATTTCTAACAGGGATAGCAGCACATCCTATTGATCTATGATTGTCCACTATTTCCTCATTTCATTAGTCAGTGCAGACTAATGCCAACCATTAAACTATCCAGGCTTAGCTTTTCAATACTGCCCCATGCCAATTTATTTTGGTAACGCTTAGCTTTAAAGCAATTTGTACTCTAAGAAAGCAGAGGGTATGGAGATGGGGAATGGATAGTACAGAGACAAATTGAAAACCAATAGATTAATTTAATAGATTACAGGTACCCCATGAAGGTTGTCATTCTTGAAACCTGAAGGGGAAAAATAACAATAAAGCTGTTCTATTACTCACTATAATGTGTTTTTAAACAGTGTAGTACAGATCACTAAAATTCTGTAGCAAATTCTGGGAATCCTTTTTTCATTAATGTTTATCAACTAATTTTACATAAAAAGCCAGATAGAAAAATTATAATCTACAAAAATCAAATCAGAAGAAATCTGAGATTTTGAAGGAAGGCGTCTCAAAACCAGAAGCCACATATGCAGAATCATTTACATGTTTATTTACAGGTGGTCAAACAGGTGAAAGTTCTTGCAAATGGTGTTAGCAGTTAAAGTCTTAAAGTAAATGCTATCCAAAAAAATCGTAGATCACCACCTACTGATCATTTAAAACCACATATATTTTTTACATTGCAGAAAACTTGCATTACTATACAAGAAAGCCATTCTTTAAGAATAAAAGTTACAAATATTTTCTGACTTAAGACAGGACAGAAAAGAAGAGAGAGGAATCTAGACTACAACCTAAGTGCTAAGCTTGATACCCAATGTGCTTATGAAAAGGAAAAAGGAGTGGAATGCCTCAACTTAAACCAAGGTAAGCCTTTCAGTTTCTTAGGACCAGAAATATATTATCAGCTTCTCAATTATTCTAAAACAGTGGTTCCCAACCTTTTTTTGCCATGACCTATTGCTGGGAGCGGAGCAGTACAGCAGCCTGGGGGCAGGGGAACTCCTGCCACACAGTGGATCTCGTCCTTTGTGCGCAGCACTGCTGGCATTGCCTCCGTGACCCTCATTTGGGTCGTGACCCAAGGTTGGGAACAGCTGTTCTAAAAAGTCTTAAAAAATGTAGTGATGTCTTCATATGAAAGCTCTCAGCAAGCCCAAGATTATGAAAAAAAAGCACATGCGCACTAAGCAGATTAGAGTTTAAACATATTTATATGTACTTGTTTGAACTACAAGTGTTTGGAGTATTTACCTTAAAACAAGCACTCTGGGAGTCAACAAATTTGTCCTGAACTTTGGATTGTCCAGACAAGCATACAGAAGTGTCTCAGTTAATAAGAATTAACTCAAACATTAACTCGGATTAGAATCTAATGCGGGCTCCTTGAGCCTTGTTTCTACTGAAAGAATGGAGACAGTTCGACAAGTGAAGACTCGAGGCCTTTCACTAGAATTTTAGCGAGAAATGTGTGTAAATGTGTAGTTTTCACAGCTAACAAATGAAAATAAACCACAGACTCTCTCCCCAGCATAGCAGACACAGCCAGGTAATTTAACAGATCCTGCAACCCAAACTGGTAAGCATTGCCTTAAACTTAGGAAACATTAAACCAAATGATTTCCCCATTACAGCACCAGACCAGGTTAAGACTTTGAGCTTAAGTGTTTTAGTTCAACACATTTGTTTGCCCACACATTTACTTATAGACAAAATCGTAAGCTAATAGAGAAAACACTTGACTGTTGTAGTGACTACAGAAGCCAATATAAAACAAAGTTGGACTGGTTTAATTAAGGAATTATTTCAAGACCGATTTATTGTTGTGCAAAAGAGTGCATGGACGTCATTCTTCCAATTTAAAACAGGTCCAAGTTCTGTCGAAAGCAAAAGTACCTATACGCTTTAATTAAAAAAGGGAGAATAAATTGTGCATTTAGATGCGACCTAAAGAGAGACAAAAGAAGTCAGAAAGAACATATCATGTCCATCATCTTATTCGGTGCTATATACTGTGGCCTTGTAGAAAGAAAGTATAGAATGGAGCAATGAGACGTGCATGTGCACACAGCAACTATGAAAAGGGAGTAAAGCTATGAGAGGCTAGAGACAAGTTACATAAACTGGTATAAGTGATCAGAAACCAGTTCAAATCTATAACAGAACAGAAGTTCAATGCATTTTGCTTTCAAAATGGCCTAAACCAGTTTAAGAGAAGCCTAGATGGATGTAGTGTCAAACTTAACTGATTTAGGTTTATTGAATCTCTGTCTTTGACACTATGCACCTGCCCTGCAAACACCTCCTCACAGGGTGAATGGGCTATCTTTGTCCCAACCTGTCTATTTCAGCTGAGCAGGGAGGCGTGTTCTATCACCCCCAGCTTTTGGCCTGAGCCACTGCAGACATGCAACTGCATTTCCAGAATGAAAAGTAGAAGCCTGTTCACTTGCCTATCAGCTCAATCTATGCAACTTAGACTAACCTGAAAAGACTGAATCAATTCAACCTCGGGCTTCTGACTGCCTGTATTTTAGATAAAGAAAGTACCTTTTAGGAGGCTCCACTGGGTTTAAGTCAGGGGTAGGCAAAATGCAGCCCACCTGGCCATTCTATCCTGCCCACAGGGCCCCTAAAAATTTTTTTAGAAAATTGATACTCATCTGCCCCTGGCTACACGTCATGCGGCCCTCGGTGGTTTGCCAACTCAGTAAGCAGCCCTGTGCCTGAAATAATTGCCATCTCCTGGTTTAAGTTATAGCCACTTAACCAAAGGTCACTTTCATTCCTTATTAGCCCACCTGCCATCCACAGGGGCAAGCTTCATTCATTAGCCTATTTACAGATTCATTCCAGTTTCAGTTTTATTGCTCCAACAACTCTAACGTTATGTTAGAACTCATTCAGGGGTCTTCCCTCATCTAAATTTTGCAAACTGTTACGTAATGTTTCCAGGGCTCAATTATACACCACTCCAAAACAAAAATAAGTAAAAATAAAGTCACTCAAGAAGCTATTTTGAAGTTTGCAAGCATTTAAAAAAAAAGTCACTAACAACAAAATTACAGTGAATACATGAATTTGTTTCAGAGTCAAGACTTTACCTGGTGTTTTGATGTTCTCCTGTGTTAAACAGTCTAGCAGTAACTTTGTAAAAATCTGTCTCTTCAAAAATATTTCATGAGTACTGAAAAGAGACATACAAGAGGACAAGTTTTAGTCTAAGACAGCCAAGAGTCTTGATTTAAAGATTACATTTCAACATGCTAAAGGCCCACCAGAGCTAAATTAAAAAAAGGCTGCTATGAAGTTTCATTTTTAAGTAATAAGAGCACCTATAAAAGTTTAGTAAGAAGTTTACTGGGTTTTGTGCAGACTTGGTGGAAAAAAAACAAAAACAAAACACACACCAGTGTTTAAACACCTGCACCAAAAGCAGTCTTAACCTGTTGTGTATCATCATAGTAATGATAGGTAACCCTGAACTAAGGGTCGTACAAGAGTTAGTTCAAATCAATAGTTAATACATGTAAGACACTGCATGCTTCAGTTAAATAGTTTAGAATTTATATTACCTTGTTTCAGGAAAAGAGAAAAAAAAAAAGATTAAGATTAAAAATACCTTAGAATAGCTGTTGAGAGATCCCAAAGTATTCATACAAAGCTATATGCAGGTCTTGCATACCTCAAAAAGAGTTCAAACGACAGGCCTAGAAGCTTCCACTTTTAGTACTGTATTTTCTTACTACAACACACCATTTTTGTCAAAAAGCCAGCTACTGTAATATATGGTAACAGCAGTTTCAATATAATGGAATCCAGTTTTTGCCATTTAAGCCTCAACCAGGCAAAAGCAAAAGTAAAGTCTGCATGAGCCACAGGGAACAGAACTATGAATAGGCTTGGCTCTCTAGCTGCTGTTGCTACTCGGTTACTTGTTACCAGGGATCCTGCTTCTCTCGCAAAAAACACAAAACAAAAACAGAAAACCAAAATTCTCCGATAAAAAAAAATATTCCAAACTCTGTGTTTTTCTGCAATTAAAATGAAGTATGTGCATGCATCAGCTGGACACAATGTTTTATTGATCCATTTACTATTTTCAAGCAATTTGGAAGCCCACCCATGCCTCAATCATTGTATTAAAATAAATTCTAATACCTATATATTCTGACATTTGACTGTTGGGGTTTTTTTTTCCATGGAAAATTAGAGCCCCCCCCTCCGCTGCCCCCAGCTCACCAGGACACAGGTCCAGCTGCAACTGTCCCCCCCTGACGCTTTGCGATGCTGAGCAGCCCTGATATGTCCTGCTCCTGCAATGCCACTCACTCCTGACGCACAGTCCCTCCCCCCTGTTCAGCTGGTGCCCCTCACTCCTGACACACTGCCCCCACCCTAGGCCCTAGTCCCCCAGCGTGTAGAAAAGAGGGTGGGTATGTGAAGCAGGGTGTAGGCACAGATGCATGGGAGGCATATGCTCCCTCCACCCCTGCATTTTCTGTGCCCACAGTGGGGCACAGGGCTGCAGCTTGGCTGGACCAGCTCCAAGCAGAAGCTGCCTACATGGCCCAGTGGTCAGGACCTGGAGTGGAGTGCTGCCACGGTGAGGTGCCTTCTGTCCATCCAGCAGCAGCAGGGGGCACAACTCCAAGCTGCTGCCGGTGCCTCACCTTGGCAGCCATGGCCATGCAGCACTCCCTCCCATACCAGGTCCTGCCCTCTCAGCCATGGAGGTGGTCCTGCCTGGACCTGGTCCAGCCAGGCTGCAGCCCGCACCCCAAACCCTGGCTGCAACACATTTGTGCTACAAAGTCAAGCTTGACCCTCATGCTGAGAAGAGCAGCATTTTCTGGCCATCACTGATGCACCACAACTGGTTACAAACCTAACTGATGCAAACTAGGATTTGTATAACTCTTACAGTTTCTAGCCTCACAATAGGGACTGACGACTGCCTCCAGTGTTTTGCCGCTGGAACAAAAGACCAGTCTTTAAGGTTAATGGAAGTCAGAAAGTTTCCAGAACCTTTTCGCCTCTTAGTGCATTTTATCAGAACCGCACAACCTTGATGACTTGGTAAACGAATAAGTGTCTTGTAATCCATCATCCAGGAAGCAGCCGTTACATTCTCATTCCTAACCCAGATCTTGCAGACATCCTCATCTGTAAATAACCCACAGGAAGGCAGACAACAGTACCAACACTGGAAGTATCCGGCTAACACTGATTAATAAGCTTTATGCTACAAGCAATTTTACATTGTGGATACATGAAAGCCAAAGCATAAATTGTCTTCCTTCTTGCAGGCAGTGCATTGAAAACCCCCACTTAAAGTGCAGCTGTGATCAGAAGAAGAAAGATGTTTGGTTACCTAAGAAACAGGATAATGAATGTAAAAAAAAAATATATATATTAGAATGCCTTTACATAAAAGTTAATAGCATGTTTCAACTGGAATACTATTTATTCATTGTACTGGTCACTTCATCTTAAAATACAATTCTGCAGAATTAAGATAAGGTTCAGACAAGGGCAATGAGTGATCAAAGGCACAGTAAAAACACTCAGATGAAACAGTCCCTCCATTTCAGAAAGAGACTACTAGGATGTGACATACCTCATAAGAATATGTAAAAAAAAAAAAAAGAAAATAATAATAATAATAATAATAATAATAATGATGAATAGTATAGAAAAAGCAAATAATCTCTATTCCCTAACAAGAAGCTGCTGACATTAACTGAAATTAGAAAAATAAAATTAAATACTTTCCTTCTTGGCCCATAAAAAAAAAAAAAAAAAAATATACAGGAAACTGAACTGTGAACCTCACTGCCACGTGAAGCTCGAGACCAAAGATTTAGTATTCAAAGGGAAATTATACAGTTAGTGGGATAAAAATTATCCAGAATTCTAATGAAGTTGTTTGAGTGACAGATCTTAGTTTTTAGTTTAGGCCCTAAAACACAAGTCATCTGGGAATGAAAGTTCAAACCATTCTCTGAAGTATCTGACAATGGCCATCACTAGACAGGACCCTGGACTAGACGGATCCTGGATACATGTTTCAGTACATTAGTTCTCTGAACTGCATAAGATCTTATATGGCAAGATTTCTTAGATCGTGTTGGTTTGAGCACAGGACAGAAGTCATTACTAAATTCCCCCACGATATTGGATGAAGACCAGTGCTCATATTGGCATTTGATCTTCTCTAAAACAGGGAAGACATTTCAGATGCACTAGGAAGAGATTTTAAAAGTACAGCCAGCTATTCCACACCAACTCTGTGTAGACACTATTATGGAATACAGGAAGAGAGTGGAGAACCAGAACATTTTTCTTCCTGGTTAAGTCTCATGAAAAGGTTACAGCCCTATTCTTTATAGCCATATCACCCTCACATCAAGGTTAAACCTCTTAATGGGACTCTACATTTTAAGTGTACTCAAAGATCAGACTAGTGCAGAAGGCAGCTAACCATTCATCAAGGAGTTCTCCTTGTCATCAGCACAGGATACCAGGGCTCCAAAATCTGCACCTCATCTTTGGTCACTGTTTGGAGTTAAATTTTTCACCTACAGAATTCTTAACAGCTTGAAACCTGCTTGCCAATGACTTCTCTCCCCATTGTCCCCCATCTCTATTCCCACAACTTTATTCTCCTCCTTGCTATGAAATGCTGGACTGTAAGAGGTCTCACTCCTCATTGGATTTGCTGTCCTTTGCAACACTTGGCAAAAGGCATCTATTTGACAGCTTCAAGAGGGCTTCAGGCTTATTCTACCTACTGTGATATTTCCTACCTGATTTGTTATCATTGTTGGGTGCGTTACTCTGCTTGGTAGTATTGCTATAGAAATTGTAAATTCATCACCAGTACACCAAGAACACAATATTTTCTTAATACTTGAATTACAGAAAGACAACTTGGTATTTAAACAGATAAATGACTGGTTAGTAAAACTATTTTTTTTCAGCATATGGAGCTCATAACCAACTTTCTGGGTGCACCAACGCATGCAATTAATGCAAAGCAATAAGCCCTGGAGCTGTTTGACCCAGAACAAACTACTTCCATGCACAGCATCTACGTGAGCACCCAGGACAGCAGCGATTTGAGCCAAGGCCAAACAGGCCCAGGCTGACAGGGCGTGCAGGAGAAGGGGTCAACCCCAGGCAGCAGTGTCAGGCAGTGGAGAAAGCTGGCTGGGGAATGCAGGCATTCAAAGTGAGGGGCCATGTGGCTAGGTGGCAGGAAGAAGTCTGGCCCGTGACCGGCTGGGCTGACAGGGCACAATTTATATTTGCAGTCAGCATCTACACATGCATTTAATCGTAGTAAGTCACCCCAGGGTAAGATAGTACTGTCCTTGACTGTTCTATGTTATGCCAGCATAAATTAGTTTATTGCAGCCTAATACTGTTTCACACATAGACAGCGGTGCTTTACTCTGCAGCTAATGAGTCTACTCTGTAGTAAAGCACATGTGCAGACATGGCCACTGTTACTGGTAGTTGCTCTAAGCTCCTTTTTCCACCCTACAATCCCAGGTGCCAAAAAAAGGGTGCAAGAATTCTTCTAAGATCAGACTTGGCTTGGCTTGGCCTTTCACATAGCATCTGAATCTTCTTTACCCTCCCCTACTTTGGAAACAAGGATTTCATGAAAATGCCACAACCCAACTGTGTAGATATTGTTCCATGCTCTTTTACCCTGATATGGTCTTTGCCTTTCAAATTTCAGTACCTGATTACACGTCAATTAGCTTTCTCTCCACTCACCAAGCATTACCAGAAGGAATATAGCCTGCCAATTACAGTATCTCCTATATTCCCCATGAGAAGCAGGAGAGCAGTAAGAAAACTACTGAAGCTATTAGTCCGTAGACTGAGGAAGATAGCAGTCCACTAGAACACACATAGAAGCATTTTAAATGAAAGTTTCAGCTCTACAGTAATGCTAACTTAACTCCCACCTAAGCAACCTAGCAAAGGAAGATTTTTAAATCAGTAAATAGATTCCTGAGCCTGGTAAGGTACAGGAGCCTGGTACAGAACAGAATCCAAAAGGGTACAGGATCAATAAATGAAGGAGCAAGGCATACTCTTAATGAAGAAAGCGCATACCAAATACTGAGCCCTTTAGACTATTTAAAGAGCTTGCAAAGTCAAAAGGGGAAACCCAAATAGCAATGAACTTGAAATCTTCAGATTTACCTCCATCACTTAAGTATCTCTAGTTATGATAACCAGGGATCCTGGTTTCCTGTTTAAAAAAAATTGCAAACTCATTGATAAACCCCCCAAAATCTACCTTTTTCCACAATTAAAATGAAACGCCACTCGTTCACACACACGCACCCCTCTGTGCTGCTGCCCCCCCCCCCCGTGCTGCTGGGCCAACAGGGGGTGCCTCCCTATGGTGGTGCAGGGCTCCCAGCAGCAGCTCCTAGCCTCCCTGTCCCACTCTGCCCTGCTGCACTGGGTCCCACCTCTTAGGCGACAGAGGCCCTGGGGGGGGGGGCAGTATGGCAGAGTGCCCCAAGCCCACACCAGCCAGCCCACATCCACCCCCACACACAAATCTGTGGGACATGTGCCCCCCCATGTCCCTTGGGAATGTACACAGCAGTGGGGAGCCAAGCTCCCTGCTGTCCCCCAGACAAGCTGCCCACAGCTCCCCACCTGAGCCCTGCGGCTGCACATTTCTACCCTGGCCCTGGACCCCAGGCCCCATGCGCAGCCCTAGCTTGGCAGCATCCCCAGCCCCAGCCCTGCTCAACTCCCTCCCTGCATACGGGGGCTTCTATTCCACCCCCCCTTCCACCAACTTACCTGTAGGGAGCTGCAGGAGTTGCTCTCATGTTGCCTGGCTGCCATAGGCATATGTGTGCATGCACATGCATGTGGCATCCCCCATCTGATCACCCTGCTCTTGCAGACTGGAACTCTGCCAGCCTGCAAGGGTAAACTCACCACTACCCACATTTTTTGAAAGGAAAAAATGTGTACGTTTCTGCAGAAAAACAAAAAAAACAAACAAACCAGATTCCCGATGATATCCTAGTCAACTGATCATTAATATTAGTTTTAAAACATTACATCAGATCACCATCTACAGAAGAGCTAGTACGTGGAATCTTTTTATTCCCACTGTAATCACTAATGTGATTAGAGCACTGATAATCAAACTTCTAGGTCTTCTGTCAAAGAAGTTTTTTTTTTTTAAAATATTTATGGACCTAAGTCGTGGCAAGACAAAGGGTTTTTCAAGGCCTGCTTGAGGTGCACAGAGCCGATTTCACAGGCATTTTCCAGCAGCCCAACCCTCACTGCTGATTAGCACAGGGACCCCAGCAGTCCTGTCCCTTACTGCTAATTGGCAGAGGGTGCCTTCAGTCAGTCTGTGTCACTAGCACTTTTTTTTTGGTTGATTCCACGGGAAACTACGGCCAATTCTGCACTTCCTGTCGACTATGGGCAATGCTGCTTTTCACAGTTTCCTCAAAATCCATGAAAACCACAATTTAGGTAGGTCCTTATTTACATATAGTATCAACCCAATTATTTAAATTCCAAAAGGCAACATACAAAATTAGTCACTCCATATATAGCAGTTTTACATTCTGCTAGGTCTATTGAGTTGATATTTTATGATTTTATATTTAGTTTATATATTTGATCTTTCTAGAATTGCTGGATACTAAATTATTGTTTCCTAGAAACATATTCATGTCCTGTTCTCCCGCCTGCAAAAAAACCAACTCTGGCCAGTTGTCTCCATCACCGAGTTGCTTGATCTTTCACTCAGAGTGGAACTGCTAACTGAAATACCAGCAGTATAAGCATGCCTGCATGTTATTAAAGGACATAGTGGAAAATTTCACAGGCTGACATCCAAAATGTCTGCGGTTCCTTTTCATATTTCTCTCTTCCTGCAAAGCAGTTATTAGACTAGGATTTAAATCTATTTTAAGTGAAGCTCAGAAATTTCTACTGCTTTAGAGTTCTATAGAAGCTTTTTCAATAGCAAAGCCCAACTAAGTTTAAATCCCAGATGCCATCAAACTAAAAAAAAAACAAACCATAAAATGCAATAATAAATTTTCAAGATCAATACAAATATAGACAACCAGATCAGAGTATCAGAAGGGCTGTGCAGCCATTTTGAAATAAACAGCAAAAATACAAAGGAGGAAGAACATAGGCATTTAGTCTATGATTATGAAAAGAATCTTTTGAAAGCCAGCTAGGGATCATATGATTTTAAGGAGTATCAATGTCTTCCATTCAAAATCTATGCACAATATAGAGCCTATGGAAGCTCTCTTTGTCAATGTTTCTGCAAACTGTTCAATATAATAATTAAGGGTAATGGCAAACAGTCTGGGCTAAAGAGAAGGCATCTGGTTAATATTTAACGAAAAGGACAAACATTTTAGTACTTTCCTTATTTTCAGAGGTATACCCTATGTGTAAAACAAGGCTGATCAAAGAAATTGGATATTAGCCCAAACAAAAATAATAAATAGAAAGGATTTTGATTGATGTTCTAAAAAGAGGGAACACAAAAAAAAAAAACCCAAAAAAACCCCCCAAATAGTTCCAGATTACAAGTTTTAATTAAAAAGCCAGGTTTTTTTAAATAAAGCATACAAAAATAGATAAACGGGTATCTGATTTACAAACAAAAAGGCTCTTTATATATCACTAAAAGATGTGTAATTCACATGTGAGGTGCCATAAGTCCACTAGGTTGTATGACATCTTGAATCATTTGTTCTTTTTCATATTTTATTTTCTTTCTTAATAGTTCTCTTCAAATCAGTTCATTAAAAAAATGAAAGAGGATTGTTCAAAATTGTTTCTTCTACTATATTTTAAAAACACATTCTACTTAAGATAACTTTAAAAATTCAAAGATTACACACACCATTAGTTAATCACTAGGACTGGGAAATAATAATTTATTTGGATTTGCTAGAGAATTAAAAAGAGAACTAGGAAAAAAACTGAAGTATCAAACATTGGTTTTCCTGGCCCACAAGCAAATGCAGGGTTTTGAATGTCCTTCAAAATAAAGTTCATCAAAAAAAATGCACCTGTAGTTAGTGACTCACCTTCTCACATAGGCTAAGACAAGCAAGGCAGAAGTTCCCACCAGAATACAAAATTTCAAATTCATGGAATTACATTTGCCAAAACACATGAAAGCTACAAAGTGATTCTATCCTTGCTGTGTGGTGAATGCTACACTGTTTTTCCAAGCCAGATTATTGTGCTACAAGTAAAAAGTACATCTTTTTTTATTTTTTTATTTTTTTAAAAGAAATCAGAATAAAATTATAGGATATACACAATATAGTGAAAGATGAGGTATTTATATCACCTACTTTAATGTTTTTCCTAACTAAATGATTAAGTGAGCAGAAGGTTCCATTTGTTCATTGCCTAACTGTACCTTCTGCTGCAAAAATTACTTTTCAGTGTTCGCATTACTAGTTCATTATTAATTTTTGTGCAAGTTTACAAACACTGATGCATTACAAATATCTATTTTGCTACCTAAAATAAGGTAACTGTACAGAAAGTACACAAAATATGCATATTTTTAAAAAGCTGTACAGCAGCACTTTAACTTTGCAGTGCTTGTATTCTCAACTTAGTATTCATATATGTATTACCGAAAAATACGCACAATTTCTATAATTGCTAAAGAAGCGTGAGTGATTGCCATTAATAAGAGGCTTACAAAAAGACCATTTTCCTCAACTCCTTGTCAGCTCAATATGTTGAGTGTTTAGAGAGATTTCTGAAACTGCCAGGACTAGTTAAACAATAGTTAAACAAAAAAGTTGATTGATGTACTTCCAGCAAGTTAGTTCACAAGCCATCTTGTCACCAAGCTTTTCATGCTGAATCAGCATTGGAAGCTGCACTTGACTTCACGCCATTATCTGTGTGTAAACAGCTTAGCTCATTCAATATTTGGCCAATGGGATTTAACAATAGAGCATTATATCCATGCAGTAATCAGAGACCTCTCTAGATTTAAACTGCTGGTTGACAAGTAATTCTTTACTACTTGGGATTATTTTTCCCTTTAACATCTACAGTTCTAAGCATATAAAGTTTGTGTTACATTCACAAAAGAAACTGACACATGCACATATTTAAGAAATTCAGAAGGCCTGCTTACTTTGAAAGGGAAGATTGTGTTTTGACAGACACGATGCAGCACATTCTATTTCAAACAATGAAACTTTCAAACAGAATTAAAAGGATGGCCCTGCAAAGTTCACTAACAAGGTTTGTGTGGGATGCCAGTTATCTTTGAAGTTACTCATTTCTCAGTGCACAAAAAGAACAGACAATCCTATTCTCATACATAATTTTTTTTTGTGTTCTAGTTAGTATTAGAACATAAGGACATGATATCAATGGACACAGGGCTTCACACCACCTCCGCACTGCCTCTCCACTTTTGTGCTGCTGGTCTCAGATAAGTAAAATAGAGAAACAATACCACAATACAGCTGCAGGCTTCCTGCCCACTGTTCAGCCATTATTCTTCATGCTGGTGAACTTTCAGAACAGTGCTCAAACTTCTTTGAAATTCCCTCTCAGGTTCTCCCTACTTCATAGGAAAGTTCCTCAGAAGGAGGAGTGGTTTTACAGTATACAATCACAAGGTCTGGTGTTAACTAACCACTATCTGAATTAGAGGCAAGGGATGAAAAAAGAGAAAGCCCGTTACAATGATGAACTTCTTGAAGAAACTGACCACCCTATGGTAAACTGGGATTAGGAAAAAGTCTCACCAGAAAGCCAAGGTATTGGACTATCACAATACTTAGTGGTCTTATTAAGCAAAGCTCATTACTGGAAAAAGTCTCACCTCTCATTAGAAAAAGATAGTTCTAATTCTCAAATGAGCTTGATCCCTAAAGGTTCCAAACCAAGACAAAAGCTAGAAGTTCGAAAACTTTGCAATGTTTAGATGGCTGGGATTGGCATTACTGTATATTTTCCAGATATTCTGAAACATTTTAGCAAGCTTAGTTGGCACTCTCCACAAATTACACACTATTTTATGATTTCCATAGACATCACTTTCCTCCATCAATATACACGAGTTTAAGCCCCTTCTTAAAAGACAGCAACATACTCAAACACTGAGTAGTGCTGAACAGCAAGTCCAGATAGATGACAAAATATATTTTACTCCAAATCTGTAAGAATTCGCTTACTTATGATGATCACAATGAATTTTTGCTTTCTCTTAAAAAAAAGAAGAAAAATAGAAAAGGATTAAAAAACCCTCAGGTTTCCAGCTTCAAATTACTGCAAAAATTCTTCCAACACAAACAGGTTCAACCAATGCAGTGGTACTTCCTTAAAAAAAAAAAAAAAAAAAAAAAAAAAAAAATCAAGGGTGTGTAACTCAGACAATCACAAAATAAAGAGATTTTCAAAAGACATAGGAAGATAAGAATAGCACATATGTAAAAGTAATTTAGTTGTTCTACTGGACATTTAGCTGAGGTAGAACGTTTCTGAAGAAAGGCTGCAGGGCTTACTTGGGCCAATAAATGAGAAGTCTTTGAATGCCCTCCTGAAACTTCCTTTCCTCTATAGCAACTCCTGTAAAGTTCCAGGAATATCCTGGAAAGGTGATCCTAGCTACAGGATCTACCATGAATATACTTAATATCGTCTTCCATATGTTATCTCCAAATAGATTTTAGCTATAGCAGTACCAGTGCTCCTAGTACAGGAACAGCAACCTATGGCACATGCGTGGATCTGGCCTGTGGAGCTCGGGGGAGGAGGGGGGAGACCAGGGCCCCAAGGAGGACTGTAGAAACAGAAGTTGTGGTGGCAGCGAGTAGTGGCTGAGGCCCCTGCACAGAGATGAGCTTCATTACAGTGGCCCTCCACTCCAAAAAATTGCTGACCCATTCTGGTAGACGGTGAGCATACATCCATGCACACAGTTAAATCTGAAATTCTCCTACTCATTAGAAAAACTGCTCCTATATTAGAAAAGATAATAAAATTAACCTGACAGAGGTTAATGCTTCCACCAGAACTGCCTGAACAACAACTTTTTCTCCATACACATTTCTCCAGAAAAAAGAATTAATTTATACAGCTGACACACAACACCACATCCAACTCCGTGAGGTATATTCTTTAGACAGAAAATTGACTGCAAAGATTTCAGAAATATGCAATGGTACTCTACTTTGATAATCTCCCTCGGTTTCAGACTAGAACAGCATAAAAACTGAATCTTCATCTTGCATGAGATACCGAGAGCATTAAATTTAATTTACACTTTAGTCAGCATGAAGTGCAACAGACTTTATGGGATACCACATGATAAAAACCTACAGGACTCCAGTAGATGCTGCAGACACTGCTATTTTTGACTGATCTCCTATATACATCTCCGTGCCACAAGTCTCATACTTGGAGAGCATTCTACCTTCTGTGGCTACAGAACAAAACCCAGCTCCTAAAAAAAGTTAACTTCATAAGGTATGCCACATTGGTGAAAATGCTAATACTTAACACTGTGGTCAGAGGCCTGAGCAAAGCAGCTAGTATTCGCTTTGAATCACTGTCCCCTGAATCAGCTGAATCCAAATCACCAAACTGAATCACTGTCCCCAAATTGATTTGGCCGAATCCAAATTTGGAGCTTCGGGTACTGCCAAATCACACAGACCCCTACCCAGCCCAGCTCTGGCTCTTTGGGAAAAAAGGGCCTATACTCACCAGCTGCTGCCATGCACATGGCGATCACTACTGTTCCATGGTGCGTGGGCAGCTCTGCCACAAGCCCCCCACAACACCCACCCACTCTCCCAGCCTGCACCCCTATGGCTGCCCTGCCTGCCTGAGCTCCTGGCCCTTAAAAAAAAAAAACAACAACAAAAAACCAAACTCACCAGCTCCTGTCCAGCGGAGGACAATCCCCACTGCCCAGCACTGCGGGGCTTCTGGGGGCAATTCCACGAGCCCCCTGAAGCCCCAAGGCTGCTGCAGCAGCCAGTGAATGCAGGGTTTCTTATCTTTCTTTTTAAGAGAGCCAGGAGCTGGGATGGGCAGGCAGCCATGGGGAAGGGGCTGGGAGAGCAGATGGGGGTCAGGGGGCTCATGGCAGAGCCCCCCCATGCAGCGTGGGGCAGTGGGGATTGCCTCCCCCCTTCCCCCACCTGGCAGCAGCTGGTGATTGTGGGCTTTTTTTTTTTTTTTTTTTTT
>NW_017728922.1:3196476-3233405 GCF_001723895.1 Crocodylus porosus
GTTAGCCATGGGGTGGGGGTGGGCTGGGGGAACAGGCAGGGGATGGGGCCTGGCAGGGGTACATCTCTAGAGCATCAAATTGATGCAGACCTTTTAATTGGTCCCCTGATTCGATTTGGAGATTCAGCCACCAAATCAGGCCGAATCTCCTCCGAATTGAATTAGCGCCTGAAGGTTTACACAGCCCTTGTGCATAGCCCATATTTACTGTTGTGGTACCCTGTCCTTTTGTGGCAAGTAGCCACTTAAGGGGTTTAATATAGCTGCTTCAGCCTTGAGTAGCAAAACTGAATGTTTATGCTTAGACCTGTGGTTCTGAACTTTCCTGTATTTAAGGCACCCCTCCTTAACTTTCCTGAATATAGTGACACCCCAGCTGAAAGCCACTGTTGCACCACCTCAGTGGCTCTCAACCAGGGTGCTGCTGCTACCACAGCCAGGTAAAACTGGCCCATACACAGCACAAGGGGCAGTTTTATCTGGCTGCGGCAGTGGCTGCCATACCAAGGTACCCCTGAAAATGCCTCTCAGCACCTCAGTTGAGAACTAAGGACTTAGAGTCTCATGTTCCCCCCCCACCACCACCACCACCAGCTGACATGAGGGGAATAATAACTAGTGTTTGACCAACTTGTATTTTTAGACATACCTCATTTTACTAGTCTACAATAGATTAAGATAGAACATTACCTGAGCTACCGCTCTCCTACAAGCATAACCTTTGTTTCACCTCCCCACCTCAACTCTTTCTTTCTTGTACAACTCTAAAATAAAAATATTGGTCTGCATTGTCAGATTTATTTTGAATGAAATTCTCAATTGTAGATGAAGGGGATGGGATGGTATTAAACAGACAGTGAACAATTTTGTATGAAGTGTTGGTGAACCCTGGGTTACAGATATTATAATTCTTAATACATTTTTCTAACCTGAAGGTAAGATCCCCAAGCCAAGATATTATGCATGTCAACTTTTCTGAGGGTACATCTAGGGGAGCAATAGTGACAAAAGCCAGTATATCCAACCAAACCCCACTTGCTCCCTCTCCATAGGGAAAATCAGAGCCAGAATGCATTGTCTGGAAGATGCAGACCAGAGTAACAACTCTAAAGGTTTATTTCCAGCCACCTTAAGCTATAAATAGCAATTCCACCCCCAGAATTGAGGAGTGGAACCTAACATTCCCTGCCGTCTCTGCATCCCCTTCAGCTGCACATGAGATTTACATCCAAAAGACTGGTTCGCAGTTACCTAAGCTGCAGGTGAAGAATTGTTTTACTGATGGGATTTTGGTATGCTTACTCAAAGTATGCCAAAGGCAGATTTTGTTGCAAACATAGCAACATGAAACATTGCTGTCCTTGTTCCACTTTGTGAAGTGCTGAAATCAAATTTTTAAAAATATTTTTCTTGTAACATAAATTGATCTAGTCATAGCATAGCTTATGCGACTACAGGGAGCGTCCTCAGGGCACCTTTGGCATGTTCTTCCTCTTCTGAGAAGGCTCTACACTGCTGCCTTGGTTCATGTGTGGTTTCAGCCTGCCACTCCTAAAAGGTTGATAAAACCTGTTCTAGAGCAGTGTTTCTCAACCCATGGGTTGCTACCCAGAAGTGGGTCATAAGAATATCTGAAAGGGCTGCAGACAGTCACAGAAAAATGTGGGAAAGTGCAGGTTTCTCCTTGCAAGTTGGTAGCCTTCCAGCCTGCAAGAAGTTGCTTGGGGCGATCGGAAGCAGGGGGCACCACATGCATCTGCTGGCATACAACCAGGCAGGGTGGCGGAAGCAGCCCAGGCAGCTGGAAGCAGGTAAGTTTATGGGGAGTAGGGGCTGGAGGGCCAGGTTTTGGGGACTGTCTGTGAGGGGCAGAGTGTGTGGGTGGACGTGCGTGAGTGTGTATCAGGGGTGTGGTGGAGGGGATAGCTGTCTGCCAGCACTGAAGGAAGGTGTCCAGGCACAGGGGCTATAGCAGGGCAGGAACACCCCTCTTCAGTGGGGGAAGGGGGCCCTCCAGGGATGGCTAGGCTGGTGTTGCCAGCTCATGGAGGCGAGCTGGCCAGGAGACACTGGGGAGGGTGGCTAATAATGTTGTGCAAAGCATCGGTCCCCCCAATTTGATTTGGCCCTATTTGGTGGCCAAATCTCTGAATCCCTTTAATCTCTCCAAATTGATTTGGAACTCTCCTGATTCGGACATAGAAAAAACATTTAAAGCTGTATCTACATAACTCTAGGTACCAGGGGCTCTGAACGCTGTGGTGCTGGGGCAGATGCAGTATCCCACAGAAGTGTGGGGGGCTCCTCAGTGCACTCGGCAGTAGACCCAGAAGTGGACCAGAAGCACGAGGTCCCCCTGGGGCTCATTGCTGAGCCACAGTGGTGTGTGTGTGGTGGGGGGTTACCAGCACACTCCCTGGCAGATTATACTTCTGGTCTACTTCTGGGTTTGCTGCCAAGCACACTGGAGAGCCCCCCTGTGCTCCTGTGGGATACTCCATGTGCCCCAGCATTACAGCAAAACAATCATGAGCCACACAGCTACTTCAAGGTATGTAGAGAAAAAAAAACAAACAACAAAAAAAACCCAAACAAACTTTTAAAGCTGTGCCTGTGTCCGAATCACCGATTCACTGAATCAGCATTGAATCGTCAGATTCGGATTCGACCAAATCAAATCAGGGACAGTGATCCAAATCAACAGATCGAATTGCTGTCCGATTCAGGCCAAATCCAAATCAAATAGGGCCCATTTTGCACAGCCCTAGAAGCTATGGCCAGGCCACCCAGCACAGCATGGGAGCCCCTGCCCAGGGTAGGGGAATGCCACAGGCCTCCTCTCTTCCCCCTAGTCCACGACAGGGCCATACTTGCTCTGTGGCCACCCACATGTACCAGAACCATCACAACAACTGCTTTCCAGCCCAGGCAGGGAGGAGGCAGCTGGGGCCCCCCTCTAGCAGGGCTGAGGGTAGGAGGGGCCCAGAGGGCTGCAGGTTGGGAGCAAGGGACACCAGTAGGGCTGGGGGTCGGGCTGTGGCTTGGGACTGAGGGGCACTGGCAGGGCCAGGGAGCTGAAAGTTGGAAAATGAGGGGCACCACCAGGGCCTACAAGTTGAGAATGAGGGGCACGGGCACATAATGGCGAATGTCACTTGGGAGTAATGGATGGCTTACATACCTATACTGCTGTAAATGTTTTCTGGTTGATGTCAATTTTGGTCTTTAAAATTAAGACTGTTGAGCTACTTTAACTTGTAGAATGTAATAAGTATTTTGGGGCCAAAATTCTTCTGCGTTTCTTACTTAAACTATTTACTAGGTCAGGACTGGCCACTGATGTTTACAAATGGGTCCTGGGACAGAAAAGGTTGAGAATCACTGTTCTAGAGTGTCCCATCCCAGAGGATCAATGGCTATGCTCCTCGATACAAATGGGTGGATGTACAGAGCGAGGCCGCAGCAATATGGGCGAGGCGTTGTTGTGAAAATACTCGCATTCAAATTAACTCATATGACAGGCAAGAGTAGTTAGCCTTAGCTTTCCCCACTATCCCTCCTTCTTCGCCAGTTACTGGCCTCAATAAGAGGAGGGAATTACCATACAGTGTATCCATGTGAACAAATGCTTACCGAAAACTTTAAAGACAACTCATTTCTTAAGAGCAAACCTAAATAAAAGCAATGTAACTTAATATATTTGTTTATACAAACATTAGGGACAATGTTTACATCAACCTACCTCTGTCTTTCTGAGCACTGCCTCCTTCTCCTATCTTTATCCTTTGTATCTCAAATTCCCATCCATTTAGAACTGCCCCCCAACCCCCGCTTTCTGCAAGTCCATTCACAGGCAACTGCCAGATGTTATGAAAGCTTATGCCTTTCTAAACAAGTTAGTCAATAAGGTGGTACGGCCCTACCTTCTCACAGTCTGTCTTATGAAAGTGCTCATTTTCTACAACCTAAAATTTTAAGTCGCTAGAAATGTTAATGCCATTCTCCATGCCTAAAACACTAGTCTGGAAGAATGACAACTAGACAATAAGAAAAATCCTTTTCAGAAGGGAATGCAGTGCAAGTTAGCAAGACAGGTTTTACCCAAAAAAAGTAGTTAGCAATCAGCCAGTATAACAGTTGCATTATTATTTTGTGAAGTGTATCAGGAAAGGAAAGGGTTGTGTACATATCAAAAAGCATGAAGAGTTACATCCAGGAACCTCTGTAAAAAAAAAAAAAGCTATCAATAGTAGTTACATATTTCATATTGACATACCCTTAAGACATTCTTCTCAGTACTACTCTAGTTACAGCTTGGAAATAAAATCCATTTAAATTTTGTTCCTTGTTTTTACAAAACAGCAGCTTATGTCAGAATTACTTCAGAGTAAAAGCCATTCTTTAATAGGATTTTTCAAATTTAACTAAGCAAAATTATTAACAAAATCTAAACATTTCTTTTTAAGAGAAAAACTAGTTATGTTTCACATGTTATTTTGATATATTGATAATCTGATGCAGACAATATTACAAGTAGTAATTGCAGTTTTTCAGGATCATGCCTACCACTTAATACATTATTGTAATCAAAAATCAATAGAATTAGACCACATACAAACCTAGGAGTCCTTCTACCAAGCATCAATTTTAAAACATTTCCCCCTGAGCTCATATAAAACCAAACAAAAAAAAAAGGAAAGAAAAAATTCTTCACCCCCTATTACCTCCCCCCAGTTTAAAGCACTCCATTTTACTCCATATTTAAGGAGATAAACTCTTTACAGCAAAAAATTCTCATTCAGCTTTTTTCAATGCAATACAAGATCTTCTGCATTGCACAATTGTAATACCTTGAACTGAGGCCCATTTAAATGCAGGACCTGAAACAACCTCCAGTGTCAGACTTTAGTGTCCAGTATCATTTTACATGTTACTAACCAAGGCGTCATCTTATACACAATGAATATAATCAGGATATTCTTCCTTCTTCCACATACAGCCAAATTATAGTCTCCTATACAGCCACAGAACAAAAATTAACAAAGCAGTTTTAGGCTTGCAATGTCCTCTCTAGTTCAGAGGTCTTTAAAAAAAAAAAAAGACCCACACCATAAAAGATTAAAGAAAATAATGTTCCATTCCCCTCATGCAAGCTTTTCTTTCTGCTCATGCTCTGCATTTTGTCTCAGCTATATGGTACATACCAGATGATTGCTATGCACAGAAAACAGATTAACAGACAATGCAAACTTCCAAGTTAATATCCCCAAAGCCAGCATCGACACACTGAAAGCAGCACATTAACCTTTCCTTTATATAGCTTGCTCGATGATAAGCTTTTGGTATCTCTTAAAAATACTTGAGGAAGGGTTCTTCTCCCTCTCCCCATATATAGCTTCATATTATTACAGAATTCTGCAGATACTAAACAAATGAACAACAAAAATCACAGCAACAAGAGATTTAGAGGTCTAATCAGATCCTCAATCTACACTTAATATAGATCAGCAGCAGCTATTGTAATGTGTAATTAGGCACTTTCTAGGAAAAAAAAACCTGTGGCTAGTTTTAGGCTGTTTTCTCTATATGCAGCATCTTACACCAAAGATATCAAGCAGATGCACAGCATTAAGTCCTTAAAAAAACCCACCCCCAGAAAACCCATCCTCCACAGACACACACCCAGCCTTCACACACATTTATGCTACATGCAGCATAGTATAAGCTCTTCTATAAAATTAATCTTTTACCATTAAAAAAAAGACAGGACTAAACACAGTCTCCTACTTACTTTGTGCAGCTAAATTCAAACCATCCGATTACTCCTGTGCATTATGAAAACGTACTAAGGACAAGTCCTCACTCACACAAAATACTTACCTTCACACACTTCTGCCCTGCACACACACTTCATTTGCAGCCTCACACTACACCTTAACCAGGACTCTGCATTAACTACCAAGCAAATTATCTGACACACAAAACCCTTATTTTTTTTTTTGTTTGTTTGTTTAAAGGGGGGAAAAAACCCCAAATAAAGCACCTGCGCGTATATTGTAAATAACTGTCACTGGCCGAGGGGGTGGAAAGGCAGCTCAAGCGCACACGTTGCACCGCGGGGTTGCCCACAGGACACATGGGCACAACCAACTTTCAAGTGGACTCGGCACTAAGCCGCCCGGCAGGATGACCCCGGCCCCGGAGCTCGCTCGGCGGCCGCAGGGAAACGGAAGCTGCGTCCCGGCCCCGCGGCGGAGAAGGAGAAGTGCCCGAGAGGCGCAGAAACCACCTCGGAGCCGCCCCCTCCCGCCCGCCTGCAACCTCCCCGGCCCGGGGCACCCCGGGCTTCACCCCCTGCACCGGAGGGGGCCGCCGCCGCTCCCAGGGGGGACGCGGGGAGCCCCCGCCGCCGCTCCCAGGCGGAACGCGGGGAGCCCCCGCCGCGATCCGAGCGCCCCCGCCGCAAGACACGGGGCAGGGAAGTTCCAGGGTCGTCTCCACCGACTTTCCCGGCCCCCGCGAGGCCACTCACCGGCCGGGTTCCGCCGCGCCTCCTCTGCTTCCTTTCCCCACACTCAGCCTCGCGCCGCCATTTTCCAGCTGCCTGGATTTAAATAGGAACCAACCTCCCCCAGCCAGAGCCAGCCCAGCCGGCCAGCGCGGAGCACGGCGGGAAGTATAGTCCTACCCCGCAGAGCACCCTGGGAACGCGCGGGGTATGCCGGGACCCGCCGTGCCGCCCCTGAGCCCGCGACACTACATCTCCCAGAGGCCTCCGCGGCCTCCATCCAATCAGGAGCCGCGTTGGCGCTACGCTCTGTCTCTCCTGCTGCAGGAGACCAGGGTCCTCCCGTTAGGGAGGAGCGGAGCCGTCGCCCTGCCAGTGCTCAGGCCCTAGTGGCGTGAGGTGAGGCCGCAGCACCTTAGAGACTGATAAACTGAAAAAGGCTCCGCGTCTCCGCCTCCCTGAGGCAGGGTCTCTCTGCCGCCGCTTTGTTGGGCTCTTCGTGGAGGAGTCCCGAGTCCCGGCGGCGCTTCTTGAAATCCCGCATCCAGCCCCTCGCTCCCTCCCGTTGTCACGGCCCTGCCGGGACTACTCTTGTACCACGACACCAGCAACGACACGAGCAATGGAGTTCTTGTCAGGTGACCTGCCCTGTAATTTGCTGCTTAGCAGTTCCCTGAGTGACACGAAGGCCCCGCGTGCACTTGTGAGCCCTTATCTGTGTAAAAGGTCAGAGACCACACAGAGAAGGTTAAAAAGCTGGAATAAATGGTCTACTTAAGGCCCTCTGACAAGGAAGGGTTTTTAAATGCCACCCAACAATTTCGGGGGTGTTGGTTGTAGCTGCATTGCTCTAAGGAGAAAGACAAGGTTATTTGGGTGAATGTGTTATCTTTTATTAGACCAACTGAACAGTTGTCTCACTAGAATGATAAAACCTACTGTGATCATGCACATGCACTACAATGAATTTGGAGCATGTTTATGTCAACTCATGGGAGTTTTTGCATCCCTAAAATCACATTTACGACTCTTGGTTAACTACCCGTAGAGAGACATGCTCTTGTATGCTTGTATTTCAGGAGTGCAAGATGTAGAAACTATGTGTCTTGTATATGAAGACAAAACCTTTTATTAAGAAAATGTTAGAATTGGTACCTGACTGGGTGGAGCTAGAAGACAATACAGAAACCCACACACAGTAGCTATGTACATTTGTAATTGTACATGGATGGAAAACAAATCATGCCGGCAGTCATGCAGTTTACAGCAGCCCGTGGAATTGCACAGCTGAGCTCATCACAAATTCTACTTCTAATGTTGTATTGAGGTAGATTAATAGCAAACTATATACCTAAAATTTAAAAAAATCTCTTCGCATTAACATTTTTAAGAGCATCTAGACTCTGAACTGCAGAATCTAAAGCCCATACTTGATTTTTATGGAACAGCCTCTTGCAAGTAAAAATAGTCAGTCTAGTCAGCATAACATAGTAGGCATGCTAGCCTAGTGATAATGGTGAGTGCTCATGTGTACATACCTTGTTTTTTTAGAATAAATGGTGAAATCTTTTACACATTAAAAGCCAAAATTTGCATATTTTTCCGTTGTGTGGTAAAGATCACGTTTTTGTCATTGTTTAAGTGACAGTTCTTGTCCACCACTTTTGTACCCTTTTTTTATTAAAACAAACTTTTAGGACCAGTTGCTGCAACAGCTCCCACATAGATAAGGACTAAGTCGGTCATTTCTGAGTCAGTCATTTATTTCTTGTGAAGTCTGTGATGTCTGAATGGACCAAAGGGCAGGATTTGGGCCTGCTTAATAATATAAGGAGAAATAATGTAACTGACCATATATGAAATAAAGTGTCATGTCCCTCAGCTCTCCCCCCACACACCCCCTCCGCCATTAATTTATTCCATTAATACAGTAGACTCAATGTTTTGGTTTCATGGGCCAAATGAGTGGCATGAGGCCGGTCTACAGTCTGGATCAAGCCCCATGCACCAGGATTGGGCCCTAGGGAATGGAACCACACCCTTCCTGCCTCTTTTGTTGGCGCTGATGTTGCTTCCTCACACACCCGTGTGCTGGGATTGGGCCCCAGGGGCCTGGTGCAGCATCCACATCCTGGGATTGGGCTCCAGGGGCCAGATAATTCCCCCTCCCACTCCTACACCCCAAGATTGGACTGTGGCGGCCTGGTACTGGACCCTCCCAACCCCTGACACCAGGATTGGTCCCTGGGGTACACAATTTGATTGAGTACCCAATCCATCATGCAGGGCCTGGAGCTCTCCATGGGTTCTGAAATTTGGGGTGGGGGAGCGGTAGCACTTTCCCTACCCCAAATTTCCATACTCATGGGGAGCACTACAGGCTGGATGACAGTGCCGTAAGCTTGATCTAGTCTACAGGCCAGAGTGCCGTAAGCTTGATCTAGTCTACAGGCCAGAGGTTGAGAACCCCTGCATTACTAGAACTTATTTCTGTCAGCTATAGGTACAGAATATTACACTGACAGTTCTTCAACATGTACTTAGAACACAAGCAGGCTACGGAAGTATGGGTTGAATGAATGCACTGCAAGGGGGACAGAAAACTGGCTGGATTATCCGGCTGAGAGGGTAGTAGTCATTGACTATGTCTAGTTGGCAGCCAGTCTCAAGCTAAGTGCCCTAAGGGTCAGTCCTAGGGTCTCATTTGTTCAGTATTTCATCAGTGACCTGGAAGATGACATAGAGTGCACTCTCAGCAAGTTTGCAGATAACAGCAAGCTGGGGGGAGTAGTAAACATGCTGAGGGATAGGACTAGGATTCAGAGAGACCTTGACAAATTGGAGATTGGATCAAAACAATCTCATTAGGTTCAATAAGGACAAGTGCAAATTTCTTCATGTAGGACAGAACAGTCCCATGCACTAGTACAGCCTGGGGACCAAGTGGCTAAGCAGCAGCTCTACAGAAAAGGATCTGGGGGTTACAGTGGACAGTAGGCTTAATTCAGTTCAGTACAATTTGTTAAGGATTCTGGCTAAATCCCATGCTCCCAAAGATGACAGAACACACATTGGACCATAATATAAATAAGTTTGAACAAAGTAACCAAACTACAAATGTTATCTTAAAAATAAAGCCCAACAATATAAAAAACATTATTAATATTAATACAGTAGTAAATCAAGACATGAATCTATAATATTGTTGTAGATAGATCCACAATTGAGACAATAAAATCAAATCTGTTAAAATGTATGATTCATATTAGTAATAAAGGATATTTAACTCTAGTTGCCTCAGCCTTATAAGCAAAAATTGCAAGATGGTTTACTAAATTTGGATCTGTTTGTTGTAAAAACCAGATTAGTTTCTCTCTGTCTGAAAAATGTATCAATTTCTGCAAGAACAGTAATAAATAGGTTCTCCTTATGTCATTTTATAAAGAACATTCTAAAACATAGTGGATAGTATCTTCCAAAACTAGACAGTCTGGGCAACATCTTTTAGCCCTTGGAATAGAAAATCTACATCCATCCAGAACAGCTGTGAGTATCTGTTTGGTCCTAAGTCTAGTCAAAGAGGATCACCATTTATTATTGAGATCCAACTGTAAATACCTTTCTTCCCCCCCCAATCTAATTTCCAAAAAGTATATAAAAGTGGCATTTAAAGTAGCCCTAGCCACTTGTGATATCTGGGACCTCACGTTTGTACGGCCTGTCAAGTGAGTAGCCCTGCCCCTCAAATCGCCTGCCATAACTTTAATGTTAAATTATCAAGAGAGGGTTTTCAGTGTAGATCTTCCTGGGAGGGCCTCCCGACAAACAGCAGTACTCATGACTGTTTGGCGTGATGTTCTATGGGGCTCCACCTCCCCTACACCCCATCCACTCGCCAACTGGATACGATGTTTGTAGAGTGGGGGGGTTGCCCACAGCTTGCTTTGGGTGGAGTCCCCAGTCAGTATGGACGCTGATGGCTCTGCTCCCTCTGGCTCCGAAGCACGGCCCGCCTTCTCTGGGTTCTTTGATTTCCCCTTTTCCTTTTTTTTTCTCAAAAGAAATATTCCCCTGGGGAGGAGCGAGCTGTGGAGCTGGCTCCTTGACCCCAGCCTCCTCCAGAGGGCTCAAATGCCTCCTCTGCCCTGTTCCCTACAGGGAGCTCAAGGGCTTCCCTTAGCTTGCCCTCTGCAGGTTCCCCTGCTCCGCCTCCTGCAGGGGACTCTGAAGTTTCCCCTGGATGGTGTATGGGAGCCGCACAGGCTGTGCTGCTCCTCTCCTGTGCTGGAGCCTCAGCAGCTCTAGCGTGCTGCCCGCCAGCGCTCTCTCTCTCTCTGGCTCTCTCCTTGCCCTGGTTCCGGCGGGGCTTTTAAACTTTCTCGTGACGGCTGTACTGGCCACTGTGATTGGTCCAGCTGTTCCCCACGCAGGAAAAAGCTGATTAAACAGCCAGCATAACTCCGGCTGCGGCCGCAGTCCCAGCTCCTGTGCTGGCTGCCCTGCAGGGAGTAAGGGCCTGTTTCCAGGGTTTGGGGCCCGCGAGGAGTACTCTCTCCCCTTCGAGAGCCTGTGGTTGCACCTTGCTGCCACACCACTGCAAAATCATTCTGCCTGGCAATATCATATCCTCTGGAAAAACTGAACCTGTTCTATGGGGGAGAAAAATCTTTCATTATCTTTCATTATCTTTGAGATAGTATCCTATCCCAGAACGTGTAAAAGTACAGGAAAGAAAAGCTAACTAGGGTGATTGGAATGGAGGGGGATTATTAATATCCATGGGCAACTGGTGCCGCCTTAGTTGCAGAGGTATGCACCCCTTCCCTAAGTGACCAGTCAGCAACTGGGGGGAGGGGGGTGGAGCTCCCAGAAGCGACTGCGGCGGGGCAGGGAGCGTGGTCTGATAGATGGTGCACCCCTGTGCACTCCCTACTCATTGCCACTATTAATATCTTCTTTGTAGCATAATTTAAGCAAATGAGATTATAAAATAATAATATTAGTTGAAATAGAATCCATTCCTGTCTCTAATCTCAAAAAAGATTCAGAAATTGAGGGAGGAAAAGCCAGAAGAGCCCTAAGAAACTTGTTCTGAGGTATGTCTACATCATTACTATCGGCATAACCCCATACCTCAGCGCCATATAAGAGCTGAGAGGTAATTTTGGGTTTATATACTGATATAGGAGCTTAGACTGATCATCCTGCTGTGGTTTCATAAAATTTCTTTATAGCCACAGTCGATTGGGCTGCCTTAGTTTTAACTGACTGAATATGATGTTTCCATGATGGAGAAGCTGTGAATAACACACCCAAATACTTATAGGTTTTGACAACTTCAAGTCTGATTCCCCCCATATTCCATCTTTTCCCCATGCTATGAGATGGTGTAGCAAATGGCGCCCAAAAATTTCAGCTGAAACGTCTGTCAAATTTATAGGGCGATAAGATTCTGGCTTATCTTTTAAACTTTTCTTGAAAATCAGTACAATAATACTCTCAGGAATCTGGGATTTGTCCCAACTCAGTTATAGAGTTATACCATTTTTCCAAGATAGGAGTCTACCATTTGATGTTATCAGTGTAAACTTCCACCAGTATTCTGTCTGGGCCTGGGTGCACGGTAGGCTAAATATCATCCAACAGTATAGCCTAATAGCATACTGCACTGCAGTAGTAGAAACATTGCCAGCGGATCGAGGGAAGTGATTATTCCTCTCCATTTGCCACTGGCAATGCCACATCTGGAGTACTGTGTTCAGTTTTGGGTCCCACACTACAGAAAGGACGTGGACAGGTTGGAGGGAGTCCAGTGGAGTGTCAACAAAAATGGTGAGGGGGCTGAGGCACATAACTTATGAAGAGAGGCTGAAGGAACAGGGCTTATTTAGTCTGAAGAAGAGAAGACTGAGAGGGGATTTAGTACCAGCCTTCAACTACCTGAAGGGTAGTTCCAGAAGATGGAGCTGGATTGTTCTCTGTGGTGTCAGATGACTGAATAAGGAGCAGTGCTCTCAAGCTGCAGCAAGGGAAGTTTAGGTTAGATATTGGGGGAAAAAACTCTCTCACTTAGAGGGTAGTAAAACACTGGAACAGGTTATCCAGAGAGGTTGCGGATTCTCTGTCCTTGAGGGTTTTTAAGGCCTGGCTAGACAAAGACTCATCTGGGATGTTCTAGTTGAGGATGGTTCTACCTTGAGCAGAGGGTTGGACTAGATGACCTCCTGAGGTCCCTTCCAACCCTAATTTTCTATTATTCTGTGGTATACTGAATATTTAATATAACTATCAAACCAACTATGGAAGGAAGAATAAGTGAATTCTTATATCTGGTGCATATCTTGTTAATTATAGGGAGAGGGATTATCAACTCAACTATTTATGTTTTGTATACTATAATACAATAGCTTTGTGTCTGTTGTTTTGAAACAGTTCTGGTCTCTAGAATCTGTGGGAATCTGTGATGTCAAAGGATTGTAAGAATGATTATTCAGGTGTAAGGTAATTTGCTAACATACAATGTGTACATATAACATGCATATGTCTACACTGTGGGCCTGACACAAAGATTATTGAACCCCGGGGAAAAAATGAGTTTTAGGTTTAGGCCTGTAAAATAGTTTTCTTTACCTTTAGAAAGTTTGGTACAGTTTAAAATGGGTGGGCAGTTATTTCAACTGGAGGTCCACTCCAGCCCTCCACCTGAATGAGTTAGAGGTGAGCGGTCAAGGGCCACAAGGGTAGCCCATCCCTTACAGATGACCTGCCCCCTGGGTACCATCTTCTGACTGGAAATCCTGCTCCTAACCCCTGACCTTTGCCACTGGAAGTCCCTCCTTTGCCCCCCCAGAAGTACTCCTTTTGAGAAGGGAGGACTGCCATCTTGGAACAAGAAAAAAATCATGCACTAAAAGTCAAACATCTACTATAACATATTTTTAGTACAAAAAATATTTTTGCATTGATTTGTGTTTGCATGCTGTTTATAGAGGGGATTGCAAAAATAAAGTCTTACTCTTGTATATTGTGTGTGTGGGCTGTGGTTTGGGGTGGGTGTGTGTATGGTGGGGCAATAGAGTATGTTGTGCTGTGTGTGTATATGTCGGGGGAGGGTTGTGGGAACAGGATGTGGGTGTGAGGGGTATGAGAGATTCCCCTCCACTTCCAGTGAAGTCCCATGACCTCCACAGCAGGGAGCAGCAAAGGCAGCTGGCTCCATCACGCAGGGCTTCCCCCAGTGGCATGCAAGTGCTGGGAGCTGCATGAGTGTCAAAGGGAGCCCCATGCAATAGAGGCAGAGCATCCTGGCTGCTGTCCTTGCCACCACAAGCAGCACTGTCGGAGCCACATGCTGCAGGTGGCAGCACCTTCATGGGGCACAAGTGGAGAGAGGACACACACACTTCAGGGAGAGAGGACTCCTGGGATGAGACAGCATCCACCTCATGTGGAGAGGTAAGTCCCTGTTCTCAGCCAGGACAGGGCTTTAAACTGACTTTGCTGTGGGATGGGGAAACTCCAAGTGGAGCATGCCTAGTGACTGGCAAACAGGAAAGCTCCCACATGGAGGACACTAAGAGAAATGTTTTTGAAAATGTTAACAAAACAGTTCTCCCACAGTGTCCCAGGAAAGCAAGAATGTAAGTTGGAGACCTCAGATAACTGTAAACCAATGCCAGGAGCATGGGGAGCAAGCAGGAGGAGCTAGCCCTCCTGCTCTCTAGTGGGCAGTATGGCCTGGTAGGGTTCACAGAGACCTGATGGGACTCCTCGCAAGACTGGAGTGTAGCCATAGAGGGCTACACCCTGCACAGAAAGGACCAAGCAGAGAGAAAAGGTGGAGGGGTAGCTCTCTATTTGAGGGAGCAGTACACCACTCTGGAAGTTGACATTGACTCCAAAGATAAGCAGCTTGAAACCCTCTGGGTCAAGCTTCAGGGGTTGGGGGTGGTGAGTGAAACCTAACTGGGCGTTTATTACAGGCCACCAAACCAAGCGGTGGAGCTTGATCTGGAGTTCTCTCAACAACTGACAAGAGGTCACACGTGGAAGGGACTTGGTTGTCACGGGCGACTTCAATTACCTGGACATAGATTGGGAGGAACAGTCAGCTAGGTTGGATCAATCATGTAGCTTCTTCACTGTAATCAAGGAGCTCTTTCTGACCCAGAAAATGCAAGGGCCAACCAGAGATACTGCTCTCCTAGACTTGGTCTTGGCCAAAGGAGATGATCTGGTATGTGGCTTCAACATTGAAGCTAGCCTGGGCAACAGTGACCATGAACTCACCAGGTCAACTGTCCACCACAAGGTTTAAAAATCAACTAGCAGGATTGAAGTCCTGGACTTAAAAAATGCTGACTTCAACAGGCTCAAGGCATTAGTAGGGGAAGCAATGCAGGACCAGGGATGGAAGGCAAATGGGGTACATGAATATGGTCATTTCTCAAGGACACAATCCTTGAAAAAGAAAAGAGGTAGGCATGGTGGAAGCTAGGGACAGTTCTCAAGGAGGACTATACAACAGTGGTCCGCATTTGTAGGGAAATGATTAGGAAAGCCAAAGCGGCGACTGAGTTTAAGTTAGCCAGGGGAGTCAAGGACAATAAGAAGTCCTTCTTTAGGTATGTAGGGAGCAGAAGGAAAACAAATGGAAGTGTGGGGCCCCTGATTAATGCCTTGGGACAGCTGATGATGGACACTCGGGGAAAAAACTGAACTCTGGAATACCCGCTTTGCTTCAGTATTTCACTGGACCAAGGGGAAAGACAAGCAAGATAAGGATCACAAGGGGCATGGTGGGAATGATAGCCTTCCTACTGTGGATGCTGAGCTGGTGCAAAATCAACTAGAAAAGCTAAACATTTATAAGTCAGCAGAACTAGATGGACTTTACCGGAGAGTGCTCATGGAGCTGGCTAAGGTCATTGCGGAACCTCTGGCAAAACTCTTCCAGAAATCGTGGCACATGGGAGATCCCTGAGGATTGGAAGATGGCCAACATTGTGCCCATCTTCAGGAAAGGGAAAAGGGAGGACCCAGGCAACTATAGGTCAATCAGCTTAACCTCCTTCCCAGGGAAAATCCTGGAAAAACTCATTAAAGAATGTACGTGCGATATGCTCATTGAGAGTAAGATTCTGAACGACAGCCAGCACGACTTCATGGTGGATGGGTCTTGTCTTAAATCTCACCTCCTTCTATGAAAGGGTTTCTCAATATCCTTGTGGAAAAATTGGAAGATGGTGGACTTAACTGCTCAACAGTTCAGTGGGTGGAAAACTGGCTGCGTGGTAAGACCCAGGGAGTTCTCATGAACAGACCTGTGTCATCCTGGCAAGAAGTGGCCAGCAGTGTCCCTCAGGGGTCTGTGCTTGGACTGGTGCTTTTCAACATCTTTATCAATGATTTGGATGTGGGGGTGAAAAGCTTAGTGGCCAAGTTTGCAGACAACACTAAATTATGGAGGGGTGCGGTCATGCCAGAAGATAGGTTGAGATACCGGTGGACCTGGGCAATGCTGGAGAGTTGAGCAGAGTGGAACCGGATGAAGTTTGACACTTTCAACTGTAATGTGCTCCATTTGGGGGCAAACAATCCCCAACATACCTACAGGCTTGGTGGCAACAATTTGACTTGCACCACAACTGAAAGGGACCTAGGGGTAGTGATCAACCATCGCATGAACATGAGTTGGCAGCGTGATGCTGTGGCCAGCAGGGCAAACAACACATGAGGTGTGTTAACCGCTGCATCTCATGCAAAGCTAAGCAAGTGATACTCCCACTGTACTCCATGCTGGTGAGACTGCAGCTGGAGTACTGCGTCCAGTTCTGGGAGCCACACTTCAACAAGCACATGGAAAAACTTGAGAGGGTCCAGAGAAGAGCCACCCGTATGATCAGGGGCTGGCAAGTCAAGCCATACGAGGAGAGGCTGAGGGACTTGGGCCTCTTCAGCCTACAGAAGAGAAGGCTGAGATGGGGACTTGGTAGTGGCTTACCACTACGTCGGGGGTATACGTCAAGAACTCCATGAACAGCTGTTCACCATGGCTCCTCTGGGGAAGACCAGGAGCAATGGATACACACTCCTGGAAGGCAGCTTCAGGCTCAATTCCAGGAAAAGCTCCTTCACAGTCAGGGTGTTCAGCCTGGAATAACCTCCCACCAGTGGTGGGGAAGTCACCTACCCTGGAAATCTTCAAAAGGAGATTAAACAGTCACTTGACCACAGTTGTCTTTTCCTGCCTACTGCAGGGGGACTGGACATGATCTACAAGGTCCCTTCCAGCCCCTAACTATGAATCTATAAGCACTCACTGTCTGCTGCTGGTGCACCCCCTCTCCACCCTCCCTCACACCCACATCCTGCCCAGCCAAGCTCTGTGTTCCCACTGCTCCCCTGGACGCAGACTCAGCACTGCCGCCAGCCGCAGCCCCATGCTCTGTGCTCCCACCCAGCCGCAGTTCCCCTCCCCTGCTGCTTCCCAGCCTGGTGCCTGGAGTGAGCACGACACCAGGAAAGCCAAGCAGGTCCTCTGGCAGCTGCAGCAGAGGCAGCAGCAGTCCTGCCTGGAAGCTGCGTCTTGGCTCAGCCGGGCCCTTCTGCCCACGGGGGTGGGAGTGAGGTGTGTGGGCTGGGCAGGGCACAATTAGTTGGTGGGCACCTGTAGGCCAGATTAAATTGTGTGGTGGGCCGGATTTGGCCCATGGACCGTATTGTACCCACCCTGGTATAAAAATTAGCTTCAGTATAAGAATCACAGCGGTAGGTAAGTATTTGTACTAGTAGTGCACCATGAAGATATTTCAGAAGAACTAAAATCCGGGAAAAACAACTAGATTGCAATATCATTTTAAAGTATTTATATCAAAATTAGGACTTTTGACAGGACACAGGTAGCATGTTAAAAATAAGCTTTCATAGATTTTCATAGATTTCATAGACATCAGGGCTGGAAGGGACTGCGGGAGATCATCGAGTCCAGCCCCCTGCCCAAAGGGCAGGAAGTCAGCTGGGGTCATAGGATCCCAGCAAGACAAGCATCCAATTTGCTCTTGAAGGTGTTCAATGTAGGTGCTTGAACCACCTCCGCTGGCAGACTGTTCCAGACCTTGGGGGCTCGGACAGTAAAGAAATTCTTCCTTATGCCCAGCCTGAAACGGTCTTGCAGGAGTTTGTGACCATTCGACCTAGTCATCCCTTGGGGCGCTCTGGTGAACAAACGTTCCCCCAGATCCTGGTGGTCACCCCTGATAAACTTATAGGTGGCCATCAGATCACCCCTGAGCCTGTGCTTTTCCAGGCTAAAGAGCCCCCTGGCTCTCAGCCTGTCGTCGTAAGATCTGTTTTCCTGACCTCTGATCATGCGCATGGCTCTCCTCTGGACTCTCTCAAGCTTCTCCACATCCTTTTTGAATTGTCTGAAAGGAGATCAATACTAAATAACTGAAGTTAGTAGGTTTGTAACTAAATGCAATAACTAGGATTACTCAATTCTCAGATTAAGGAGAAATTGAGAAGATTTCAATTAGAGGAAAAGCACATCCTCTCAGCAAGCAATTCATCAAATCTTTATATTAGGAAATACTACAGCTTTGTGAAAATTAATAAAAACCATTAGGAATTTAATAAAGTTCAGAATGAAACTTAAAAGTAATTAAAACAAATTGACAAGATAATTTCAGTCACTAAGTGTACAATTATATTTACATGTTAAATTAAGAAAACAAAACTAGCAATCTGTGAAGAAAAAAACCCCCAGATCATTGTAGAATGGCCTATAGTACTGTTCTGCCATCAGTAAAAGCAGTGACTCTGCCCCACTGTTACTTGGACACTATTTTTTTTCACACAATGTCTCCGGTTGAAAAACTTACTCATGTATGCCCCACCTTTCCATTTCATCGGTTGAAGTATTTGCAGGGGACAGGAGTGTGAGACCTGGGGAGATGCGGGGGGTGATGAAAAGATGGGGGTAGCCACCCAAGCACCTGGCTCCCCGTTGTGCCCTGCCCTGATTACTGGCTCCTTCCTGGTCCCAGCTCACTTCCAGTCTCTCACCTGCCACAACTTTGATGTGTTTGTTGCTGGGGGAGAGGTCCCTGGGGCTGGGAGTGACCTCACTGGTAGCCTTGTCTGCCTGGAGCCTTTGCTCTCCATCACTGTGCTCTTGTGGGTTTCTGAGGCCTTGGCAGGGCTTAGGCTGTCACAGCTGTGGCCCTTTTGTCTCTAGCCACACTCTCCACCTTGGTCCACTGATTAAGATCTCAGCTCCCCAGTATCAGCCCTGTCTTGATGATAGCCTCTCCAGGTAGTCCAGCCTTGCTATGCTAGTCTCTGCTCCTCTGGCTTGGGGCTAACTTCTGGCACCTGTTGCAGGGGAGTGCACCCAGGCATCCCTGCTCTTGGCCTCCTCTACCCCTGCTACCACAATCCAGTCCTCTGGTTTCAAGTTACAAAACAGAACAAAAAACACAAGCCAGCTGCTTCATAAAACAAATAGCCTTCCTCCCTTTGGGTAAATGTTGCCTGCAGACCCTACTTCTGCAGGAGTCACCTCCAGCTCCCCTGGGCAACATGGATGGTTGCATGCTCGTCCCCAGCAGCTTATATTGCCCTGCCCAGCCTTCTGGTCACAACTAGGTTTTCTGCCTCCCCTCCCCAGGACCACTTCATTAGCCACCTGGCTTTTTCAGTCCCTGGCTCAGTCCACCTGGGCCCCTGTTCTTCCTGGTCCTGGGTTTCCCACCTATTCAGGCTTTCCTAGTAACAGGGGCAAGGGGTTCCCTGTTACAAAGGTGAATTAGAGGTACATAGTATTTGTTAATTATGTACTGCTTTGCCAAGCAGAACTTCTTCTTTTTTAACCAGGATCAAACACATTAATCATCTGTTTGGAGTACAATGTCATACAAACATAAATAGCGCCAGAGCTGTTCTTTTGCTAGATGTTAGACTGATGTTTCAAATAACTACGTAACTAGCCATTTGTGGAAGAGCGAGCTAAGGTTCCAGTCCTGCAAACCCTTAAACATGAATGTAATTTTATTTATATCCCATCATATATAAGGGAAAACTGATACATGTACTTAGGTGTGGTAATCTTTAGTGTCTACAACTTGCCAGATCAGAGGCTTGAGTCTGGGGGGAACCGTGAGTTACAGAAAACGTAACAGAAAATGCTTGTTACATTTGATCTTAGCCCAAAAAGCCGAGTTGGAAGAAATCCACAGGCTACCAAGTTCCATTACTGTAATAATGTTTTAAACATTGCTCCCACAACAAATGCCATGAGAGTCTGGAATAGAGCTCCCTGCAGGGTCACAGTCTTGTTTAACATACTAGATGAGTGGTGCCAAAGTCATCCAGACCCATGGGCTGCAGCAGTTAACCCTGCCACCATTCATCCACTGCAAAATTTCCAGATCTGAGGGGAGCTGCATCCAGCCTGCAGTCCTCCCATATATACTCAAGTCTGAGATAAGGCTTTTCCCCCATTCCACATGCCAGTCTACCCCACTACCTGTCCCACGGCCACTGCCTTCCTTGTTTCAGCATTGGGTGGGATAATTTTAAGATGACCTCCCCAGTAATTAGACTCTATGCATGGGAAGTTATAACAATTTCATAAATTTTCCATGTATAAAATCTAATGGGGGGGGGGGGGTCATCTTAAATTCAGAGTTATCTAGCATTTAGGTAAATGTGACATTTTGATATCCCCTGTTCTAAACAGGCAGACAAGTAAAATGTAATTAGTATGTCCTGGAGAAAAAAGATTAAACTGGAGTTAATATTACAGAGACATAATTACCCCCAAACAAACATTACAAATCCAGGAAATTTAGAGTTAATGCTAAACTGAAATCTTCATTTCAAGATATGGAAAAGCAAAGTTAAGTTACATAAAACAACCATAACTTCACCCTATAGTGACATTTAAAACCAGGGGTTGGCAGCCTATGGCCTGCAGACCATTTAATGCAGTTCACAAATGTGAAACTCCAGCAGTCAGATTGACTCAGTTCAGGTCAGAGGCAAATGGGTGGGCACTAGAACCCAGCTACCACTGCATATGGGAAATGTCCACTCTTACCGTGGGGAAAAGCAATGGCAGCAAATGCCAGGAAAAGTGGCAATGGTGGGTCCTGGTGCCCCATCAGCTGAATCCCGGCCTGCCTCTGACCCAGACTGGGTCAGTCTGGTCTGCAATGTTAAAAGGTTGCCAGCCTCTGCTTAAAATGGTCATTTGATTGTAAGTGCATATGAATGCTTATGCTCCCAGGTTAGATTTAACCATTTTTAAAGATAAGTTAGATTCCTTACCTTGGTATTACAAAGGGGTGGAGTTGAGTGGTTGAATGCCCTTGTAAAAATGAGTTTTTACGTACTTTCAGTAACTGAAATACATGCATTATCTAAAGATTCTCTTTTCTCCTTCCAACAGCTGTTTTGCAGACTGTTCAGAGTGGGCAGGGAAAAGAGTTGAACACCTTAGGGCTTGTATGTCGAGTGGGACAAGTGGAGATGATTTTGAGGAAAATTAATGCAAGAAAGGAGCAAAAGTTGTACCTTTGATAATTTGCTTGTTTTCTGTATCTTGTCTTCAGACTTTTTGATATACCTGTATAGCACCTAGCACAATCAGGACTGTAAACTTATTGGGACATTTGGATGCCATTATAATACAAATATTGGGTCAGTAATTCCTCTTGTTTTCTCTTTTCTCTTGGTTAATAAACATTCAAACCAACTTAAGTTTCTAGACATTAATTTCATTCCATGTGATGAGGGATGTGAGGATAAAGTGCTTTCACTCTTCATTGCTAGAAGAGGGTGATGGTTCTGCAGAAATGTAAAAAACCAGAACAAAAACCAAAGACCCTTTCAATTACCCTACTAAATTCCTCACAATCAAAAAGGAATAAGTATGGACACAGAACTAGAGTATTTAAGATTTTTATCTATTTGCTCCACCTGCTGGAGTATTTTCTTAAAAAAAAAAAGCAGGACTAGCTAAGTTCTTAAAGATGATTAGAGGCATGAAGAAAAGAGAACAAGTTTGGTTTATCTAATAAATGCCAGGTAATCCAACTTAAATTCACTGTTTTCAAGATAAGGCCAATGGAATTCAAGCACATGCTTAAGTGCTTTGCTGAACTGGTGCCACATAGTTGATGAGCATCAGTGTTAAAAAGATGTACTACGTTTCTCTGCTGCTGCTGCTCATCATCTTCCCCCAAATAAGCCTTTGGACCACAAACTTGCCATTACTTTCTTCCCAGTCAGATGTGTACATCTTTAATGAATTTCATTATGAATGTTCCAATAGTATTTATTTGGAAAACTAAGGGAAACATTATTGTTTTCTCCATCTGTAATATGTTCTCTTGCACAGCATTCAGAAACAGTTAAGGTGGATGAGGAAGATGCATGTTTCCTAGAGATAATGTGATTATGGGGCACTTTAGTCCTTTAGAAAATCTTCTGTTGGTATCATAGCAAAAAGTACATTTGAACTTGATTTTTTAAAAACAAATATTATTTATACACTCAATCATCTCCAATAGATGGAACTCAAACTTGCAACACAGAACATGAGCATGCAAGTGGCCAGTGCCCTTCCTTCCCCTCACCCCAAAGAAAGACACCCACCCCCAGAAGAATGAGGCATGGTGACAAAGCAGTTAAGGGGTCTTGCTGTGGCTGAAGAGGCACCAGTTTAAGCCTTGCTCTGGACTTGTGCAAAAAGCTGCTCCCAGTCAAGTCAGCTCTAAATGGGTACCTGGTCAATCAGGCTGTAGAGTCATGGGTAGGGACCTACAGAAATCATGGCACAAGTGCACTGCACAGTGGTTCCTTTAATCTTGCTCATTTCACTGCATGCCCCACCCTACCCCTGATTGGTGGAGGGGCCCCGGTGGCCCCACAGCTTGCTGGTGATTGGCCGGGGGCAAAAAACAGTTTTAAAATGCTGCGGTTTTTGTTTCCCGCCACTGATTGGCCAAGGGGCTCTGGCAGCCCCACTACTTCTTGCCAATTGGCCAAGAAGCAAAAATTGTGACGTTTTAAAACCATGGTTTTTGCCTCCTGGCCAACTGGCAGCAGGGCTGCCATTGCCCCTCTGCCAGTCAGGGGTGCAGGGGGCACGCAGTGGAACAAGCAAGATTAAAGGAGCTGCTATGCAGTGCACTTTACCACAACTTTGGTAGGTCCCTAGTCATGTGCACCTTTGGCTGTAGAAACTGGCATGTCTCAACGGTGCTAGGCTTAGTTGGACCTTTGACCTTATATCCAGAAGAGCCAGAAGTCTGGTGGTTGAGACAATAACTTCTGATGTGGAAGAGACAAGATCAAGACCCTTGCCTGAATTAGGCTGAAGAGAACTTGGGTTTCACACTTTGCAGGGAGACACAAGCCAGAGCTCTTTTAGCAGAGAGACAAGGTCACCGTCTCAGGTTCTAGATGGAAATTTTGGCCAAAACAAGAAACTTCTTTCCCAGCAAAATTTGTGGTGAAATTAATGCATTCCCTCAACAAGGCTCAGTTTTGGCATGTAATCATTTTATGACAAACTGTAAATGAAAAATTCCTATCCAGCTTTATTTGCAATACTGATGCAAATTCCTGTTATAGGTGGGCAAATTTCTGCTGTATGCCAAAACCCCCCCCAAAAAAACTAGGGGTGCACCAATACAGATTTTTTGGGCCAATACTGAAGACCGATTTTTAATGAGCTATATCAGCTGATACCAATCTGCAGCTGGTCAGCGTGGAGACCAGTGTCAGCTGGTAAGTCTGGTGTGGGGAAACAGGTGGGGGGAGGGATGGGGCATGGCAGGGGGCAGATTGTGCCCCCGTGGTGAGGGAGGGAGGCTGGGGCAGGGCCTGCTCAGCTGTGGCAGGGTGGAACACAGAACAGAGCCACAAGCAGCTCAGCGTAGGTGGGGGGGGGGTGACTTCCACCCCGCATGCACCCTGGGAGGGCTTGGGGGGGCATGTGCCCCATGATCTGTGTGCACGGTGAGGGCAATCTGCCCCTGCAGGCTGAAGCAACACTGGGCTCTTCCTGTCAGAGGGGCTGGGTCGGGCAGCAGTGGCAGCACTAGGAGGGGTTCTGGGAGGGGACAGGGACTGCAGCCACCCCAAAATTTGCCATAGCTCTGCTGCTGTTTGCCCTGAGCACAGCCCAGCTCAGCCCCTCCCTGCCAGAAAAGCCCAGTGCTGCCCCAGCTCAACACCCCCCCCGGAGCCCCCGCCCACAGTAACAGCTCGCCCCACCATGCCCCGCATGCAGATCTGGGGGTCACCCCCCCCATGCCTCTTATGGTTTGTGCAGCACTAGTAGCCACCCCCTTCCGCACTCTCTGGATGAGCGACTTGCAGCTCCATCCTGTGCCCACCCCGCCCTGGCTGAGCAGTCTGGTCCATGCCCCACTCCCTCCCTAACTGTGGGGGCCTTGATCTGCCACCTCCTTCCCCCCGCAGACTTACCAGCCAATGCTGTTCTCCAAGCCTCCAGGCTACCCTCCTGGCTGTGTGCATGCTGTGACCACACACATGCATGGGGCATTTATCGGCCACATCAAGCAAAAAAAAAAGCCAATTTCCAATACTGTCAATTTTCCCTATCAGTGTCAATCCAATACGGGACCAATGTATCAGTACACCTCTAAAAAAACCAGACAAACTCACATTGATAAAACTTAGCTGTTTTACATTGCTGCAGCAGTACTTCCATTAAGGGTTTGCAGTAATGCAGCTGTATTGGTATAGCTGAACTGCTTGGCAGGAAGTCCTTAAGCACTATAAGGGTCAGCATAAAAGAATGAATATATGCCTCAGAGATAGAAGATGGCATCCCTTTGGGCAGCAGACAGTAAAGAAAAAATTATCAATGTAAGCAGGAAATGGGTAAAAAAACTGGAAAATATAAGTAAACCCAGATGGATTGTTGTGGAATTATGCACGGATTTGTATGCATGTTTTCTCTAACAAGATCTTGTTAATGTCTGTTAGGTAGCTAAGCTGAACTACAAAGAGCAACTGATTTAGTGTGGTAATAAAACACATGGTTTAATGCCAATAAAAGAATTAAAATTACAGAAAACAAAATGCATCATAAACGCACATTAAACGGTTACAGAACACCACCAACTTTTCTAGAGAGAAAGGTCTCTTTGTAGACATTTTACCAAGTATATGAGTAACCACAAGTTTACATACATTAGAAAACATAGCTTTTGTGCTATGTTTTACAAACCAAACAAAAAAACTACATAAACTACTTGCAGTGTTTAAAAAGCAAAATAAATTATGGTGTTTTCAACAAGAAAAGGTTTTATTAAAGCACAGTTTTAGCCTGTAGAATGAGTGATGAAGTGAGGTTTTAAAAAAAGGTATTTTTGTAATGCATTATAAAAAAACAATGCATTTCACAAATCTAAATAGAAGAGGACAGACATATTTACTGAGTGGAAAGTCCAGTTTAACAGCAATTAAAAACCAAACCAGTGTATTTGTTGCAGTCAGACCGATGCACATTCATCATGGTTCATACTATACTTAATATGAAGTATGTTGCTGGTTTAAATGTAGAGTCAACTCTACACAGAATTTTACTGGATAACTGTAGGAAATGTTAAGACACTATTACAGTTTGTAAACATTACTCTCTTGTTTATGATTAAATCCATAGGCTTAGTTTCAATTGGTGAGACTTAAATGAGGTGACATTCAAAGAAGTTAAGCATCTACAATTTTACCATTTACAGTGTCAAGGTTCTTTTAGAAAATTCTCTCAGTCCTAGTATATTTTTGTGATGGAAGTTCAGTAGATAGTGCAAGAAAAGCATTGGACAGAGATTCTAAAAAATCAGTTTGCCTCCAACTTAACTGGATGCAGCAGTCATTCCTATAAATAATATTGGGAAACAAAGAAATCAATGATGATACACTGTCCCTCCCCCAAAGAATTTAAGATAATGAAACCAATTGGTTTAAAGAGAAATAATATAATTGATTATTTGACAGTATTGTGCATTTAGAAATTCTTACAGGCATCTGGGAGCCAGAATAAACAAGTTCTTAAAGAATCTGTACATTTAGTGTCTGATCTAGCTCCTACTAGGAGCCAATCCACTGACTTCAGTGGGAGTTTGATCAGGTCTTGCTGAACTCCAGGCATAGAAACAGCATTAGCGTTCACATCATTATATTTCCATTAGGAACATATTTTGTTACAGTTTCTTTGTTTGTCTATTTTTAAAAGGTCTGTAAAAAGTTCAATGCAACAGAAAAGCAAGTGTAGCTTCAACTTTTTTTTCCCACATAAAAAATGTAAATTTAACCTTAAACAGTAGGTCAAACAAAGCACAACTCTTGTTATTTGGGGGTGGGTTTTTAAAAGAAGAGGACCCAGTTTTGGTTTCAAAACATATTATTAACATGTGCACATTCCTCTTCCGTTGACATGATGCAACACAGATGACTGAAATGGATCTGATTTGTAATGCAAGTAAGATGTTTTTAAAAGCTTAACAGGACTATGAAAGTAGAGTTATTACCTAACTAAAAAAATGTTTCAAATTTTGCAGTGAGGTCTCATGTAACTGCAGGTAAAGTTTACAGATCTGAAGTAGTCATAAGTTTGTGCAAAACTTGGTTTTTGTATATTTTAAGTTTACACATTTAAAAAAAGAACAGATTATACCAACCCAATTTTGTGAAGTTCTGCCATGCTTGCACCTAAGTTTATGCTGGACATTTCAGATGGTAAAAACTGTGGATGGGACTTTTTGTAGTGCCAGAACGTCTATAGGAATGCCAGTCCAGAGTGCCTAAGAAAATCCTATTGGACACAACTGTGACAAAAAGATGAAATGGCAATATTCACTGTTTATTTATACCCTGATTAGCATGCAGCTTAATTTATACCCCTATTCAGCTAAGCACTTAATTTGCACGCACACAATTCCCATTGAAGAAATGAGACAATAACATGCTTACGTGCTTTATTGAATTAGGGGTTTGTAATAGCATCAGAGGTCTGGGGTAGTTTTTAGTGTTTTGTTAGGGGAAAAAAAGTGTATGTTTCCAAGATGGTGGAACAAGTGTTTGGACTATTTCCAAGGAACAAAATAAAATTTAAAAAATTCAAGTTTGGAATTTATAATTGGAATTTAAAGTTCTCTCTTTCTCTCATCGCTTCCCTATAATATATTGTGCTTAATACAAGGACAGGAGTCCTGAATGTCACAGAGGCTCTTCCTGCCATGGAACAGAACAATTTGTAAAGTTCTAGTTGGCAGTATAAATTAATTCAGGATTAGCTGATATGTGGTGATGGGTGTGGTATTCTATTGTGGATTCAAAAAAACCCAAAAAACTTTAAATAAACTTTAACTTAGATTGCTGATGGAGAGAGGGGAGTCCTATTCATATTAAAAAGCAAATGTTAGAGCTGTTTGCTGTTCTCACTACTATCATATATTCTTGTTATCCTAGCCCTTAATTCCCATACACTTGTCATCCTGACTCAAATCAGATGGGGATTTAAGAAAAACAAATAAAAAAAGAAAACCCACAACCAACCCTCATCTTCACAGAAACAGCCTTTCTATCCATGAACATCACAGAATTTCTATCAAGATGACCAAGCTACTTCTTTCAAGTCATTATTATTTTTCAGTAACAGCCCAGTCGGCTTCCCAAGGCAGGTCCCACATTTTTGTCCATGAATGAACTACTTGTCCAACATCTCAACACGTTCTAGCGTCCATCATTATGAATTTAAAAATGGTGCAAAACTCACTAAAATATCTGTAAAAGAATTACCATGTAAATGTATCAAAAACACTAAGTGCAAACAGCTTTTTGCTGCAAGTTGTTTAGAGTTTACTGAAATGTCTTAATATTAAGGCACAGGCCTACAGTTCATTTCGTGCATTTGATATTACAAGTGAGATTTCAAAAAAAATGCAATGAAATGATAAATAGTGAATTTTACTTAAAAAACAAAAACAAAAAACAAGTTCCTCTCATGCTACAAAATGGAGGTACTTAGCTGTACTTTACAGGTACTGCATGTATGCATGCGGCAGAACAGTAGCCTTACACACAATGAATATAATCCAAGGACACTTTCTAAAAAAAAAAAAAAGTAGTTTAAATGAATAATTTAAGTGTTTTCTGTTTAACATGCAACAAAAATAATATTCCAAGATATTTTGTTTATTTGATTCATACGAATATTAAGAACACACCTTCCCATTATTCTGAAAAGAAAAAAAATGGCAAGAGATTGGAGTCAGAATTTTCAAAAATAGTCTAATTTTAGGCTCCTATGGCCAGATTCTTTTGTGTGTATTAAGTGCTCGACACTTTGCAAATTTGGTTACTTGAAATCTAAAGTCAGTCTCCTGTGTTTGAAAAACTTTGCCTAAACGCTTTAAAGTTGACTGGGGACAAGGAGAATATTTTCATTCAGGAACATGTTTGCATCAGTAATGTAAAACAAATGTAGTTTTCGGTTCAAATTCACAGTGCCCTTAAGCTTATAATTTCCTTACTTCAGGGTAAAAGTATTTGACCTGTGTAATTAACTGTCGGCCATCTTGCTGCCAAGTGACCCAAAAGCTATGTGTACAGTACAATTACAGTTGCAGGTACTTATCAGAGAAAGCATTGTCTTGTGAGCAGCATGGTTGAGAAATGCCCTGAAGGCTAAGCAGGTCCTACCAAAACTGCTCAAAAGATGATACTTTTATCAAATGAGGCATTCATGATTATACAAATAAGTTTATTAAAATCATTAAAAATATATATATATTCTAGTTCCATGGTAAACATTTTCAGTAGAAATGTACAAGTTTATGTGAAGTCATACGCAATACTTCTACAATCTATTTGCACACAGGAACAATTATGGCAAAGTAGAAAATGGGGTCACAGATTTTAAATAGCGTTTAGATACTAGTCACACATGACTAAGAAGGTTACTTACAAAAATAGCAGTAGTTTTATCATAGTCAAACAAGTGCTTAGATCAGTATGGCAATATCTAAGATTGAGAGATCCAGTGGCTCCAGGAATTGGTAACGATACAGAACCGTTAGTCTCTGTCACTTGTTTTTCACAGAATTGTGGTCAGGATTCTGGTGCAATTTCTTCATACAACCAGGAATTAGGAAACCTACTATTACCTCATAACCTTACAGAAGGGTTAGGAAGATTTACACTTGTAAAGTGCTCTGAACATTACGTTTGAAATATGGGTGGCCAGTATATTTTTCAAGTTTAATCTGGGTGGGTAGCATCCAAAAAGTATTTCTACCGGATGTGATTTCATGGCCTACAGCCAATTTAATGGAGAGTAAGTAGAGTGTTACAACTGGAGCTTGTACAAGTGGCTCCCCAACAGTCCTACTTGCTTCATTTAATTTAAAAAACATAAAAACAAAACAAAACAAACCCTCGCAAAAACAATCCCCCCATCACACTTCCACACTGCTTGAAGGGAAGAAAGACACAGGCTAGAAGGGAAGAAAGCACCTGAGCAGCCAGTGAGGGGGAAAAGAAATGGCATTCAAAAAAAAGCTTAATATGAATACCATTGAAAAAAAAAAAAAGTTGTCTATACAATATTTTGAGAGATAAACACTTAAGGAATGGTAAAGTTTTTTTAACCCCAAAAATTAACCACAGAAACTTCAGAAAGTGTGGCAATGCCATTAAATGCACATTTCTGGTATATTATGTGCCCAAACATATTATAAGTCAGTTATTTCCTGAACACCTGATATGCTTGCTGGAAAAGCAAGATTCATTGGCTGAAAAGATGGCAAGTAATACAAGAAGCCAGGCAAAATCAGATGGCATTGTTTGGTGATCAGAGGCCTATAATGCAGTATTTACTTAATTAAATGAGCATCTGACCATATTACTTCTGTGAAGACTTTACAGAAAGGTCTACTGACTTTTAACTGAATTGCATCTCAAATGGACTAATTAGGTAAGAAGCTTCCTAATAGCTTTGTGAAGGCATAAAACTTGAGTCCGAAACCAAAAAGAGTATTTGCCTCAGACATTTAAAATATTATGAAACCTATTTCCAATAGATGTTTTAATGGAGTCACTACCATAGTAGTTCAGCAACTATGTACAATTTCATCTACAGAAAGTATGCTTTCTAAAGCTGACTGATAAAATTCATGAGTCATCAGTAACTTTCAAAACAGGTCAGTTACAATAAAGAAAGGGGAAAATTCTCTAATATTTGGACACGGGTCTAGGATTTTATCCCTACTGAAATCCACGGGAGTTTTGCAATTTACATGAATGAAACAAAGCTGTCATGTTTATTGTTTGACTGACAACTCTTTTCTATATAAAACCTTATTACCCATTTCAAAATCGCAATTTTGCAAGGTAAATGCAGCCACTATTCTGTGCCTCTATTACATATCACAATCACTTTTAATGTAAGAAGAAGTGATTGATATCTGGACTTTATGAACCTGTTTTTTAAGTCAAGTGTTATATAACCTTTGAAAGGAAATGGTAAACAACTTTTATTTTTGCCACGCTAGATGCATTTCAGACATACCATTTCTTATTCTAGTTGAGAAGAATATAATAATAAAAAAGTCTGTTGTGCAAAAAACAGACTTCAAATAGACATGGTCAGATCTTTTTAACCCAAAATGTAGATTGGAAACACTAACCTTATTTTTATAAGAATCTTTTTAGAATTTAATAAATACCTCAAACTTTCTAGCTCTTGTAAGCTACTAGCATGATGCTGCGAAGTGCAACTGACTTGTCTGTTTTTATTATCCATTCTGTTTTCAGAATATGAGTTATGTATTAATAAACAAAATAAATGCGTTTAAAATATTATAGCCTGGCAGTGTCCATTTAATATTGCAAGACAGCCAAATAATAGTCAATGATTTTGCAGTGATAGAATTTATTTTTAATCAGTCTTCTGTCAATACTGTGTCTTCTAACATTAGCTTCCATTTCATAATGCTTTTGATTTTCTTGTTCTGGGTGATGCTCCATCTTCTAATTTTACTGCTCCATTGACAACATTAGCTGTAAGTTTAAACAGGTAAAATTAAGTACATGTGACGCTATTTGTCTCTTTTCAGTGTAAAAATAAGATTATATACAAGTGCTCATGTTGATAGTAAAACTTAAAAATGTCAGGGACCAATACTTCTGTACCTACACACTGATGGCAAAATCAGCTGAAATCCTTGTGTAGATAAAGCTCTTATAACTTCCTGTTTTTTCCAACTTTGTTAAAATAAGACAGATTAAACTGTGGTAAAAACAGTGAAAGCTGCCATATGCTTGTATACGTTAGGGTTTCCTTTGACATTAACTAGTGGGATTCAGAGCACCTATGTAAATATCTAAACAGAAAAAACCCCAAAACAAACCAAAAGACCAGATCCTTAAAAGATATTTTTGAACCTTTACTCCCAACAATTTCCCAATTTCACTGGGAATTACGTACTTAAAAACACTGCAGGATCCTGGGCTGGATGTGCTACTGATCAGGGTTGTAACACACAGAATTTATATATATTTAATAGAGTAACAGAACAAAAGATGTTGGAATAGGCCTGGAATAGGCTTCTCAGAGAGGTGGTGCTCTCACCTTCCCTGGAAATCTTCAAGAGGAGACTGGATAGGCACCTGGCTGGGTTCTTATGACCCCTGCCACCCCCAGTGCTCCTTCCTGCTCATGGCAGGGGGTCGGACTAGATGATCTGTCTAGGTCCCTTCTGACTCATTGATTCTATGATAACTCAAGATACATTTGAATTATCCCATAGCATCAGAACTCTGCACAGTCACTGCTGACCAACATATTAACTGGCATCCAGCTTGGATCCCTATATTTAAGGCTTTAAAAAAATCCATTTACTCTAGCTATCAGAAGCTAGCCTGGAGACTTAGAAGGGACCTCAGCAGAATCCAACTTTTCATTGAATATTTCGAGCCTATATCATTGTGAAGGTATTTATTTTTGTAAGGTTTAGCCAGTACAGCAGCATCCTCCCAACTCTGCAGACAGATAGCTCCAACATCTGTGTTGTTTAGTGATTTGCCCAGCTGCAGCAACACACAAAGTCAAAAGGACTACAGACAGTTTCACTGCTGGGCAGAACTTGTGAGCAGTGGTGAACCTCAAGAACTGTATCCATTTCATACTGCTGTATGTAAAAGCAATGAGGAACAGCAAAAACAGGCACTGAAAATATTAATGGAAGAAAGGAGAGAAGGGCCTGCAAGGCTGGAGTAGAGCCACAGAGATATGTTCTTCACTGAAACTAAGAGATTCGGTAGGGGAAAGGAATTAAACTACTTCCACACCTGTTAAGATCAACTGGAGTCTCTCCATCTAAGTTTCAATAAGTCTGCCTAAATTTAAAATAGCACACCCCTCTAGCTAGAGACAAAAATGAAAATGGAAGTTCTGAAAAGATCCAGGATTAGCATCAGCAGATGTTGTGCTTTTCAACAAAGTGCTGGTCCTTAGCTTCACAGGAAGAGGGTCTGACTCTCATACGTACTTCTGTATAGTAGATTAGTCTTCCTGTCCAATAGGGGTGTGCAAAGTGGGCCCCATTCGATTTGGATTTGGCCTGAATCAGGGATAGTGATTCAATTGATTGATTTGGATCATTGCCCCAATTCAATTCAGCCAAATCTGAATCTGAAGATTCAATGCTGATTCGGAGGATCAGTGATTTGGACAGACACAGCTTTAAGTGTTTTTTCTACATACCTCAAGGTACCAGCACAGCTTGTGAATGCTGTGATGCATGGAGCATCCCACGGGAGTGCAGGGGGGGCCCTCCACATCCTCAGCAGCGAACTTGAAAGTGGACCGGAAGTAGTTCTGGTCCACTTCTGGGTCCGCCGGGGAGCTCCCTGGTGGACCCAGAAGTGGACTGGAAGTGCTCCTGGCACTTTAAAGCTGTGTCTATGTCCGAATCACCGAATCTTTCCAAATCGATTTGGAGGGCTCTGATTCAGTTTGAAGAGATTAAAGGGTCCTGTTTCAACTCGGACTCAGAGATTTGGCCACCAAATCAGACCGAATCTCCACCAAACTGAATCAGGGACTGAAGCTTCGCACAGCCCTACTGTCCAAGTCTTATTCACTACGTATTGTCCACCAGTTAATGTGAAATTCATTTCAGTTTTTCTTTTATGGATCTAACATTTACTACAAAGCCTTCAAATTTAATATATTTGGAAATGCAAGGCACTGAATTAAATTTCTTCTGAAATGTAACAAAAACAGAATTTACAGTCATAAAGGAAAAAGATCACTTAAAAAACCTCAAATGGAATAATATGTTTTAATTTGTAGGCATTAAAAGAATGATTGTAACATTTTCTTACAAATGTCCTATTTCTTTAATTTTTAAAATCCTTCAGTCTAGCAATATGCAGCACTTGTCAAATCTACTTTTGTGTTCAGTAAAGGACAGAAACTCTAGAAAGTGCTGCAGTTAATTTATAATTTAGGTCTTTACTCTAGTACAACATTTGGTCTCTCCTTGGTTAGCAACATGCAGTTACAGTGAGCTATAAGTAAAGATCCTGTGAGGTAAACTATTTTGGCTGCATAGAAGTATTGAAAAGAACCACAGGTCCTGTGGTTTCATTTCCCCAGTAAGAAAACCTACCAGGAGAGCAGGGTACAAACATTAGAGAGGTTGGGTGCATAGCGAACAGTCTGCACTGTGGATGGCGTACAGCGAAGGAACCCCTGTGCACAGATCCTGGCACACTTTGCATGCTCTGGCGGCAGCAAGTTATCATGGGCGGGGAAAGGGAGGCTGGGGCCAGAAACTCTGCTGGCATCAGCAGCCTTACTTGGGGGCCACCCAGGGTTGCAGCCATGGCAGGAAGCCTGGCCATAAGCAAGAGTGTGACTCCAGCCAGCCAGTCTCCTGTTTTGGGTGGTATCCGCTGGTACCACATGTGCCACCCTGCTTTTTTTCAGCATTGGTTTTCTTGACCCCAGAATCTAGGGTCAACCCCATCCCTCCCCCCCCCCCACTGCAAGCTAGTAGTATGGGGAATGCTGGCACGTGCAGCGTGTAGTGTTACAGACAGGTCTGCGACATCACATACTGCATGTCTGCGCTCATCTGGACATGGCCTTGGGGTACAGCATAGGGTTGGTGAAAAAGACTGGATTAACCTGATCCCAAAGCAGTCAGGGAGAGGGGTTTGCTCTGTACTCAGCTGGAACAGTGGAATCTAGCCTGAGTCACAGACTTCCTAGAGACAGGAATGTCCTAGGAAGCTGGAATGTTGGAGGACAGCACTGTGGCTTCTATTGGAAGAGTAAGTGTATATATATATGTTTGTTTTCCCTGGAGAAACTCTCCCAGGAGCCACTTCTACCTGGATGGAGTTATTTTTTTTTTTGAAACCACCCTTTTTGGTCTGAGAGAAACTGGGAACGTTTGTACACTTAAGGTTTCTACCAGAACTGCCATTTTCATGGTAGAAATATAATGCTTGTATGTATCCTATGAAGTTAAAATGATGTCTGTTTTCACTGTACACCAAAAAATAGATGCTGCTCTGGCTCCCTTACGTTTTGGTATGAAGAAAAAGATAAGATGCAGAAAACAAATCATATGCAGAAATGCTTACAGTATATCTTAAAAGGGGCTTTAAAAATGCAATAACACTAACCTCTGTTTGTTTCCTTTTTTGTTGGCTTGCTCTTCATGTTATTTATTTTTCTCCTAGGAATTTGGTTCTGGGTGTGCTCTCTCCATTTTTTTAGCTGGAAATTTATAAATTTCCACATCATCCAGGCCTGTGTTAAACAAACTGCAGCCAAACAGCTAATCCTAAAAAAAAACCAAAATCCAAAAAACCCAACTTAAGAAGTGTTATAAAATGTTCTAACTGTACATAGTTACATTGCAAAGCAGTGCCACGTTTTTTTTTTTTAAATCATCACTCAAACCTCTCATGCTAGTGAAAACCACATTTGTCTGAGAGACTCATGCATGAAATAAGCAAGAGTTGCATGTACATACATCAATGAAAGTGTCCATACTTGGCAAGGAAATATGAACTATAGCTTTTATGGATCTATAGCAAATTGCACAATTGTAGCTTCTTCTGCCAATTGATCTATGAGTGAACTTTAACAGTGACCAGGTGTACGTCCAATGCCCATCTTTGATGATACTTTATTTAAAATACATTTTAAACTGAGGAGCCCATGATGAAAATCTGGCTTCAATATGAGCGAGCAAGAATGAACACATGCAGAGCATGTTTGGGGTCTCTAAAATAAAATGAGTAAAAAGTGATGGTGGGAGCATTTCAAAATTACAGCATGTCTATAATAAACGTGGCCTTTTTAAAGAAAAGTCTCACAAAATAGTTATGCAGGGTCCTTTTCATGCTAATCATTAGGTTAATGTAATAAAAAATAAATATAATAATAAAAAAGACTGATTTAATTATTTTTTGCCAAACATTTTGTACTGCTGGGCCCTGTACCATGGAAGGTAGGGACAAAGAAACAAAGCTGCTTAAAATCTTCCACCTCAAAACACAGAAGAAAAACAAGTAACATTTTGGACTGTTATATAATTTTTTAAAAACATAAATCATCTTATACCTCACAGTGAGTACATTGAAGTTTCCATCTACTATGGAAAAAACTGGATTCTCTACTCTTGCCAGACCAAATCCAAATGTGAGGACAGATAAAGTTAGTGTCAGAAGACGAGTCATTACAAACAGTAAAGCCCAAAGGGTAAATCTGAAAACAAAAGAATGAATTTTGTTCATTAGAACATGATTTCATCAGGAAATTAATGTATTTCCCATGTTTTGTCTACCTCTTTTTAACTCCTCTAACTTTACAAGGTTAAGTAAAGTTAAACATCCCCCTATAATGAAATTTAATGTAAAGAGAGTCCATCATATTTCTTACAGCATGAATATCAAGTAGCAAGGGTCTTATAAAACCATGGAAATCCCTACAGAATGGTCACACATAGATATTAAATTAAAAAAGAAGTGGTTGGTAGGTCAAAGCAGATTATTTATAGTCATTTAATTTATAGGTCAGGAAGAGGGGAGAATATACTGAATAGAGAAATGCAAATCGATAGTAAAGTACAACCTTCCCACACTGATCTATATGACTTACAAAATGTCATTTTAGTACCCAAACTTGTATAAGTTATAAAATGTGGTGAACAATCAAAAGTTACAAGCACTTTTATGAATTACCAAAAATTAATTAGATATAAAAATATTATTTCCATTACTTTTAAGGGTTGGAACATGTTGATTATAAAGACACTGAGAGTAAAGTTCTGTGAACAACTTGTGTGTTAATGGTCTTCAATACAGCTAGTATAGAAACTGATGAATTTAAGCACTGATATCTGCGAAGAGTGCCCAAGGATATACCACTATGGCTTTTTCCTGCACCAGAGGAAGGGGATTCCATGAGAAAAGTCAGCATCAGGCCAGGCTGGGAAAGTAGGAAGAGCTTGCTGGTTGATTTTACGTTCTGAGGTCTATTTTTAATGAAGATGGGTCAGAAACTCTCACACAAGTTGGTGGAATAGAAATTCACTTTTAAAAATCAAAGCTGGTGCTCTCCATATATTCAGTTTAAAAGGAAAAAGACTTCTTTCATTTAATCTTAAACTGAAAAAAATGAAAATCTATCTTCTGCATCTGTCTGTTCAAACAGGAAGGTTAAAAAATAAACAAACCAGAGCCAGCACATACAAGAAAAAGCAGCAAGAGTCTGAAAGAGGCCATAGGGGTTAGAATTTATAACCTGACATATAAAGCAACGATTCTCATCCAGGGTGCCTTGAGATCTTCTTGGGGTGCCAAACAATGTTAGCACTGTTAGGTGTGCAAATATTCACTATATAAATGCAGAGATTTCATATAGGAATCCATAGCATTAAGATTACTCTGGCCTGCTGTGATATTTCTGAGGTCTTTGCAACAGAAAAATGCTCTATTATTTCTCTGTAGACAAAAACTGGATGGAAACATTTTTCACGGGGTGCCTCAAGTCTAAAAAAAACCAGTGGCTCAACAGGGTCAGTTTTAGGACTTGTACTATGTTCTTGTTTATAAGCAAATATTCAAAATACTTCTGAAATTCATACTTTAAGAAGATGGGTTTCCCTTGGAGAAAAACTACTTTTTCATTAATGAGTACCAAATGAAGGCTTCCTTCAAGTGGCCTTATTAGGAGTCAGGGCAGCAGACATGCTGACTAGCCCCCAGCTGACCACAATTACCTGAGTGTGCCTGGTTCCCTGTTAGTTTATCTGCAGCTGGCCCTAGTTACCTGCATGGGCATGGCTTCCTACAA
>NW_017728922.1:3233840-3236011 GCF_001723895.1 Crocodylus porosus
AATTCTCTTGTTTAATTCCTCCTAGATGTTCTGATATTCCTCCTCCTCCTCAAAAGTAACTACTTACAAATTTGCAGTATACATGTTATTTTCTTCCACAAATCATAAATTTTTCCCTTTTGGTCTACCCTTTGCTAAGAAGAAACAGACTACAAAAATGACAGTGTATACTACTTTTTGCCCTTGAAAGAATTCACTGCTGTACATCTTTACTATAAGATTCTACTGTAATTCTTTGTGCTCTTTTATATTGATTGACAATGATAATTGAATTCAAAAAATAAGACTGAGAAGCTGCAATAATGTGGCACTTCTATTCTTGGCTGGATTTGTTTTTAAGATCAGAAATCCCTATAAAATATTTGCAGTGACAGCTATATTTAGCAACTGAGTATTTTATGTGGCCAACATTAACTTGAGACATGACTTTAACAAAGCTTAACTGAAAAACTAGCATAATTGCAAAGTGACATATTAGTTTCCATGACTATATACAGTATTGAAATTCCAAGCAAAAATATTGGTATCAGAGGTATCTTAGAATGTGATATGCTTCCTAAACATGCTCTTACATGCATGCAAACATTTTTAATGCCAAAATAATTCAGTGTAAATTACAGAACTCTAAATAGAGGTAGTATGAAAATAAAAATAATTTAATATAAGCAAAATTTACCCTTTCTGCTTGTTTTCATCACTGAAGTAGAAAAGACGAGAGGCGTGAAAGATCAATTCCACTAAATAATGAGGTACAAGTAAAATTAGCCCCAAACGTTGCAGGCTACAGAAAGAAAAGGTGAACAAAAATGTAATGAAATTATGAAGTAAACCAAAGTTTATCAATTAATAACAATTTACAAATACTTACTTTAATACATAGGCACCAGATATGTGAGCAATGTAAAGACAGATATAATACAGCTGTCTTGGAATATCTTCCTAAAAATTAGAAAAATTATTAGATGTTTATTTTTAGCTAATTTTTTTCAAAAACCCTGTAATACTGAATATATCAACTTTCCATATTTTCTGTGGACCCCTTATAAATGTTTCCACCCTGAGTACATTACATAGGAAATCAAGCAACAAAAAGGGTTGTTTTTTTTAAATTAAATGCAGACAGGCTTCAATTCATACCTTTCTAATCTTCTGGAAATACAATTCTGGCAGTGCATGAAGCCAATAGGCAATCTGGCAGATATAGAAGAATTTTACCTGAAAACTAAACAATAAGGTATTTACTAATCTCAAAGTAAGAAAGGCTGTTTATATGATGTAGTGGGTATTTAAGGAACCATAAAGAGGAACTGTTTTTCTCTTGAACAACTGTTTATGGGACTCCTCTTTGATGGCAATTACACTTTTGACCAATTTGAGGGACAGAAAGGACTCAAGTTTGGCCATACCCTCCCCTCAAAGAAGATTCTACAGTTGAAAAAACAAATAGTAAGTAATACTAATTTAAGGCCTTAATCCTGCAAAAAATTCCGCATGTGCTTAACTCCACCCTCACTGAAGTCTGTAGGACTACTAACACAGTACAGATAAACACATCCAGGCTTTTGTAAGACTGGGAATTAAATAATCACAAATACCATGAGACGCATCAGCTGACAACATTCAAGGTTTTTAGGTACTGGTCACTAATGTGAAGGAAAAAAAATGTCTGCATGTGTATGAAAGACTCTCTCTCATATATAATATGAGAAATATGAAAGACTCTCTCTCATACACATACACATTTTTTTTTTATATACACACACACACGCATTATGGTCGTATGAAGCTTCGGTTGCTAATTCAATTCGGCAGAGATTTGGCTCAATTCGGCAGCCGAATCTCCGAATCTATATCGAATCAGGACACCCTTAATTTCTCTAAATCAAATTGGAACCCTCCAAATTGATTCAAAGAGATTCGATGATCCGGGCACAGACATGGCTTTAAATGTTTTTTCTACATACCTCAAGGTACCAGGCGGCTTGCATTCCCCCAACTCAGTGACTGGTGCCTCCTGGGTCTGGGGGGACACCCAGGGTCCCCCCACGGCTGATCGCCGAGCTGGAAGGGGTGCGGGGGTCTCTCAAGCACTTGGCAGCACACCCACGTGGACCAGAAGCACTTCCGGGTCCAATACTGAGCGCACGGGGCATCCCCCCGCACTCCTGTGG
>NW_017728922.1:3236526-3237966 GCF_001723895.1 Crocodylus porosus
AAAAATAAATACAGAAAACAATTTGACTTACTTACTGCAGTCAAAATACTTGCTCCCCAGGTAAATGAAAACAAATAGAAAAATGCTAGCTGTCCCGATTCATTGAATTTGCTGTGCTTTGTTTTTGACAGATGGAGACGTCTGTTAATTTTCTGAAATCAAGAAACCATTTTAAAGATTACAGAGGAAACGGATCAACATTTTGTATTTATTGTTGCCGACAGAAGGAAAAGCAAGCCCTTTAGCCTTTAGTTAGGCTTCCCTTACCTCCATGATCTTCCATTCCTAATGCAATAACAACCTCTTCATGTTTTAGGCCCTGGTCCTGCAAAAATGTGCACGTGCAATTAACTTTACTCTTGCAGCAAGTCACAAAGAAGCCAACATAAGATGTACAAAGTTATGTACATGCATGTTTTCCAGGATCAGGGCCATAGCTTAATTCCTAATATCTGATGCTGCTGATCTCATTTAGTGGTTATCTGACCAGGACCCAAGTACTTTATACCTGATATTTCAGGATAACGAAGACTTAACATGCATTCTCCAACTGCGTAAAATCAGATTTAGTGGCTGATGATGTTATACAAGTCACAACATTTGAGAAGTTATTTGCTGAAGAGACAGAAAATGAACAACTAGAAGTGTACAACAGGCAACTAACATATGATGTGTAAATACAAAACTAAAACCCTATTTAGTGTATCATGATTTGCACAAATGCTGTTATTAATAAACATAAGAATTATTATGCTAAAGTACAAAAAAGTGTAACAGAACATTCTATCCCAATAATATAAACTTACATCTAGTATGTATTCTTGGATCACAGCATGAAGAATAATGGCAATTAGCATGTAGAAGAAGATAGTGGCAATATCTTTTGGACCATACTCATAGAAATGAACAAGTTCACTCTTATCATCTGAAAATACAAAAGGCTTATAATTATTGCAAAATATCTATTTGAATGGAGCACACTTATTTTTGAAGAAGAAATTTGTGTAGAAGAATGGGTATCTATCTTACTAGTTCTCTGAAGGTGTACAGTACAAACTTGAAATTCTCCTGCTATCGGCATGTTGGTGCCCCCTCAAACAACCTGGAGGCTTCTCTTCCTCCAATATAAAAAAAGCTATGATTGTAAATCAGGAAGGAAAATGCTGAATCCATTGTGTCAGCCTCTATCAATTCCTTTTGACTTGGCCCACAGAAAAGATATGTTCCAAGTAGAAACCCAAAAGGTCTCTGTATTTAGAAAGGACAGTACACCTTAAATGGATGAATCTTATAGTTCAGCTGCATAATTTACTCTTCCTCTTAAAAACAGTCCTACATATATAGGCTATTATTGACACTTTCAGAACTATTAAGTTGTTCCTACAAATTATATGTAAGGATCTGAAGAGGAAACAGAAAATATCACCGCACACCACAAGC
>NW_017728922.1:3238066-3277702 GCF_001723895.1 Crocodylus porosus
GATATAGTAGTACATTAAGCTAATTTCAAAAAGTTTAAAATTACAAATTGAAATTGTTAATTTAACAGCTATCTGTTGGGAAACAAAATGGGAAATATATGATCCAGATCTCTAGTATGTTAAACCATATACAGAATCTACCTATTTTAACTATCTTTCATGAAGACTTGATCTCTAAACATAAAGATACATAAAAACCACTAGTGAAAATATAAGACAACATGATTAACCAACTGCAGGGTTCTAAGATATCCTGCTACTTGATATGAAAACCAGAAAGTTGTTAAAAAAGGAGAAGGGACACCTTTCTTCAAGTTAAGGTGTGGCCCAAGAAAAGTACTGATTATGGGGGGAAAACTGAAGCAATAAATGTAAGTCACTACTGAAGACCTGGCAGCCCAGATATTATAATGGTGAGAACACTGAGAATCTCAGAAAAACTTATTCTAATATGCAGGTGAAATTAGTTAATGGAAATTGGACTATTTTACTTATAAATGTACTTTCTATAGATGATTCTTATAGAGTATATAAATAACGATGAATTTGCTTTAGTCTTACCAGTAGCATAGGTAACATTGTACTGCACAGTAATAAAGATAATGACATACTTGGCTGTGACCTGTGGAAAAAAAGTGAAAAAAAAAGGGTTATCAACTTCTTTAAAATACACTCAATTTTAATACATATAGACACACAAAACTAAAATTATAGTACAGATACAACTAAATATTTCCCTTCAGATTAAGTCTGGAAAAAAGGACAAAGTCAAATAAAGGATAAATGTCAAGTAAAATAGTTTCTTATAGAAGCAATGTAAAACAATGTATTTATATATTAGTACGTACAGGGCAGAAATCCTTCACCTGCAAAATTAAAGCATCTGGAACCCAAAGGAAGTTAGAACAGGTCCCAACTGGTTTTTGTTTCATATCTCCAAATATCTGAAGCTATTACTAACATAATAAAGTTAGGGTGAATTAATGTCTGTCTGCAGTTTTTGCTTAAGATATTTACCGCGATTTCTACTTCAGTAATCTCCCTCCTTCAGACAAGGTTTCCTAGGATTTGTTAATACATTGGTCTAAATTTATTATCAAGCATTGTTGATAGAAGACACTACCATTCTTATTCTCTCACACGCAAACAAAAGCAAAATTAACCTTTTAACATTTATTTCTACACAACAGGACTGCTATTTTAATGCTGTCATTTTAGATTAAGCCTCAGACTAGTTCTTTTCACATTACTTAACATCTTAAATATTTAGACTAGAAGGTCCTGAAATTAAAAAATATATATATTTGGTTTCAAGGATTAAAAGTTTTAAGTTCATTAAAACAGCAAATATGTAATTACAAGATATTCAGGAAGAAACTGGTTAAAATAACTCAAATATTAACTAGGGGTTCATATTAAATTGAACGCGTCATATCAGAGTCCTGTGCAGGCATGTGTGCTTGCAGCAGCTCAAATAGAAGCAGTGCAAATTTGAGCCAGTACTTTTTGCCTCAGTGCTCATGCCTGGACATGCACTTTGGTATGGGGCAAATTGTGCCACTTGGGGCAAAATAACCCTGCCTGGCTCCTCCCAGATCTGCAGCCCTGGAGTTGCCCTGTGCTGGCCCCAGGAGTACAAAAAGCTGCTCTGGCAAGCAGGAGCTTCTGAGGCTCTGCCAACTGGTACCTGAAAGCACTACACTTGTGCCAGCTGGACTGCTGAAGCAGCCATGAGAGTTCCCTGCACCCTCCACCCACTGCAGCAATCTGGCAGTGGGGGCTGCTGCCTGGCTGTGACCTGCAGCATGTGGCCCCAAGGCTGTGGGCCTGCCAGACCCAGCTGGGGACTGCATGGCCATTAGAGGTATAGGGCCCTCTGGGCCAGCTGCCAGTGGGCTGTAGCTGCAGAGTCAGCCTTTGTGTGGCACTACGCTGGTCTCCAGAGGGCCCAGGTGAGGGCAGCAGGGCCAGGACCAGAGTGTGTGCAACCTCACAGCTCACAGAGGGGCCACACAGGGATTTCCTCCTCAGAAGTGGAAAGGGAACGCGAGTCCCATCCTAAGCTTAAGATGACTCAATCAGCAAATGCATGCAGTCCCCCTATTTCTCAACTCAAATTTCTTGTGAAATGCAAGGAATTCTCTTGTAACACTTGAAAATGATATTTCATAACAATGATAGTTTCTCATCAGCTATAGTTTATCTTACAGAGAAAGCATTTTAGTTCCTTCAAACTTTCACAAGATTAAACAGAAAACAATGGTGTATACATATGAGTCAGCTGAGTCATGTGGGACCTGCCCAACTACTTGCAGCCTTTGCAGTTATGACCAATGTGTGTGTACACTTTGTAGAAGCACTGTATGACCAAGCAAACTGAGATTCTACCCTAGGTCTTCCAAAAACTCACTTTTATAACTGGACTGAAGAATGAACAGAATATATATATTTTTTTTTTCTTTTCTCTTGACTGGCCTCTTTCCCTGTTCCTCCCCCGCACCCACCGACAATGAGGCTTATCTGGAATGAGCGTGGAATAGGCTGCGGTGCCTCTTTGGCTCATCTACAGTCAGAGCATCTGGTTCAGGATGATTTGAAGATGCGTGTGAAAGTTCTGCGACTCAGAGCTGTTGACACACTAGGCTTCATATTATTCTTGTCTATCCTGGAGTGCTTATCTTAACAGACAATACATTTGTGATGCACGACCCCAACAGGAAAGGAGGTACTTATTAATCCCTCCTTTGCCAGCAAGCTGTAATACTGTGGTCCTGAGAATACCTTCTGTTGAAGACCATGCTGAGCCTGATAGCTTGCTATTAACTAAGGCAACGCGTCAGACTCCTGACACGTGTATTTTGTCTTCTGTCCCATACATCTCTTGTCTTTCCTAGACAAGGCTTCTTGGAACTGTGAACAGCTATTATAACCAGACTTAGATTTGTTACAACTTACAGGCTGTGTCAATTGGTTGAGTACTAATGACCAAAAGTGTTCTTAATAGATGCAAGATGCCCTTCTACAGTGTGGGAAACTGTTCAGTAAGATCAAAAGTCTTTTCTCTATGGTCAGAACTTGTAATCTGAACCCAGATCCTCAACTGCGTGCTGAAATAAACTGGGTTGATACTGTGTTCTTTCAAAGTCCATGCTGTAGCAATATCAGCATGTTGCATTTCAGCATGATCTTTTTCCAGCTGACGATATTGAAACTCATCAAAAGTTTCCTCCATTCTTAACCATTCGGCAGAAATCCAGCTGGTGAATGGACTTTCAACATCATCTTATTTTGAGGCTTGTGGAACTTATGTTTGAAGCTATTTGGCTTGTTTGTTGTGTTTAAGACAATCTTTCTAATGGCTGTCATCTCACAGAGGGTTAGCGTGTTCCAAGCACTTAGTGGCTAGTTCCCCCCAAACCCCCCCCCCATACAAATCCTTTTATAGGGGCAAGATGATTCTGATACCTCATCCAAAGTTCATCCCTGGAGCCATCTCAATTTCATGTGCATCAGTCAGTTAACCTACCATTTGTTTTCTCAAGCTTTGCTCAATTCCAGGAGGGAAACTGGATTCTTTCTACACTTCCAGACACTTGCTTTGTGGAATGGGCCAAATACTTTGAACGCTTCCTCATCACTTTGTGGCTGTGTCTGGCTCATAGAAAGACTTAAAACCCTCTTGTCATAAAGAATTTCCAAGTGGTTCATACAGTGATCACCAACAATTCCAGCTGTTGATGTGCCCGTCTCTTCAGATATTGGGGCATATTCTACCTGGCATCTTCAGTTCACTTCAAAAAGAGATCTGTAGAGCAGAAACCTGCTCACTTTTGTCAGATTGTTTGCTCCCTTCAAGCATTATCTGATTGATGTGGTTGGCACTCACTCTCACCAGCCAGAGGAGATCCTGCTTGCCAGTCACCTGAAGTGGAACGCACAGTGAAGTGTACTCGGAGAAATAAATTATTTTAATCTACAGTAGTTAGTTCAGAGCAGAAAAGGATTCACACTGACTACAATAGCTCCAATAACTATAGTTATTACAGAATATATAGATGTTTTCTTCCACCTTTACTTCCCTTCTTTCTCTTCCTTTTGTCCTGAACATCTTCTTACATTTCCTTAGTCTCCCTTTTCTGTCCTCCCTGTTGAGTAGATATGGTGCAACAGGATGGCAGTCCCATTGTATTAGGTGGTTTGCAGACATATACAGAGAGGCAGTGTTTTGCCCGGAGGCCCCCAGCAAAATGTGGCAACTGCATCTCCCTCAAGGACAAGGAATATCTCAAAGGAGATTGATGTATAGTTTATGCCTCTTTCAGTTAGGTTAGTGTTCCATTCTTTTATTATGCCACTTCAGCTTCTATTTAAAGCCAGCCCAGGTTCTGGGTAGCTGCTGATAGCTGTGGAGCCTGGGCTGCTCCCAGCAGGCGGCTGGGAAGGTAGAAGCCCTGTTGCAAGCAGCCCAGGCTCCATGGCTATCAGCAGCTACCCAGAACCTGGGCCGGCTGCAGCTGGAAAGCTACAAACAATTGCTGCCTCTCCACCTTGGCCCAGGCCTGGTGTGGCCCCAACGGGTACAGTGCTGGCACCTATTGCCTTCCCGGGGCTGGGAGACAACTGGGGCTTGGGCAGGGAGGCAGCAGCTGTTTGTAGCTTCCCAGCTGCAGCCGGCCCAGGCTCTGGGTAGCTACCAATAGCCATGGAGCCCAGGCTGCTCCAAGCAGGCATCTGGGAGGATGGAAGCCCTGCTGCAAGCAGCCCAGGCTCCATGGCTCCAGAGCCTGGGCCAGCTGCAGCTGGGAGGCCACAAACAGCTGCTGCGGCCCCGGCCCTGGCTGCCTCCCAGCCCAGGTCCCGGTCGCCTCCCAGCCCCAGCCCTAGGCTCCAGGGAGCCAGCAGATACACGCTCCCTGCTGTGCTGCCTTCACCACTGCTTCTGCAAAGCAGCATGTGGACCCCGGCATGGCAGGGCATACTACGGGCCACAGAAAGCTGCCTGCCACTCCAAGCTCCCCGCTGCCCTGGCCACACTTTCCCTGCAGGCAGGGGCAGCAGTGAGGGGCATAACCCTGCATACCATCTATGCTGCTCCTGTGCACACAGGGGAAGTGTGACCCGGCCAGCACAGAGCTTGGAGCAGCAGGAAGCTTCCCTGTTTGGCCCCTCTGTGAGCTGCTGCTGTGAGCTGGTATTTCCAACCAGATGCTCTGACTTTGTAGATGAGCCAAAGAGGCACCACAGCCTATTCCACAGGAGTCTTATGATGAGCCTCATTGTTGGGGGAAGGAAGGAGGGGAAGGGGCAGGGAAAGACGCCATTCAAGAAAATATAATTACATATTCTGTTCATTGTTCAATGTGATTGCATGGCCACTGACAATGATGATCACTAGTACCCATTTTTCAAATGTTCTGGCAAATACAATCAGTGGAATATGGCAAAATAACTCACATAGGCAAGATAAAAGTTCATCACTCAAGAAACAACCTGACCAGTAATGGTATGATTTATGCATTTGTGGCCAAGTAGCTATCTAGCCGTTATTCCTCAGTAGTCCACAACATACAGGAAGTAACAAGTCATTACTTAGGGGGGGTTTCAGGAGAGCAGTAGGAAAACTGGACACAGTACTCCAGCTGTGGCCTCACCAATGCCAAATAGAGGGAAATAATCACTTTCCTCAATCTGCTGGCAACACTCCCAACAATGCAGCTCAGTATGCCATTATCCTTCTTCACAATAAAGACAAACTTTTGGTTCATGTTCATTTTATCGTCTGCCGTAACCCCCAGGTCCTTTTCTGCAAAGCTGCCACTTAAGCCAATCAGTTGCCAGCCTGTGCCGGTGTTTGGGACTGTTCCATCCTAAGTGCAGGACTTTACACTTGTCTTTATTGACCCTCATGGGATTTGCTTTGGTCCAATTTGCCAAAATCTCTCTGGATCCTACCCTCCAGTGTATCTACTACTCCTGCCAGCTTGGTGTCACCTGCAGACTTGCTGAGGGTGCATGCTATGCCATCTTCCATTTCATTGATGAAGATATTGAAAAAAACTGGCCCCAGGACTGATCCTTGGGACACTCCACTTGATATCAGCTGCCAACTAGACATTGAGCCACTGAAAACTACCCTTTGAACCCAATGATCCAATAAGTCTTCTATCTATCTTACAGTCCATTCATCCAACCCACACTTCCTTAGCTTGCTTGAAAGGATGTTGTGGGAGATCATATCAAAAGCCTTGCTAAAGTCAAAATATATTATTTCCACTGGTCTCCCCACATCTGCAGCCAGCAATCTCATCATAGAAGGCAATCAGGTTGGTCAGGCATGACTTGCCCCTGGTAAATCCATGCTGACTGTTCCTAATCACGTGCTCCTCCAAGTGCTTAGAAATTGATTCCTTGAGGACCTGCTCCATGATTTTTTGATGGACTAAGGTAAGGCTAACCAGTCTGTAGTGCCCTTGATCCTCCTTCTTCCCTTTCTTAAAAAGTGGTACTATATTTGCCCTTCTCCAATCATCTGGAACCTCTCCCAATTTTCACAAGTTTTCAAAGATAATGGCCAGTGGCTCAGCAATCACATCAACCAACTCCCTGAGCACCCCCAGGAGCATTGCATCCAGCCCGATGGACTTGTTACACATTCAGCTTTTCTAAATAGTTCCTGTTCTTCCACCACTGTTGGCTGGTCACCTCTTTCCCAAACTGTGCTGCCAGCTGCTCTAGTCTGGAGCTGTAGTCTGAAATCTTCTACAGTACTATTCTCTTTGGGTTTCTTGCTAAATTTTTAAACTTTAAAAAAGAAAAAAAGGCAAAGCATATATGAAAAGTAATAAAGATTAAGAGTAGCACAGGATACAATAAATTAGTGACAAACAGCCACCCTAAAGTCAGCATGATAAACCGAGCAATTTCAAAGTTATGGTTGAGGAAGAAAAATAACCTACACAAAGAAGGAAGCAGGGAAAATCTTAAAAATAAGAAATCAGTTGGATCTGGAACCAAGAACTAGAATGAATTGATCATAACTGTAACACAACAGTACACAGTACTGTACAGTAAACAGTAGTAAAAGTTCAGCTTGCTTATATGCTTTTATTGTGCACTGAATGGCCATACCCTATGTTTGGGTTCTTTTATGTTATCTTAATAGCCTTAACTTACATTTGGAATTTTTAAAGTTATCTTAGTATTAAACTTGTGAGTTTGCAACTACCTCAAAACAAGCATTTCCTGTTATTATGCATGGATGGCCTGACAGTTGAATGCCACCTGAAAAAATTAAGCTTCTGCCTACTTCTGCCAAGAAGTTTTTTTATGTAAAAAGCAACTAATTTAATTAGTGGCCAGCTATGAAAAATGTGTTTGGTCTGCTGCCCAGCCTGAGATACTTAGGGTTAAATTCCAACTATGGATGATGTCACTTTTGACAACTAAGTCAATAGATTTGCAGCAAATACATGAATTTCTGTAAAATTAGTCAGGACTATGAAAAACTAGGCTTTTGATGGTCTCAGTCTAGATACCCAATAATAAATTTACGCTCAACAACTCTGGCCTCAGTTTTTTATCTGTAAAATGGGGATAACTCCTCCTTCATATTTTACAGGCATATTGTGAAGGTATATTCAATACTCTTATTATAGTAGTATCAAAACATTTCACAAGTACAAGAGAAAATCATCATCTAAAATACCCAGTCATATGTAGCACTTTTATTGGAAAATAATGGTGGAGATGCACTGAAGGTACCTGAAGGACAGGGTTTCCAAGACCACTGCAACAAGAAGGAAGAGAACTGTGTTGCTGGTTGGTGACTCCTTTCTCTGGGGACAGAAGCACCAATCCAGATTTCCAGATGTACGCTGGGAGGTGTGTGCCTGTATGAAGCCCAAATTCAGGACATCACAGAGAGTCTGCCAAAGTTCATCCATCCTTTGGACCACTACCCTTTCCTGCTTGTCCACACAGGCACCAATGATATTGTCAGGAATAACACTGACCAGATCAGAGGAAACTATGAGGCTCTTGACATTAAGGAACTTGGAGCACAGGTATTCTCATCAATCTTTCCCATGGAAGGCAGGGGTCCAGGCAGAAAGTGTGTTGCATTTTGGAAGTGAATGTGTGGCTGAGACAATGCTGTCAACATGAAGGTTTCAGCTTCTTCAAAAATGGGCACATGTTCTTGGGAGGAGGGCTGCTATTAAAAGATGGGATCCATCTGATGAGAACACAGAAGAGCATCTTTGGGTCTGGGTCTCATCTGGCCAACCTAGTAAGGAGAGCTTTAAACTAGGTTTCATGGGGGATGGTGATCAAAACCTTCCAGCAACAGTACAGAGGGGAAATAACTTGAAGACTCAACTCAGATCTGGGAAAGGGCCAGAGACCTACAGGTAGAGATGCACCGATACATTGGTCCATGTCATAACAGCACTGATAAAAGGAAAATTTATATTATTGGCAATCAGCATTTTTTGGCCGATGTGGGTGATAATGTCACTGATAAATGCCGCATGCATAGGCAGAGCCACAGCATGCACATGGCCAACAGTACAGCCCAGCAGCCTGGAGAGCAGAGTCCAGGTGGTAAATCCATGGGGGGACAGATTGAGCCCCCTGCAGTGAGGGAGGGAATGAGGCAGGGGCTGCACATCTGGAGCATGGCAGGGGGCACAGAGCTGCTCTGCCCCCTCCTCCAATCCCAGGGCCCTCCTGGGGTCATGTGACCGCCTGATTAAGGCTAGCCCACACCTGCAGGCTGCCCTAGTGCCTGCTCTCAAACCTTAAAGTGGCAGGCACCAAAGGTACTCTGCCACAGGCTGCCACACAGAAGATGGAAAACACCTTTTCTCTCTTGGTGCAGAGAGGAAGACACAAATCAGTGGACTGAAGTTGCACGTAAAGTAAATTTCTATTGGATGTCTGGAACCTTCTTCACTGTGAGAATAGTGAGGCATTAGAATAGACTACCTAGGGAAGTCGTGGACTCTCCATCACTGGAGGTGTTCAAAAAGAGGCTGGACAGCCAATGGTTGGGGATGATGTAGGCATAGCTATGCCTATTTTCTACCATGGGTATTTCTCATGCTTCTGGGCTTTGCTGGTTGTTCCCTGCCTCTCCCCCGCAACCCTCTCACTCAGATTCCCTGCCTTTTTTCCATCATTATGTGTGTCAGGTGTTTTTAAGTCTCCCCAGAGGCACTGGGTGTTGGCTACAGCTAAGGCTAGGGACTTCAACTGGAGTGTGCTGACTGCCCTGCTAGAAGCCAGAAGTTCCTGGCTAGAGGGTCTTGCCCTTCTGTTCAAGGTCATACTGATCACCATATTTGGGGCCAGGAAGGAATTTTACCCTGTGTTCAGATTGATATGGACTTATAGGGTTTTTTTTACCTTCCTCTGTAGTGGGGGGTGGAGGGGACAGGGCAGGATCTCTTTAGCAGAACTTGACAATACCCAGGACTCCTTGAGCATAAATGACAACATTTTATAGAAGCAGGACATTGGCTGCCTTGCTTCCTCTGCTTTATCTGTGGGAGGTTAGGGCATTTGGTCTATTTTTTATCAGGTTTGAGGGTAGTCTTATATAAAGTTTAGATTATAGCTGTATGGGATGGTTTGGATAGGGACAATCCTATTTCAGACAGCAGGCTGAACCCTCTGGAGGTCCCTTCCAGTCCTACTTCTCTTTGACTTGATATTCTGTTCATTAAAACTAGTTTTAGCATACTACTTTTTAGAAGACAATACTATCACAATTCTAAGTACAGTACACCAGTCCTGCAAAGAGAAATATTTTACCAAATTCTGTCAAAGGGAAAGAAAAAGAGGTAAGATAAACATTCAGTCACTGAGTCACTATTTAAATAGAGTCAATATTTAAACAGCAGTCATGACTCTGCTCATAAGTTCTCCAGCAGGTCAAATTAACATTGGTTCTCTAAAAAACTCATAATTCTTTTTAATTACTAGATGAATTTCACATTATGGATAGTTATATTAATCAATTAAAAAGGTAAATATACATTTTTATGAGGCAAAAAACAAATGACCCTCTTACTATTGCAGCAAACAATTAAGCTGCCTAACATACCATTACTTGTATGTGCGGTTTAATAAGAAATTCCTTGAGAATGTGCAGGCCAGCAGACATATTGTATTTTTGTAGCAACTATTTTTCCTTGTGGAAAGCAATGTAAGAAATCAGAGGTGCAAATTGATCTAATTCATCCATCTCGGCACTCAACCTGTAAAGAAGTTTTTCCTTATGGCTAGCCTGAAGCAATCTTCAATCAGCTTGTGCTCATTCTAGTCCTCCCCTGGGCGGCCTTCGTGAACAGATGTTTCCCCAGGCCCTGATGCACACCTTTGATATACTTACAGGCTACCACCAAGTCCCCCCCGAGTCTTTTCTCCAGGCTGAACAGTCCCACGTCTTTCAGCCTCTTCTCGTATGACCTGGCCTCTAGAGTGCCGACGAACAGGCTCCCCCACAGAGGTGGTTCAGTCATCCACCCTGGCAATCTTCATAAAGCATCTTGACGCCCATCTTGCTGGGGTCCCAGCAGTTTTTCCTGCTCAAGTGCAGGAAGGCTCGACCTGATGATCTGTAAGGTCCCTTCCAGCCCCTAACAACTACGAAACTACTGGTTAGAAGTGGTTTATTGTACAGTGAGTAGCGTTTTTGTTGTTGCTGCAGTTTTTCAACTTCAGTCATTTTATCTTGACTTCACAGAAGAAAAGGAACACTTCAGATTTTTTTGTGACACCTGTATATTCCTATAATTTAGAGACACGAAAAGGAAATAGTTGCAAAAAAGAATTTCCGAGCTCACCTATGCAGTGATATATCAATGATAAGCAGTCATGATAAGAGAATTTCCTGAAACTGAATAGAGGTAGTTTTGTTCATTTTATACTTCTGTTGCCTAACAAACTCTGTGTATCAACAGACAGACTAATCCGTTAATATGTAGACTCAGGAAGATGACACTACCATTTTATACTCTGTTTATATGCAGAAGATATCCTCAAGCCTATAAATGCTAGAAGCTTAATTTAATTTACAATGAAATATTGCATTTTGGATTTCCTTACTTGTGAGCTGATCCTCATTTCCTTTAGTGATTTTGAAAAAAATCAAGTCACAAAAAATTACTAAGGTGTAGGGAAAAAAAACCCAAACAGAATAACTGTCAGGCCACAGGCCTGAACCTAGGGCCTGAACCTAGGGCCTCAGCCTGTTACCCTATGACTGACCTCCAGTCTGGTCAAGGCTGACCTGAAGCCTCTAGCAGGGCCTAACCCTCCACCCTCTCCCTGGCACTGGAGTGGCCAGCTGGGGTCAGCTGACCTTCCATTTCACATACGTAAACCCCCAAACAGAAGCAGGAAATGTCTGGGCAACAAAGCTTTGCCTGATTCATGATTGCTTTGCTACAACCTCTAGATCAGTAGTCTCCAAACTTTTTTGATTGTGCACCCCATCAGTAAAACTTTTTTGAGCACGCACCCCCAATATATGTACATTTATTTATAAATTATATACATGTACTACTCACGTACCATACGTGACATGTGACTGACAAACGGACTGAGTGAGGGCGCCTGTGTCAATCCGTTTATTAAATATTGGTAAAACTTAATTTCTTTCTTATTTTTTTAGATAAAAAATAAATATAAATAGAAGTTCTAATATTTTCTACCTGCACCCCAATGGAACGTCTTGCGCACCCCACTTTGGAGACCACTGCTTTAGATTACTCCTACACTCTGCTTTGGACAAGCTCTCCTAGCCTCTTGACTCAGCTTGTTGGTAACCTTACACTCCATCTACTCCTCTGGTGCCCTTGACTTGGAGAATAGAATCTGAAAGTATACCAAGTGACCACCGAGCCCCCCGATCTGGTTTGTTCTCTGGGTTCTACACACCCACCCTGACCTGGGACAATGCCTCAATTCTCAAGTGGCTCCAGGCTCACAGCCCATGTCCCAATGTGACAATAACCAAGTGACCCTTATCTAAGCCCTGCAGGAGACCTTTCATGTCACTGAGATGCAAAGTTAATTTGAAAAGACGACCAGATTCTATACAGGAACTTGTGACAGTATTCATGGTCACCAGGAACCAACAGATTTCTGGTTTCTCAGTTTGGCTTAAATGAAGTGAAAGAATCAGAATTCCACTATCAAGTTGCTAGTTGTTTAAGGAATTATTAACAAACTGCTGATAATCTGTGATGATTACCACAGGGGTTATGTACATACATACATAAATACTTACACTGATAAATTTTAAGTTTCCCATTCAATTTTCATAGGTAGTTCTTAAAAAAAAAAGAACCAACTGACTTGAAACAAGTTTTTATGAGCCCTTAAAGCATAATAATATGTTTCAATGGTTGCAATATTATTTAACATGTACTACTTAGAACCACTATACTTTTTCAGTTTTGTAACTTTTCAATGGACAGCAGCGCTATGCGCAGATACATTTTGTATCAAAAAGTAGGACATGTCAAGAAATAAAAGTTAGTTAATGCAATTGGGGTGGATACGTACCATGCCTTATGGTCATCACATGACAAGGTACATTAGGCTTCATCTGCATAGTTTTTGAACTTTCAGAATCACACTGATTAAGGCTAAGATATTTTGCAGATGAACTTATACCACAACAATCCCTAGCATGGATGCAAATATCTTGGTGGAAAAGTTCTCATAGCTTATTCTTCTTGTGATTCAAGGTGCTTAACTTACTGGCCCCACAAGCTAAACAACTCATCTTTGGTACAGGGGCAGCAGCTTGGCAGTATAGTTACTAGAGATGCTGTGCGGACAGAGCTCCAGACCCCAAAGGCTGAATGCCACCACTTCCAACACCCCATCCTTTTCCCCTGCTGCTAATTTTAGCTGTTAGCAGTGATCTAAGCCTCCAAAGCAGGCAGTGGGCAAGGGGGACTGGAGGGCTAAGTAGTGGCAGCATTCATCCTCTAGGTTCCAGTTATGCTGACAAGTCCTACAACTGCAATTTAACCAGGAATAAGCTACCATTGTGCTCATGCTACACAGGCTGTACCATACTAACTACAGTGATGGTATTAAAGCAGTTTAACTTATCTTCATACAAGACCTTAAATGAGAATAAAGAAAATTATGTTCGCAAACTTTTTTCATTCTTTTTCTGCTGCGAGCAGCCAAAAAGCAAGCCAGTCTCTTTAAAAGGTACGGAACTTAAGCTAAATGAAAGACTGTATGTGTTAAGGCTTTTCTCTGTAGAATTCTCTATTTAACCAATAACATTTATTTTTCCTCCTTCAGGGTTTTAAATAAAAAAAGCCAACTAATCTTCATAGAATAATGAAGAAGTATCATTGCTAGGCCTCCTCTAGTTAATGCTGTTCTACCACATTTCAACTTTGTGCCCTAGCCCTTAAGTTCTGCATTAACTATTTCATTTTGCACAGCTTCTGATACAGCAGAACATAGTACTGTAGCATCAGTTACTCATCCAGAGACAAGCTATTTCATTATCAGGACTCCCTCCACTCTCTACCTTATTTCTACAAAATAACTGACATCTACTGGAGTAGTAAAGAGGACTGAACATAGAATTAACACTTACAACCATATACTCTCAAGCAAGTATTTAAAAGCCTTTATTTTAGACTTGGGGGTGCAGGGCCTTTTATATTAAATTTCATTCAAGTGAGGGGGACACTGTTGAGGGGATTCAACAAGCCATTAACAACCAGTGTGAAATTTCAAGTGGTTCCATCTTCGAAAGCCCTGCCTCCCTCCCAACACATTCTTGGAAACACCCGCGAAAAACAACTCCCATCTTACCACCATAAACTCCCCCAAATGCAAGGCCAGCCACCTCCCTATTCATCCAGCAGTCCCTTCCAGCTTTAGAGAAAGGCAATGATGGAGATTGGCACAAGATACCATGCAGCATCATGACATGACAATTCTGTCCCAAAGAAGAACAGACCACAAAGAGGGCAATCAAGACACTAGAAGAAGCTGATGAAAGGGTCCCATGACTATCTGAGCAACCACAATGTTGTGAAGAGAACTTCAGACACTAGATAGTTGCGATGTGGAGACAGGCCCAAGGCAGAGGTTCCCAACCCCCAGGCCGCAGCCAGGAACTGGGCTGCAAAGGGTTGGCTACTGGACCAGAAATCTCGACATGACTGGCATACTGTGGACCAGCAGCCAATCCCTTTTTATACCGAATATAAAAGCCAACCCCTTTTTATACTGCAGGTTGTCCGTGGCCGTCGCCAGCTTAGCCTCACCAAGTGTGGGATGAAACCTGAAGAAAGGTACACCTGTATGGCAGTAATCTTAGACCACTGGTTCCCAACCTTTTTACACTGTGGACTGGAAGTGATGGCTGACCGGCATACCATGGACTGGCAGCCAACCCCTTTTTATACAGTCCGCGGTCTAGAAAGGTTGGGAACCACTGGTCTAAGGTTACATCTGTCCTGGTGTCTTTTTCTTCAGGTTTCAGCCCGTGCTTGGTGAGGCTAAGCCAACAACAGCCACGGAGGACCAGCACCATCCAAGTCCGAACGGCCTTTCAGCCACCGTATCAACCCGACCCAGCTCCTTGTAGGTCGAAACAAGCTGGCTATGCCACTGAGGCCTGCCAGGAGCCTCCACTTGTGGTATGACTAGCAGAAAAGAATCAAGCACAAACAAAGCTCACGAGAGGGAGCAGATTTGCTTCGGGGGGTGGGAGGGGGAGGAGGCCGCTGGGAACGCGAGGGCCGCCGGGAAGGGAGGGGAGAACGGAGTGGGCAAGGCAGGGGCTGCGGGCAGGGGTGTGTCCCAGCGCCTCCACCAGGCGGGATCCGCGGAGCGAGGCAGGGAGCACGGCCGGGCCCCGACGCGGGGAAGGGAGGCGAGAGGCGTAGCCTGGCTCCGTACCTCGAACATGAGCCCCAGCAGGAGGCCCATAGCCAGGCAGGACACGGCGTCCGCGTGGTTCTGCGTGACGAACTCATGGCTCAGCACGGCCGGGCTCTTGTTCTTCCTCCGCAGCCCCATGGCGGTGCCGGCGGCCGGGGCACAGGCGGCCCAACGGCTCCGCGAGGGGGAGGTGGCCCCTGCTCTGCTACACGCACACCAAACACCTTGCGCCGGGGACCCGCCCCCTTCCCAAAGGCAGCCAATCGCTTTGCAGGATCCCTCTGATTGACACGGCTACCGGCTAATCGACAGGAGGCGCGGCTTCCCCGTGGGCGTGGCCTCCGAGCCCGTTAGACTCTGGGAACTGCAGTCGGGGTGCACGCGAGTGACGCGATTTGCTACGAAGCGGGGGGCGGGGCCTGTCCGGCTCCGATCGGCGGGGCGGGGCGGGGCTCAGGAGGAAAGCGGCGAGGGCGCAGGTCAGTGTGGGGTTGGTTGAGGGGCTAGTGCCGCCTCTTCTTCCCCCTCGCTCTGAGCGGGTGGCTTGTGTCCCGTGGCTCAGTCCGACGCGGGCCCGGGGCCTGAGGGGAGCAGGACTGTTCCCGGAAGACACCCCCCCGCGTCCTGGGGACGCTTGAAACCCGGCCGAGACAGCAGCGGGGCCCAGGGGCAGCCAGGCCCGAGGAGAGGCTGGAGGCAGGGTTTGAAATTTGGGGGATACAGATGAGAGCCTTGCCCCCCCCATAAGAGGCGAGAGCCCCCAGCCACCCCACACCTTTCTGAGCAGCAGTGGTAGCAGCTGCCAAGGGTGGGAGTGTGATTCAAACTCGGGTGCAGGCAACCCCACAGGCCAAAGGTCACTTCAGCAAGGAGGTGGTGGTGGGTGCCATTTTTCCATCCCACCATGCTGCTGCGGGGCTCCTCCCTGGGCCTGGACAGGCTCAAGGCTCCATTGAGGGTTCGTCTCGGATGCCAGACGCACCCACCCAGCAGGAAGCCAGCACCGGACTCCCACCACCTATCGGTGCTAGAACCCCCTGCTAGTGAGGTGCTGATCCATCGACAGGGCCAGCAGCCACTCTTAACCTGGTACCAATTCTTGCCAGTTTATCCAGATTCCTACTTAGTGTTTTAGGGTGTTTTTTTAAGCCCCAGGTCTTCCAGTTTCCAGCACCTGGGTTTAATTTTAAAAAATGACAGCAAAAAGCTGGAATATGAACCCAGAAGAGTTCAAATAGAGAAATCCTTTTTTATTTGCCTTGGTGCCTTGGCTTTTGAAAGAAAGTATTGAGGGGCCTGATTTATGATTGTTGAACAGTTGAGGTCAACGTGTGTGTAAGGAAAAAATTGTTGTAGCTGTGTTGGTCTAAGGACATAGAGAGACAAGGTTCTTTAGGTAGATGTGATATCTTTTATTAGACCAACTAAATAGTTGTGAAAATAGTTCATTGCAAGCTTTTGGGTACAAATGCCCTTCTTCACAACAATGTCTCCCTCTTCAGAAGAAGGGTGTTTGTACCCAAAAGCTTGCAAAAAACAGTTTTTCCAACTATTACAGTTGGACTAATACAAGATATCACATTTATCCAAAGAATCTTATCTGACTGTGAGGAAAAGTTTAATCTTTTAGGTTTGTTGCAAGAAGGGGCAGCCAAATCTTTGGAATGATTGATTAATTACAGATGATTTGCTCTTCTATCCTGGGTACTCAAATTTAATATGACTCAGTAATCTTGGCTTTTAGCATGAAAAGCAGCTCATAAGTTACCTTACAAATTAAATTCTCATTTCTTCTCTGAGCTACAGTTTTTCAGATGAGCAGTCCCTTTGTTTGTCACTTTTGCATGTGATGCCAAATCAATTTATCATGTTCTGCTATCAGTGAGCTAGCAGAGAGGTCTAATATATTTTTTTGTGGTCCAGTTAAATAATCAATGACTTTCAGTCACTTTTTTTCTCAAGGCTGATGATGGCCTGAAGTTTTGTTGGGTCCCTCAGTTATGTTTCAATACACTTTACTCCATTTACAAATAAAATGGATATTCTGACTTCCAAGAACTGCAAATTCAGCATAAAATCTAAAAATCTATTCACATGTAGTATTGTCTGGTCCTTAGAATAAAAAAATGTCAGCAATACTTAACTGACAGTTTGCCTGATGATGCTTGAACCAGCATAGAATGTAATATTGCTTTTTGTTAGATATTTTGGTTCTACAGAGCAAGCAGGAAAATAAACCTATATTATCCTTCAAGGTAAATGTTGCTGTTAATTAAACATAGGGCAGATGCAAGTAAGAATGAGCCATTTTTTCCTGCTTGAGTCTTGATGCATCAACAAACACCATGTAGGCAGAAGTTGCATAAAAACCCATCAATGTTAAGAAGTTTCTGCATTAGTGTAGGACTCTACCCCCATGGAGTTTGTTGCAGGATTAGGAAATAACTAATTAAATCATCTCTGAATATTAATAATGTTACACTTTTTCTGCCATGCAAAATTGCAGTAGTATCAGTTAACAAATAATATGTAATTATAAAATTATCATTGTGTAATTGAAATTGTTCTGATCTAATTTAGTAAGAATATCTGCTCTCAGTTGAGATTCTTCATTCATATAAATAACTCCAGCCTACTGGTTTTCTTCGCTCTTGAATGGAAAGTAGCAAAACCCCAATTCTACAAACACAGGCATTTTACCACATATACAATTTTATTTACCTGAGCAGCCAAAATGAACATCATAGAAGTATTCACATGAGGGTATAATTATACATATCCACAAGGTTTTGCAGAATTTGACTTTTTCTTCCTAATGCATATATATTTTAAACAACTGTTCACTTTATATTTTTTTTTGGTTCTTCAAGGGGCCTTAAAGAGTGTTTGAGTCTTACTAAACTAAAATGTTTTGGAAAAAACCTTGTAGTTAAAGCTAGCTGTTGAAAATTTTAGAGGATATAAATTTGAAATGGATATAAATATATAATATATAATATGAAATATATAAATATATATGAATAAAATATATAAATATATATGAAATTGGATATAAATTTCTCAAAGCAAATACAGTACCAGCTCCCCTTGCTGAGATTGTCACCAAAAGGGACAATTATGATGCTGTTCTATGATACAGAAACCTATCCACTGGAAAGCGTATTAAAGCAATAAAGTCATTTAATGGAAGGAGGTCACAATCAGGCATGAAACTTTTAGCTATTTAAATCCTAGTCGGTATTTGAACCCATAGTCTGGACTCCAGAGAAATTTAAAAAAAACCCCAAAGATTCAAGTCATTTCTTGTTTCTGAGTCATCCATTCACTTTTTGGAAAATCCAGAAGTGTTTCATCAAATTGATGAACTGGTATATTACAGACAGTAGCATAGTTTTAGTGAAAAGTGGAAGAGCCTTTTAAATCATTTTGTTCATCTCTCCTAGACAGTACCAATTATTTACTTGTTTTTATTTTTTGAAAAGTTTATTCAATAGATTTGGAGGTAGAACAGTGAAGGAAAGAGGGAACAGACATATTCTGCATTCTTCTTTTTGTCTAATATAACACGTTTGGTTCGCAGATAGTAGTTGATCAAGTACTATAGGCTTTTAATTGTCCTTTTCATTATTGTTACATATAGTACTTACCAGACTCTTCTAGAGTAAAAGACACTTCGTCAGGCTTATTGCCTGGAATACATTTTAGGAGAGGGTGTTTAAGCACAAAACTCTGCCTTCTCGCTCCTTTTTTATAGAATTAATATGTTGCTCTCACAGGCAGTGGGCCTTGAATTCAGAGCACATGAGAAAGGATCTGGAAATTAACCTTTGAAAATAGGAATATGTGCTTGCTTGACTCTTCCTTTTCCCTATTGAGTACTGATGCAGATTACACCTGTACTAAGTTCAGTACATCTAGGAGTGCTTCCTAATGTGGATTTTGTAATACCAGGAAACATAAGGAACCCGATTTTTTACAGTCTGAGAGACACTTGTTGGAGATAGGGTGACCATCACAGAGGACGTTCTGGTTTTCTGCTACTCTATCTACTGTCCTCTATTGATACAAAACCCAATGCCTTTATGTTCTCTATTTTTCTCATCAAGAGAAGAGAAAAATAGAGGACATAAAGGCGTTGGGTTTCATATCAATAGAGAACAGAGGACAGCCGAACTGTCCTCTATGATGGCCACCCTAGCTGGAGATAAAATACATTCACCTTCTCATTCACTGCAGCAAAGAGCCTACTGATCAAAATACTCATTGACAAAAAATGACTGTCTAGAGAAGCCTCATGTACTGATAACAGTGCAAGGTTGGACAAGAGACAGTTAAGAAACTGATGTATCTTGGGTGATTTACTCTTTTCAATTGAGTTCATAGGGACTCTTAAGAGGTTTCAAAGTTTGGGGTACTGCATGTTAAGTAGGTATTTATGTAGGTGAAATTAATATGCAGTAAATTTGAATTATTTCAGCCATCAAAAGGGCCTACTTTACAAATTAATTTCCCTTTATTCTGAAGCTAAGCCAAAGCAATTTAGGGACAGGTAGTAGCCCTTATCTTTCACTCTAGACTTACGGTACGTCTCTTAGACAGCTGTGTTTTGGGTTATGCTGTTATTCTTATTGTCTGTTGCACATGACTTACAATAAGACTTTATGTATAGAACCTAAAACTAATTCAGAACTGTTTATAGTACTGCAAACAAGGTCTAAGGGCATTTATTTTTGTTGCAAAAGATACATAGTGATTTTACACCTACCAAATTACTATAGCTACTAATTTAAGTTTCAAGTAAAATAAATTTGTATGTTGCATGAACAGTAGAAAACTGGATTGTTTGAAGTTTAATGCGCAGACTTAACTGAAAAGATTTCTGCACTCATTATTCCAGGATAGTTCCTTACATGCAAATAAGATAAAAAGTGGAAAAGTAAGGGAAACAAACAAGATGAACATGTTGGAACAGTGTAACTGTGTAAGACCTGCCATACAGTTTCACTGTAGGATTCTGTTTCCACTCCAACAGTTGATATGAAGTACAATGACCCTTTCTACCTGCTACATACTTGGTTAGCTCTTGTGGGAAAATGCTAGAACTCTGAACTTAGTTCTTTGTAGGTAAATAAAGAAGACCAGGAAATGCAACCATTGTTTTTAAACATATTTTTATCATTATTTATTATTTATATTGTGGAAAACTTTGTTAAACAAATCAGTGAAGCCCCAAAGGGTTTATAGGTCTTTGAAATAATTGATTTAGAGTTTGCATATATAAGAAATAAGAAACTGTTTAATTGAGCTAATTGGGTAGGTATATTAAAACGATCTTTTGTTCTTTTTCTTTAGCCTCTTTGCTGCTGTTTTTGCACTTTGTAAATGTATCATTTGCATTATGTCCTTTGATAAACACCTGGCCCTAGGTCTAAAGCAAGAAAACACTTTTTCCTATCTACTGATTTAGGCATCTGCTGTTTTATCAATGAGTATCTTGTTTTCTGTGCCTAAATTAAATAGGTGCCGCAGCAATGATTTGGGAAAATATTGAGGAGCCTTCTGTGATTTATGAATCATCAATTACATGAGTTGTAACTGCTGCTCCTCCTGCCCAGTGTTGAGCTTCTATTAAACAAATGGGCATACCCAATTTAACTACTGTTTCCATTTTTTTTACTTTTTATCTAAGTACCTTGCTTTTTAGTAGTAGTTAGCCTGAAAAAACGATTTAAAAGCTTTACAGTAATAAAGAATGTCTGCAGCTAAAATGTGGAGAAAGTTGTGTGCTAGACTTAGACTAAAATTTTTTTTCTCCTGTAAGTTTTTTCTGATATGTATGTATTTGGTAAAGGAAATACTGTATACAGAAAATCAATGTTGTGTGCCCTGTTGTGTGAACAACTAGAGTGCAACAGCGCTTGCAGAAATTAACTATTTGGGTGACAAGCTATGCCAATCTGTTCTCTCTATTTGTAAAAACAGGTAGCCTTGTTAATCTGAAGGGAGAAGGCAGAGTAGACTTGCAGTTTACAGACAAACTAAATCAGAGCTATAGTTTGTCTATAAGGTGAAAATCTATCCTGCCTTCTGCATGTAGAAAACAATACCAAATTTCTCTTCCAGAACTGTAGAAAGCCTGACCACAGTGAACTAACAAACGTAACCTACAAATTGAAAAAAGGAAAGAAAGATCCAGTCAATGTAATGGGGTGAGTACAATCATCTTAAAAAACATCAGGTCAAATATCTTAATGTTGGGCATATGATATCCTATTTTATTTTATTAATGATGTTTACTGCAGTACTGCTATAGAAAAGAGTCTCTGCACTAAAGAGTTTACAATTAAAACAGACAATACAGACACAAATGTGGTAAAGGGCATAATTTACAAGTAGAGTAACCAGTGTGATGTTATATTTTTTTTTTTGTTTTAATTCTTGTTTTCTGGGGGGAGGAGAAAAACCTTATATAAGAAAGATAAACTAGGAAGAACGAGAAAATAGAGTAGGGGTCAGCAACCCCTGGCATGTGTGCCGAGCATGGCATGCAAGGCCATTTTGCTTGGCACACCACCGCCAGCCCGGGCTCTAAGCAGCTGCTGCCAACCAGAGAGCCCAGGCTGCTCCCAACAGGCAACTGGGAGGCTGCAAGCCCTGCTGGAAGCAGACCGGGCTCCATGGGCTGGCTGTAGCCAGGAGGCTGCTAACAGCTGCTCTGGGTTCCGGCATGTTGGCACTCTGGCACCTTCCAAGGTAGACATTGTGGTTTTTTCGGCACTTCAGCCAAAAAACATTGTCTATCCCTGAGACAGAGTAAGAGGAGAGGATGTAGAGTGATAAGATGTGAGGTAGAGGGGAGGGGTGGAGCAAACAACCAAACAACACAGGGAAGATAACATTTATTTTTTTCAGAACTATAAAAAGTTTTTGCATTGTCCCCCAGTCCATGGTTTGTAAGTTTTTCTTCCTATCACTTGGAGTCTCTGACTGGGAAATTGATGGAGGCAAGTGGTGGGCCCTGGCCTATTTTATTCGTTACCTGATATTGACCTATGGAAGAGCTTTCAATTCCATAGAGGTAAAATGCTAAAAGATCAGGATGTTTAGGTCTTTGGCCTTTGTGGGTTAACTTTTGGGTCCGTGCAGAGCCTCCCTAAAGTTAGTGAGACTTTAGCAGGAGCAAAGAGCTTTTTTCTACTCAAAACATCTTGCAGGATCAGTACCTTAGTTTTGAAAGGAAGATGGAGACAAAATAAGTTATTTTGTTGCTTTCAGTTGTTTCCCATAACATAAGGTAAATCCTGAAAACTAAAGGCAAAACATTTAAATTGGATAGAAAGACCTAATCAGCCTAATGATCGAAGGGAAGCTGGGTGACAGTGACCATTAGCTGATCACCTTCACCATCTGCCGTAAATCTGGCAAGTCAGTCAGTAATGCAGAAGTCCTTGACTTCAGAAAAGCAGACTTCAGCAAGCTAAGGAGGCTTGTCAGTGAGGCCCTCAAGGGCCACAACCCAAAGGGGAGGGGAGTCCAGGATGCGTGGTTGCTTCTCCAGGGAGCAATTCTGGATGCACAAGGAAAGTCTATCTCGTCTTGGAGAAAAGGCAGCAAAAGGGCACAGCAGCCCCTTTGGCTTTCCAGGGAACTAGCGGACCTCCTGCGTCTTAAAAGAAAGACCTACAAAGGATGGAGAACTGGATCCACCACCAAGGAGGAATACTTTGCACTGGTCCAGACCTGCAGGGAGCGAAACAGGAAAGACAAGGCTGTGACGGAACTCCAGCTAGCTTCAAATATCAAGGACAATAAAAAGTCCTTTTTTAGATATGTGGGGAGCCGGAGGAAAAGCAAGGGCAACATTGGTCCCCTGCCAAACCAGATGGGACAACTGACAACTGATGCCCAGGAAAAAGCAAACTTGCTAAATGGGTACTTTGCATCAATTTTTCACCAGTCCCATGGGATGCCCCTGGCCACTACAGGACAGGCAGGCCTCCATCAAAGTTTGTGAAGGAACACCTTGAGGGGCTGGATACCTTCAAGTCAGCCGGCCTGGACGGTTTACACTCGAGGGTACTCAAGGAGCTGGCAAGCATCATAGCTCAGCCCCTGGCACAGATCTTTGAGAACTGGTGCTTTGGTGAAGTGCCCGAAGATTGGAAGAAGGCCAATATGGTGCCTATCTTCAAGAAAGGGAGGAAAGTGGGTCTTGCATACTACAGGCCCATCAGCCTGTCCTCTATCCTGGGGAAGGTCTTGGAAAAGATTATCAAAGAAGCCATCCTTAACAGAGTAGCTGATGGCAACATCCTGAGGGACAGCCAGCACGGGTTTGTTGCAGGTAGGTCTTGCTTGACCAATTTTACTTCCTTTTACAACCAGGTGACATATCACCTGGACAAGGGGGAAGAGATTGATGTTGTATATCTTGACTTCAAAAAAGCTTTCAATCTTCCATTGATTGAAGGGAATCCCATGATCCCCTTTTGGCAAAACTGGCTAACTGCGGCCTCGGCCTCACTGCAATCCATTGGCTGAGGAATTGGCTCCGTGGTAGGACCCAGAGGGCGGTGGTGGACGGAAGTCAATCGTCTTGGTGCGCTGTGACCAGTGGGGTCCCTCAAAGCTCTGTTCTAGGGCCTATACTATTTAACAATTTCATTAATGATGTAGACATTGGTGTCAGAAGTGGACTGGCCAAGTTCGCTGATGACACCAGACTCTGGGGTAAAGCCTCCACACCTGAGGACGGGAGGGTGATCCAGGCAGACCTTGACAGGCTCAGGAAATGGGTGGATGGGAACCTGATGGTGTTTAACACCAAAAAATGCAAGGTTCTCTACCTTGGGAGGAAAAATCTGCAGCATGCTTATAGGCTCAGCAGTGCTACGCTTGTTAGCACTACAGATGAAAGGGATTTGGGGGTTAAGATTGACCACAAGATGAACATGAGCCTTCAGTGTGATGCTGCGGCTAGTAAAGCAAGCAAAATGCTGGCTTCCATCCACAGATGCTTCTCAGGCAAATCCCAGAATGTCATTCTCCTGTTGCACTCGGCCTTGGTGAGGCCACAGCTGGAGTACTGCATCCAGTTTTGGGCTCCACAATTCAAAAAGGATGTGGAGAAGCTTGAGAGTATGTGTGAGGCTCTCCTCTGCACTACCAGAGGTCAGGAAAACAGACCTTATGATGAGAGGCTGAGAGCCATGGGACTCTTCAGCCTGGAAAAGCGCAGGGTCAGGGGTGATCTGGTGGCCACCTACAAGTTTATCAGGGTTGTTCACCAGGATCTGGGGGAACGTTTGTTCACCAGAGCGCCCCAAGGGATGACAAGGTCAAACGGTCACAAACTCCTCCATGACCATTTCAGTCTGGACATAAGGAAAAACTTCTTTACCATCTGAACCCCCAAGGTTTGGAATAGACTGCCGCTGGAGGTGGTTCAAGAACCTACTTTGAACGCCTTCAAGAGACATTTGGATGTTTATCTTGCTGGGATCCTGTGACCCCAGCTGACTTCCTGCCCCTCCGGCAGGGGGCTGGACTCAATGGGTCCCTTCCAGCCCTAGTGTCTATGAAACCTATGAAAATTTTTAGTATAGTAAAAATGTGCTTGCATTATGTACGACATTGTGTCCTGCTACATTGTGATTGTGCAGTATATGCTACTACCGTCTTTTCATTTCTGTCTTCCACAATGAAATCCTGGTAACTGAGGAGGGGTTCCTTTTGTGTTTCTAAAAAAAGAGCCATTTTAAAATTGTACACACAATTCTTAACAGAAACTAATTTAAACCCTATACAGATATACAATCCATCATGTTTTAGGGGTGTCCAGTAAAAATATAGGAATTTTTCTGCCATTCAGTTAGGGTAGGTTTAAAGTTTCAGGACAGATTATGGTTAAATATGAATCAGGAAGCAGGGCTATTGCAATGAGTAACAAAAATAAATAATAAACAAATTACGCTAAGTAACCATTTCCACTGTGTATTAGATAAATGAAAATTTCATTTTTATTATCAGGGATATTTCTGATGGGTTCATCAGCTAAACCTAAAATTAGGAGCCCTATTTTTATACACAAATTATTATAATGACTTATAAAAATTAACTTCATATGATACTCACCAGAATCAGCTGACTCTTGCTGTCATTGAACTGAAAGGGAGTTTTGTGTTGATTTTTTTATGGTATTCAGATCATGCCCTAAATAAGATTAGACAAACACAAGATAAGTCACAGATTCAAGCGATGTTGGTTAGAGTATAGACGAAAAAGGAGAAAGTGCTTTGAGGTGGTCATGTGGATGGTGGGAATAATAGTAGAAATGTATGGTTTGTGTAATTTATCATGCATTTCTATATTTCATTACATGGATATTAGTGTCAGTTGGTGGTATAAATATACACCTATTTCCTTGCATCTTTGGGTGTCACCATAAATCAGTTTTCACTGCAGCAGGTGAAGAGTATTTCTCTCCCAGCTTGGAAAAAGATTATCTCTCTGAATGTGTACTTCAAAAAATTTTTTCAAGAATGCTTTGCTTAAAATATTGTACATAAAAAGTCTTATCTTACCAGTGAAACCTTAGAAAGCTGAAAATGGAAATACTGAAAATTGTTTATGCCATGAGGCTAATTTTAACTTTCTACTCAACTGGATAATGAAAAAAAATGATGCTTCCATTTGTTTTCCTCCTGTTCCCTACATATATAAAGAAGGACTTATTTTCCTTGATTTCCATTTCTAGGTTAAATTTAGCTGCCACCTTAGCCTTTCTAATCTGCTCCCTACAAGTGCAGGCCGTTGTTGTATAGTCCTTCTTGGCAACTTGTCCCAAGCTTCCATTGTTTGTATGCCTTTCTCTTCTTTTTCAAGAGGACAATGATATCCTAATAAGCCAAGAGGGATTCCCAGCCCTTCTGCTACCTTTCCTCCACATGGGAATGGACTTCTTTTGTGCTTCAAGGATTGTGTCCTTGAGGAATGAGCACTCTTCATGCACTCCTTTCACCTTCGGTTCCTGGGCCTGCAGTGCTTCCCATATTGTTGCCCTGAGCCTGTTGAAATTTGCTTTCTTGAAGTCCAAAACTTCAGCCCTGTTAGCTGATTTGCCTGCCTTGAGACGGACAGTGAACCTGATGGTTTTATTGTTGCTGTTGCCCAGGCTACCCTCTATATTCAAGTCACTCACCAGATCATCTCCTTTGGTCAAGACCAAGTCTAGGAGAGTGTTACCTCTGGTTGGCCTGTGCACTTCTTGAGTCAGGTAGTGCTCTTAGATACAGATCAGGAAGCAACGTGACTCATCCGACTTAACTGAGTGTTCCTCCCAAGAGATGTCTGGATAAGTCAACCATGACGACCATGTCCCATGCGCATGTGGCTTCTGCCAGCTCTCAAGAAAGCTCCAGCTCAAACTCCTCACCCTGGTTTAGTGGTCTGTAGTATACACCTACAGTTAGGTCTCTCTCACTCCACTCCTCCTCGTAGTTTGACCCAGAGGGTTTTGAGCCACTCATCTTTGGAGCCTATGTCGGCTTCCAAGGAGATGTACTGCTTCCTTACATAGAGAGCTACACCTCTACTTTTCTTACCTACTCAGTCCTCTCTGTGCAGGGTGTAGCCCTCTATGGCTATGTTCCAGTCATGTGAGGAGTCCCACCATGTCTCTGTAATCCCTACTAGATTCATAGAGTCATAGACATTAGGGCTGAAAGGGACCTTGGAAGATCATCAAGTCCAGCCCCCTACCCGAAGGGCAGGAAGTCAGCTGGGGTCACAGGATCCCAGCAAGATATAGATCCAATTGCCTCTTAAAGGAATCCAGAGTAGGTACTTGCACCACCTCTGGAGGCAGTCTGTTCCAGGCCTTGGGGACTTGGACAGTAAAGAAGTTCTTCTTTATATCCAGCCTGAAACGGTCTTGGAGAAGTTTATGACCGTTAGACCTTGTCATCCCATGGGGCACTCTGGTGAGCAGCTGTTCCCCCAGATCCTTATGTATACCCCTTGTATACTAGATCGTAATGCCCACTGGAGAGTAGGAGGGCTAGCTCCTCCTGCTTATTCCCCGTGCTCCTAGCATTAGTGTGTAGGTACTGGAGTCTTCCAGTTGAGACCTTTACTTTCCTGTCACACTGAGGAAGAACCATTCAAGGGTGGCTCTCCTAATGTTCCAAGCTTCAGAGCTTTCTTGTGTACCAGTCCCCAGGCATGCTCCAGTTAGTTTTTGTCCCATCTCCCAGCGATCTTAGTTTAAAGCCTTATCTAGAATATCAGCCACCCTGGCTGAGAACAGGGACTTACTCCTCCACATTAGGTGGATGCCGTCCCTTCCAAGGAGTCCTTTCATCCTGACGTGTCTGCTGTGGTCAGAGAAACTGAAACCCTCTCAACAGCACCACCACTGGAGTCGTTGGTTCACTTCTTTGATGCATCCTTCCCTCCTAGGTCCATGGCCTGCAACCAGGAGCACGGAGGAAAAACTACCTGTGCCCCTGACCCCTTGAGCCCAGCCCCCAGACCTGTAGTCACTCATGACCCGGTCCAGATTATTCCTGTCTGTGTCATTCATGCCCATGTGGACATAGTCTTGTTGCTATAAAATGGGCCTGGGAACAGAGCCTGGGGCTGCTTACAGAAGTTAAACCCCACCCCCCTCAAAACAGCACTTTACTTTAAATTCAGTGCACTCCTGACCTGAGCCCAGTGCATGCCCAGAAGAGGCAGTGTGTTAGTTCGACCCAACATCTGTATAGATTGGGTACTTTAGTGGGGCTTTTTTTGATTTAAATCAGCTATTAGATAAAAGCACCAAAAAGCCCTGCTAAGGTGCCCAATCTATACAGGTGCTGCAGAACCGAGTTGAACTAACGTGCTGCTTCTTCCAATAAAGTTCAGTTTTCTTGTTTTGTTTTGTTTTTTAAATGTGTGTTAGCAACCTTGGGTTTTATTCCAGGCCCAGCTATTAACTTCCTCTTGGGTTTATCAATCAGGGACATCAAGTCCCAAGATTCTGTCCTTTGAAGACCCATTTTTCAAAGTTTGTTTATGCCAGGCAGAGAATCGCCAAAAGAAAAATCAGGTGCAAAATACTGAACATTTTCCAGAGACTTTTTTCTTTTTTTGCCTATTTTAGCCCTACAGAAGGGGAGAAAGCATACCTTTGTATTCTACTCCCCCAGCTAGGACCTAGTATCTACTTAATTCATTGATTCTCAACAGGGTGCTGTGATATCACCACTGCTACAGTGTGAAACTGTCCCGTGCACTTTTAGGAGGTGCATTGGACCTGAACTGGGAAGAGCTGCAGCTGAAAGGCAGGCCGGCCTGCATAAAGTAATGCAGCTCCAACTGCCCCATGTACTTCTGGATAAAATAAAAGTTTAAAGATCAAATTGGTTAATAATATACTAATTATAATGTTTATATTATGATATACATAATATATTCATATTATTTTTAAAACTTGGGTGCTGCTACATTGTGAAAAGTGTTGGAGAGCTGCCTTGAATCTAAAATAGCAAGGGATGTGAAGGGTAACAGGAAGGGTTTCTACAAGTATGACTATAGCAAGAGGAGAATCAGGGAAAGTGTGGGTCCCTTACTGAATGGGGGAGGCAACCTTGTGACAGAGTTCCAAGGAGGTAGAACTCTGTCAGTGCTCAATGCCAGAAATGCTCAATGCCATTTTCATCTCAGTCTTCACAGGCAAGGACAGCTCCCAGCCTACTACATTGAGCAGCATGGTTTGAGGAGATGAGCAGTGCTCAGTGGTGAAAGAACAGGTTAGGGACTATTTAGAAAAGCTGAACTTGTACAAGTCCATGGGGCCAGGTGGATGCACCCGAAGGAGTTGAGGGAGTTGGCTAAGGAAAAATTAACTGGATGAATGCACTGTAAGTTGGATAGAAAACTGGCTGGAGCATTGGGCTCAGAGGTTAGTAATCAATGGCTCGATGTCTTTATCAGCGACCTTGAAGATGGTATAGAGTGCATCCTCAGCAAGTCTGCAGATGACACCAACCCAGGGGGAGTAGGAGATACATTGGAGGGTAGGGCTAGGAATCAGTGACCTAGACAAATTGGAGGATTGGGCCAAAAGAAATCTCATGAGGTTCAACAAGGCAAAGTACAAAATCTTGCACTTAAGATGGAACAATCTCATGCACCAGGACAGATTGGGAGCTGACTGGCTGGACAGCAGCTCTGCAGAAAAGGACTTGAGGGTTACAGTAGACAATAAGATGAGTATGAGCCAGCAGTGTGCCCTGGTTCCCAAGAAGGCTAATGCCATACTGGGCTGAATTGGTAGGTGTTTTGCCAGTAGGTCAAGGGAAATGTTTATTCCCCTTTATTCAGCACTGGTGAGGCCACATCTGAAGTACCATGTTCAGTTTTAGGCCCTCCTACTACAGAAAGGATGTGAACAAATTGGAGAGAGTTCAGCAGAGAGCAACAAAAATAGGGGGCTGGAAGACATGACATAAAAGCCAGAGGCTAAGGCAGCTGGGCTTATGTAGTGTAGAGAAGAGGAGACTGAGGAGGGATTTAATAGCAGCCTTCAATTATCTGGAGCAGGGTTTGAAAGAGGCTGGAGCTTGACCGTTCTCAGTGGTGGCAGGTGACAGAACAAGAAGCAACGGTCTCAAGCTGCAGCAAGGGAAGTTTAGGTTAGATATTAGGAAGAATTTTCTTATCAGGAGGTAGTAAAACACTGGAACAGGTTACCCAGAGTGGTTGTAGAATCTCCATCCTTGGAGGATTCCAAGACCCAGCTAGACAAAGCCTTAGCTGGGACGATCTATTTCGGGATGGTCTTGCTTTCAGCAGGGGGTTGAACTAGATGACCTTCTGAGGTCCCTTCCAACCCTAATTTTCTATGATTCTAGATTCTAAGAACCACTGACTTAAGTTCTGCTACGCATTATCACTGTGGGGTAGTCATTTATTTTCAATTTCTCTATCTCCCTATTTACTAAATGAAGCCAGTTCTATGGAAAGTGTTTTCTGAGTGTTGGCTAAATGGTACTAAATAAATGTGATGTATTCATAGTTATGAATGAAAATAGACTAATGGAATCAAAATATTAAATTGATTTTGTGAAATAGTTTTTCCATCTCCCTGCTTTCCAAAAAATTCTCTGTGCTTGATCTTCCCATTGAGTAATATTTTATACAACTTATTTCTTCCACACAATCATGTAAAATCTTATTTCCAAGAGAAGAATAATTTCTGCACATTCCAAAATAGATGGAAATCCTAGGTGAAGTTCTGGGCCTACTGAAGCCAGTAGGACTGCAGTTTCACCCCTGTACCTTATGTAATGTGTTGTTAAAATTATATTTAAATAAACTATCCTGGACTACGAAGACCATATTAAGTGCTCTCTGTCCAACAGAAATTGAAGACTAGAACTTCAGGTTGTGAACTTGAAATTTTTTTAATCTATTTTTCTTTTATCATTTTCTTATGTGGGTAAACTATCTAGTAGATCTCTTATATTTGAGGTTGTGAAATATTGTTCTAATCAAATCAATTCTTAAATGCATTTACTCATTTCTTGGTAATTTGTTTTGCCAGATGTGTGCTAGAATCCGTGTATTAATAGTTCAACAACTGGCATATAATGTCGTTATTTGTGGAATTACCTGGTGGTTCAGGTTATATTCAGTTGTTGAAGCTGCTTTTTCTAACCACATTTAGGAATAGGGCAGGCCGGCATTGTCCAGGTGATTTGGATCTTGACAGAGATGATCGTGTTGTTACCCAAACCATACACCTTTAGGGAAGTGACCTCCTTTTGCATACCTTTCTAGAAACACCATGGAACAGTGCAACCTGCAGTACAATTTGTAGGAAACATTGTTTCTTTCTTCAGATGTTGAAACATCTTCAGTTTTAGCAGTGTTCATATTTCTCCCCTTTTATCCTCCTAGCCCACAGTCATTTTGAATTACCACAGCATATAAGTTTAAAAGCAGAAAATGGCTGAGGTTAATGTCATTTCATCAAACCCTTGAATTTAATATGGCTTGGATACATAAATAATAAAAACTGGTGTCTAGTTTGCTCAAAACTTAGATTATTTTTAGAAGGCTTATTAATGTCAGGAAATCTTTGAGTGACACTGGTCTTAGTTTTTAATTAAAATTAGGTTCTTTGAGGGCCCTTATGTTTTCCCCCTCTTCATACAGAGGGTAGGGTAGGGTGGTACCTTAGAGAGGCCCACTTCATCAAAAGAGAAAAGCCTACTTCATCACATACTAATATGCTACTTATATATCAGAGAAAGTAAACTGTTGCTTATAAAGCTCATGCCTCTCTGAACCAGATAGTCTCTTAAGCTGCATCCACACAAGTGTGGATATTTGTTTCTCCAGGAAACACCTTGTGTCCCACACCTTGTGCTGCTGCTACTTGTTCTCTGGGAATGCCTGTGCCATGTGCCCTCTGGCATGCAACAGGTTACCACGGGTAGGGCAGGGGAGGTTGGGTCCAGCAACTGCACTGGCCCCAGCAGCCTTACCTGGGGGCCTTAGGGAGCTGCAGCGATTCTGCCACTCAGAGCCTGACAGGATGCTGGATTGTGGCTCTGGCTGGCCAGGCTCTGGTTTTGGGTGCCACGTGCTACCCTTGCATGCACTGCTCTGCTTTTTTTTGTGCAGGTTTTTTTTTACCCAGGGATCTCCAGGAGTTAACCCCCACCCCCAAACCCCGCGCTGCTACCTTGCAGTGCAGGAACACCTGAATGTGTGGCACTGCAGACATGTCTGTGGTGCCACATACCATGCGGCCATGCTCGTCTGGCCACCCTGCCCTACCTTCAGTCTTAGTTCAGACTAACAGAGGGCTTAATCACCTTTTTACTCTTCACACAGTGTCTCAATGTCTTGAGCTTGCAAAGCATTTGTAAAGTTTATATTAATTGCGACTGCATCAGTGCCCCCTTGTGGTGCTGATCATTTAGTGGCTGAGATATTACAAAGCATACATTATTTCTTGTGTGCTGGTGATGAGTGACAGCAGTGGTTCTCTAGTTCAAGGCTCACAAGCAACATGTTGCCGCAAGAGCTGGTGATGTTGCCTCAGAAATTACAAAGTTAAAACTGAGGTTGAAAAGGAGTGTAAAATATGATGTTGCTTGTAGGATGTTATTTGGTCAGTGTTGCCCATGGACCAGTGATAGTTGGGGACTATTAGTGTACAAGAACCGTTGTTTTTGGTTCTCTTTCTGATCTTCCTTTTTTTTCTTTGTCTGTTGAATATAGTTAATTAGTCATAGGTAATTAAGAATTGCTTATAGAGTGCTTGTTATTTTAGTATGTCTTTGTGTATTATGAGTACTTTGTGTACTTACAGCCTGTGGGAATCCCTCAGTGCTAGAGAAAGAACTTACTTACAGAACATACTGTTAAATGCTGTGCACCCTGCTTGTTTAGCTCTCCAGAATTACATACCTGGTTGAGATAAGTTTGTTCTCCAGCATAGTGCTCAGCACGTAAGATCAGCTACTCAACCTTCTCAGGATAGAATAGATTAACTGGACCAGGAAGGAAGTAGTAGATGATGCTTTCTACAAACAGCTAGTAGAAGTTTCCCAAATAGAAACCCTGGTTCTCATGGGAGATTTCAATCACCCTGACATCTGCTGGGAGGACAATACAGCAGTGCACAGGCAATCCAGGATGTTTTTGGAGACTCTTAGGGACAGCTTCCTAGTACAAGTCCTGGAGAGGCCAATGAGAGGCCATGCTCTTTTTGACCTGCTGCTCACAAACAGGGATGACTTGGTGGGGAATGCAGTAGCTGATGGCAACCTGGGCAGCAGTGACCACAAGATGATTGAGTTCAGGATGCTGATGAAAGGAATGATGGAGAGCAGCAGAGTAAAGACACTGGACTTCAGAAAAGCAGACTTTGACTTGCTCAGGGAACTCATGGGTAGGATTTCCTGGGAAGCCAGAGTGAGTGGGAGAGGAGTCCAAGAGAGCTGCCTGTATTTTAAAGGAACTTCACTGAGAGTGCAGGAACAAACTATTCCAATGCACAGGAAGACTAGCAAGTATGGCAAAAGACCAGCTTGGCTTAGCAGGGAACTATTCAGTAAACTAAATCACAAAGTATAAGAGCAGTGCTTGGGCATTAAGGGATGAAATCAGGAAGGTCAAAGTACCATTGGAGTTGCAGCTAGCAAGAGATGTGAAGGGTAACAGGAAGGGTTTCTACAAGTATATCGGTAGCAAGAGGAGGAACAGGGTAAGTGTGGGTCCCTTACTGAATGGCGGAGGCAACTTTGTGACAGAGGATGCAGAAAAGGCTGAAGTGCTCAATGCCTTTTTCACTTTAGTCTTCACAGGCAAGGTCAAGTCCCATACTACTGCAGCAGGCAGCACAGTTTGGGGATGAGGTGAACAGAGGCCAAAGAGCAGGTTAGGGACTATTTAGAAAAGCTGGATATGTACAAGTCCCTGGGACCAGATGCAATGCATCTGCAGGTCCTGAGGGAGAGAGTTGGCTAATGTGATTGTAGAGCCACTGGCCATTATCTTTGAAAACTTGTGGCAATTAGAGGAGGTCCTGGATGATTGGAAAAGGGCACCCAACAGTGGTAAAGGAACAGGTTAGGGACTGTGACAGGCCCATGCTTGCAGCACTGCCGCTAGCATGCCCTGCCTGCTTGGGTGTGCAGCACCAGGGTCAACCTGCCTGCCACAACTTGCTGTTACCTTAGTTTTTACTGGAAGGTGTTGTCCAGTATTTTTCTGTGACCCTGGGCACCTCGGCTGGTGCTTTTTCTGTAAGGCTCCTCCTCCCTTACACCTCACCCCTTTCCACTTGACTGGTCTGGCTTGGTTTTGATGATATCACAGGCGTGGTCTAGTCCCATGGAAGGCCTGCCTTTAGTTCTCGGCAGGAGTATGGTTATGATGTGCCTGACCAGCAAATTGATAACTAAACTCAAATTGAAATCACATGGATGGCGCAGGTGAACAGGGCAACAATACTCACTGCACTGGGAGCTTTTGATCAGTGCTCTGTACCATGTGTAGCATGACTTGTTCAGCCCCTGTATGATCCTGTGTTGTGGGTTGGCCCCATGGGTTTGATTCCCTGGATCAGCTGGCACCTGTCCACATGCTATAATGTCCTGAAGGCCATTTTCTTACGTTCCAGTGAACCCTTGGGGTCCTGCTGCTTGCCTGCTGGGGAATTTTGGGGCCGCAACCACTCAAAGGCAGTGGCCCAAATCAATGGGCTCACAGGGGGTGCTTCTCTGGGATGAGTCCCCCTGATGTCCCTGGGGCTGCTGAAGTCCTGTCCTCATGGCCCTGAGTGTCCCTGCTGGTGAGGCTTTGCACAGGTGGGGGCAAGGTTAAATCCATACCTGTTGGTTCCTCTGCAGCTGCTCTGTCACAGTGGGGTCAGACTTGATGATCTGCTCAGGTCCCTTCTGACCCTACTAACTATGAAACTATGAAACCTGGGTCCTCTCTCTGGTGTCTGGTCATTTATGGTGTCCTCCAGCTCACCAGGGCTTCTTGCCCCAGGAAAAGTCTCCAGGTCTGATAATGCAGGTAACTAAGTGCTGAGACACCACAAGGCTTTTTCCTCTGTGGTCTGAATGCCTGAGCTACCTGGTGACTGGTGCTGCTGCTGTTGCTTTGGGTCTGTCTCTAGTGGGGGGAAGGCTTTCAGAGGCACGCCTGATGCCACCTCTTTTTCTCTGTCCCTGGCCACAATTGGCGAGCTCCTCTTATCACGAGAGCTTTGAAGGGCTGGGCCGTTCTGTGGTCCCTCTTCCGACTGCGTGATGCCAGCCCAGCTGCCTGCAGACTAACTAGCTGGATGCCGGCAACACGGTGAGTGGGGTGTGGGCCTGCCACAGGGACTATTAAGAAAGCTGGACATATAATAAAAGTCCATAGGTTCAGGTAAGATGCACCTGAGGGTGCTGAGGGAGTTGGCTGATGAGATTGCAGAGCCACTAGCCATCATCTCTGAAAACTCATGGTGATCAGGAGAGGTCCCGGATAGTGCTCGTATTTAAGAAAGGGAAAAAGCAGGATCCAGAGGACTACAAACCAGTCAGCCTCACCTCAGTCCCTGGAAAAATCACAGAGCAGCTCCTCAAGCAATCCATTTCTAAGCACTGGGAGGAGAAGGTGATGACTAGGAATAGTCAGCATGGATTCACCAATGGCAAGTCATGCCTGACCAACCTGATTGCCTTCTATGATGAGATGACTAGCTCTGTGGACATGGGGAGACCATTAGCTGTAGTATATCATGATTTTAACAAGGCTCTTGATATAATCCCCCACAGTGTTCTCACAGGCAAGCTAAAGAAGTATGGACGGGATGAATGCACTGTAATGTAGACAGAAAACTGGCTGGAGCATTGGGCTCAGAGGGTGGTAATCAATGGCTTGATGTCTAGTTGGCAGCTAGTATCAAGTGGAGTGCCCTAGGGGTTGGTGTTGGGCTGGTTTTGTTCAATGTCTTCATCAGTGACTTAGAAAATGGCATGGAGTGCACGTCAGCATGTTTGCAGGTGAGACCAAGCTGGTGGGGAGTAGCAGATACACTGGAGGGTAGGGCTGGGAGTCAGAGTGACCTGGATATATTGTAGGATTGGGCCAAAAGGAATCTTATGAGGTTCAACAAGGACAAGTGCAGAGTCCTGCACTTAAGATGGAACAATCCCATGCACAGGACAGGCTGGGGGCTGACTGGCTGGGCAGCAGCTCTGCAGAAAAGGATGTGGGGGTTACAGTGGACAATAAGCTGAGAATGAGCCAGCAGTGTGCTCTGAAGGCTAATGCCATACTGGGCTGCATTGGTAGGTGTGTTCCCAGCAGGTCAAGGGAAGTGATTTTTTTCCCCTCTGTTCTGCACTGATGAGGCCACATTTGTAGTACTGTGTTCATTTTTTGGCCCCCCCACTACAGAAAGGATGTCAACAAATTGGAGAGAGTCCAGCGGAGGGCAACAAAATGGTGAGGGGGCTGGAGGACATGACTTATGTGGAGAGGCTGAGGGAACTGGGCTTATTTAGTTTGGAAAAGAGAAGACAGAGAGGGGCTTTAATAGCAGCCTTCATTCACCTACCTGAAGGGAGGTTTGAAAGAGGTGGAGCTAGATTGTTCTCAGTGGTGGAAGATGACAGAACAAGGAGCAATGGTCTCAAGCTACAGCAAGGAAAGTTTAGGTTAGATATTAGGAAGAATTTTCTCACTAGGAGGGTAGTAAAACACTGGAACAGGTTACCCAGAGAGATGGTAGAAACTTCATCCTTGAAGGTTTTGAAGACCTGGGTAGACAAAGCTGTGGCTGGGATGATCTAGATAGTCCTGGTTTGAGCAGGGGGTTGGACTAGATGACTTCCAGATGTTCCTTCCAACCCTAACTTTCGATGATTCTTTGTTAGTACCAAACTGAAAATGCTTTTTGGGAGATAAGCAGTATGCTGAGGCCTCAGTGCTTGCATCAACTGGTAGGTAGAGTTTGACTTCAGAATCTTCAAAATCTTTGAGCCACCTCTATTTGCGCTGTTACAGTAGAGGTTTTGGGGTTAGGGTACACCCTTTGCACAAAAATCTGTATCAGATACTCTACAAGGGTCATGAGGCTGATCAGTGCACACTTCTTTAAGCCAAAATCCTTTTCAGAACCAATTATCTGAGAAGCTCAGTTGTTGGTAAATAGCCCTGCTCTTTGTGCATTTTTGTGAACATTTCTTGTGATATTCTTTAACAAATGGGATTTTTGACTAGCACTTCAGAAATATGTTCTAGGGTTAAAACTGATGTGGACAGTATTTGCTATATGTGTAATTGTAGAACTCTATATTAGAGACATTCAAAAACCTGTCACAAATAGTGAAAGTTTTCTTAATTTCAACGTAGTGAGATTGGAATGTTGTTTTAGCTGTGGCAGTCCAGGAAACATGCCAAAATCAAGGAGTTTTTGGTGGTATCTTGTACGGGACCAACTCTATCACTGGCAGAGATGCTTGGCATACTTTTGGATGCAAAGTACCCTATTTCAGGTGCGTTTAATTTCAAAGTAAACAATGATGTGCTGACTCTTAATGAACACCAGGGGGCACTACATTTCTAGTAAAGTTAGAAAACTGGAAGAAACTTTAAACTCCTGCATTCTTTCTATCCATATATGTACAAAAGGAAAAAAATAAGTTTTGATAATTTGTGGTAAGGGTAGTTGTAGATAGCTTGCTTTTCAGTTTTTAGCTCTTATATAATAAGAACACCTAGGTCAAAATATCCTTATACTTATTTATATAAATTATTTATATGAAAACGTGTTTGCAGTTACGCCCTGGTCAGGATCAGGCTCTGTTATGGTAGTTGTTGTGTAAACACATATAAAGACATGGTTCGCATTCTACAGAGAGCTTGAAGTGTAAGACCTTGATCCTACAGACTGCTCTGTATGGGTTCATGTATAGCAAAATTTGTTCTGGGTTTTAAAACTTAGAAGGCACAGTAGATTTGCACCTTATAGACTACCCAAAATAGATATTTTAATTTATACACCTATAGTGCAAGCTTTTGTGAGCTTACATAGATTTACAGGTATATTTAAAACCATGGAAACAGGCTTATCTAGAGACTTGATTGGAGAATTATTTTAAATTTCATACTGTTTTAATTGTCCCCAAGAATCAAATGTTTGTTACAAATGTACATGCCTTTTCATAAAAATACCTTAACCATTGCACTGACCACAAATAAAGTTACAGAGAAGAAAGAGGTGCCTTAAATAGTTAAGGAACAAACAGGAAATGTCCATTTAGACAATTTGCAAAGTGGGATTGAAAGAATAATCTTAGCCACTACAAATTACTGGAAATCAGCTTTTTTGCAGTTTTGTAAGGTAAATTCTGTAAATATGGTAAGATATAGGGTTAAGTCAAATGATATTTTAAGTAAGTCTTAATACAGGTGGGTAGTGTTCTCTGTAATACAACAAAACATTAGAGTTAGGCCTTCTATGTGAATTCAATACAAAGGCCAGGTGCCACATTAAAGTAAAAGCCTGCCATTTGTAGAAGAGGTATACCACAAATATGTTGCATTACAGATTTCTAGCCCCTTACCTGTCAAGGTATATCAACCCTGTTCTGAATGAAATGGGAGAACAGTGTTCACGGGTTATTCCATCTTTTCCCTGTCTCCAAAGACGGTTGGCAAGTATCAGTAGTAATGTGGGAGGCAGACTGAAAATGGTGGTGGTACTCTATACTATGATTCCCTTGTGTTTTCATCTGATTCTAAACTTTTGTTAAGGAAAGCTCTCACACTGTGCTCTAAGATTCTGATTGCTCACATGTTTTGACCATATCGGTGTAATGCTGGGTCTAACAGTGAAACAGTAGCTGTAGGACCAAATAGTGAAATGTTGCTCAATGTTGTTCAATTGATTTTATGTATTTGATGGAGGAGAGGAAGAATATTTGGCATGGCAATAAAAGGCTGTACACATCAGAGTAGGAAAATGAAATGGAAAGAAGGTAGGAAAGAACATTGAGAGTAGTATAGAGTGAAGAATAGGACATTACAAAAGTATAGAATATTGAAGTTTTGTGAAGATATGAAAATACCTGCATTCATTTAAAAAAGAAAGAAAAAGTTTCCTTTTTCTTATAATTGAAGCGAAAAGGTTGAAATTTTTAGCCACGACTACCTGAAGGCTTAAAATCAGAATAGAAATAACCCCCTCCCACTCTTATTCTTATCTCATGATTTTGGGGGTTCCTGACTCATTATGTGTGAATGCTTGGAACTCGGAGTTCAGTCTGGGCTGTATACCATTGGTTTATTCTGCAGTCTGAAAAATGCCCAACCTGGAGAGTCAGTAGCCAGTCCTTGTAGCCCATCTTAACTACTGTGAATGCCCTGCTATTAACAATATTGAAACTGACTAGGATCTGTAAATTTCAAGGCTTCTACTGGTAAGGTGCTCTAACAACCTAAATTGCCTGAATGAGGTGTGAACAGCTGGAGGGCAGAATCTGAGTAACCATGTAATTTAGCAGATTTGAGGGCACTTTTGTTTGAAGGCACTTGTGACTGAAGCTTTGGTCTAAACACCTCTCCCAACTACTAGTTTAGCCCAGAAGAGGATACTACCAAAAAACCCAAACAAAACCTTGCTCCTTTTATATATCCTGAATAGTCTTAGCTATAATTACATTTCTACCCTACTATAATGTACCAAACATTAAGGAATTGTGAGAAGGTGAGAACAGGTTTTTCCTCCTCAATGTTTAAAGTGGCTTAAGAGATGCTTTTAATACTGAAATCAGTGGGATTTGGAAAATGTCTAGTTTAGTTTGGCTGCCCATCCCATATGCATGATCACTTTAACTAATATGTTGCAGTGTATTTTAGATTGGTGGGAGTGGGAAGGTCAGGAAGGAGGTAGTTACAGTAGTCAAGAATATATTTAACCAAGACATGGAAGAATGGTAGCAGTAGAGATGGAGAGGAAAGGAGGATTCTCATGCAAGCTCATGTGGCTAATAAAGTGACCAAAATGCTGGCTTGCATCCATAGATGCTTCTCAAGCAAATCCCGGGACATCATTCTCCCCTTGTACTCGGCCTTGGTGAGGCTGCAGCTGGAGTACTGCATCCAGTTTTGGGCTCCACAATTCAAAAAGGATGT
>NW_017728922.1:3277829-3280170 GCF_001723895.1 Crocodylus porosus
GAGGTCGAACGGTCATAAACTACTACAAGACCATTTCAGGCTGGACATAAGGAAGAATTTCTTTACTGTCCGAGCCCCCGAGGTCTGGAACAGCCTGCCATTGGAGGTGGTTCAAGCACCTACACTGAATACCTTCAAGAGTAAATTGGATGCTTATCTTGTTGGGCTCCTATGACCCCAGCTGACTTCCTGCCCTTTGGGCAGGGGGCTAGCCTCGATCTTGTGGGGTCCCTTCCAGTCTTAATGTCTATGAAATCTATGAAAATATTACCCAAATACCTAAAATGGTTGAGGTTTCTTTCTTCTTTCTTTTTTTATAAATGCAAATACTTACAGATTCAAGAGAACTATAGAGGGAAATGAATTTTAACTCTTTTCATACAATATGATTCTAAAATGCAACAGAGCAGCTCTTTGAAGGACACACTTAGCATGCTGACACCTATACAAGCTGAATGAAAAGAAGGTAAAATAAAATGAGTCTTCATACGTAGTCTGACTAGGTAGCGTTAGACTCACACTGAGACCATAATGTTCACTTAGGAGCAGCCAGTCTCAAATCACTCTTCTCTTACTGTGGAGTTGATGTTTAACTTGCAGATGTTTGTTTCTGCAGGATAGTCTGTGAAGTGCAGTATCAGTGCCCCTACTGGTGCCCAGAATTCTCTGCACCGCTGTTGCATCATTTTTTCTGAGACAGCACTGCAGACGTAATGCAAAGGAGCCTATACTGCTTTGGGGGGTTTAAAGATATCTTTATCAGATGATTGAGCATGAACAGAGATCTCCTTTAGAAGGAGGACATGAGGCATGCTATCTCAACATATTAAAACAGGGCACAAGAGAATAACAGCTCTCATCAGAAACTTTCATAACATGCCAAATATTCAACATGTATTATAAACAGAATCAGCCTTTTCAGTCTGCAGTGAGAGAATGAATGAGCAATGTGAGCCAGAACAAACAGACCAAACCAAAAGTGTTAGAAAAATATTGTCCAGATAGACAAGCAAATGCATGTCTGGCCACAAAGCCTTTTTGCTCACTAGCAAATCATCTCATTTCAGTCACACAGCCTGTACAGACACTGTACCTGGACCTATGACAAAAGTATCAGCTTCCTCAGGCAGGTCATAGTTGAGTCTGCAGTAGCAATTCTAGAAATGCAGGACCTCTTAGAGTAGTAGGCAGTCTTTTTGGCAGGTGTGCCATAAACTAGCCCCACACTCACCCTGAGTGCCACTCCAATCCCCTTCCCCTGTCTAGTATGCTGCTCTGCTGTCTGCTTCCTGCCTTGTGCGCCCTATGCAATCTGCTGCTCTGCATTCTGCTCTTTGCCAATTCCCTGCATGATCTACTACTCTACTGTCTGCTTCCTGTCCTATTTGCTGCTGTGCTACCTGTCTCTTCAGTCTGCTGCATGTCACATGCAAAGGTTGTCTGTGACATTTGTAGCACACATGCCGCAGGTTAACTACCTTTGCCACCTTTGGAGATTGCTTTAAGGTAGAGATTATTTGGAAGCAGGATGCTGTGGTTATGGTCTGTAGGTAGTTACTGGGACTGAGGCTGACAGAACAGACTAGGGGAGAGGAAAGAAGCTCTACCAAGGGAAGATGCTAATTTAGGGCTTGATACTACTCCACCTGTTGTGGTCCTTTTTCACCCTGCTTGAGTCTCTGGAAGACAGTTAATGCAAAAGGTGGATGGTGCTTCTTGATCACTGCTCTTCTGTGATTTAGTCTAATTATAAGAAGATACATTATAAGAGTAAACGTGCTTATGTTTTTTTCAGAGACTTGAACAGGTTGGAATTGTATCACACTCAGATGTCGAAGTCTGCTTAAACATATAGTAGATGAAATAAGATCTGGGCCTTAGTTTTTAGAATCCCAAATGTAGGAAGGAGGTAGGGCTCTCATTTTGAGAGAGAAAATGTGAAATCAGCCTGCAGATCCTAAATGCAGTGGTTCTCAACCTTTTAGGACTCAAGATACCCCTTGATATAGTCCAGTTACCCCTCAGTAGACTCAAGGCATTCCATAGAAAATGTTAGCTCTTAAGTTTTCACTTTTTTTTTTAGTATAGAAAAATAATAGAGCAATTCATCTCTTGCAAAGAACTTGGATCATACCAGGTCAGAAGGCTTTTAACACTATGGATTCCTATTTGAAATCTCTGGGTTTATCTTGTAAATCCTGTTTGCGCACCAAATAGAGCTAACATTGCATGGCACTCCTGAAAGGATCTCAAGGCACTCCAGGGTGAGAATCACTGCCTTAGTGTAACTTTCTCCTGATCCTTTTGCTTTCTGCATTTTCTGTTAGGAACGTGACTCTAT
>NW_017728922.1:3280470-3308229 GCF_001723895.1 Crocodylus porosus
CCCTGTCTATATGAGACCTCTGCTTGTAATGGACAGAAGATGCATTATGGGAGTCAGTCCTGGGGTGGAAGGGTAGGGGTGCACACTGAAACTGGGGGAGATGGTGCCTCCTTCTTGTATTTGTTAGTAGGTGCAGTTTGTTTCTTTCCTGGGTATAGTTCTTCCTGCCCAAGACAGTTGGTTGTTGCAACATACGTAGAATGAATTCCTTCTTTGATATTTTTGACTTCCCCTTCCTTCCCCTGTGTTTTCCCTGTTTCTCTCTTTCAGTGTTACCCCCTCTCTTCCTTTTCTATTTTTTTTCTCTTCACCTGCTTGGTTTTTTTCACAACTTGAATCTTTAAAGCATTGAACTGGGTGAATGCTAATCCATCTCTTTGTCCTCTCCCATACCTTAATGAAGCTTTCTGGCTTCCTCTGCTCTTTCTTTTCCTTCCCCTCCCCCTCCCATGTAAAAGAGGTTAAGTTGCAATAGGAGGTTTATTTAATTGTCTTACATATAATTTATAGGCCTAGTATGCTCATTGTAACTAGGGCTCCTGTCAGTCTTTAAACTGGGTGCCCACCTCCAGCAAGAAAGAAAGCAGACAAGACATTTAAAGCATTCCTTTCCTTGATCCATTTTTAAATAACTAAAAAATCTTTTTACCCTACCAGGTTTGAATTCTGAACGGTATGTGCTGTTTGAAAGAGCAGCTTTTTTCGGTTTTGTTCTTGTATTGCTGTCTGGTTGACCAGAGGCATTCGGATTACTGTTTCTAACTTAGGCCACTATTTCTTTGACTCATCATGGTAGAATTTGGGGCCTCTTCTAAGGCTGCTGCTGTTGCTGCTAGGCTATGCTGCAGACCATAATTATTAGCTGATGCACTGATTCCTTACCTAAAGACCAAGTGTGTCAGCTTGGCAATGTGCCCAGCCACCATCAGCACCATTGCATTCACAGAATGAGATTGCTGAAGAAAAGAAATGACGAATAGTGCATGTTCACTTTCATTTTGTCAGTGAACTTCGCAGGGACTTAGATTTCTGTGTGTAATCTGAGTAATGCTAGAGCTGAGCTGTCTATTAATGAAAATAGACTTTAGTAGTTGGTGACGCCCTTTCTCTTGCAGTTAGTGCATGAACGAATCAAAATCTAGATAGTTAAACATTGAGGGAAATTATCTTTTATTTTGCAGGGTTTTAGGCACAGCCCTGAGTAGTTGAAGGGTTTGGACTATTAAAAGGAAAATGCTGCAAGTGCTCACTTGAATGTCATGCGTTTTCAACATGTTCTTGTTGCCATAGTGGGCTGTGCATTTCCCTTTATAGCAGCATACTGTTTTTGCTGCATTCCTAAAACAGAACAAAACTGCCAGTGTAATCTGTGAGCCTTCCTGCTCTCTGCCCTGAAAAACATTGCCTGGGCTAAAAAGGGAAAATGCTTCCAGCAGAGACTCTCGAATTGCTTATGAAATGAGTATTACACTTGGGGCCATTAATCCGCTGGTACAGCCTAAAATACAAACAGAAAAATGTACATTGTTTTGTGACATGGTGGTTTGGGAGTTTTCCTAAGAGACTGATTGTTATCTCTGAAATAACATGAATTCAACGTGGGACACTACAGCCTAGGATGTTTATTTATATTGAATTGTATATATGTGATTCAGGAAGATTCAAAACGGACAGACTTGTGTCTGTGAAGGTGGTATTGGGGGGAGCATTAGCTTTATTTTTGGCAGTTATTTAAGGGTCATTAACTTTGGGGGACAAAGTTAGATTGTGGGGCATGCTACATTCAGAATTAACATCCCTGATATCACAAAGTAGCTTTTAAATGCCTGCTTTGATACAATCTTAGGTCACACATATCCCATTTCAGTGTTGTGAGAACGTTTACTTTTCCCTTGGTTATTTTAGTTTATGTTGTAATACCTATTTAAATCTTAAATTTCTCCCTTTTCCCACTACCCTGCACCTTTCTTTGCATAAGCAATTCTTTTAACAATAGAAGGTAGTACATTTTCAAATTAGTCGTTTTTTACCTGTAATGGCCAAGTAATTTGCAGATAGAATTTTAATGCCTAGTTACCTGATGTTAGTGTAAATATTGGAGCACAAATATAAAGTCTTTGTATAAATTCGGCCCTTGAAAATCTCCCTCTGGAGTTGTGCCTGTCCTCTTCCTGGAATAGTGATAAATCCACCAACCCTCACTGTATTCAGAAAAGAACTGAATCACAGGCTGTTTGGGAAGAGGAATGAAAGCTCATTTTCTTTGAATAAGGTGCTTATAAATTGGCCCCAAATCAGACCGGTTGTTCAGATGCATTGTGCTCTAACTCCAAAATCACATACCATCTTCTCAAATTGCTTCATTCTCCAGAGCCTTAATCTATGGTAACAACTGAGGCAAAATGCTGCAGAATTGAGAGAGCTGTGCTGATGCTCATAACTCCATCTGAAAGCAGACTCTAGTATTATTCCACACATGGAAATCCATTCCCTTTTAGGGCCTACGTTTAAAAAAGAACCAAGTCTGACAGGGTTAATAGACAGGAAGCTGCAGCTGCAGCCACTAATACGGAAGTCAGATTTTTGTTTAACTGACAGCTTTAGCAGGCCTGAGGATGGGGGGAGGGGGAATTTGAGAATACAGCATCTGTGGTGCAATACTGATGATTTTTGCTATTCACTGCAGCTTTTCATTTCTTTTCTTAACCTTTTTTTTAGTTAAGGGAACTAGCTCCCTACTCTAATCCAAAATATGTTTTTGTTGAAATCAAACATGCCATGGTTTTCACCTAGATTCTGGTATCACAATGTCTAATGAAATTATGCTCTGGGTATGTGACTCTTAGTGTTAATTGTAGGGGTTTTTAAAATCTGTAAGAATCATTCATCCTGGTCTTTCAGTTTTTCTTTAATTTTCCCCCCTCCTGTCTGTTGTATGTCAAGATGCTTTCCTCCCTTTCCAAAGCATGTTTTTTTCTGAATGGGGTTTATGTCAGAATCCCAGCAGAGTGATTTTAGCTTTTCTCCTAGACCTGGATGATGAACCCTCTTTGTTGCTGGTTTAAAATCTCTGAGTTCAGACAGTAATGACAGTTTGAGATGCATTTTATTTGTGCAGGCAGTTAGTGATCACTTTCTCCTGCTTGAAAATCTGGGTGTTTTTTCTCAAGAGTTTGTGTTTGGGGTCTCTTTTTAAGTTTCTTCTGCTGAAGCAGGCCTAGCTTAGCCTGTCTTCTCTATGCACAGGATGGCTCCTGCTTGCCAGAGCTGCACAAAGATAATCGCTCAGGAAGTGTTTCAGCCAATCCCCTGAAGCTTTACATTCAGATTTACCAAAGTAGCCAATCCAAGATTAGCTTTTATTAGGAAGACAGATCATCAAGCTGAAGTGCCAAGCCCTTTCTGTCTGAGTACTGAGAGCCTGTCCTCCATGTTTTATAAGTATTGACATAACACTGTGTTAACAATGCATCCACAGAGGTAAGCTTTACTTTTTACATTTTTTTTCTCTAAGACCTATGAGCTGTGGGCTGAGAGTGTGATTCTCTGTGATCTGTCGTGCAAAACTCACACCACAGCACTTTATTAAGTTGAAACTGTTTAAATTTGCTTTCTTGGGTCACATGGTTAGTAGCCATTAGCCATAGCTTTATTTTGCAAACTGGCAAAACCTTGGCATACCTACTACTTCACAGGAGGATGGTGTTTTTAGAGTTTATCAAGATCCTGGTATTCCAAAGCAGCTTTCTCTCTCTGAGCAGTTTGCCAGCACTATTGTCTGTTGTGTCACATGCCTGCTGAAGAGAAAATGGAAGCTAGGGAGCAGATGCATTTAACTGCCCTACAGGGAGTCAAGCAGGGATAATGGCAGACAGCAGAACAGGCAAGTTTACCTTTCTAAACAGTGAATGGAACAGCTAAGATAAGTTATCTCTGAGAAAATGTGGGATTTTTAAAAACCTAGACATCAGCAAAAAGTGCTAATGGCAGATTGTAGTTATTGGGCCTAGGTGGTGTTGTGCTGTTGCATCATGTTTTTTGTGCAGCTTATCTTAACTTGAAATGGATTTTGAACTTTTTTCTTATAGGAGTAGTTAATATATTATGTTTCTTTTAATGAAGGACAATATATGGTTAATATTTTGTGCCTTTAAAAATGAGTTTCTTACACTGCAGATTTTACAAATAGGTTTCTGGTCAATAAAATGCAGGATATCATCTGTTTATGTTTCTAATTCTTTAAAGAAAAATATGCTTTTGAATTGTTAGCTTCTTTCTCTGGCATGGTTCAAATAAACTAATGCACCTTTTATCTGTTTCTATTTTATTTTATACTCTACCAGCCACAGTTCTATGTTGTGGAGTCCAGGGGATATAAAATCATGTGTGGTTCATGGCAGTAGTACATGTTCGTTTTTCTCCTTTTTTTTTCCTTTTGGTTTAATGCTACGTAATTATTTCAAATATTTCCCTTTTGATCAATTTCCAAATCTGCCAGCCTGTTGTATCTTCTTAACTGGAAAAATGAGATGGTTGCTTGAACAGTTGGTAAGTAAGCAGTGTGCTCGTCTCTGAACATTTTTAATAGTTTTCAAAATATTTTGATTTTAACAGGGTGCAGTTAGTCCAGCAGGTGAAGTGTAGTCAGTGGCTAGTAGCATTTAAAATCAGGAGTTTTGTTTAGCATCTATTTGCAATGACTTGTTCATGTAAATTCTGTTCCAGCTTGAATGCACTGTTTTTCTGATAATCTGCTGCTAAACTTGAAGGTTATACTTCCTGTTTACCTCTGGCCAGTGAAAAAATTTCTACTTACTCTTTGTTCCTAGATTATTAATTAGCATGTGTGGAGGTTAGAGTGCAGTCAGGCTGTTTCTCAGGCTTATGAGGTGTAATGAAAGTGCTAGTGCTCAGCAATGTGGTGTCCTTATACAGTTAACTGTATGTTGGTTACTAAATCTGTTTTAATATTGTATGAAATATAATCTAAGATGCATTTGTTTGATTTAGTACTAATTTTGACCATCTTGCACTTTATTGCAAATTTTAATCATAGCATTTGAGTGCATATTTTAACAAACTGCAAGGAGTTAGATTCTTTAGTGTTTTAAGCCTAACTGCATTTATTTGGAGTAATTCAACCCATAATGCTTGTATAATTTTAAGAATGAACCCAAATCTAATCTGGTTTTAGATATTTCTGTATTTTGTCAGGATTTTATGCTAACTTTTTATAAAGGTTTCCATGACTTTGATAACATAGTGTAACATGCCATTTTACTCTGGTTACTTCTTTGCCAAGATGAATATCTTAAAGTGTGAAACAAAAGTATTAACTGAAAAGTCAGATTACAAACTAAACCAAAACTGAAATGAACTGCTGTTTCAGCATACAAAAAAATGATAGTGCAGCTAAGCAGTAAGTTTGTGCTGTTTTAATTTATCTCTGATTAGTAAAATCAGAAATTGCATTTGGACATAATTTTCCTAGCAGCAATGTATACACATTAGCAGTTTGGTTTGGAGTCTGAAACATTGCACAATATTATATTTGTTTAATATGAGGAAGCAGGAGTAAGTGATCTGCAATCAAAAAGCTTGTATTAAAATGGCTCCCATAGGTTTTGTTAAACTAGGATCTGTTTCAAATCTGCACCTCCAGACACGTTGCTGACAACGAAGCATATTTGTATAAGCTGCCCTGGCGTATGTAATGAAACATAGTATCATGAGTCTGTTAAAGTTCTCTATTTTTAATCACTCAAATATAATTCTTTTATAGTTCACAAAAAATAAATGTCTGCATTGCAGCAAGATGTCTGAGTCAAGGTAGAGACAGCAGTGTTGTTTTACAGATCAGCCCAATCACGCTGCTCCATGGAGTACTTGAGCCAATAGAAACAGAGGGTAGGTTAAAGATTGACAATTGCAGTGGCAAGACTGAGAAAGGCCTTCTGGAAATTTCTACCATCTTTGTTCCATCTAAGTAAAGCAAATTCAGCCAAGCTGAAGAATTTCATATATTTTTGGTGCTTTGTCAAGGTATGATGTTATCACTCCCTTTTTATAGATTGCATAATAAGAAGCACTCTGTGCTATTTTTCTACTGTGCAGGCCAGATGGGATGTGAGGTTTTATTTAAAAGACAAACCCAGGGTGTGGGGGGGAAACATATTCCTCCCCAAGATTTTGCAGGACTGGGTCTTGTTAATATCACAATAAGATGGAGCATGCATGAAGCAATGTAGCTGAAGTCTATTCAGCTTGCAGAAAATGGCCATTATTCTGACATACCCAGGAATTAATGATATAATTGCTTTTTTTGTTCTTTAGTAGCCAGAAAATTTAATTTCAATTGTCCAGGATGAATATGATTAGCTGTTGTCATTTAGTGCCAATGTCCAGTTACTTTTGTAATTAGCTTTACAAATAATATCTGGAGAGAAACAAAAGGGCTATCTGGATTATAAATGAGAATGGAAACAATAGATTTTTAAAAGCCACATGTCCCTTTCTTTCTTGGGAGCAGCCTGGTAGGAGTTAAATAGTGCTAGGGGAAAATGAGTGATTTTTTTTTTTTTTAAAACAACTGGTGACAGTACTTAAAAACAATTAGGGTAAGGTGCAAAGTACAGACCACTTCAAATGTGATTTTTTTCCCCTCCCATCCACAGGCACCTGAGTCTGTTTCTCACTGACTTAGAAAGACTTGCATATTGAAGATTGGCCCTGAGCTTCACAATATGGAAATCAGCATGTGAATTTAGCTTCTCCATATTAATATTCATAGATTACGTTTAGTTTTTTTTCTCTGAGCTGCCTCCCAGTTTACAGTCCCACTACTGGCTCTCTGTTTTTTTTTAAATTTATTTATTGTAGTAGCCATGTTCATCCTGTGGCTGAGAAGTGATAGAGTCAAGTCATTCTCCCACAGGACTGGTGCAACTTCAGAGTTATTGGCTAGAGGGTGGTAAATCTCAGTAAAAACTTTTTTAAACTGGGACACAATCACTCTGGAGCACCAGAGTATTACTTTAAGAGTATTTGAAGTTGCAGAAGTTGCACCTAAACCTGGATTCTCACATAGCCCTACATAATATTATCCACTGTATCATGTAGCCTTCTCTCTCAAACTGGGTTTAGAAAACATTTCTCTTGCTAATATGTATCCTAACTTGTAAGTTGCACATGAGCTTAATTTCATAGACAACTTCCTTCTGTGGCAAAGTATGTCCTTTTAATGTTAACTGTTATACTGACAGCAGTCAAAGTATCTGTGTGGTTTACAATGGGGTTAAAAATGTGTTAAGAGCGGTGTACTGGCAGTGTTAATGCTGGATAGTATGGAGCCTTATTTGTAAACAATTGTTCCCAAACTCTGCCTGTAACAAGCCTGCTTACATTGCTTGGGCCTCAGCTGTGCTAGGTCTTAGCCTGACAGAGAACTGAGTGATACCACAGCGTTTTAACCTTTTCTTTTCCTTATGCTGAGGTTTTTTGAATGTACATGGTATGCAGTAGATTCTTTTAGAAGATCCTAATGTAAAACAAACAGCCCACAAAACAAACCCCTCACATATATATATTATTGGTGTAGGTGTCTAAGGCTACCTAATCACTGTATGTATATGTTTGAGCTAATGTTTTTTAGGCTTAAATTGCTTAATACATTTTGGGCGTTTTGTACAAGTTTCTGAATAAGAAAACATCAAATCTGAGGGATCCTCCTAGCTGAAGACTGAATTTAAAATTGAATGATTTCCTTAGTAACCTGTGACTTCACAAAACTCAGTCTCTTGTACATTTGTAGTTAAACATTTGAATGTCAGGTGTCCCTTTGTCGTCCTTTACCATTTCTGATATTTAGACATTTGCTTTGAAAATAGCTCTGCTGTTTAAACAAGAGATACAGTTATTGAATAAACTGCTACCATTTTAGCTACAGTACAGGAATGAGGCAGTGCAGTGCTGCCAGACGCCATTTTAAGAATCCTGCATAAATAGCATAGCTACCGATGAGTAAGAGACTGTTATAGGTGAGTGCTTATACAAAGCTGCTATTTATTCAGCAATGGCATGCTAATATTTTTTTTTCCAATTTTTATTGAATGCAGTTTTTTTGAAATCATGATTTATATTTGCTACTCACAAATGTAATCTAGGAAGGGCAGGAATTATCTTTAGGATGACATTTAATTTTAGTGCTTACAGATTTAAATCATTATTTTTTTTAATTAAAGGAAGAAAGATTTCCATAAACGTATGGTTCTTGGGTTTAAATTAATGTGCTAATTCCCATATGTAAACCGAGAATATTGTGCATGTGGGCATTGGCTGTTCTGAGTGGTTTTCCATATCTATCAGATTTTCTTGGTTAAATGTCAAGGTGCAGTAGTTCATCTGAAACTTTTAATTGCTCTTTGTATTTAACATAGGTTAAGAGCAGCTAATATTTTACACATGTAAATTTTGAGATAAATATTACCACTAATAGAAATGATCTTTCCTTGTAGGCAGTTTTTTATTTAGTTGTCTGAAAGTACCAGTTTGAATTTCATAGGCAACTGTTTAGGTTAAAAGGCTTAAAAATTATTCAGGTAAGTTCATAAGGCAATTTTGTGTTAAGCAGAAATGTCCTGTTTGTTTGTAACCCTCATTTTTTTACCTGAATATCCCCACCTACCCCCTATGAAAGAGAATCTCCATCTCAAGCCCCTTTCATGAGACACGTTAAAATAGTTTGCATGAAACAAGTTAATTTTAACTTTTTAGGAGATCAACTTTCATTTTTATGCAAGAACTGTCAATATAGGTATAGTGGCTTTTAAATGAAGAATCTATGTTCTAGTCAATTAACAATGAAGCTGGCAAAGCTTATGTTTCAGTTACTAGTTTCTTAAAATATATTCCTTTCCTTTGTTTTGTAAGGAAATAGCAGTTGCTTTGAGAATGACCCAGGTAAAATATTGTACTCAGCTAGGTACTTAGTCAGATATATATCACTATCATTTCCGATATGTAATCCTAGCCATCACATTCTTAGCTATACCTAAAGTAATGCATCTGATCTGAGAAAAGTGAATTAACAAAAACAATCAGAACTGCAGATATCAGGTCTTTTCCAAATGTGACTTTATAGGATAATCTAATCTGATCTCCTAGTTATTGTGTTCCTATAGTACTGGCTCTTGATTTACACTTATTTTGATGCAAGGGTTTTTTTCCGTATTTTGCTGTGTGAAACTGTAGCATAATTGTTTTTAGGGATCTACTTTCTTTGAGTTATATACCATTTGAATTTTTTTTTTTTGCTGAAGCGATGCTGCTGGTGAAATTACTGAATTTGAAGGCTTAAAGCATTTTCAAAATATTGCTTTTTGTAATAGGACACACAGAGCTGAAAAGATTCATGTCCATATGTCCTGGGAAAAGTTTCTCTAAACTTACTGTAAATTACCATTATTTATTTACAAACCTAGGTCTTTAGGACACCCCACCCATTAAGAAGTACCATTGCTCACATGAGTCTTAATGTGTTCCAGTAACACAAGCAGTATAAGATACTTCTGAAGTTATTTTATTGCTGTGACTTTTAAAATGTTTCATAGCTACCTTTAATCCACTTATTTTTATTTTTGTTAGTATCAAATAAGTATTTTTTTTATCATCCAGGATCCTGTGACATTGTATTTTAAATTGTTGTGCCTTTTGTTTTTCATATTAAGAGTGGTAAAGTGTGGTATTATTTAAAAAATTAGAATTTCTATCTGTTCTCTAGGGCTCAACCTTCAATAATTTCATTCTGCCAATGATCTATGAATGATGTATTAGGTACTTCATTAAATTTGGTTTCAGTTATGGTGAAATAAAAGTACAAATACACATAATAAAAATGCAAAAGCAGTATCAAGTAGTGAATGCATTTCTGAATGCATAAAGTTCTCTTGAGTTCCAAATCTTGAGATAAACATCTGTCAAGTCTGACCTTTGTATTTATTTATATATTATTCAGAGCTGCATCAAGTCAGATTTTGGAATCATTTAGAAAAAATACTTTTTTTGACTTTTGCAGTTCCAAAAGATTTATTTATACCTTTTTAAAAGGCGATGAGGAGCAAATTGAGTGCTTTTAGTGACTTAGAAAAAAAGAAAGATAAATGAGAGCCAAGCAAATGAGGCTTGACTTCTGGCATCCCAGCTGTTCTAAGCTTGGACTCATGGGGCATGTTCATATACACATGTTCTAGTGGAAGTTGGGGATGGGGGCGGGGGACACATGCTTAATTAGATCGGCTCTGAGAGCCACTCTGATTATGAAGTGCCTGGAGGGTCTCATGTATCAGCGTCCCTGTGCTTCAAAATGGTGGTGAGGGTGCTTTATCTAAAGTTTGTTTGATGAGCTTTAAATAAAGCGCCCCCACAGCCATTTTGAAGCACAGGGACACTGATACACAAGACGCAGAGGCTGGCTGGAGTGCGGTAATTACCACGTTCCAGCAGACTCAGTTATCGAGTGTGCTTTGATGTGCTGTAATTGCAGCGCGTTGGAGTTGCCTCTGCACTTGTCTGTAGGAACAGGCAATTATTTCTAGTGGAGGGCTGCTTACTGAGTTTTGGCAAGCCATCGAGGGCCGCACGACAGGCAGCTGGGGGCAATTAAATATTAATTTTCTTAATTTTTTAGAGGCCCCGCGGGCTGGATAGAATGGCCTGGTGGGCCACATCTGGCCCACGGGCTGCATTTTGCCCACACCTGTTCTATCGGCACCCACATGTGCCAAAACCTCTTCTGACCTGTAACACCCCCCTACACTATTTCAGTGAGAGATGGCTATACAGTTTTGCTCATGTGCCTCTTTCCTTACATGCCACACTTTTTTTTCCAGTCATGACTTTCAAACAGTTCATCCTCTGCTTTTTACAAGGGGCTCCACTATGCAATCTGTTAGGCTTCTGTTATGCCAGATTGTGTTTCGATTTTGTGATCTGGACAAATACCCATGGGGGATTTGATTGAGATTTGTGTGGCCTAACCCATGGCTGAACCTCTACCTCCAGTTTTTGAAAAGAGATAGCTAGCCTTATTATATCACTGCTTTATTCCTGTGCTGACAGAAGTAGTGCATATTGTTATGTATAGTAATCACATTATTCCAATTTGGTGATGGCATTTCTTAAAAAGATAGGCAAAAAACCAACCAAACAAGCAAACAGAAAAACCCAAATGTAATGCTTAATTTCAAATGTTTCTACAGAAAAATGCAGCAAAGCACATGTAGCAGTAGTACAGAATATTGTTTTCAGTGCTTGACGGTTCTAAAAACGGAAGTTTCTTTTTAATAGTTGTAGTTTATAGCATATTTACGATAACATTTTCCAGACATGATGGATCCTGTCAGTTTTGTGTTTTCCACTAAAATAAGCAAAGTGTGTTCTATACTTAAAAGATTTGCTGGTGAAATAATGTTTGGAAGAGGTATGGAAAAGTAAAAAACAAAAAACAAAAAAAACTAACCAACATTGCTATGCCAACACAATTTTTTACTATACAGAGTTTAAACTAGCAAAAAAAAGTTCTTTACCACTATATAACAACTTCTGTTCAAGATGCTTTTTAGGTTTATTGACAAAAGAGCTGTTACTGGTACAGTAGAACCTGAATTTTTCATATGTGGCTGGATTGCAACTCGCTTGATTCACAGCAGATTGCTGAATTAAGAACAAGGCACTTGGCTCTTTGCTTCAGCCTATATCTCTATAGGTTTTCCAATTAGCTGGAGCACAGCCACAGTCCCACACAGCTGATTGGAGATGTGATGCCCTTTGGAATAAGACCTGTAGCAAACAGCTGGTGCACCTCCACAATCCTACACAGCATTTGCTGCAGCTATATGACCCCTTCCTAGTTCACAAACCTTCGTTTCACAGGGGAGGAAATTTAGGAACCTATGCCTGTCAAGAATCTGGGTTATAATGTATAAGCAGCATCTCTGCTTGGGGTGCTTGCTATTTTGGGTTTTTCTCAGTTCTATCTGTAACAACCAAACCACAAAACTTGCATGCAAAGCTATAATCTTATTAAATTGCTTTTTTCCTCCCTTCTGTAAAGATGAATCCAAACTGAAAAAAGTTAGACCCTTATTTCTCCATCTATGATACCAATGGGGGAAGTAGGCAGGTTAGAGATTTTTACTACCTTGTGTCATGCAATCCTACTCTGAATAAGTAGAAGTAAGTCTGAAAAAGTTTGGAAGGCATGGTGTTAGATGTCCTGTTTCTCTCTTTTACACTTCTACTATTGGTAATTGCTACCTGAGGTTACTGAAGGTGAATTTTGCTATTTACTTTTTTTCATCCTATTGTGGAGCTTAGCTTTAAAAGTTGTCATCATCTATAAAGTTAATTATTAGGCCCTGAATTTGCAGCCTTAGTTCTCTGCACATATGGATGCATTCTCCTACTTGTATCAATTGAAGTTAGTTGGACTTTAGATAGACATATAGGAGTCCATTCATACATTGTATAGGAGGCCTTGGATTAGGAACTATTTGGGATAGGAGCCTGGTCATGTCTATGGTTGTCTAGTGTCAATTATAATTTGTAGTAATATGCACAATCTTCAGTGAATATTGGGAGACCAGTGCCATTAATATTAAAATGAGCATTACTTAGGTATATACTGTGCAAACGTGACAGGCAGGATAGTTTCCCTTCTGTTCAGATGGTACATGTTCTAGCGCAGCAAAAGCTAACCTTTCTGGAAGGTGTGCCCCATCTTAGCCTGCACCAGCTTTGGGTGCCACTCCAGTCCCTTCCTTTGCCCAAGTTGCTGCTCTTCTTTCTGCTCCCTACCCAATATGCTTTCCATGCCTCCTGCCCTATCTGCTGCTGTGTTGCCTGCCCCCTCCCTGATCTGCCATGTATCGCACAACAAGACCTGTGCATGTGTCACAGGTTGGCCACCCCTTTTTTAGTGGATATTAGATAAAGCTATATTAGATTTCTGGCTGAAAATATTTGACGCTAGCACTTGACGCTTTTATGAAGGAACTTTAAATATAAAAGTAACATATTATAAATCTCTAATTCTTGTAGCTTGGCTGAAGAGGAAATAAAGGCCGAGCAGGACGTGGTGGAGGGGATGGATATCTCCACTCGATCCAAAGGTGAGTAAGAAAGCATATTTATCTCTATTCTAGAACACAGGGGGAAATTGGAAGTCTTTGTTTAAAAGCAGCGATGCAGCATGTGATCTGCAGTGCACCTAAATAGATGGAAGGCATAAATTCTTAAATGGATATTACCCTAATTATTAGAAAAAATATTATTTCTGTTTTTTAATATTGTTTTTTAAGAGGACTATGCATTATTGACTAGTTTTATCAAGAATAATACTCTGAATATATTATGTTTGAGTACATTCAGTTGTCTCTCCTACTTGCCAGCAATCAAAATTTGATCTGGACTTTCAGAAGACATCAACCTCTAGTGATCCGTGCTCATTGTTACCTGTTTCCTTGGAAGTAATTCTTTAATTCAGAATAGCAAAATAAAATAAAAAAAAGTTAAAAAAAAACATGTTAGCCGGTCCTGCAGTAATGAATCATAACTCCAGGAAAAACTAACTGTAAATGTGAAATTTGCTGTCTTCACAAAAAATCAATCTTGTGAATGACTAATGTCAGTTAGGGATACTCTGTTATCCTGACAGAAGCTAACTGTAGAATTTTAAAGAACTAAATCTCCATCCCTTGTGTCTATGGGCCTATGTCAATGAATTAGTCTAGGGGAGGGAGCAGCAGCCTATGACCCCTGGACCTCATAGGTCTGACCTGGTCCATGGATGCATAGGGGATCCAGCAGAAAGCTGCCTGTCCAGTCTTAAGTATCTCCCTCCACAGTCCTCCATTCTCTTGCGTGTGCACTTGCCTCTCAGCCTCTTGAAGGCTCAGATCAAGTGTATAGAGGCTGGATATCTGCAGTGAGGATAAATGCTCACTTGGTGTTGTGGGGGGTGGTAAGAGATTTGCAGCACACAGGTTGCAAACTCCATTCTGCAGTGCCAAAAGGTTGCCAATCACTAGTGTAGGATAACCCTGTTTCAGCGTAAAAAAAGCTGCATCTACATGATACAACCTATTGTATTGATGTAAATCCAAAGTAAAGGGGGAAATTTTACCTTGGCTTGATCCAAGTTTAATTTTCTTCAGGACAAGGGACTTTGGACCAAGGTTTGTACGCTTGCAACTTTGCCTCCTGTGATACATCTGTAGGTAGGTGTATGAGCTACCTCTTACACAGTTTTATACTCTTTCCAAACTTGGCTGCTCTGTTTACCCACCTGACCTCTACTGTTTAAGGGCCATTGCAACAAGATGTCACCTCCCTGTTGAAATTCTAGCACATGCCCAGGTTCTTCTTTGCTATGTAGATTCTCCAGGTATAAATACTTTGGTAGCTAAGGGCACTTCTACATGTGCTTCAGGGGTGGAAGGGGGAGGCGTTTTAATTAGAGTGGCTCAGAGAACAAGTGCTGCAGCATCTCGTGTATCAATGTCTTTGCATTTCAAAATGACGGTGGGGTGCTTAAACTAAAGCTCATAGAACGAGCTTTAGTTCAGGCACTCATGCCACCATTTTTCAGCGCAGAGATGCTGATACATGAGATGCGGGAGGTTACTGAAGCACAGTAATTGCCATGAGCAGGCTTTGTGCTCATGTACAGGTACCCTCAGTGACTGCACAGTAGTTGTAACTATGTTTCTTTCAAAAACATGTCTCAGCATTTTTATTCTTGTATCTTGTCTTTCAACTGGGAATTTTAAACAAGCAACATATATTTCTAAAATTGTGTTAGGTCCAATCTCCAAACAAGTGAAATTTCCTTAAAAAAAAATCTCTCCTACTTTAAGAAGGCATTTTACAGGCTTTGGAAAGCCCTAAAACCAGCCATATAGAAAGGTGTCAATCCAGATTTGAAAAGCATCTAGGTGTCTAGTTCACCTTTTTCTATGACCCCAAGGTATATGGATATGGCCTACATTTTAAGATGTCCTTTAAATCAGCTTGGGACCATGCTGTGGTAATGTCTTGTCTATCTTACCGGGGTGTTGCTGCTTTAACTGTAAACCTCATATGATTGATTGAGGATCATATTCCAGTCTTATACAGGTCATTCTGGATCTTATCCCTGCCCTCCAAATGTCTGAAACTCCACTCAACTTGGTGTAATCAGCAAATTTGCTGAACATGCACTCAGTGTTATTGTCCAAATCATTAACAAAGGTGTTGAACAGTACTGGACCTGAAACAGACCTCTGGGGAACCCCACTTGATTCCACTTCCCAATTAGACATTCAGCTATTGACAGTTACTCATTGAGCATGATGATCCAACCGGTTATCTATCCGGCTTGCAGTACTTTACTCTGTATTTCTTTAGCTTGTTAATGAGAATGCTGTGAGAGATGGTGTCAAAAGCCTTGTTAAAGTCAAGGAGTATCACATCCACTGCTCTCCCCACCATCCATAGAGCCTGTTACATTTATAGAAGGAAATCAGCTTGGTCAGGCATGACTTCTCTTGGTGAATCCATGCTGGCTGTTCTTGATCACCTTGTTCTCTAGGTGCTTCAAAAGAAATTCCTTGAGGACCTGCTCCATCATCTTTCCAGGTATCAAAATCATGCTAACTGGTCTGTAATTCCTCTGATCTTCCTCCTTTCCTTCCTTAAAAATGGGCACTATAGTTGCCTTTTTCCAGTCATCCAGGAGCTCAACTCTGAATTCTCAAAGGGGATAGCTAATGGCTCTGAAATTACCTCAGCCAGTCCTTTTGGTACCCTAGGATGCATCCCACATGGCCACAGTGGTTTGAAAGCATCTAGCTTCTCTATGTAATCCCTTGATCTGTTCTGCTGTTACCCTAGGCTTTATCTTCTTCCCTGTCTTTGCTGCCAGCTGTCAACTTTCCTGTCTGCTGCTGACAGAGTTGGTGATGGTCCTGCTTTGAGCAGGGGCTTGGACTAGATGACCTCCTGAGGTCCCTTCCAACCCTCATTTTCTATTGTTCTAACTGGCCTTGTCATCTGATAGCTGCCTCTATTTGTGAAGACTGAAATAAAAAAGGCATGAAATACTTTGGCCTTCTCTGTATCATCTGTTAGATGTTGGGTTAATAGAGTTTAATTATCTTTTTTTAGAAAAAAGCCAGAGTTATCCTTTGAATGATAATAATAATGATAAAAATAATAACACTGGCAATAGTATGGTAGGGCCATTACCTTCAGGCCTCATGCAGAAGAACAGGGTGAAATCATGTTGAGTTCCTACCACTTGAAACTTGTGTTGTTGAGCTGAAGATTGGTTTCTTTTCAGTTCACATCAAGGCAGTAGATATCCACATTAGAAAAGGCTCGGATGTAAGAGATTTAGAAACCATAAAAAGCAGAAACTGTTATATACAGGATTCTAAGACTACAGGATAGATCTGTGTATGTTCCTTGCTACTCATTTTCATGTTCTAATGCTAATTTTGCTTTATGCATTTTACCATGTGTCTACATGAGCAAATTGACCAACACAGTTATAATGGATTATTTCACTAAAACCATTTACCCTGTGTGGACAACCACTAAAAATGGACAGTTTTGGGGTTTTTTTTTAATGTATATTTTAGCTACATTTCTAAATGTAGGCAGCCAGGGACTAATGTAATATTTCAGAGAAGCTGGTTCTTCAGTTTTTTCTTCTATAATTTTGCACAGTGTTTTACAGCTATTAAACACATAATCCCTACAACCTACATCAGACAAACAGAAAATGAGGATAATGAACACATAAGGTGGTTTGGAAAATAATGGGCAAGATTAAAAATATAGATAATATCAAGTCTAGTTGACACAAGTGCATAACAGATTTAACAATTTAGTTGAACTCATACTATAAATATCCTTGTTTTAGTCTAAGTTGCTTATTTTGATTTGGGGTAAACAGAATCCAATTCAGTTAAGTTAAAGTGAAATAAACCTGGTTTAAAGTCTAATAAGTATCAACACAATCTTTTGCACTAGTCTGAGGCTTTGTTTCAACTTGTTAAATTAAGTTACCTGACCAGGCTTAATTAAAACCCTCTAAAACTCTAGTTAAGATCAGTCAAGCCTAAGAATGTGTTGAACTACTCAAGTACCTTAACTAGATTGAGGCAATAACTAGGAAGAAAAGATGGGAAGTAACAAAACGTGAGTAGGTTGAGAGTAAAGGGAATTGAGACTAGGCAAAGGCCTGATTTATGTTACAAAGTTTTGCTGACAGAGCTTTCAGTTCTTTCATGCTAAAGGTTCCTCTGCGGTGGCAAAACCCCCATTTTTGCTAATTAGAGTTAAAGTCCCTCTACCAAGCAGAATATGGCTTCTGTTTTCTACTGGCAGATGGCTCCAGTGTCTTCCAGTGGATGGTTGCTGTGGTCTGTTTGGCAGCCTTCTTATTTGTGTGATTTGTAGTTTGCATGCAGTGCTGGTATGAGGAATCACCAGAAATGCATCAGTGAGCATGCACTGTTGCAGCTTGGTATTGGTGGTACCTGCTGTCTGCTGCCAGAAGTTCTGACAGGAGATGTAATTAATACCAGAGTTTGAAAGTGACAGAACTAGGAACCAGAGTTTACCAGGGAGAGAGTCATGCATGTGAAGGGCAGAAATTTTACAAGAGCTGAGCTCACTTTTACAATAGATGGGTTTTACCACTTTTAAAATGCTATATAAAACTTTTTTTGACTTAAGCAACAGAAAGTAAAGCAAACTCTGAGCGTAAATCTAATGTTATATTGGACACAGAGATACAGCTACATACTAATTGGTCCAAAATGTTAGTTAATATAGACATTTTGTTATGATTGTCAAATTAAGCAAAAATATCGTGCATTGTTACTTATTTAATGTATTAGATTAAAGCTATTGATATTTACTATGGGAGTTTCAGTTACAAGACTGTAATTGCTAGTCTGTTGCTAAATGTACACTGTGGAAAAATTATCCCCAAATCAGGCAAACCTTAGTTGATATCTGTACTGATATCTTAGTTGATAACCTCAGTGGATACCTGTACTGGATTAAATAAAGATTTAATTTTGTAGGCCTGGCAAATATATTTTCTCTAACATGGAGTTTTGGATTATGAGGTCCTTTTCAACCCTACTTTCCTATGATCCAGTGTAAAATGGAGAGAGGTGATAATAGCAAAAGGGGTAGTTTTCCATTATAGCAGTCCACTATAGCAGTTATCCTCACATGAGCATCCCCACAGCAAAGCTTTACCTAAGTTACTGTGTCCTTGTTGTTTGTGCACTAGGGGTATCTTTGGGAATGTATTGCATGGTGCTTTGTGCTGAGAGGCTCTAAGATTCTTTCCCAGTTAGTTGAATACATTGTGAAAAATGTATTAGTCATTTGGGGAATTGTGGGAAGGATATTGGAAAAATGTTGGCACTCAAGTGATTATTGCTTGAGTCCTAACTATGGAGTGCATTCCAGCTCAGTTTAAACCAGAGCCCAGTCTCTAACCTGGATACCACCTCTTTAAACTGTCTTGAATAACCTTCAAAATAGGTCAGAGGTTTTTCTTTATAGAGAGCCTTGAGCAAAAACTCCGATGAGAACCAAAATTAACTGTGCAGTGAAGGGACATCCTATCACACAGGGAATCTGGTGGAGTGTAGATTTGCATCCATGTCTCTCATCATAGCCACTGACCCATCTTTCCTCTGAGACACAAGTTAAATAACTAAATTATCTTCCTAATGACTGTATGTTCACTTTTCTTGGGAAGAGTACACTATTTACTTTATGTAAAACAACACTTGTTATTTCAAGAATTCTAGCGTTATATTTCTTGTTCAGAATTTGTGTTGAAAGCTTTATCTTGGGGGTTGCTGTCCTATTTGACAGAGAGCTTCTCTCTGTTTTGAACATGGAAGTAAAGTAAATTATGAAATAGAATTTCCAGGATATGTGATATATTTTGTAACCATCACTTTGCAATACATTGTGTTTTTACTGTTCATGCAGTGATACCAAGTACTTAATCACAAAGAAATGAATTTCTTCCCAATCTTAAAAAGTAACTTAGAAATACTGCAGCAAGACTGAAAAAAGCTAGAGCCTGAGGCTTTTTTCCTTAGTGGAAAGGCCTTGTCACTTGAAATAATCAGCAGGGGAACTTCAAAAGTGCCTTAGGGCATTAAGTCCCTATAAAACCATACTATAGTTTCTTAATAGCAGCAGTGGCTGGGCATGCAGTTAATCCATTATCTGTTGAAAGAGTCTAGAGATACTGCATATTTGAAAGCTTCCTAAGTTCTACAGTACAAAAATACACAGCAGTACAGCTTTACGCTGCTAGAAACCCAAAATGTAGATGTGTTTTCACCACCATAAAGCAGGCTTCTACAGGCCTGGTTTCCTACAGTCAGTTTACTGCAAATACTTGATTTAGGTTTCAAGTTTTCATTGTGTGGGTGCAAGCTTTGGTTGAGGTTTGCATATAATTGTGTTCACTTTACTTTTGGGAATAACTAAGCATGGTACATTACAACAGGGATAAAGGTTGAAAGGGAAATAGACAGCGCAAGGCTGTTACCAGTGTCCAATGAGCAGAATATACCTGTGAATATAATCGGGACATCCTAGAGTTCTGCAGTCCATCTATTACGTGTTTTCAAGTCTGCTCTGGTGAGTCCAACTCTAATGACACTGTCAGTGAAAACAGTGTTATATTCTCTCTACTTGTGATTTTTCTATTTTAAATGGGTACTTGCAAAAAAAAATCTTTTTTATGGATGGGCAAAGAGAAATTTCATACTTTTAGTTGATACTTTCTGTAAAATTTTACTTGGAATCGTAAACATATAATTTGTTGCTAGGCAAATACAAATTTCTGCTCATAAATTCCTTTTACAGTAGCCAGCATAACTCCTGTCTAACTTCAGCATCACTGTTGATACATACAAGTATTTAAATTATTATTAGAATTCTAACTTTTATGCCTTTCTCAAAATCTGCAAAGTGGAAGGTATTTTTGTTCCAAAAAAGGGGGACAGTTTCACTTCTGTTCTTATGTTTCATGTTAATAATGGTGATTTTAAAAGGGAGGAAAAAACCAGAATGCCTAAAATTTAAAGGATACGGTTTTGATATTCAGAGATAGCAAGTTTAGGGCAGTTAATTATAATTGTGACCAAAATGCAATTAAATTCCCAGTGTTCTATTTTAATGCATACAAATTGTGTCCTTTCTGTTCCCACCTTTGAAAAAGACAGTTTGTTTAATAAAATAAGTTTGTTCCCAAACATTTCCAGACTTTTGGCACCTTTTATCTTTTCTTCCAGGTTAGAATTAGAAAAATCATGAAAAGTAATAAAAGTAAGTTGGCTTTTCCTACTCTATTTCCTGCCCATCATTCTGATATTATTTGAGGCCTTGTCTACACACAAACATCTACATTTACTTTGGTTTAACTAAACCAGTGGGAAATCCCTGTGTGTGAACACTTTTATTTTAGTCTAAGTGTTTATTACAGTTTAACTTAAATACATTCCTAACACTAAATTAAAAAGAAAAAAAACCACTTCCTTAAATCAGAATAAGAATGTCCATCCAGCCTTTTGCACTGGCTGAGTAAATCCATTCAAAATAATATTTTAAGTTAACCTGCTGAAACTCTGTTGGGTCCATGTTTGGAAGAAGGTTTGGAGGTGGGCTTGTTAAATGTCTAAGACAGACCCTCATTGTAGGTAAGCAGTTATACCTTCGAGCACAAACCTGTTGTTGAAGTCAACCAGACTCTTATTACTGACTTAACTTGGTTATTTAGAATTGTCATTAGTGGACGCATATACATGTGCCCTTATGGCGCTGTTATTACTGCGCCATCATTTAGTACTTCCAAAAGGAAGTACTAAATAATGGCACAATAATAGCTTGCACTGTGCCATGCGTGCCGCTCACGGTTGTTTTTGGCTGATGCATCACCATAGCAACGTGCTATAGCAAGGGAACACGTTGCTAAGGTGAAGTAGCTGCAGGATCATGGTTTGTGATTGGTGATGCTACTTTGCTGTAGCACGTTGCTATGGCGACATAGTATCATGTAGATGCACCCACTGAGTGGTGATATCACATGTACATATTCATGCTGCAGACATACAGGACAATGTGTTCGCTGCCCAGTCCTTATATTGCAAAGGATCAGACTCTTAGGTTGCGTCCAGATGAGTGCGGTTGTGGTGCTGAAAACATGTTTGCAGTGCCACATACCGCACAGTCCAGTGATCTCCACTCTGCAAAGGTGTGCTGTCCAAGTGTGTGCTGTGCTGGGGGGGGTTTTCTGCAGGATTTTTGACCCTGGATATCCTTAGAGTGTAATGGGAGGGTACAGTATTCTCTCTTATCTCCATCAGTTAATTAAATCGTATATTGTCTTATCTTCATAATGTGTCCATTCAGGATGGATTACTGTCACATAAATTTGTGCACCTAAGTTCTTAAATGTGTGAAGATCTGGTAGCTTTAGGGCAAGGCTGCCCAAGCTCAGCGTGGCCAGGGACTATATACCTTACACAATGCAGGAACAGCCCTCTGGGATGCTCCCCACATTGCAATCAATATGTGGCTCCCTCCCCAGCACTCTCCTGCTGCATGGCAGTGGAAGAAGTGGCTATAGGGGCCCACATAGGCCGTGTGTAGGACCCTCACAGGCTGCAAGTATTTGGCAGGCTGCCAATTCGACAGCCCTGCTTTAGGGTTTAAGCGCGTTTTATTTTGTCTTGTGAGTAAGTAGTTACTGCCACTTCAGCCACAAGCTAGTGTGTTGAAATAACAGTTTTAGCTTTCAGGTATAGCTAGCATTAGAGCATCATTCCCTAATGGTAGCTTGAGAGAAATGTTTTTATATGTGCTTAGGTCAGCCTTGGCAGAACTGTAGAGCAATTAATAATACACTAGGCACAAACAGCCCATGGCCTTAATGGGAGAATTTCCTCTCCCAGGAAGTGTAATTAGCAGTATCTGTGCTCAATTATATTCCAAAGCCTTATGTTTAAAGCAGTGGTTCTCAGCCTCTTTTGGACCAGGACCCACTTGTTAACATTGATGGCTTAGTCTTGACCCAGTGCCCCTCACTCCCAACCCACTGCCCCCAGGTTCCAGCCCCCCAGTGTGTGTGTGGGGGAGGGAAGGGGGGTAGCCTGAGGGCCTCAATTAGTCCCTAGGAAGCTGGAACTCTGCCAGCCTGCAAGGGAAAAGCCATGGTTTCTCACATTTTTCTCCTTTAAAAAAAATAGATTTAAGAAGTTTGTTTGCAACCTTTTCATAAAATCTTGCGACCCACTTTTGGGTCATAACCCACAGGTTGGGGAACAATGGTTTAAAGATATTATGATGTAAAGTTGCATGTTCCTAAGATAGATAGATAGATATATGGTTTCCCCCTTGTCAGTGTGTCACAATATAGCCTTTAGTTACGGGGTGGACTGTTTTCTCTGAATGACAAGCTGTTAATTTTTTCATACTTATTATTGAATTTATCATCCCAAGGTTTATGCGCTGCTTCTGATTTAAACCCTTTGTTAAATACAGACACAGATGTTAATTTCCTTATGGGGTTTTCCTATCTTGGGCAGCATTGCTATTATTTTTGACTACTTCATGTACCATAATGAATTCACCCCTAAATCAAATTTGTAAGGTAATTTGGTGGTAATATTCTTGTCCTACAGATAGGGAAACAGGTCACAGACAGATTTTAAGCCCAAACTCTCCAGTGTCCACTAATTTTGGATGCCAGCTTGAAACCTTTAGCTTCTGATTTTTACCCACACATTCATGTGTGCATGCACACACATGTGCACAATATATGTAGCACATGGGTGTTACACATGTACACTATGTAGCATTTTTATAGCACTTCCAATGTAAGCAAAGCGAAATGGTTAGTAATTCAGTGATGGACTGTTAGGCTAAGGTTCTTAGCAATATGTAGGCAGTTTTCTGCCCGTGTAGGTGCTTTAAATGCTTCTCAAAATCCCTGCTTAGCTGTTACTTAGCTCTTTATGCACCTAGCACCTTCTGCCCCCTGGTCCTTGTCAAAGTTTTTGCCAGTTATCATTCAAAAAATTATCCAAGCACTGATGCCATAGAGTAAACAAGTTGTGTGGAGATTGGAGTGGGATTCTTAAACTGTGGCCTGGTGGTTGGGATACTCCCTTGGTTTGGGGATTTCTGAGTTCCCTAACCAACAGACTGTTGGCTATATGTAGGGATGCGGTTGGTCTCTGCAAAAAATGTTTACAAAAGTTGATGAATTGACTTAGGCATATGACTCCAAGACTAGGTTTGTGGGGAAAGATCCAAAGAGAGGGAAGTACCTTTCTGGGTTTAGAGCCAAAGCCCCACCTTTTCTTTTTCCTCCAGGCTATATTGGGTGGCTCCCCTTTTAGTTTGCTGGTCTCTGAGGTTGCCTTCCTTAGGTGTCTACCTCTCCCAATGCATTGCGTGGGGAGTCTCAGCACCACCTTGAAGACTGCATTAGGGTTAGGTGGAGCACTGTTGAACAGGTGCCAACTATCCTTAAGAGCCTGGGCCTTAGCTTGTTTAAGTAACCACTAACAGGACCTGAAACATTAAAATTTGCTTCTGGGTTTCACAGCTGGGACTGGACTAGATGATCTTCTGAGGTCCCTTCCAGCCCTAATGTCTATGAAATCTATGAAATTGTTTGATGGCAGAGGAAAGTAGCGATTAAATAATACTAGAGGTTGTTCTAGAATATCAAGGAGAGTGTGCAGTGATGGCTTCAAATTTTTCAGCTCTTGTCTTCCTGAACACTTTCTGACCTAGTTTTCTTTGTGTCACTCTGATAAGGGCCCTATTCACACCCAACTCTTTTCTCCTCTCCCAGATCATTCTTCTTATTCTTCTCAGCCCCAGGCCACCAAATCAGTCTCCCTCCCCACCCCCACTACAGTTTTTTGTTCTTGGGAAATTGTGTTGTTGAAACTGGGAAAAAAAACAATTCTGAGGTAGAAACCCAGCTTGGAAAAGTTGAGCACAGATGATTTAAATTTGACATAGGCTTATAGCAGGAATGTATTAGGCAACCTTAACTGGAGGTGTCACTACTGAGTGCTTTTATAACTTGATCTCCCTGCCAATCAAACAATCTAAATTACTGTTACATGTGTGGCGTGAATGTGTCTACTGTTTCAGGGGCCCTGGATATCTGTTCTTGCCAGTGAATCGCCTTGGGCAAATCATTCTGTACTTCTGTATCTTATATCTAAAGAAATTATGGTGCAGTGCATACCTGCCTCATGTGGTGATTATGAAGTATCATTAGTACTTTTAAAAGACTTGGTATTTTCAGGCCTTGTACACACAAATAAGGTGTACCCAGTTAAAACAAATGGATTTTTTAACTAATTCATTTGAACCAGTGCAAACCCTTGCAAGGTACTGCTGCCTTAAGTTTAAGAAGCTGATTTTGGCTTAGCGCAAACTGATTTGTAGAGATTACTGCGCTCCATACTCTGTGCTAATGGTGCTCTGCTGGTAAACTCCTTACTTTAAATGCAGCATATGCTAGCTGGTAAACTCCTTACGCAGCACATGCTAGCAGAAGGTTTTGTGCCTGTGTGGTTACACCATTTCCAGTAAAAATATTAGCTAAGCTGACAAAAACAGTTTTCTGTCAGCATAGTTACATCTACACCAGTAATTTTGATGGTATGCCTGTGTCATTTGGAATGGTGATATTTTCCCCATTCATGTCAACAGAGCTAGCTATGCCAACAAAATTTTGTAGTGTATACCAACCCTAAATCCATTTGCCTTAGACTTATTTAGGTTTAGCTTAAACAGATTTGGAAGTAGTTTAAGCTAAATTAGAATAGGCCACTTTTAATTTAAAATGAAACACCTTGCACTGATCTAACTAGGACCAGATCTGTACTGTGAAGTTTAGTCAGGGTAGCTGTGTTGGCTAGAAGCATGTAAAATGCACATTTCTTGCTAACAGGTATGCCAGCAAAAGGCCTGATGCAGACACAGTTCTGCCAACTGAAGAGCTTTCATCAGTCTTGCTTGTTTTGTTTGTCTGGCTAGCACAGCTGGGCTGGTGAAGGAAAGTTCCTGTTGGCATACACAGCATCTTTACTAGGCAGTTTTGCCACTATAAATAAGCCTGCTTTACTAGCTTTACTGCTTTAGGCTAGGGACAGAAGTTACACATACACAGGTCTAAGTGATCCAAACCTGGTTTCAACCTGAAACAGAACAGAAGTTCAGTGCACATAAATTGCTTTCCAAATGGCCAAAACCGGTTTGAGATAAACCTCGTTAAATGTAATATCAAACTTAGCTGATTAAGGTCAAACCAGTGTATTGAACTTCTGCCCCAGATCCCTTCCTGATTCAAGTTAATTCATGGTCCCCCAGTTTCCTAGAATGCTTGGCAGCAGGGCTGGCCCCTCCCCCACAGAGTTAAACCACTAAAGCTTCTGCTCCCTGCCAGCACCTGTCAGCCCGGCAGGATTGGGGTGGCAGGGGCAAGGGACCCCTAGACCCCATCTGTACAGGACAAGGGGAGGGGAAGTCACAGCAGTGGGGGCTTTTTGCTCCTGCAGCAGCCAGGCAAGGAGGGTTGATTTTGGCTCACCCCCACCCCCTCACCTCTGAGAGGGGGAGGGTGGGGTAGGGTGGGTATGCACCAGCCCAGCCCAGCACCACACCCTCCAGCCAGAGTCTGCCTGATGCAGGGGGAGGGGGAAGAAGCCCCCAGTGGGGGCTTTTCACTGCCCTGTGGCCTGGTTCACTGGGCTGGGACTAGCTCAGTCCCACCCCCTCTCCAGCCCCTGCCTGAGAAAGGGAGGGGAGCAGGAGTTGAATGCACTGGGCCAGCCAGGCACTGGCTCCCCAGCGAGGGTCTGCCTCCTGCGGTGAGCCAGGGAGTGGGGGCTTTCCCTCCCATGCTGGGCAGACCCTGGCCTGCAGGGGTCTGGTGCAGAGCTGGGCTGCTGTGTTCTCACCCTGCCCCACCTCCCCTCTCAGGGTGCAGTGCTGAGCTGATCGCAGCCTGGGAGTTGGATTGCAGAGAAACACAAAGCCCCAGTGTGGTTCACCCCCTCCCACACTGGGCAGACCCCTGCTGGGGGCCCAGTGCCCAGCTGGCCCAGTGCGTTCTGCCTCGGGACTCTGCCTCATGAGCGGGGCTGAGGAGGGGGCAGGGTGTGTGAGCTCACCCCACCCCCTCTTACAGGTGTGGGACTGGGGTGGGGGCAGAGCTGTGTTGATCCCAGCCTGGAGAGCTGGGCTGCTGGAGAGCAAAAAGCCCCCTCTGGGGTGGTGTCTTTCCCCCATGATAGGCAGATCCTGGGGGGGAGCTGCTGCCAGCCTGGGTGTATATGGTTCCCCCCCACCCCTTACAGGTGTGGGGCTGGTGAGGGGGCAGGGCCGAATATATCAGAGCCCTGCTAGCCAGACTGGGAGGGGGGAGGCCTTTTCCTGCTCCATGCAGACCCCATCTGGCAGGCCAGGACCAGGTAGTTTGTTCCCCTTCCTAGCCCCATCTGCCCTCTGCACTGCTGGGGGTGGGGGGCATGTATCCAGCAGCCAGTCAGGTGTGGGCTGCCACTGGGCTGGGTTTAGTGCATGAGTGCCCTCAGGCTGCTGGCCTAGGCCTGTGCAGGCTTCTGCCTGTTGTGGCTACCCAAACACTAAAGTCAGTTCAGTTTGTTGATTCAAGTTATAAAGTTTAGAAAAATCTGTGAAGAATGAACTGATTACTCTTTGGGCTTTTTGAACCTCTGTACTTATCTGTAGTGGCCAAGGTTCAAGTCCTTGATTAGTTTAGAATTGCACCTTTATAAACAAGTGTAGATTTCTTGCATGGACAAGATCTCGGGTGAAAAGGTTTGGTGAGTATATTTTTGGTGGTGGCCTGCTAAGACAACAATGAAGAAAACAGTGTAACAATTTCTAATGTTGGGGTAGATATTCAGTCACATTTCCACAAAAACGCCTAGGGCCAGAAGTTACACATAAACCAGTTTAAGTGATCAGAAACTGGTTTAAACCTATAACAGAACAGATGTTCAGTGCACATAAACCAGTTTGAAAATGGTTGAAACAGGTTTGAGATAAAGACTTAACTAATTTGGGTCAAACTGCTTTATGTGATGTCTGTCCCAGCTCTCTGTTAGTTAAGATGACCTTTGTGCAGAACTGCAAGTCATACTCAGTGCAGATGTCTGTATGGCACAATATGAGAGGGCTTTTGTGGGTGCTGGCTTTTATTGGACCAGTTGCTGGTTGGGATATGTTAAGACAAGTTTTTGGGTATTGCAGTACCCTTCCTTAGGTTTCTGCTATTTTTGGTGGTATCTTTTTTTTTTTTCCTCAATGTGGCTTCCTTATTTTGTGTGTGCTGTGATTCCTTACTGGTATTTTACTTTGTTATTTTCTTGATGCCTACTCACTGATTAAGACTGTTGTGGTCTTTGCAGATGGCACTAGTACATAACTGCTCTGTAACTGTTTGGATAGGATTCCAAGTCCTAGCTTTCTGCTTTGCTGCTTCTTGGAAACTCTAACAACTGAATTCCATCATTGTTTCTATTTGTAGTTAAAAGGTGGCAATAATTTTTCACCCTGTATGACCCCAGTTGAGGAAGAGTTCACTGCTGCATATTCATATGGAAGTTTAGATTAACC
>NW_017728922.1:3308828-3326507 GCF_001723895.1 Crocodylus porosus
CTCACAGCACCCTTGCAAGGATCTCAAGATACCCCAGAGTGCTGTGACACCCTAGTTGTGAATCACAGGACTAGATACATCAGTGATTCTCAACCAGGGCACTGTGAGATCCTTTAAATGGTGCCACACAATACCGGCACTGTTGGGTCTGCAAACACCTATGAATGATTCGTATAATAGATGCATAGATTTTAAATTGGAATCTGTTTTGTCAAAAAAAATCTTATTCATCATGGTCTGAGTTCTTTGCTATAGAAAAATTGTTCTGTTATTTTTCAGCAGTGAGAAAAATGAGTAAAAGCTAAGAGTTGGCACTTTCCAAGGGGTGCCTTGAGTTTAATGAGAAATGCCTGGAGTCCACAAAGGTTGAGAGCCACTGAGACAGAAAAACCATACCATCTCAGTAAATGAAATTGAGTACATAAGTCTAGATTTTGAAGTTAGTCATTGCTACTTGCCCACAGCAATGCAGATGGCTAGCATATTGAATTTCTAGTACCCGACTTAGGACTTGCTGTCTCCAAGGGTTGGTTTGTATTTTTGTTTATTTTTTTACTGGTGCAAATAGTAGTGTGCTTGTGTTGCATGTACACCAGTGCAGTAAAATCCAGAATGCAGAAGGTGCTGGCAGAAGATAGTGCTGGGGAGCTGAATATTCTGCCTTAGGTTATAGGAGAAAGAATGCCTTGTATCAATAGGAATGTCTTTTGACATGTAAAAAGGAGTAATGATGAGCTAGGAAACAAATCCTACCTGTTTTGGATGGTAGTGACTGTCACATTAGGTCTTGACCATACTAGAAAAGCACTTCTTATAGATTGAGGTTGTCCAATTTCCAAGTGGCTGGGGGTTGCATGTCTCATGGGTCGCATCAGCAGGGGCTGCTTGACCCACATATGCGCAGGTGGCCCCTACCCCCCCCCCACAGATGTTTCCCCACCCTGTTGCACCATGTATATGGGTGGGCACTGCCATGTATGGTGTAGCATCCCACCTCAGATTCAACTGTCTATGGGCTCCTGTGTGGTACTGTGCTGTACATGTGCTCCAGGCTGCTGGGTTTCCTGGAACCATGGGCTGAGCCATGCTGCACTGCCCCACTGCCTGAGGTGGGGTCATACAGCAGAAGCTAGGAGGGTGATAGGGGGTGCTGAAACTTTGTGCTGTTGCTGCTCAAGCAGTAACAGGCCACATGTCCTTTGCAGATCACCAGTTGGACAGCCCTGTTGTAAATTGTTACTGGAGAATTCTCTTAGTAAAGATTAGAACTTGTGGCAGAGGTGATATCTTTTATTAAACCAACTAGATATTTGTAGGGGTGCACTGATAAAGATATTTTTGGGCTGATACTGATGGCTAGTTATTAATGAGCCATATCGGTCAATACGGATCTGATTGCTGATATGCAGACCAGCAGCTTGGAGACCAGCATCTGGCTGGTAAGTCTGTGGAGGAGAAGGGGCATGGGGGAAGGAAGGGGTGTGGGGGGGACAGATCAGGCCCCTACAGTGAGGGAGGGAGTGGGAGAGGGGCAGAGGTAGGCACTGCCCAGCTGGGGTGGGAGCATGGGCATGGGATGGAGTGTTGAGTGGCTAGTCCTGGGGGAAGAGTCGGGGATGGCTCCCACCACTGTGCACCCCCGGGAAAGTTATAGGGGACATGTGCCCTCATATCTGTGTGCAGGGCAAGGGTGGGCAGCCACTGTGGCTAGGGCTAGGGGTAGTGCTGTGCTCAGGGCAGGTGGCAGTGACATTGGGAGAGGGGTTCTGGGGGTCTATAAGAAATTTGGGGAAGAATCTAGCCCATCCTATAGACCCTCCCTCCTTCCCCAGCACCACCATTGCTGCCTGCCCTGAGCACAGTTTCAGTCCACCCCCCTCCACTGGGAAGAGTCCAGCACTGCCCCTGGTCCCAGTTTGCAGCAGCAGCCTGCCGTCGCCCCACGCACAGATCTGGATGAAACATGCCCCTCATGCCTCTCTCAGGGGTGCACAAAGTGGCAGGAGCCAAGCCGTATCCCCACCCCTACCCCCCACAACGCATCCTTCAGACGAACAGCTTGCGGCTTTGTACCATGCCCTGCCCCACTCCCTCCCTCACCTTGGGGACCTTGATCTGCCCCCCTTCCATCCCTCTGTCTCTTCCCCACCACAGACTTACCAGCCAGAGGCTGCTCTTCAAGCTGCCAGGCTGCATTCCTGTCCATGTGCATGCTGTGGCTGCGTGCGCACAGGCAGCATTTATCAGCGACGTTATTGGCCACATCAGCCAAAAAAAGCTGATTGCTGATAATGTCAGTTTTCCTTTTATTGGTGCTGATATGGTATGAACCGATGTGTCCATGCACCTCTAGATATTTGCAAAAAAATTCTTTATTTGCAAGGCTTTGGGCACATACACCCTTCCTCAGTCATGGAAGAATGCAAAGATTGTAAAATTTCTCCCAGGTGGAAATAAAAATTCATATTTCACAGGAGAGTTGAAGGTGTTGTAAGATCTCCTGGTTCAAATAATTCTGTGCAATTTAGACTCAGATAAAAGTTGCAACAGTCTATTTATATCAGTGTTGTCTGGTGTCAAGTAAAGATGCATTTTATACCATTTCCTGAAACTGTTTGAGCTATACCAGTAAAAGAATAGTTTTGACACCATATTTGCATCAAGCTAAAGCTTTTGCAGGCAGAACTATGTTAATTAGGCATGTGATACCAGCAAAATATTAAATGTAGGCTAGTTCTTAATCCTGCAAATGTAAAAAAATCTGTCCGTCTCAGGGCAAGAATGAGAAATATGGGACAAAATGTTGGATTAATGCCAATGAGCAACATGTGGCACAGTGTACAAATTCTGTCAAGTGATATGCAAAATAAGGTTATAAATCTGCATAACTGTTGCAGTCCTTTGATATTTGCACAGGTCCTACAATAAGGCTGTTAAGAATGCTGATTTTCTTGTATGTTATGTAAATCAGAAGAATTGCTTGGAGTTAGAAATTATTTGTATCAATTTGGTAGAAGTGGTTCTGACTAAAAATGATGTAGAGAAAAAGTTCCCCAGTAATTTAACTTGTTTTTTTTTAGAGCTGTGCTCCTATGTATGTGTATGTTCATTTAAGGGAAAGTTGTACAGGTGTCAAATTAAGTCTAATCAACATTTAGCATTCATATCTGGTTTGTCAAAACTATTTCATTGAGGTCTGATTGTTCGCAACAACTGATTATTTAATTGTCCTTTCTAAAAATGGCTGTAAACTCTTTATAACTGAGCCAAACTTCCCATATTCATTAGAAATAATTAAATGTTCTAAAAGGAAAAAAAACTTGAAAACATTCCTGTCTTGCTTTATTTTTTGCGGTGTCTTCCTGACTCATGATCCAATCATTTCATACAAGATGTAGCTTTAACAAAGCTCTTAACCTGTTCTAAACCAAAAATTAATCCCTGTATCAAAATGCTTATAAGTTGAAACAAATATAACAGATAACTTAATCTGAAAGGATTTGCCTACTGTTTGGTAGGAATGGATTATTCTTTCAATACTTGGTTGGGGAGGGTTGGGGTTTTTTTTGTCTTCCAGTGAGAAGAATGAGGTGGAACTGATGTTTAATAAGATAGACTTTCACTGAGGATAGCTACTAGATTTCTTTGGTGGGACAGCAGAGTCTTTTCAAAATGTTTCTTTAGTTTGACGGCTTAGGAATAGAAATAGCTTGAAACTGAGCATCAGTTAGCAGGAACTCTGTGAAAGTGTTGTCTAGTGGTAAGAGCAGAGATGCTGATGTTCTGTAGTCGCTTCTGCCAGTAACTAGCTGTATAACTTTGGCCAAATTGCTTTTCTTTCTGTACCTTAGTTCACTAGTCTAACAATAGAGTATGCTTCAGAAAGAGTCTTATGATACTAAATTACTTTGTTGCTGAGATATTGTCATGACATGTATCTATTGATTTTGGGAGAGAAAGGGGCAGAGAAAAGATGTTTTTTTTCCCCCTTAATAATAGAAGTCAGTGACTTTATTAAAATAAAGGGAATAAAAGGAAAAATTGGCCTAATTGTTAACTACATATTACCAAGTTATCTTTTTATATTCCTGTCTTCCAAAAACTACCCACTGAGTTTTGTGATGTAATCTAACCAGGAATTGCAAACAATGAGAACCTTTGCTTTTTAAACTTTAGAAGGTATAACGGTAGTATGGAACAGCTCACTGCTAAACTGTAACACTGAAATATATATATTGTTTATGTATTTTAACAGTCATTAACATTAAGGTGAGAGGTGCACAAGTAGAATTCCTCATAGAAATCAGTAAATATTCATTTTAAATTTTAGTCTCAAATGTAAATATAGAGCTTTCTTCACAGCATGCATGACACTGTAGCTGTCCCTCCTTTCTCTGAAAGCAATTTTGCTCTGTTCAATGAAACAGTAAAGAAATGGAAACCACAAAGCTGTCTAACCTTAATTGGATTCATTTTCAGAAAACACTTCAAGAAGTGTATTATGGACTCTTTAAAAATGTGTTATTTTTATTTGTTATAGATCCTGGCTCTGCTGAACGAACAGCACAAAAAAGAAAGTTTCCTAGCCCTCCACACTCTTCCAATGGCCACTCCCCTCAAGATGCATCAACGAGTCCTATTAAAAAGAAAAAGAAACCTGGCTTATTGAACAGTAATAATAAAGAGCAGGTAAAAGCAATTATGGTCTTAATATGATAGTAGTGTACTAAATAATGAAGGATGCGGTGACAACTAAGCAGGAACTCTTTACTTAACTTCTTTGTACTGCAGGAAGCAATTCTGTAGAGGCTGGTTGCAATGAGTAGACACAGTGGCAAATAAGTAAAGGACACTCTGCAAAATCAAAAAGCAGGAAACAAAACTAGTTGTCCATATATGGAATTCTGAGTGAAGGGCGATGTTAATAAATACAAATGGGCAAGTATTATTAAAGAGCAGAATATTTTTAATAGATACAATCCTTTTAGTAACAGTAATGCATACAATCCAATAAGGAAATGTATACTTTAGGATTGAGAAGGATTTCTGCTTTTCATTGTTATTCTTATTTACAGTGGTTAAGGGTTCTGTTAGGGAACTGAAGGATACTTTTTTCCCTTCTTTTGAATCACCAGATAGTAGCCATTTCTGAAACAAACTAGATGAATCAAAGTGTAGTCAATGTGTAAATTCCTGTTGCCTATGTAAAGGCGATGTCTAAATTACAGGTGCACAATTATGAGACTGAGATTTTCATGACAACCAGGAGAAAATCCAGGGGCTGTTTGAAGATATTTTGAAAAAGCAGATTTTTATGCAAAATATCCTTGAGAGAGTTCCAGTGGAAAGCATTTTTAAAGATTATATTGTTTTGTTTTGTTTTGTTTTTTCTCTTCATCAGTGCCCACTTCAATTTTGTGTGTGAGCTACTATTTTTTTCCTAAAGCAGATGGATCCAAAAACCAAAATTTGAATTACAAAAAGACTGACATTTTTTATTCCTTTCTTTTTTTTGTTCAGACAAAATGTGGCTTTGTGTAGTCAGTCTGGGTGTGACAGTTATTGACTATATAGCTGGGTCACTCTGAGAGTGAACTATTGCCATGTAACGTAAGCACTTTTCCTATTAATCTGTAAAGATTATTTGAAGAGTGATTTTTATGCCCTTTTTTACTACTTTATGGTGTATAAGGGAGAATAAAAATATGTGGAATTTTAAGACAGTATATTTTATTAGAGAGCTTTGTGTGTCTTTTTTTTTCTCAGACCAACACAGCTACAAAATAGATCCCTGAAATTTTAAGTGCATCTTTTCTGCTTGTTTTTTACTTTGGAAATACTAAAAATGTCCTAATCCCAATCTGGTCTTTTTATTTTCCTAAAGGTATTACTTCTCAGAAATGTGAAAGGGGGAAGCACTCTCAACATGTATGCTATTATCTGTTAGAGAACTGTTTTTCATTGCATGAGTGAGATTGCATCCATTAAGCACTCAAACATTTAAGTATGTTCACACTATCTGCTTACCCATACAGTTTTATCCCATTTTTTCACACTAGTGCTCTTCTAAACTATTTCATTTGCAATAGGTACCTATTATATAGATCCCAACACAGCTCCTCGAAGCAGTGAACTCTAGGAAGTTTTGAAGCACCCCAATTTCAATGCTGTGACATCAGTGGAAGGACTGTTTGAACCATCTTAATGCTGTTTTTGTTATCATGCATGTGGTTCATTGTGACAACTGTGTCAGGATGGACCACATGCATGGTAACAAAAAGTTATCACACTAAACCAGTATTGAATCTCGCTGAAAATGTTTCTGATTTTATCCAGATAATAGATTATATAGTTGTGTATGTTTAGAGCACTTCTATGTATGAAAATGCATTGCTTTCAAATGTGCTATGGCTGAGGAAAAAAATAGTTTTTTTAGATTTCACCTACATGCACAAAGCTCTACAGCTTTAATTCTAGTTAAAACATTAAGTCCCTCCTACTTTGGAAATGAATATATTAATCTAAAAGTATGTTATATTGATGTAGCTATTCCCAAATATGGAGGGGAATAATCTATATAAGAAGACACACTTTTTGCCACAATACTACATCTTTGCTAAGATTGTACTGATATTAACTTCACTGGTTAACCCAGGGGTGGGCAGTTATTTCAGGCAGAGGGCTGCCTACCCAGTTTTGGCAAGCTGTTGAGGGCTGCATGAGTAGCCCCGCCCCCTGCTTACCATCTTGGGACCACTGTCTCAGGGCCAGCACTGGTGGGGTGCAGGCTGGCAGGGATCTGTGGAACCGGGCTGGGCTGCACCAGCAGGGAGAAGGGGAGCTGGGCCAGCTCCATAGAGCCCCTGCCAGCTGGGACCCTGTGCTCCTGCTGTCGTGCTCTGGGCCCTGCTGGTGCTGGCCCCAGGACACCGGTGTGGGCGGTGTGCACCCGCTCACTCCCAGTGCCCCCCAACCCCATGTTACAGGTGGGGGGGCAGTGTGCAGCCCCAACCTCCTGCTCCGTGGCAGGGAATGAGCTGGTGCTGAGTACGGGGAAAAGCGACCCCTCCCCTGCTTTGTGGGCTGTGCTCCCTGCTGCAGCTGCTCGCAGCCTGCATGGGGCTGTCCTGAGCAGGCACAGGCAGCTCCATGCAGGCTGTGAGCAGCTGCAGCATGGGGCGCAGCCCCGGGGTGGGGGAGGGGCCGCTTTTCCCATGCTCAGCACCAGCTTGTAACCCACCCCTGCTGCCAGCCTGGGCCCTGTGCTGGCTCTGGGCTCCCCGTTGGGGCTGCTCCGTGGCAGCAGCAGGTGTGGCAGCAGCGTGCAAACTCAGGCCAGCAGGAGCAGCAAGCAGTGCCCGGCGCAGCAAGGGAGGGCTCCAGTTAACACTGAATTCTTCCAGAAGAAACAAGGTAGACAAGAATTGAATTGAATTTGAATTTCTGATGTAAAAAATAAGCAGACCTATTTTCTTCAGCCTTTTCTTATCCATCATGAGCAGGCAAGGAAAGGCACAATTTATTTTTCTAATTTATTTAATTTTTGCAAATTGCATTTAATTTATTAACGCAGGCTAATTTGAAATGTCTAAAAACATGTGTTTGTGTTACACATGTGCAACTCCTCTTGCAGTCATAAAAGCCCCTATATAGGCAGACAGATTTTCTTGTACGTGATGTACAAATGGCTACTTAGACACAGTTGATTGATTTGCACTCATCTTGATTCCAAGTGCAGGTATACATAGGGTTTTAGAAATACTTACAAACCACTTCTACAATTAGGAAAAGTGATATAGGATGTTTCAAGGTAAGAATTGCTTAATATTAACGTGGGCTTATACAGTTCAATATGTTATAGATATAACATCGTGAGTCATCAGGGTGATCTCAGCAAATGTTCGAGTGTTTAGTTGCATACGAGCAAAGAGTTATAGAAGTGGAAAACGTATTCAAAAACATTGAAAGATTAGAGAAGACTGTTTCATAATTGGGCAGTTACGTAAATGTGCAGGTGGCAGGTCATTTTCCTGTATATCAGTAACACTTTAAAGCAATTGGATATTTTTTTCTCAAAATTTTTAAAATAAATTACTGTTTTTCTTCTATTTTATTGTTTGGGTATACTTAATTGTAGACTGTACACAGTGAAAACAAAAGACTCTTAAAAACAAAACATTAGCTACCTAAGCAAGAATTAACTAGTTAGGAGTGTGTTGAAAGCTGCTTTCCAGAGAAGCAAGGAAGTTTACAGAAGTTGCTTTTTTTCCGCCATTTAAAGTTCTTTATTGCAGTGACTTAACAGAAATGTATGGCTTTGCAGCACTTTAAAAATGGGTAGGGTGTTTTAAATTAACCCTTGGTTAAAACTCTGTATTTTATAGCAGTTTAACAGCCTACAGTGCTTTAAATAATTTCTGTATACTGGTCAAATTTCTGACCAGTGGAGAAGCTTCAGGAGGCTGTGGACTACCCCCTGGCTCCTAGCTTGGAAAGTGCAGGGAAGCTCAGAGGACACCCCCTCTCCCATCAAACACTGACCTGCTGTCATATTTAAGAGTGCTATAACTTTATAGTACTATAAAAAGTGCTCTAAATTACAGCATTGTAAAATGTGCGTGGAGCACTTCTGTATATACCCAGGAGCTCTTCAGGAGAAAGCTTTTCTTTGTTCAGTGCTGAATTTTAATGCATTTTTTGCCCTGATCAGAAACCAAGTGTGTAAAGGGGGGCTTTCTAAGCAAATGAGCCTCCTTTTCAGCTATTCAATCTCTTATTTTGCATCTAGAAAGTTTCTTACCTGTTATTTCAGTCCATCAGCTTGGCTCAGAGGATGTAAAGTGAAGGAAGCTTAAAAGACATTAGCCCTGTAATGCTAATTCCTAATCACCCACACCTCCTGGAAAACTCTGAAAACTATTTGCTTAGAAACAATAATTCTCCTTTTCTTATGTTTTCCTGTGGCCTGGATTTTTAAGGACATTTGTATTGAAATATTATCTATGATGCTTAGGAGGTTAATGTGGATTGACTACTTACTTCCCTCCTTAAGCTATAATATACTTTAATTACATCGGGTATTTGAACTGCTGTCAGCAGTTGATGACTTGGCTCCCGTGTATGCACTAGGATAGCTTTGATTTTTCAGTTGAGGAGCCTACTGCTGCTTAAAAAGTGGGTATATCTCAGTAGAGCATTTTACAGTTTTTTTTTCTCACACTTGGGCTTTCATTTGACCCGTGTCAGTGTACAGTACATGGCATATGCAATAACATTATGTGGACATAAAATGTTAATATTGTAACAAGTTCCAAGTGCATATAAAACCTTATGCTATATGTACCAGTCCTTAGCATTTCATAGAACCTTACTAGGTACCATGTATTATTAATCTATAAATTTATATTATTATTATTATTATAACATTACAACAGCAAACAGAATAGACAGCAGCAAGGATACTATATTGGTTCATTTATCTGGGGTGAAAACAAGTACCTTTTTAGTTGAAGTTTCAGTAATATTCTAAGTATACAGAAAGTTAAATAAATTAGAATTTGACTGGAACAGTGTGGTTAATGCCCCCGTTCTTGTCAGAAGCATGATGAGGTAGTTCATGGCTAAGGGTTATATCCTACATCTTTGGAAGAAAACAACTTCAGTTGGAATGACCTGGAGGGAAGAGAACTACTTCTTGCATCACCTAATTTGTCCTTGGAAAAGTCCCTTATTAAAAAGTGATTAGACTTTATTTTAACAGTTTTAGAAATTTGACAAGATTTATAGTCTTAAGTTGATAAGGCTGGTGGCTTATTTGACATTGGTCATGTCTGGAGTGACTATTTGTATGCCCTCTCCTCCCTTCCTTCAAATGACATGACTTCTAATGAGGAATAACAGTAAATAAGCTGCTTAAAAATTAAGTTCTATCAGTAGAATAATTTCTAATTGGAATGTACATTTCTTCTCCCCCCTCCCCCAATTTTCCAGGAATGTTAAGCTGCTCTTTGCAATAGAACTAGTAAACATTGGAAATCAATTTGATCATACAGGGCACGATTTTAGAAGCACTGTTGACAGTGCCAGACTTATGCCAGCACAGAAGTATTTTCGGTTACAATTAGGAAGACTTGTTGCTGAAAACTTCTTTCAGCAACGGTGTACTTGGAGCCTACAAGTCTTACATTTTCCAAACATATTGTAATAATATGTTTTGGGATTAGTAGCTTCTGCAGGCCATATTTCTGTGCTGAAGATGAAAACATTTACTGGCCTCATTATTGTGCCCTGCACTTCCTGTCCTCGCTTCTACTCAGCCTATTTTTAATCATGAATTTGGTGTGTGAGTTAGTATTTTATATCTGAGTATAAAGTAAACTTGAATGTCTATTGTGTATGAACAGGATACCACACAAATATTAAATGATCTCTGTAAACTGATGTTTGCGTTTTATTATTAATATTATTGTTTGAAAATGAAAATTTGTTTTGAAACCAAACCTGTCTTTCTTGCCTACATTTCAGTCAGAACTAAGACATGGTCCGTTTTACTATATGAAGCAGCCACTCACCACAGACCCTGTTGATGTTGTACCACAGGATGGACGGAATGATTTCTATTGCTGGGTTTGTCATCGGGAAGGCCAAGTCCTCTGCTGTGAACTCTGTCCTCGAGTTTATCATGCTAAGTGTCTGAAACTGACAGCGGAACCAGAGGGGGATTGGTTTTGCCCAGAATGTGAGGTTAGTTTGGCATGAGGTGCTGTTTGTGTCTATTGTGTCGTTCATGAGATTCAAAGGATATCATCACCTTCCAAAATGTTTTCTCCTCTGGCTTTATTTGACCTTCTGTACTTCTGATTGCATCTTGGGAAAGTTGGCAGAAGGACAAGTATAGAAGAGGGGCTAGAGGTGCACCAGTATATTGGTCCATATCATATCAGCACCAATAAAAGGAAAATTGACATTATCGTCAGCCAGCTTCTTTTTGTATGATGTGGCTGATAATGTCGCCAATTAAATGCTGCGTGCATGCATGCAGCAGCCCAGCAGTGTGGAGATCAGTGTCTGGCTGGTAAGTCTGTGGGGGCGGAAAGTGACCTAAGGTGGGGTGCAGATCGAGGGCCCCACTGTGAGGGCATGAATGGGGCTGGGGCATAGACAGGTGCTGCCCAGCCAGGGTGGGACAGGGTGAAGGACAAAGTCATGGGCAGCTATCCAGGAGGCGGGCAGGGAAGGCTTCTCCTGCTGTGCATACTCCCGGGGGAGGCATGGGAGGCACGTTCCCCCCGGATAGATGTGTAGGGTGAGGGCAGGCTGCCTGCTTCAGGCTTGGGACTGGGGGCAGCACCAGACTTTTCCTGGCTGCAGGGCTGGGCTTGGGCTTGGGCTTGGGCTTGGGCAGGGTGGGTGGCGGCAGTAATCCACAGGGAGGGGCTACAGCGAATTTTGGAATGGCCATAGCCCATACTGTAGCCCCCCTTCCCAGTACTTCTGCCACCTGTCTTGCTCGACCTGGCCTGAGCACAGCCTTGGCTCAGCCATCCTGCCCGGAAGAGGCTGGGACAGCCTCCATCCCCAAGCCCATAGTGGGCAGCCTGCCCTCTCCTTATGCACAGACACGTGCCTCCCACGTCTCCCACAGGGTGAGCACAGCAGCAGGGGCTGACCTGCCTCAGATGAACTACCCGTGGCTCCATCTTGCACTCCTCCCCACCCTGGCTGTGCTGCGCCTGCCCCAGCCCTACTTCCTCCCTCACTATGGGGGCCTTGATCTGACCCCACCAGGATCTTTACCCTAGCCCCCCCCAACAACTTACCAGCTGCTCTCCAAGCTGCCAGGCTGTATATCGGCAATTGGATTGGTATCGCCACTATGACTGGTTAATAATCGGCCATCAGTATCGGCCCAAAAAATCGGTGCACCCTAACAGGGGCCATCTGTTGCTTGGCTCCTCATTGTGTTGTGTTATCTAGCTTATATTTGCCTTCTCACTTTATATCTTCAACTTTTCTTTGGGTTCCTATCTCTAGAGAAGGCAACACATCAAAGAGTGATCCCTTCCCTTAGCATCACTAATTCTGAAAACGCTCTGCAGTGTTACCTAGTTTAATTTGCGCTTCCTGTTGTAATGGGCTGATCAACTTTTCACTGAAAAGTTGCATTATAAGGCCTGTATAAAGAAATGGGTATTATTACTTTTTGACAGGAATAAGGAAATATTTAGCCATTCATTCTCAGTTATTCAGTTAAATGCATATTATTGATAAACCCTACACACCACTCTTGAGAATTTACTGCCATAGAATCCAGATGAATTTCTCAGTCACTTACCATATAATAAGCCTAAAGTCAAATTTGGGAATTTAAGTACTCCACATATTCACTCTCAGTAATATAATGGGAATCAGATATACTTTTTTACTTTTTTCCTGCATTTTTGTTCTATTCAGAAATGGTACCTTGATTTAAACACATTTCTAAGAAATGAATTAATACCTGAATGTTACACTGTCAGAATTATTGTTTTCATGAGACCTACTTGAATAATATTGAATATTATGTTGTTGAAGAGTTATGGAAGATAGTCATCTAGAAATATCTTCTGATTAAATATTTTGTAATCTTAATTTTTAGAAAATTACTGTAGCAGAATGCATAGAAACGCAGAGTAAAGCTATGACAATGCTCACCATTGAACAGCTATCATACTTGCTCAAGTTTGCACTACAGAAAATGAAACAGCCAGGGGTAAGGAAAATATTTTTTGGTGCTGGGTTCTTATATATGATGTAATCATGTGTGTTTTATTTCCTTTGGTTGATTTTTGGCTCTAGCTTGCTTTACTTTTTTCTGTGTGTTTTTAAGGTAGCTAGTGCACTTCTTTTGTTTAGAGGTAGTGGATATCAAAGAGCAATACTATAGACTTTGGTGAACAGACTGTTGGTGGTTTACTGAAATAAAGATAGAAAGCATCTCTGCTCTAATGCAGCACAGCTTTGTGGTATAATGTTGCCTTGCTTGCGTATTTTATTTGTAGTGGTTTCTTTGGCATTCACAGCAGTTTCCAAATGCTTAAAAAATATCAATGAACTTTTCCAAGCAAACCTTTTCTGATAAGGTAAAACAGTTGAGGCACTGAGACATTAAGGGCGCCTGTACACGTGCAGTGAGGCTGCTTTAGCACATCGGAGAGAACTTAATCGAGCGTGCTGGAGTGTGGTAATTACCGTGCTCCCGTGTCATATGTATCAGCATCCGCATGTTGAAAATGGTGGCGGGGGACACTTTGTTTGAAGAGCTTTAGTTAAAGTGTCCTTGCTACCGTTTTTCAGCATGGGGACGCTGATACACATGATGCTCTGGGCACTTTAATTAGAGTGGCTCTCAGAGCCTGCCCCCACACATTCACGGAACATGTGTATAAACGCCCTAGGTCAGTGGTTCTCAATCTTTTTTGTGCCACGATCCATTTGTAAACAGAATTGACAGCCCTGGCCCAGTGCCCCTCCCAACCTACTGCCCCCAGGTCCCCCCCATTGCAAGCTGGAACTCTGCCAGCCTGCAAGGGAAAAGCCATGGTTTCCCACGTTTTTCTCCTTTAAAGGAGAATACATTTTTAAAGTTTGTTTGTGACCCTTTCATATGTTCTTGCAACCCACTTTTGGGTCATAATGACCCACAAGTTGAGAAACACTGCCCTAGGTGATTTGTCCAAGGTTATACTGGAAGCTTGGGATGGTATCAGGTTTGCAACCTACTTATGGATTCCAGGGCAGTTCAACTGTATGATTAAGCTCTCCTTTGTTGTATTGTTGTTCTAAAAAGGATTGGGCTTCATCAAAGAATAAATTGGATGAAGGATTAAATTTACCATTTATACAGCTCTTAAAGTAGATGCAGTGAAACTATGCCATGCCCGTCACACTTTCTCAGTCACTGAATGTGAATGAGGGCATGCCTACATGACAAGGCTTTTAGGAGTCTGAAGTAGTATGAACTGTGACCAATACAATTGTAGTGGCAGCAGCCCCCAGTGTAGGTATAGTTAATAATGGCAAAACTGCATTTTTACCTTGGCTTGTTTGCTTATGCTTAGTGGTTTTACTGTAGCAAAGCTTTCCCTGCACTCGGAGCACTTCTCTGGCATAATGTACTGGTAAAACATTCATTTTCTAGACACTACTTGAAGCTTTCCTTGGTATGTTGAGAGCTTACACACCAATTCCTGTTCAGTCTAAACTTCCATATGTTTTAGGAACAAGACTGAGAAAGTGTCTGTTCTGATATTTCTCTAGAGCTACCACTCTAGCTGTAAGCATGGTCTAAGCACAAAGTTGTATTCGTTTAGCTGGACATGTAATGCATGGTGCATACTTTATATCTGTTTGGCGTGTTCTTTTTCTTTACATGTGTAATGTAAAGCTAGCAGCTAGACCAGGGCCATGCAAGTAGTGGCTGGCAGGTCGCACCTGGCTTGCAGGGGGTTAAAATGCAGCTCTTTGGGCTCCTGCCTTTTCGCAGCAGTAACAACAGTCTCCAGACTCTCCCTCCCTCTTCCAGTTTCTCCTTCCTGCTCCAGCTCCTGGGGACAGGGCAGGGCCAAGCAGCAGAAAGGTGCTTCCTGCACAACAGCAGAAGATCCAGGCCAGGGGCTGGTAACATTTTTGAGCAGGGTGCCAAAAAACACACACAGCCTTGACTTGTAAGATGTTAACATGTCAGGAGCAGATGACGGGGGAGCTGCAAGAGGCCTGATCCTTGTAGCAGCACAGCCCTGGCTCTTTCCCCAAGGCATGAGTGCCAAGCAGAATGCCTTTGTGTGCCATGCTTTGGCATGCATGCCAGGGTTTGCCTACCCCGATCTAGGATGTCCATGTAGCAAGAGAGGGGCTGATTTACCTGTGTGCAAAGGAAGGGGAGACCACACTGTTAGGTAGTGGAGGGGATTCAGGCAGCCCACTATTGCTGTGTAGCAGGCAGCAGCTGGGCTGCTTGTGTTGGGGAACCAGGCTGTTCACAGTGCACATACAGCTGTAGAGGAGCTGGGATATTTTTGCTGTCCACATGGCCAGAGGGAAGCCAGTTTGGCTGTTCTGTGCGCAGCCAAAAGAAAGCTGGCTTGCCTGCACTGTGTGCCTGGACAGCAGTTGTTTTACCTGTGTTTTGTGTGTAGCCAGAAGGTGCCAGTTTGCCCGCAGTCCACATACAAACAAGAGAGAGACTGCACTGCTTGCCCAGTGAAGGGAAGCCAGGCTCCCTGCGTGACACAAGAGAGCCATACTGCTCATGCTGCCCACACAACTGGGGGAAAGTGTGGCTGTTTGCATGGCTGGGAGGGATTCTGAGGGTGCATCTGCCATATGTGTGGCTTATGGGGTATGTAGCTCCCCATCCATAAGTTGGACAGCCCTAATCAAGCCTAGCTTCACAGAGGATATGCTTGTGGACAGCCTTGCATAACATAGTTAACCGAGAACAAATCACTGTATAGATATACTTACTTGGGTTTAAAACTGTTTTGTAACTGTGTTTTGCTCCTGTTAATTTACAGGATGGGTGGGATGAATCAGAAGTAACTTGATTTTATATCTTTTCCCAATCCGAAGGCTAGCTGCGGGTGATTCAGGTCTTGGCACAATGGAGAACTAGCCTTAGGGTTGTGGCTAGCTACCAGTAGCCCCATTTACCCAGCCAGATTATAGTGTTTAACAGTGGAAACCCTGTATGGGCCAGTTAAGATTGTTCTGTCACATTTTTGTTCCACCCAAGAATCTATCTTTGCTTCTCATTTTGGATTTATCTTTTACAATTGCTCTGTGGTTAGAACTTTCTCAGACATGCTCCTCATCCCATATTCATTCTCTAGACTTAACTTGAACTTCAAGTATGGGTGGTGAAAACAGTAAAATAGGTGGGGTTTTAGGTTTGTTTTTTTCCCCAAATCGTTTATTAAACTACTTCATTTCCTATTCCTAAACAAATGAAATTGGAGTGTGAACACAAAATACATCTCCATTCTCCTGGTAATACAGTAAATAATGGTACAGAAAGACAGGAAATGCAGTCATAGATTCTTAACAACTCTGACCTCTCCTTGGTATTTGTTTTAGCAAAACAATAATGGCAGTTCCTAGGAAAACTAGCATCTGAATGCTGCTGAGTTTTGTCCTTTCCAAGTCTTTTTACTCTCGAGTTGTAAATCTTGTGCTGCTACAGTGAGCCATTTGAAATTCCAACGGCTGCTTTTCAGAAGCAAAGTCTATTGTTTGTTTACAAAAGAGCACCCAATCTAGGGATTTTGAAAACACAATTGGGAAGATGTTGTCGAGTTAATACAGTTTGGGTATTTCTCCCTTGGGCATTTGATTAACACCTTTTATTAAGACATTACAATACTTCTGAAGTTAAAATGGGAGGGCTGATTATGCTTTTTTATTTGAAGAATCATCGTTGATATATGTTTATCCTAACATAGAAAATGAAATAAACAGCCAAATGCTTTCTTTACTTAGTAATATCATCCAGGTCTTCTAATTGGGATAACCTAATCTAATGATTTTTGTTTTCACAGTAAAATTCACGATTAAAATAATGCTGTTTTGTACCTGATACGGTTCTCTTATTCGTATGGTTATTCCTAGTAAACCTGTTGGTTCTTTAAGGAATTAAAGAGAAAAATCTGCCAGTGATTCATTCCCTCAAATGGTCTTGTGGGATGAATTCAGGACCACCAACTTCAAATGCTCGTAGTATGGGAAACAGGCAGGAGGAACTTACCCTCTTGTTAGCTTACACCAACCCAGACATAGTGGGGCTCACTGAAACATGGTGGGACCCAACACATGACTGGGTGGTGAATATCAAGGACTGTAGGCTGTACAGGAGGGACAGGACAAGGAGGAAAGGTGGGGTGTGGCGCTCTACATTAAGGAGGAATACACATCCTCATCAGGTAGCACAGAGTCAGAGGAGGGGCACATGGAAGTGCTCTGGGTTAGAATACAAGGCGGTCAAGAGGAAAGAGACTTAACGGTGGGGGTCTACTACAGACCACCCAACTAAGGGAAAGAGTTAGACCGGGAATTCTTAAGTCAGCTGGAGGAGGTAGTTAGGTCAAAGGATGTGGTCATCATGGGTGACCTGAACTTTCCAGACATCTGCTGGGAAGAGCAGTCTGCCAGGTCTGACCGCTCACATAGGTTCCTAGCCCAAATGCAGGACCTCCATCCAACTCAGGAGGTGCACAGCCCCACCAGGGGAGACGCCTTGTTGGACCTGGTGCTGGTCACGGGTGACGACCTGGTGAGGGGGCTGCGGGTGCTCGACCACCTGGGCAACAATGACCATCACCTGCTGGAATTCACCATCCAGCGCAAGGTGGCAAAGGCCTACAGCAAGGCAACTGCCTTAGATTTCAGGAGGGCAGACTTCAGTAAGCTAAGGAGAATAGTCGGGGAAGCACTGAGGTCCCGGACAGAAGGGGAGCCAGGTGTCCAAGAAGAGTGGTTGCTCCTTAAGTAGATGACCCTCCAAGCCCAAAGGGTGGTAATCCCAACATGGATCAGAAGGGAACAGGAGGGCACAAAAGCCCCCATGGCTCACCATAAGCATCCGGGAATGTCTTCTAGCTAAAAGGGAGGCGCACATCCAATGGAAGGGAGGGGCCATCACCAGGG
>NW_017728922.1:3326607-3369776 GCF_001723895.1 Crocodylus porosus
TAACGGTCACAAGCTGGCAGAGGGTAAATTCAGATTAGACATCAGGAGGTGCTACTTCACGGTCAGGACGGCTAGGATCTGGAACCAACTTCCAAGGGAAGTCTCCTACTCTGGGAGTCTTTAAGACAAGGCTTGACAATCACCTTGCTGGGGTCGTTTGATCCGAGTAATCTTTCCTGCCATGGCAGAGGGTCGAACTTGATGATCTGCTCAGGTCCCTTCCGACCCTACTAACTATGAAACTTTGAAACTTCCTGGTTGTTCTTCATAATGCTAGCCTGATGTTGGTATTTAAAGTGGATCAGTTCTGCTTTTCTAAGTTTTTTTTGCTATCCCAGTTAACTATTACTGTCTTAGTTAAGGAGTGGTATTTCACTTGCGCTAAGAAAGAATTTAACTTTATGTGTTGTATACTGTACATAACAGTGCATCAAAATATAAACCCTTTGCTTTTAATTCATCACTATTTGAAAAATCATAACTTGTGTGAACTGTGTCTCCAGTTGCTTAAAAAATATCCAAGCTCATGACTGTTGAACAGAATACTCAGTGAAGTGATTCTATTAAGTTCTTTCTGTTATGTTGTAGCTTTTTTCCTCTTTATCAAGCTTTATTATTATTACCCCCAAAGAAGGACTTTTGTTGTCTCTGTTGGAAGTAGGATTTAGGATAAGAATTGCTAATGCTGAATTGGTGAAGCTGTTCCATAGTGATGAGTTGTGTGCTTGGTTTTTTTTTCTTTAACAGACAGAGCCATTTCAAAAGCCGGTTTCACTGGATCAACACCCAGATTATGCAGAATATATCTTTCATCCAATGGACCTTTGTACATTAGAAAAGGTTGGTTTGTAGAAAGGGCAAAAACTATATTGGGTTTAATTGCTTAAGTTGGATTGTCTTAATTGTTAAGCATTTTTTAAAAAACTGTATTAGTACTGATTTTTGTTACTGATACTTCTATCTAAGATCATTTAACTGGCAGATGAGTCTTCCTGCCTTTATCAGGACATGGGCTCACTTTTTGGGGACATATACGGGTATTGATTCTGCAAATGTGCCTGGGCCTTGTTTGGTTGCAGTGGAAAAAGAAGTTGGTTGAAGAATTAGTTATGGTACATACATTTTCTGCCCTATCATAAACTAGAGTTTTAATTTATGCCATAGGGTAAGGTGGTGCCTCGTGGTGATATTACCATTCTTCACTAGCTTTGTGGTATCCAAGTTCTTCCCTCAACATAGGGAGTTGTCTAGCAAAAATCTTCCTGCTTTTAAGTTCAGTGTGTACAATGGATAGACTCATGAATGCACCCTATTTTTCTCTTACAAATTCTGTAACTTTTAAAACCTCTGTCTCTATCTTGGTGTATTAAGCTAGAAATTGCCAGTACTGCAGAATGAAAATAGGCGAGTAGAGAAAATCATGGACTGAATTTTCTGCATAGAAATATTAAATAGCCTATAAACACCATAATAGGGAATTAGCCACTTTTTAATTTGAAAGAAAATGATTTAACACTGCCTATGCCATGTTATTTTAATAACTTGGATAATAAATTTACTTTTGGAGATTTTTATAACATGAATATATTGAATGTTCTGATTCTGACAACAGTTGGGTGGTTGATTTGGAAAAGCGACTTTCACTGGGAAGTTTTATCTGCTTTATGATGTTATCCCAATGTTTTTGTTTTGCAGAATGTTAAAAAAAAAATGTATGGTTGCACTGAAGCATTTTTGGCTGATGCCAAATGGATTTTGCACAATTGCATTATTTACAATGGGGGTAAGTAATAAGCTTTTACTTATTTCTTGAAAAATGAAACTGAAAAAATCTATAGCACCGAAGCAGTTTCTCGATTCAAAGCTGGTAAAAGCTGAAAATATATTTTTGGTAACTAGTGAACAAAGAAGTGTAGAGTGGTTTGAGAATGTGATAGTAGAAGCAAGTATTACCTGTTCTGATGCTCTCTTACCACATTCTAAAAACAGTTTCAGCATCAAAGGTGAGACCTGAGTCATTCAGTGTAGGGCTTTATAAAAGTTATAAATGAGGAAATATTATACTCTGTGCTTCTCTTGGAAGAAGTACTTCCGCACTGCAGTTTCCACTGCCTTTTGAACAGTTTCTGTAAGTGATGAAACAGAGAGAATTCCAGACTGAAACCTGACTCCAAAGGGAGCATCATATAATTGTCCCAATACAAACTAATCTAAGGAAGGGCCTTGAAAACCTTTCACATAGCCATTCCCATGGCATGCTTGAGTTTAAGGAAGAAATGGCAGCTTATTGTTTTCACAAGCACCATGTATATATGTTTCTAAAATGTCTTTTTAAATGTTCTTTCTTTTGAAAAGGATCTCATTTACCTGAACAATGAACTGTTTCAGAGAAAAATGTAAATTTTAATTTAATTTTAGCACAATTATTTTGAATAATCCTCTTTCTGTCTCATTCCTTTAGGAAATCACAAATTGACACAAACAGCAAAAGTTATAATCAAAATCTGTGAGCATGAGGTATGTGTGAAATTCCACTTAACTTAATTTTTTGTTTCTGGGTGTGCTGACACGAGAACAATTACTGCACAGAACATTTACTGTGTAGTAACTGAAAATTACTGCATGGTACAGGTATGCTTCTACACGTGCACACCTGTACTGCGCAGTAACTATAGCAACTTACACCAACTTGGGCCTACATTTGATACCTGCATCATCAAATTTATACCTGGTCAGTTACTGTGCTTTATCGACTACATATGTAGATGCCGGCCTAAAAAACGCTTACTGTGCAGTACGTGCATGTGTAGACGCGCCCTCTTTCAATGAAAATATTTTTGAAAATGTCATAATATGTAAAAGTTGTAAATGTTTTTCTTTAATTGAAATTTGTTTTAAACTCTCTGGAATCTTTCTTGCACTTAAAGATATTCTCTCAGAGTCTTTGTAATTAATGCAAGAGCAGTGTTCAAATTTCTTACATTACGACACCTGCTATATAAAAGTCAGTCTCTATTGGCTTTGTGTGATCACGAATATGGATTTTGGATAATAGGTATTAAAATAGGAGGACTTTGGTTCCTATAATAAACTCGTATTCTAAATGAACGTTTAGAAAAGAATACAGAGGCCAAAATTTTCAGAGTTATGCTTACATTAATATGATTTAGTTACCAAGGTTGCCTGTGAAGTCATAGTAACTAGATGCGTAGTAGTTAAATGATTCCAATTAGTCACTTCTGTTCTAGGCCATAATTTCAGTGTTGCAAATTGTCTGTGAACTTTTTTTTGTCTCTCTGTCTCTCTCAACTAGGGTTTTTTACACCCCTGCGTCAGCAATGTCTTGAATTCAGTTATAGAAGCCTTGAAAACTTGTTAATTCACTATAGTATAAATTAGAAGCATATAATAACTTATAATTCTTTTAAAATTATATATTTAAAATATATTTTGATTATGCATTAAATATCATATCTTAAATGCTGATTTTCTTCCTTTAATTGAAATGATCATTCTGTCATTAAAATGCCTGATGGGATGAAGCACAATATGAAGAGTAATGCACAATATGAATATATATTTTTAAACTGCATCTGTAACGGGTAGAGACATTTCATTCTATCTAACAAGTCACCTTCTCATAGTTTTAATTTAAGAAGAAATACATGGAGCTTAATCACACTAAACAGAGCTTAATAACATACACAAGTCTGTCTCGACTAATATTTTATCATAATTCTGCAGTGTATTTTATGTGCAGTTCACATGTGAGATATTCTGTTGTCTTCAGCCAGACATGGAAAAGAGGGTAGCTGCTCTTCAAAGCCATGTTGCAATGACTTGACAAAAAGTACAATTCTGTGGCTGCACATGTTCCTTCTGATAATACCAGGATCTTAGGCAGACAAAAAAAAACGTTTCTAAATTGTATTTTAGATTGTGTTGAACCTTGCAATTGCTATTCATTTTTTCTTTGCAGATGAATGAAATTGAAGTGTGTCCAGAATGTTACTTAGCTGCTTGCCAAAAAAGAGAAAACTGGTTTTGTGAGCCTTGTGTAAGTCAAAGAGTTAATACTTCCTTGAAAGAAGAAACATTTGTATTAATTGTCTCTGAATATCTTTTTCCTTTTACAGCTCTTGTTTTATAATTCTCTGGGTAGTGAGCAAGTGACTTACAGCAAGGGGAACAGCTATAGTTGATTGTGGTTGTAGTGGACCTGGAAATTCTAAAGCTGAGATGTTTTGTATGGAGTGCCAGACAAACTTTTCAGCTCTAGGAAACGAGTCCCGAAGTTAGATTTTGCGAAGCATGTCATAAAATTTATCAGAGATGCTTGGTTGTCAGACTGTGCTCTTATTTTAAAATGATATGTACAGTATGAAATATGTGGTTACATAGGTTGCCAACATCCAACTGTCAACCTCTTCCCTCAAAGATATGATCCTGGCTTCTGGGTTATTTGTGTTTGTATGTGGTATTCGAAGGCAGGATAAGAATTATAAAATATAAATGTTCATTTCTCCACATGTGGGCTTAGAAATCTGAGTTTAGTTTATAAATATATTCTATTAATAACTTGTCTGCCTTATGCTGATATTATCTTTAATATTATACAAGAGAAATAGAGACCAGGACCTCAAGCAGAAAAGTATAGAATGAGAGACCTATTCCCCTATCTTGGCATCAGTGCAAGTGAGAGAGTTTGCAGAATGAGAGGTCCATATTAGGCTGAATAAAACAAACACAGTATGGGGAAAAGAATGAGAAGGGTATCAGAAAATCTAGTTTTGAATGTATGTAATCAAAGGGATAGTGCTACTAAAAATTATTGTAATCTACATTATTTTGATAGGTTTACTATAGCTTCTTGTAAATGCATTACATTTGGTTAACATTTAAGTTCCCAGACTCTTTTAAATTACTTTTTCCTTATTCAGTCTAAAAGCTGTTTTCATTGTTGGCATGTGCCTACATCTGTAAGTTACAATTCATAGAATAATGGTTAACTCATGAAAATAATCTTTTAATAAGTTTTTCTGCACTTTGCTTTTATTTGAAAAGTGCCCTGTACTCATTGGGTTATTGCAATCTAAATAATACATACCATCCAAAATTGCGCAATCAGAAATTTAAAAATAATATTTTGCTTGTAATATTTTCTCACTGTGTGCTGTGCATCTTCCTCTAGAGCAATCCACATCCTTTGGTCTGGGCTAAACTCAAAGGCTTTCCATTCTGGCCTGCTAAAGCACTGAGGGATAAAGATGGGCAAGTTGATGCCCGTTTCTTTGGCCAACATGACAGGTGGGAATTCAGCCTCAAGATGACTGAATGGGCTGCATTTAAAGTGTTGTAATTCTGCACTCTAAGAACTTCATACTATCCAGCCTATGAACGTTTCACTCTTAAGAGACTCTGTATGTATGTGTGTGTATCACGTAGCTTGTATATATGTTACAGTTCTTTTATGAAGTCTGTAGAGTGTAAGATCTGTCTTTGCTAGAGTAGCATAATACACATTCTCATAGATGCTTCTTTGTACCAACCAAACTCCATCCTATAGTACTAAGTTTAACTGTCTCATGCTTCTGTTAAAATAAGCATTTTATCACATCTTAAAATGATTTTTCCTTCAGATATAAATCCTAAATTCTTAAGATCAGAGCCTTTTAAAAAAATAGAGGTACTTGTTAAATGATTGTACCTATTCTTTGGCCATTGTATGATAGATATATCATTTTGTCTGAAATAGCAAAGTATAGATTCCAGAATCCTTAATTAAAATGCCAGTTTTACTCTGAAGGGAGTATAGTACATACATTTTTCTAGGCTTGTCAGTGATCTGCTTGGTGAAGGAAGCAGTTATGGCTAGCAGTGGGTATAGAATTGAAAGATTTGAAAATGTGAATCTATTGGGCTATATGAGGATATGCTGTAATTCTTTGAGTGTAAAGAAGTCAGTCCTGGAATTTTATGGTCTTCAGTGGGTATAGAGTTGAACAACCATATGGAACCAATCAAAAAATATCTCTTCAAACATTGTTGCTGAGTTTGTGCTACTAGTGCTACATCATTCCATTACTTTTGGGGTAATGCAGTGTAAAAATACAGTTCCACATTTTAAAGAATGTGCGTGCCACTACCACCAGAAGGTTATTTTTAAGAACTGTTTGACAGGCTTTTCTACTTTGCTACTAACCCCAACATTACTGTACTCAAAGCTTGTTGTTTAGGGGATCTTTTACAGTTAGATGGAATTTTTAACTAAGAATGTCATCTAATTTGCAGCCAATGTCACCAGATTCATTTCTCAGCCAAAAGAAATCAGTTAGTAAAAATCTAAAATGTATGTTTTCTATTCACCAATAGTAATTACTTTAAAGAGAAAGGAGGCATGCCCGATCATTTTTTAAATATGGTATACGTTTTGGGGGGACGCTATGATAAAGTAAATTATTTTGTCTTAAAAATTACCCATGTCAAATCTACAGCATGAAATTTAATTATGTATCTTTCTCTTTTCATTATATTGTTTTGTATTTAGGGCCTGGGTTCCAATAAATAATTGCTACCTCATGTCTAAAGAAATTCCTTTTTCTGTGAAAAAGACTAAAAGCATCTTCAACAGTGCAATGCAAGAGATGGAGGTTTATGTTGATAACATTCGTAGAAAATTTGGAGTATTTAATTACGCACCTTTCCGGACACCATATACTCCCAATAATCAATACCAAATGTTGTTAGACCCTGCAAACCCAGCTGCTGGAACTGCAAAGACAGATAAGCAAGAGAAAATCAAACTAAACTTTGACATGACAGCATCACCCAAGATTCTAATGAGCAAACCTATGCTGAGCAGTAGCACTGGTCGAAGAATTTCCTTGACAGACATGCCACGGTCACCAATGAGTACAAACTCATCAGTTCACACTGGATCTGATGTTGAACAGGATGCAGAGAAAAAAGCAAGCTCCAGCCACTTTAGTGCAAGTGAAGAGTCCATGGACTTTATTGACAAGAGTACAGGTAAGAACTGGAGAATTAGCAGTTCTGTACTTGGAATGGTTTTATTAAATACAATAATGATGAGCTTTCTGTATAGTCAGTTTGCAAAGAAGGTATAGCAGCAGGCAACAGTTCATTTTTTTGTGGTCAGCAGGCCAAAGAAATTTTACAAATTGGCCAGGAAAATTTAGTTTAAATAGCAAGAATATTTTATAATTGTCATGGTGGGAGTTGATGCCAAACAGCTTCTTGTTACTGGAGATACTCAGGAGAGACTTGACAGTCATTCTTAGGAGAGCTTTAACAATAAGGGGTGTGAATCAGAATGAGCCTGATTGGTCAGCATGTTACTTCATTGAAGTCAGTAAAGTTACAGGAACATGAAGTCCCACGGTGCTTGGAGAATTGTACTTGGTAAGAAGAAAGATGGCAGAGTAGTTCCAAGGATGCAGCCAGCAGTTAGCAGGAATAAATTATATTCACAGCTCTTCCATGTACTTTCTGTCACCTCAGGTAGATCAATTAACATTTTTTAGGCTGTAAATATTTCATCTATAAAATAGAGATGATTGCATCTTCCTGTGGTGAGGATTGATTAGTGAATGCAAATAGTTTTGATTCTTGGACAATATGTTGCTCAGTCATAGTTTTTAGCTAAAAATTCTCTTCACCCATCTTTGTCTTTTTCCCCCCCACTTATGAATCGTTATACTAATAGCTTCAAGGTAAATATTTTTCTAGCCCTGTCTGAAAATGGGTAGGGTAGAATTCTTTGCAGGTTTCTGGTTCCTTATCCCGCTTGGATGAAAGCAGTTGTATGGGACCACTGAGGAGCTACAAGTGGTAGGAGCAGCAGTGACATTTGAAATAAAACTGCAGAATCAGCTGAGTGGCTTAACCTTCATTTTGCAACCCACTACAAATTAAATGGGTTGCAAGCCACCTATTTAAGAAAAAACTGGATTCTACTGGTTTATGAAATATTTTCAAATGTGATTTTTTTTTAGAAGTTGGTTAACACTTTTTTTTTTCATTTTGGTACTATCAACTTAACATACCAGAGCAATCTTCAGCAAAAATAGCAGCTGCAGCCATTGGCTAAGATTTTCAAAATGACTGGGTGTTCTAGTTGCTACCATTATGATTTTTCAACTTGAAGTACCTTGGGAGAGCTTGATTTTTTCAGAATTCCTTTTTCCTATAGTTTCAGTAGTGATAAAACCACAGATTTCAAATAGGAATATATAGTATCAAAAATATTCTGTCCTGCTGTGGTATTTCTGAATTTCTTTCAAAAGAGGAATTGTTCTTCAATTTTTTCATAGTCATGAAATGAGTGAAAACTCAGAGTTGACAATTTTGCAAGGTATGTAATGAGAGGTGCCTTGAGTCTAAAAAGGAGGAGAACAACTGTTTTGGGGAGAAGGGATGCTGATAGCAGAGCTAGTGCTTAGTACTTGGAAGAGTGTATTCATTGCTTTGTGAATTGCTGCCTTTCTGAATCCCAGGTATATAAAAAATTGTAATATGTATATTTTTGTATGTTTTATTTTTATGCTATGTTTATGCTCTAAATTTAAAAATAGAACCCTAAACTTTGTTCTACAGCAGATTTAGGAAGTTCAGTTCTTGAGAAGTATTTCTCTTTGTAAATAAACATGTTTGTATTTGAAAATAACATTTTTAAATGAGAAATATTTTGGACCCTCTTGCTATTTATAGATGAGACAGAATGGTTTTGATGGGAGTATGTTGGGCATTTTATTTGCATGAGAGATGCAAATAAATGGAGATCCAGTGCCAGAGATAACTCTCAACTTACTTTAATATTTTTAGCAGAAACTTTGAACATAACATTTGCTAGTTAAATGTTTCACTGGTATCTTGCGCATTGTCAAAGCATTTGGAAGCATAGACAAAAGAGCACCTTTTTCAGTTGCGAGGCTTGCATAACTTTAGAGATTAAATTGGTTTTATGTACATGCTGGTTACAGTTGTTAGACATTTGGAGGCTAAATGTCAGGCAACAGAAATTAGCTCTGGTATATCAGAAAATGAGAGAAATATGAGGTTTGCAAGGTGTTTCTTGAAGCTACAACCTCAGTGTCTGTCTGCCACATGGCAAAGTATATTGTTTTTAGGAAATGTTGGCCTCATTCTCCTCTCAGGTCCAGTGATGCAGATTCTCAAGAACTTCTTAAGTTTCTGTGGATTTTCCTCCTAACTTATATTGCTGAGTGTTCCTGGGGCTGCTGTTCCTTTTTAGTGTGGTGGTTTGTTTTTGCTCTGAATCCGAAGGCCAGCCAGTCACAAGGTCATATGCAACATACCTGAAAAATAATACATTACTGCAATAATGGGTATTTAGGTTACCATTCCTTTGGCAATATTAACATTTGTGTGGTGCATTTAGGGTGACACCAGAGTATGGATCAAAAACAGGTGGTTGACGATATGGCGGTATGCCAAAAACACATCTTTTGAGATAACTCCAGGGTTATTTTAGAATCATGGCGTTGTTTCTTGATAGCTTTTTTTACTCCTGGATAGGGATTTCCGTAGATAGCAAATGGGAAAGTTACTATGTTGTGAGTGGTTCAGATGAGGAGACACTTTTTACATTGTCGTATTTTATAGAACTGATGTCAATTTATTGTTCTTGTCAGTTTATCTATTTCCTATTGGCCCTTCATCAACTGGAATTTACTTTTCATGAATGGAAAATGGGGGAAAATGCAAAACTGTGATTCTTTGTTGTAACCGTGTCAATTTTCCTCTGAAAACTATGCATGAAAAACCAAGGAGAAGGCTTGGAAAATCTAGCTGTCTACACAAAACAGCTGGACCAGTGGTGTTTGTTCTTAACAGAATCTAAGATGTAATTTTAAAAATCTAACCCCTTTATAGTCTCAAAAATAACATTCTCATTACAGATTGATGCCATGTAGTTTTTCTAAATGTTTAGATAGGCATCTTCATTACCTTTGCCTTAACAGATCTTATTGTTAGGGTTTAATATATTGTGGGAAGAATTTCATCATTTCTACTCTTCTACTTCCTTTTAGGAAGCTGAGGACAGCCTTAGAGATGGTTGTAGTAGCTAAACAATGGAAAAGAGAACCAAAGAATTGCTCTGTAGAAATTGCTAGGATGCATTAAATCAGCTGTCCATTTCATGAAGTCCCTGACTGGGACTACAACTTGGAGAAATGGTTAAAAAAAAAAATCCGGACTGGACAATTTTGTAAAAACTTATGCACTAGGGAGGCTTATTCACGGTCCCTATAAATTAGTGTTTGGTTTAAGCACCAAATTAATGTTTGGTTTAAGTCCCTATAGGTTTAATACATTTTTATTCTTTTTTGCTAAGTTGGCATGAGAATGTTAAGTTTTACCTGTGGTGCCACCTGAGATGAGAAGAATGGATTTCTGCTTGACATCTGACCATTTAGGAAACCCCACTGCTTCCCAACCAGTATATTTGAGTGTCAGCATTGATTACAAAGCCAAGTCTTGGTATAGAAGATAAATAACCAATTCCCTATCTCATGTGTGAGAGTGATAACAAGGTAGTCAAAATAAATTTTAATGATGTGAAATTAATGGATCTGTCAATAGGGAAAATATGCCGGTATGACTAGTTCTCTTATGGTGTTGTTGTCATTTAGCATAACTGAAACACAAAGAAACTTTTAGGCTTACATAGGTTCTTTGAGCTTCTTGTACAGTCCCCAGGGCAGATTTCTGCAATTTAGTTAGCTTGGCACACTTATACCTGATATACCATTATACATGATAGTTCAACGAGGAGTTGCTAAAATCTTGTTTCGAAATGCTTCATTTCAGTATTTAATTTCTAGTTCTTGGGACAAGCCTAGAGATCATAGCAGAGTTGCTTTATCAGCTATGGAGAGAGAAACACAGGCAAACAGCTTCTTTACTTTTACTGATGAAAAGTAATTCTGGAATTACTCTTTTCCCATGCTCTACTGATCCATCATTGCAAGGCCTACTGCATCATTAACTTACTCTGTACCCTGTGTCTTTTCTTTTGGCATGACTGTTTCCCCTCCTCCTTTCTCCCCTCCTGTTATTAACGTCTGTAATATTTAACTTTTGCTTAAACTTTGTTGTTGCCTCATTTTAAAAATGCTTATGTTTGTAGTAATATTATTAATATTTTTCTTAGGCAGAGTTTTGTTGACAACTTGCATGCCCTTATCCAGACTTTGTTCTCTGCCACATATATTGAAATATGAAATGTGCATGTTCTTTAATGCTCCTACATCATAAATAATTGTAAACGAACATTACAGTACCTGAACATAGATGAAGGATACCTTATTGAGTGGCTCTCATTGACAATACTGAGTCTTCTGGCTTTTGTTCAAGAAATGTTTCCTATCCTAAATTATCTATTTGCCCTCCAAATTGGTAGTTTTTGAAAAATTAATTCATAGATAGAGGCTGTAGATAGGTGTAACACTATACCATCTTGAGGGGCAGGGGAGGGAGCTTACTTTTCAGGAGCATGGGTCAGCTGAGCTGGTGTAACTGCATCATCTGTCTGTTCCTCTGTTTAGTATATGTAGGGCTAAACTGATGAATGAAATGGGTTTAAAACCACTTCAGTAACTGATGAAATGGTAATGTGAGTTCAATATGACCTACAATAAACTAGTCCCATCTCTCCAGATTAAAGCTTCTTAAAGAATAGGATTCAGCTTTCCTGAGGTGTATACAAGGTATTTTGCTACCTTGTATTTGATAGGATTAGACACTGATCTACTACTGCTGTGATTTTTATTAATTGTCTTTTACTGATCAGTTAGTGTACCTTGTTCCTGCTTTGATATAAAGAAAAGTGATGTCAGTTTGTCAGGAACTTAATAACATCTAAAATGTACTGAATTTTGATATTTGAAACCCCTGATAATTTATGCTTACATAAATTATGGTTGTTGGAGATAAAATAATTATTTGGTTTAACCAAACTGATTCATAACTAAATTCAAAACTAAATGATTTTTCTTAGGGTTTCTTATTTAATAGACAAAAATGGAAGGGCTGTTGTAGTGTTAATATGTGTAACTTGCACTTGAAGCTATTAAAAAAACTCTTCTCTCTGCTTCTATTGATGCTAGTTGAAAAGAAAAGCTGTTTCACCACCCCTTGCTTTATACTGATTCTATTTATTTTTAAATCTGTCTATCAATTCTGCACTTTTTCAGCTTCTCCGGCACCAACAAGGACAGGCCAAGCAGGGAGCGTATCAGGCAGCCCAAAACCTTTCTCTCCTCAAGCCTCAACACCTATTGCTGCTAAGCAAGAAAGAACTTCCACTCCGGGAAGCATTCTGAATCTTAACCTTGGTTAGTTCTAACCTTTGAAAGTCTAATACTATTATATAAGTAACAATAGCATGGATGTGAAATAATATAAGCAAAGCGCATGAATATGGATTTAAATGCAAAGTCCTGAAGTACATGTTAACTATTGTTTCATCTTTGAAATGGTTCCCTCTTACTTGTGAAGCTGGAAATGAAAAGTATATTTTAAAACCTTCTGACTTATTGATGATGGGCAATAATAAAGTTTTGATGTTTAGTTGGATTCTATGAAGAAAATGAGACTTGGTTGCTAGTGCAGATGCTAGAAGGTTTAGCTTCTCTTTTGTATCGTTAGAGTTGTTTATTGCAATTGCAGCATATTTCAGCGTAATAGGCAACTGACTTAAATTGTTTCTGCCATTGAGAGACAGCCTGTGTAGTAAGGTGACATGATTAGAGGGATTGTTGTTAAAATACTAAAAACTGATTATCTTTATGAGGTGAAGTAACATTTTTTTGTGAAACTTAACTGAAAGCCATGTTAAGAACCAGGAAGGAAGGAAGTTGAAGATTTGATGTGGTACTTTCTGAAGGCCTTTTTAACATAGTTAGTTGAAGCTTTTCATCTTGAACTCCATTTACCTGTTCATATTTTAGGCAGATAGCCTTCTGCTGAATAGATTGCTTTGTCAAGATGAAAATGGTCAATGGACTTTGTGATTTCATTAACTGTGTGAGATATAGCTTGAGCTCCATTGTGAAAGTATAGACTCCAGCAGAGCAATAGGGAGTCTCCTTGAAAGTTGAAAGAACACCAGAGCACCTTGTCATGGTTCTGTGTTTCTGGACACTACCTTCTTCAACTTTTTTCAGAAGAAATCTGTTTAAGATTAGTCAATGACAGTTGCTCTGAGGCTAACTGAAGCTGTATACACGAAGATGGAGAACATTGAGCCAAAACCCTACATTTACTGTCTCAGAACAAAGATTTTTATAAACTAAATGAGAACTGTTCTTAACAGATTGTGTCTAAAGCTGAAAAGGTAGAAGTTGGATACATGGAACATAAGAAGGAAGTTGTGTCTTTGGATGAGTAAAAGAATAACTAGATGCCAGTTTCCAGATTATCTCTGAAGTCAACTTTCTGAGATGGGATTACCAGAAAGCTTGGAAAATTTTGATTTAAAGCACCTGTTGAAAAATTTTCAGGGGCCGTTTCTGTCTTTTTTTCAGGTCTGTTGCATTCCCTTAATCCTTGGCCACCAATAGCATTGAGCTAAGACAAACAGGAAAACAATTTCCAGTAATATTTTTTTGGTACAAAAATGTGTTGATGAAAGAGACCTAATTCTTGTGGCTTTTGTTTCATATGTTGTGATTGAAAGGACTCTTGAGTGAAAAGTATATCCTTTCTCGTCTTTGGCTGGAGAGACATTCTTGCCATCATTAAAAACACTGATTGCCTATGGGTAAAATGAATGCATTGAATGTTAGTAGTTAGTTTTCTTTTACATATTTAAGACTGGATTTTCAAGTTTGTCACCCAGTTTCTCCCACTGAGAATGATGGAAGCTGTTGTACATTGAGCTCTTTTGCTCAGTATTGTGTACTGAGCTCCTCTTTGCTTCAAATTAAGCTGATTCCTTTTAAAATCCCCCCCTTTGGTGATAGAGTTATAGTTGGTTACTGTCCCCTTTATGAAAACCTTCTTTGCACATTGAAAGATTATTTGTCAGATCCATCCTGAGTCATCTCTTTTTTAGACTATAAAAAATCCAGTCCTTTCAACCTTTTCTCATGGGTCTTTCATGCACCATATATCATTCTTATTACTCTGCCATGGACTCTACAGTTCTGTCCGTAGCTTTCTTGAAATGCTGTGCCCAAAACTAGACATGGTACTCCAGCCAAATGCTCAGCAGTAATGAGGAGAGGAGAGGAGGATTTACCCCTGGTATCTAAAATGTTGTATTTCTATTAAAATATCCCAAATGAAATTTATTTTTTTATATAACAGAATCATACTGTTGACTTCTTTAGTTTGTGATCAGCTATAACTTCCAGAATCCTTTTATGAATTTCATTTTCTTGATTTTAGACCATCTCTTCAGTTTGTTGTTGTTATTTATAAATACAACTTTGTCCTCCACAGTGCTTGCAATACCTTGTACCTTAGTATTACTCTCAGATTTTGTAAAAGTATTCTCTGGTCCATCATCCAGTTCACTAATTAAAATATTGAATGTAACCAGGCCTAGGAAACACTACACAGACAACCCACTTTAGATGCCCTCCAAATTTTGACAACCATTAATAACCATTCCTTGAGAGTGATTTTTCAATCATTTGTGCACCCAGGATAGTGGTGATTCCATCTAAACTATAATCTCCTAGCTTGCTTATAAGAATGTGACTTGGAGCAGGAACAGAAGCTTTACTAAAGTCCAGATATCACACCTGCTGCTTTCCCATTATTCAGTAGGTCAGTTATCCTGTCAGGCTAGGTTTGCCATGATTTGTCACTGTATAGGAATCATTTAATTGAATGACTTGTACATTTTATGGACAAGCATTAAGTTGCTTAATTTCTGCTCCTTCTTGCTCCGTTGTAGTATTAGGCATAGTATTAGCACCAGAGCAGCACGTGCTTTTGTATACATTGTGTGTTTGTGTGTGTACTATATATAGAATTATATTCTATATAATTTGCTGCTACTATGCACACAGCAGTGGGAAGATAAAAGAAAAGCTGGTTGTTCAAAGAGCAACATAGTCTTCAGCATTGACTTTTCTATGTGGGTTACATGGTGACTTATTTGTAGTTGTATCAACACTGAAAAAAGAACAGCATCAGTCCAAATATGTGGGCCCTCTTTACAATCTTTCAAACTATATAGTTATGCAAATAAGTATGTTACCTCAGTTACTTCTAATAAACAATACCTCCATCACAAAAAAAATAAATCTATCAACAGTCTCTTCAGTGTCTAGACTTACGAATCTGAAAAGAAATTATAGCATTTTCTCAGAGGCTGTACTTTTGTGTTTTAGTTGAGAGCTAGTTGTCAGCCATTCTGGTGGAACTTAGACCCTCTAAAATGTGGTATTTACTTTGGCATCTCTGTTGACATGGTTTTATTGTGTTGCAGATAAAATACGTAGGTAAAGATTATGATTCTTTTCTTGTAACAGTTTATTGTGCTCTATTCAGTTCATTCATAGATTTATCTTATTCTCTTTATGGTTAAATAATTTCAGAATGGTTTGCACCACATGTTGGGAACCTAGGGCATTTATGCACGTGCTCTGGGAGAGAGAGAGTGTGTGGGGGGGTGGAAATGGGGGTTTAATTAGAGTGGCTCTGAGGGACGTTGTAATTAAAGTGCCCGGAGCATCTTACGTATCAGCATCCCTGCACTGAAAAATGGTGGCAGGGGTGCTTTAAAGCTCATTTGAGCTTTAGTTAAAGCTCCCTTGCCACCGTTTTTCAGTGTGGGGGTGCTGATGCGTGTGATGTTGGAGTCTGCTGGAGCATGGCAATTACCACACTCCAGCAGACTCGATTAATCAAGTCTGTTCTAACGTGCTGTAATTACAGAATGTCAGAGTAGCCTCACTGCACATGTATAGGTGCCCCTACAGCTCATAGGCCAAATTCAACTCAGACCTGGCACTTTGGCAGCATTTGGCAGTGGGGGTTTAAGTGGTGGTCACCACTGCAGGATTAAGTAGTGGCAGCTGGCCCTTCACTTGTGCGGCCTTCTCTGATCCAAACAGTCCTTTCAACCTGCAGCCTAAGAATGTTGCCAACTGCTGATGTATACAGTTAGAAGTTGTAACAAATGGGAAAGTTTGAGTCCACTTCCTGGTTTAACTCAACGCCAGCCCAGCCATGGAGTCCTGTGCTGCCTTCAAAATGCCCCCCTGCCCTCTTCTGCTGCAGGGACAGGCAACCCCTATCCCAGCATCCAAATCCAGACTTACCTCGACTGCAGCTCCCTGGGGCGTGCACAGAGACAAGTGGTGCTTTCTGCCTACGATCACCCTTCCCCTTGCTCTCACCAGCAGAACAAAGCAAAAACCCGGACATTTGGTCAGATTTGAAAGACCCACCCGGACAGAGATTGCAGGACTTAAAAAGAGGCCATGTCCGGGAAAATCTGGACGTGTGGCAGCCTTATTATTAATTTAAAAAAAAAAGTATCAAACTGAGTAGTTGAGTAGCAGAGAACATTAGTCAGCTGAGTGGTATTCACTGCCTGGCTCAGTTATCTGAGTAGATACAGTTGTTTTTGCCTCTGCCTGGCTCAGCTAGAGTTACCTAGTTTGGTTACTTATCAGATAGGTATCTTATATTCACATTTTTAATTATATTGGTTTGGTTCAACTCTTGCAGGTATTGCTGAGGGTCATGTTCCATTTCTTCATGCAACAAATCCATTAGGATTTGTCCTTATGTCCTAAGATGTCCTAGTTCTCCTGATTATTACACTCTATTTAGTAAAAACATTCTTAAAATACTATTGAAAGTTAAGAACTCACTGATAGTATTACAGTCCTGGAAAAAGAATATTTTGTTTCTAAAATTATAAAATATACTCCGTATCATCTAGAGAGCTTCTGCCCTGTAATGAAGCAAATTACCATATCAAGTCAATTTAAGAATGCATGATTTTTATGGAAAGTTATAACATAATGTAATTACAATCGTTAAGTATGTACACAGGGAGAGGGTGACTAATACTAACAAGTACTTTCCTCAGATGTGAAAAACACTTTCAAAACCACTGAAATGACTTTGAAAACCATCTCTACCCAAAAGCACTGACATAACTAAAGAGCTTATTTTCTTTTTGAAAAACAACTTAAGTACTATGTCTTAGGGTGCCTGTTCACATGCGGGGAGGCTGCTCCAATATGCTATAACTACAGTGTGTTGGAGCAGACAATGAATAGAGTCTGCTTGTGCTGGAGCATGGTAATCAGAGTCTTGTGTTTCAGCATCCCCATGCTGAAAAATGGTGGTGGGAGTGCTGTAACTACAGCTCGTTTGAGCTGTATTTAAAGTGCCCCCACTGCCATTTTGAAGTGCAGAGACACTGATACATGAGAGATGCTGCTGGTGCTTTAATTAGAGTGGCTCTTGGAGCCACCCTAATTAAGGTGCCCCTCCACCCACGGAGCACATATAAAAACGCTCTAAATCTTAAAGACTGAGTTCTGTGTTATACTCAGCCATCCCCAGCCTTGGTGACATGAGGAGTTGGAAAATCCTAAATCCAGTTCTGTCATAGTTTTGTTGAGTTTAATGCCAGAAGAGTTTGTTAGAGCATCTAGACTGATTTCTTGAGTGTCACAGGCAATTAAATGTCACCAGGGTATCTGTATTAAGCCTGCTGCATTTTACTCCTTAGAAGCTGAATCATGGAGAACAGCAGAGACCAAAGTGCCATCAGTGCCCAAGCCTTTATAATGATAGGGAACAGACTAGGTGAGATGTTTTAGCCTACCAACCACATGTGATGCTGCAGAAGTTTAGTAAAAGCCTCAGACTGCTGATCTGATCTGGAGCAAAATTCCTTGGTCCACCCCACATGGCAGTACAGACTCAGGATGTAAAACAGGATCATTTATTTCAGTACTAATATGTGCTTTTAAAAAATTAATTTAGAATTGTTGTGCTCATTTCAACCATCCATTTAGATTTTGATCATTTTGAAGTTTCGTACCAAAGGGTGTCCTTGATTATACGTTTAAAAGTATAAATTATAAAGTCTGTAGAGCAAATAGACTGAAGTAAAAGCATTTCTTCATCTTCCTTTCATCCTACAATACATCATTCTACCATATAGCAAATGCTTTTTATCTCACTTTTAAAGACAGGAACTCTGCCCTCAGTGACTTAAGCCCTCTGCCATTGCCCATCAGACAAATGGGCTTTTCAGAATGTTCAAGGTAAACAAATTATAATGAGTCTTATTGTGAATGCCCTTCATTCATGCTTTGCTTCACAGTATAGCATAGACTCTTAGAAAAATTGAGGGGAAATGAGAAGAGACCACTATCTTGTTAATGAGCTCAGTTCAGACCTCTCAGTATATGGCTGCAGACATTTCTACAGCCTTTATTGAGACAGTAGCTACTTTAAATATATACTTATATGGTTACTTGGCTTATATGTATGTAAGCCAAAGAGAAGGTTATTTTCCAGGATATTCAAGGGTCTACTGTGTTTGATAGGGCTAAGCCAGTGATTCCACTGATATAACCGTCCTTATTTGTATATTTCTTCCCCTGTTCGTAAATCTCTTTTAAATGCAAACACTGTCGGTAAATTTATTTTCGATTTCTTTCATCCCTACATAACAGTAAAATTACAGCAGCAACTTTACCAGCAATAGATAGCTGATGATTATAATTAAGAATGGTGATCTTTGGATTATTTTGCATCTGTTATTAAAAAAAAATGATTCTAATCTGTACTTTTGAATTTGAATATTGAGACTAAGGGGGGGGAGGAAATCTGTTATGTTTGTGCTAAAGTTTTTATTTTGGAGTTGTTTTATTTTGGAGTTTACGTGCAAAGAATCATTCTAAAAGAACAGTAAGTTCTAGTTACCCTACATGTTTGTCTGCCTAAAATTCAGTAACTTAGCAAACACTTGTTATTTATGAGTACTAGTTTTCTGTAAAGTATCTTTCTTAATTAAAAAACACCTTTTTAATATCTTTCAGATCGCAGCAAAGCCGAGATGGATCTAAAAGAGTTGAGTGAATCAGTTCAGCAGCAGTCCACACCTGTACCACTAATTTCACCAAAGCGACAGATTCGCAGCAGGTTTCAGCTTAATCTTGACAAGACAATAGAGAGTTGCAAAGCACAGCTAGGTATGCACATGTCCAGAATGCATTAAGCAGTGGGAACGTGAAACCCAAACTTAAAAGAAATGGAATTTAATATTTTTTCTTACATTTTTGAGGAAAAAAAATTCCAAGTTGTGAAAATTTAAACATGTTAAAACTTAAGAATAGGTGATGTTCTTTGAACATTTAGGGACTTTGTTCCAGCTTAGTGCATGCATGGTCTAACACACAGTAGAACCTACAGTTAGGAATCACTGTGTGAAGAACTTTCATGTTTTATTTCTGCTATTTTTACTTGTCAAAGTGGATAAATATTATGGTTTTATTGTTTGCTCATAATAGGACTGTCCAACTAGTGGCCCCTGGGCTACCCTTGGGCCACAAGGGGTTAACTGGCTTCTGCCTGGTTGTCATTGTCCCCATTATAGGTTAGGCTTGCGCTGCTCTTCTGGTAGAGGCAGGAAGAGGATTGCCCATGGAGTGGGGGTAGAAGGAAAGGTCCTCATGTTGCTTGTGTGGCAGGGGGTTGCAGGTGGTAGGGATTTCGAGGACCAGTGCAGCATGCGAACCCTGGCTGCTCTGAAGCTGGACAGCCCTAGCTTATAACATGAAACTATAGCTAGCTTTGTAACAGTTATCCAGTATTAACAAATCCCTGTATGCAAGATAGGGAGTAGTATAGCTTTGTATATCTTTACAAATACTGAAAGCAAATGACAGCCTCTCCCTGAAAAAACAAAGTCTGGAATCAATTTGGCAGACATGGAGGTAAATAAGAAGTGATGGTTTGTCATGTGACTGGGCCTTTCAAGTGCTCTGCAGTCATGCCCTTACAGAAGTACATGGCTGAAGAGCACTTTAAAAGTGCCCAGTCAAATGACAGTCTGAATCCTTAGTACATGATATATGTAATATATGCACCATCATTACATGAGGGTTCAGGTGAAGGTGCTCCAAAGCAAAGTGCCTTCATTAACTTGTGTCAATGCATGCTGGGAGCTCTGTTCAGAATGGGAGGAGGGGAGGGAGCGCTGTCTGGTGTTTATTTGCCCAGCCTGTGCTGGATTGTGGGGCAGGTGGATTGGAGCCCCCGAGGGTAAACCCTAGACTGAGCTCCCTTTGCCCCTTTCCCTCCCTCCCATTCTGAAGACAGCGTAGGGGTAGCGGGAGCAGAGCTAGGGGACAAGCAGCTGCAGACAAACTTGAACTTCATCCCCCAGCTCCCCAGCCCCAACAGCAAACATACGTTGGGTCTGGGGGCTCACTGTAATTTATACAGCAGTGAGCATATATCTGTTAGCACTGATAGATTCTAATATATGGTTATTTATTTGACAAAAATTGTACATGCGCACATTTGCCAGACTAGGCCCTGGATTAGACAAATCTAGAACAAGAAGATATAGGAAGAAGGTATTGCCAAGGATTAAATACAGTAAAATGTGAATTAGATCATATAGAAAGCGGCACTCATTAATTTTGGTATTCTTAAATAGTGAGATGTAAGGCTTCAGGGAAAGGAGTAAGTAGCTTATTAATGTTAAGTCAGTGTAACAGTACAAATTTACTTGTACTTCAGTGTATGGAATCATGCAAAAACCTTGTTTTTTTGTGATGTCACAGAGTCTCTATGCAGTCAATATGGATTATGGTTCTTTTTCCTATTAGGAATAAATGAAATCTCTGAGGATGTTTACACTGCAGTGGAACACAGTGACTCTGAGGATTCTGAAAAATCAGACACCAGTGACAGCGAGTATATCACTGATGAAGATCAGAAATCAAAGAATGATCAAGAAGATGGAGAGGATAAGGAAAGTGGAAGAAGCGACAAAGAGTCACTGACCATGAAAAAAAAACCTAAAACACCAGCTCAGGTTGAAGACAAAGAAGAGCTTAAAAGCACAAGTCCATCATCAGAGAAAACAGATGTTCCAGTTAAAGAAAAGGCAAATACAGACTCTGAAAAAGAGTTTTCTGAAAAGGGAAAAAGTTTGCAGCATCCTGCAAAGGAAAAACTGAAAGGTAAAGATGAGACGGACTCTCCAACAGTGCATCTGGGTCTAGACTCTGATTCAGAGAGTGAACTTGTCATCGATCTAGGAGAGGATCATTGTGGGCGTGACGGAAGGAAAAATAAGAAAGAACCTAAGGAACCACCCCCTAAACAAGATGGTAAGTTGAATCGATTTTTGTTCTTTTTCTTTTTCTTAAGTGATTCTTGAGCAGGATGCAATGCCACCTGCAGGTGCCTTGAGATCTTTTCAAGGGTGGCAACGGATGCCATGCAGTGTTAGCACTGTTTAGTTGTACAAATATGATTCATAAGATAAACTTGGAGATTTCAGTCCATAGTGTCAAAAACATTCTCATCTGTTGTGGTCTTTCTGAGTTCTTTTCAACAGAAGAATTACTCTATAGTAAAAAAAAAAAAAAAAAAAGAGTAAAAATAAGAGCTGGCATTTTCCAAGGGGTTGCTTGAGTCTAAAGAGGCTGAAAATGTCTGCCTTAAAGCAACAAACCTATAATTTTCAGTTTTATCATCGAATGGAAATTCTTCATCGTGGTATGGATATTTTATTATTGATTTTTCCGACTTATTGACTAGGTTTTCATTCCTCACATAAATTAATTCATCTTTCTAAGTAAAATAATTCACAAGAGAGTAGTGGTGCATTTCAGCATTGCTTGCTAAGGTGGCACACATAATATATATGCAACCTTGCATAAATCTGGAATTTTCTCTTCTGGTTTTTCAAGATTTTTAATTTCAGTGATAACTTTTACCTTATAGTAAGTCCTCCCCAAAATTGCAGCCTTTCATAAGAGTTTAGCTGGGTCAAGCACATAGAATGTATATAGTCTCATTAATAAAAGTGATAAAAGCAAATAAATTATGTACAATGCTAAATTCAGCTTTTTATGTTGGAACACCTTTTTTTCCTTTACTTGTTTTTTTTGTAGGTTAGTTGAACACACAGGCTGCTTTTAGACATAACCTCCCCCCCAAAATAAAAAAAAGTGCTTTACCAGAAGCAGCAGCATGTTAGTTTGACTTGGCTCTGCATTGTCTGTAGAGATCAGGTGCTTAAGCAGGGCTTTTTGGCAATTTTATCTAAAAGCTGATTTGAATCAGTTGTAAGGTAAAAGTGCCAAAAAAGCCCCACTAAAGTACCCAATCTAGCCATTGGACGAGCTGGGTCCAGCTAATGCAATGCCTCTTCTGGATGTATGTTAGGCTCAGCGCGAGAACATGCCGAGTTTACAATAAAGCGCTATTTTAATATCTGTAAAGAGCCTTATTGACTCAAGTATCCCATATAATTTAAGCATTGTCATGTTTTAGTGCTTATTTGGTGCTTTTGAACTTTGAATCTTAAAATTGGGATATAATAGGTAATTTTTTCTGTTAGTTACTGAAGAAAGTTGAGCATCTGGTTGAACTTAAAGGTAGTATACAATACCCTTTCAGATATGAACTTAATTTTAGGATTGTCTGTACATATCAAGGTTCTTATGCAATAAAACAGTTAGTTACTCGAAGTAGTTTTCTGCTGATTCATAAATAGATAATACAGCAGAAGTGTTAACAGATAAATGATATACTTAATATGATAAAACTATTTTGCTTACTGATGTAATATATATTTAAATATTTAAACTTTCTTTTAATGATTTGAAAATACAGGAAACCCTCGCTATTTGTGGGTTTGGCATTCGCAGTTTCAAAGATTCGCGAATGCTGAACCTGCATTTTAAATGCACTTTATATACTCCTCGGGAGCTCTGCACTTGCTGCCCGCCGCTGGGCTCTCACTGCCGCTGTCACGTCCCCGCCAGGACCGTGCCCCTCTGCCAGCCTCTGGGGGCACTGCTTTCATGAACGCAGTGCCTTATTCGCGGATTTTGCCATTTGCGGGGGATACAAGAACATATCCCCTGCGAATGGCTGGGGTTGCGTGTAATGTAGTATATAGAAATTGTATGAACTGGTAATGATTGATATTAAAAAATATTTACTATTTTTAAGCATTCTGACATGGTTCCTTCTACATGCAATTTAGAGATTAGTTTCATAGAAGTTTATTAGACAAGGCAAAGTTAATTTTTTTTATTGCAGTGGTTAGAGAAATTTTTCTTTAGTTCACTTATGCATTGATCCAGGCTCCACTATCATAATCCAAGCCTGAATTGTCTTCCTCTTACATTTCTTTCAGTTGAACATGAATTTCACACACTTTCTGTACCAGATTATCTTGTGATTTGCTCGAACTACAGATCTCCTGTCCAAAATTAGGATACCACACCCTACTATTAAATTTTGTCAGACTTATTCTGCAAACTGGAGAAAATTGGATTGGACAACAAAGCTAATTATTTCTGGCCCTATTATTATGATCCGATGAGCAAAGGAATCGGCTTTCAATTTGGGACTGCCCACGGCAGTTGCTTCAGTAACATTTCTGATATGACAATGCCAACAGTCATAGGTAATAATAGGATACTGTGTTTCAATTCTGGGTTTATATTATCCTTCTAAATAAAGAATAAAATTGTGCATTCATGTTCCGTCCATAAACAGTGGTCTTCTGACTGACATGTTTCATCATAGAAGGCCACCCACTCTTACAGTCATGTAATTGGTAACGTGAGCATCTCTGTAAGAGACCTGAGCAGCTAACACGGTCAAAAGTGATACTGAGAAAAAAATTACTATTACTTCATTAATAATAGAGGTATATCGGTGTATATCAGTGGCATATTGGATCAGCACCAATGAAAGGAAAATTAACAATATCAGCAATCGGCTTTTTTGGGCCAGTGTAGCCAATAATGTCACCGATTAAATGCTGCACGGGGGGCAGATTGAGGCCCCTACGGTGAAGGACAGAGAGGGGCAGGGGGAGGGGGAGGTGCTGCCCAGCCAGGGCAGTGAATGTTACCCCAGGAGCGGGACAGAGCCACGATGGCTTGTCCAGGAGGGTGGGGAGGGGGGATGGCTTCCCACTGCTGTGTGCATTCCTGGGGGAGGAATGCGGGGGTATGTGCCTCTGCCGATTTGTGCACAGGGCAGAGGCAGGCTGTAGGCTCAGGGCCAGGGTCTGCGTCAGCCTCTTCCCTTCAGAGGGGCTGGGCTGGGCACTGAGAGGGTGGTTACGGGTTGGGCTGCAGCCACCCCAAAATTCCCTGTAGCCATTCCTCTCAGCTCTGCCACTGCCCACCCCGTCTCTGGCTGCCCGGAACACGACCCTGGCCCAGCTCCCCTGCCAGGAAGAGGCCAGCACAGCTTCTGGCTCTGAGCCCACAGCAGGCAGCCCACCCTTGCATGGTGCACAAATACAGGAGAGCACATCCCCCCCATGCCTCCCCTGGGTGTGTGTGCAGCAGCAAGGAGCTGCCTCCCTTCTCTACCCCCTCCTGCACCCACTGGATTAGCCACCCATGGCTCTGTCCTGCTCCTGGAGTTGCATTCAGTTCTCTGGTTGGGCAGTGCCTGCCCCTGCCGCACTCCCTCCCTCATCATGGGGGCCTTGATCTGCCTCCTCATGTCCCTTCAGCACCCCCCCGCGCCTCTTCCTCCCCCCTAGACTTACTGCCCAGACGCTGTCAACTACTGGGCTGTGTTCCTGTAAATCTGCTATCAGATCAGCATTGGCCAATATGGATGGTTAATAATCGGCCGTTGGTATTGGCCAAGAAAATCTTTATCAGTGCACCTTTAATGGAATACTAATGTTCAGCTGTTACACTACTTAAGGTGGCAAAAAGTTTTGATGCATCTGAGAGTAGATCAAGTAATAAGCTGTGGGAAATAGTGGTATGGTGAACCCACAAATCTCTGGTACGTTGTATACAATTTATTTGCTTACAAAATTGCCAGTCCACCTTTTGTTGCAGTGTTTTGTGAATGCCCTCTTCTTTCACCTCTTTGGTTTTGTTTGTCTTCTGAAGTAATCTCAAGAGTGGAGAAAAATTGTTTTCTTTCTAATTCATGATCCATTTGTGTGAACCCGCTATTTCCCCTGGAGTGACAGCTGCATCCTAACATGCTTATCTGCCACGTTACTATCACAAAGAAGATGAAAAAACAATTTTTTGCAGTGTCTATCATTTGGGAATTGCCACTAGTTGCTCAGATGAGAAAGAGAATGGGAATTGCATTTTCAATAATATAATTTGTGTATGTGTCTTTTACATTGCTCACTCTTTTCCAGACTGGAAATCCAGCACAGTAGACATGTCAGTACAAACTGAATATTATGTTTTACATTTGTTTAGTTGCAGGTAAAATTCCACCTTCTTCTAATGCAAGCAACCCACCTCCTCCCTCTGAAAGTCCTGTGCTGACCCGCTGTGCAGCCCAAACTCCGCCAGCTGGTGTCACAGCTACTACTAGTGCTACTTCTACTGTCAGTGCTCCAGCTGCAGCTACGGGCAGTCCTGTGAAAAAGCAGAGGCCACTTTTACCTAAGGAAACAGCCCCTGCTGTACAGCGAGTAGTGTGGAATTCCTCAAATAAATTTCAAACATCGTCTCAGAAGTGGCACATGCAAAAGGTGCAGAGGCAGCAGCAGCAGCAGCAGAGCCAGCAGTCTCAGTCACAACAACCTCAGTCCTCTCAAGGGACAAGATATCAGACGAGACAGGCAGTTAAAGGTATACACTTTCTAACTCAAAAATGTGCCTGTGATGCCGTAAGTCTCTGGTAGCAATCAGTGCTAGAAAGCTGTCTAACTAGGAATTCTTTCATAAAAACAATCTCAAAATGTGGTTCTACCTTGAAAAGTGTCTCTAAAATGCAGCAACATACTCAACATGCCTGTTTTTTCTGGTGTGTATACAGGGTCATATCTTCTTATCTTAATGTCAGTAAGATTGTATGGCTTTTGCCATGGTCAACTGTCACAAGTCTGGAAGAGTGAACTGAATTATTTTCTGGATCACCTATCAGTAGAACTGTTAACATGTTAACATCAAATTGGGCATCAGTTACCTGGCCGTTTCCCCAAAGGCTGATCTGCCCACTTGAAAGAGAGTGTAATTTGATGACAACAAGATTGCACGGCTGTTACCAAAGGCATTTTTTTTGTTTTATAGGGTTTTTTCATTGCTTGTGGTAATACATGAGCAAGGAAGAAGCAGTTTGATTCTCAGATCCTACACTGAGTTTGTGACACTGTAAACTGAGCAAATTTCATATAAAAATTAATTGGGAAAGTAAGTGTAAAATACCATGAAGCTTTATGTTTTACAAAGAGTATAAAGTCATGTTTTAAAGCTCAATACAGACATTAAGAATTAATATACAGTTTATTAGGATCAATTCAAAAGTCACACTACGTCTGGCTTTATGCCATTTTACATTTTTTGGTTAAAAAAAAAAAAAAAAAAAAAAATATTGAAGATATTTTTGTGTTTCTTCAAATATGAAGATTGTTAAGTGGACACAGATAACCAGGGGAGCTACTTTTACAGCAGTTACTCCATTTTCAACAACAGAGGGGTGTTCTTATTATGAAATACTTGAAGTAAGCCATTAATCATCATAAGCAAGAGTGTCTCAGGTTAAGTGTAAGCATGGATATGAATAAAACTATTTGCTTAATTGAGGTAAGGAATGTTACAATTCTCATGCCTCGATCAGCTGAAGGCCAAACTGCCTTGCACTCACTCAATTTGGATTAGATATGGCAAAAATTCTTCATGAAAGGGAACAAAAAACTAACACCTGTAATAAAAGCAGTATTAATCACAAAAGAATGGAAGGGAATCATAAAGATGAGACTGAAACAAGGTGTTGTAAGATGCATTGTAATACAGAGCATAGTTTCAATGACTTAATAAAAAAAAAGGTCAATTATTTGTTGACACAATTTAACGTGGTTGACAGAGCCTCATGTCAAGACAAATGGAGACTACAATGATTCCGAATTGCAACACAGCCTGTACTAGCTGGAAGTTCTGCATGCTGGAAGGTTAATAGGTAGATCTCTGAAAAGCAGGATAAAGAAGTTTAGGAGATTGCAGTGAGACTCAGATTTACAGGAGGGAGTTATGCCTTAGTGAAACTTTAGAAGGTATGCTTGGAAAATGTATTGCTATGTTTTCTTTTAGATCGAATATAAGAGTGGCCAGTTGATTAATAAGAGCCAGTATCATGGTTGTCAGTTTATCACTTAGGTTTCTAACTAATAGTGGCAAAAACAAGCCAGCTGTAACCCAGTGAAATAGCTAGGTGCATACACTTACCAAAGGCACTGTTAGCAACAGCACTATAAAGCAGTTTGATAGTAGTGTGCCTGGTAGTTTTCAGATTTAATTGATGTATGTATTCAGTGAATCAGCTCTATATTCTGTTTTCTTAGCTGTACAGCAAAAAGAGATCACTCAGAGCACTTCCACATCAACTATCACCTTGGTTACAAGTACTCAACCTGTTTCTATGGTTACCAGCTCTGGATCTGCAAGTACGCTTTCTTCTTCAGTTAATACAGACTTGCCAATAGCAACGGCTTCAGCTGATGTGGCTGCAGATATTGCTAAGTACACTAGCAAAGTAAGTTGTTTAACAAAGTTTTCTTAATGACTTCAGAATAAAAGTATTAAGCATTCAGTTGGTTGTCAACTATGTGGAAGTTTTGTGTCCTCTCCTCGGTAACAGACAGAGTTTGATGAAAGATCAAACTTCTGAGCCATCATTTAACACCTGGTTTGATGCAGCCACCTGTCAGTTCAACCCACAGACAAGTGTATACTGTCCATTACAGTTACTACTTCAGCAATTATTACAGTAGCATCTCCTCCCTTGTCTCCATAATTGCTCATTTTTGTTATATGAAGGGGGATTGGAAATGTATTTTCTGTATTTCTTAAAAGAATAGTACTATACTCAGTATTGTAGAATAATTCCCATTAATGCTAGTAGAATTCACTTTCTGTAGATTTCTGTTAACAAGTCAAATAAAACCTGGTCTGTTTTAAAACACTGTGTGCTCACCAAATGGTAACTGGAAGCATCACAAATGCTTAGCCTGTGTGAAAATAAAAAATAATTGTAAACCTAAAGATTACTTAGTCTGACCTAAGTAGTAGTGACAGTTGCACATCATCAGTATCTTTTTTTCTTTGGAAGCTAGGAAAATGTCTAGAGAACAGTAAAACATGTAATTAAAGCTGCAAAGTCAAGCACCTGGAAGTCAGGAAATACTAGAATTAACATTCTCTTTGAACCTTTATTTTTCTTCCTTGTGTCATGATATCATCTTTAATTATATGATCATATACAGTACTACTTAATTCACATGACCCAGGTTTCATTATTAAGGGAATGATGCACCTGTTCCGTATTTCTTTTTTCTTCATCAGTCAGTGCAACACCTATATACCGTGTACCCCCCAGATTCATGTTGTAGCCTTTTCCCTAGCTAGTAGGTTTATGTACACCATTGGTTTAATGTTTCACTTGAAAAGATACAGGGGACCAGAGCTTCATGTATATTAGTTGAGCAGAAATGCAGTATTTTATAGAGTAAGATGCTTAGCATCTTAGTACTAATACAGGTAACCATATAAAGGGTTGACTGAATTTGCAGTACAGTGAAAAATGCAGTTAATCGCAAAAAATATGAATGGCTTGTTGGATTTCTTCCACAGCACTTTCAAAATTTCTGTCTCTGATTGCCAAGATCGCATCGTAGGGCTCTGTGACAGACTACATTTTACCACCAAGACTGCTTTACTTTTAATCAGACTTCATGTCTTTCTTACTCTGAAAGACTGTCAGCTTCATTTTTTTCTGTGCGCATCAAAAGGCAGGATTTTTATATATTTCACTTTTATGTCTTGTTCATAAACAGGGAGCCAACAATCAGCACTTGGGAGAAGGGTTGGGGGGGTGAGTCGGGAGTGAGGTAAGCTTGAGGTCGTGAAGAAATCCAAGTCCATATTGTATTTTATTGTCTGTCTGTGCAGCAGAGCAGTAAGGATTCTACCTCCATTGGATTCTGCTTGGTTAGGGGGTGGGAGGTTGTTTAGTTTCGGTGGGTTTTTTGGTTTGTTTTTCAACTGAGGCATTTTTCAGAATCAATTTGTTACTTAGGAGGCTATAATCCAACTTGTTTTGAGGTTAGGTTCACTTTAGTACTAGTTCCAGTAGCATCCATTAGAAAATCTTTCCAAAATCATAATCACTGATCTCTTTACATCCTAACTAGAAGCTTAAAAAACTGATCCTAGTAAGTGCATAGACATGTATATGGCATTTTAACAGCAGTGTAAGGTCATAAGGCTAAGGACAAAAAAGCATTAAAAATGGTTTGGCCATTAAAAATAGATGTTGGAAAAAGTCATCTTTTTATTTCTGTTCCAGATGATGGATGCAATAAAAGGAACAATGACTGAAATATACAATGATCTTTCAAAAAATACCACTGGAAGTACAATAGCTGAGGTTTGTATTTGTTGCTCTTAGCACAGAATATTCTGTTCATTTAAACGTAGTAAGTCAGCAAATGTTTTTAAAAATCTTGTAGTAAAATAATATGAGAAAATGAGCCTGTATCCTAAAGGAATCGGAAATTGAAGTTGCCAGTGGAATCTGACTTCTGTGCTGCAACAGCTATAGTGATTGTGATAGATAAGCATCCTAAAACATTGTCACATGCCACAGAGTTTAGGCACAAAGAGTTTGAGCCTTTGCACCCAGATCTTCAAAATTTAGTCGATGGGAGTTAAGTACGTTTGAAGATCTGAGTCTTATGCCTTAACTTGCTTTACTCTTTTGTAGACTGAAATCAGAAACTAAAATATCTTTTTATGTACTATTCCGTTTTAAACATTTATTTTTCTGACTTTACACTAAACGGTTTTCATACGTTTGTAATTAGTGCTTTCTTCTGAAAATGCAGTAAACTGCTTTCAGATATGAGCAAGAGAACTTTTGAGAAGTGTACTGTTATTCTCCCCCCCAAGAATAGCAAATAACTAGTTCGTTATGCCCAGCTGACAGTAAATTAATGAGAAACATTGCCAAACCTGGTTCTATTTGAAACAATTAAAGGATATAAATAACTAGAATCAAAACTGATGGATGGGAGACTGGTTCAGAACAAGGATGTGTGAAGCCCAATGTAATTTTGTCTAGCAGTTTTTAGAGACAAGATGCCTGATTTTTCAGTTCACTTCAGTTGGCATAAATCATGAATAACTTTATTGAAGTCAGAGGAGTTATGCTGGTATAAAAAATGATGTAAATGAGAGACTAGTCAGACACTAGTGGTAGTGTCTTGAGTTTTAAACTAATTGTATGCTTTTTATGATGGCAAAGCAAGAATTTTGGAAAACATGGAAATGTTGTTTAGTTGGTCAAAATACTTGGAGTTCCCTTCTACATGTTACATTTATTATGTGATTAATGTGTCAGTTGTGACATAAATGGCAAGAGTGCTATTTAAGTAACTATAAAATGGCCGACCAGCCATAAAAAATATTCTGCATATAATGTAGAACAGGAGTGTCAAACTCATTTGGGGCCCCAGCCTGGATTTAGACTGCAGTGCAGGGCTTTTTGCAGGCTGGATTCAAACTGGGGCATGAGGACTGTCACAGCGGCAACCCCAGTGGCAGCAGAGAGGGATGCTGGGGTGCGAGTCCAAGGGTGACTATGGTATCCTGGGACCACACCAGGATTGGACTAGACAATGAGCTGATTGTCAGTCCAAGCCCCAGACCTGCTTTCAGCTTGCTGATGAAAGGGCAGCCTGTGCACTTCCTTCTGTTTTTCCAGGAGTAGAAAGAATACTTTTTGGGATCTGATCCCAAAATTTTGTCTCCTGCCATGCATATGTGGATCAGGGTTCATATCCCAGGACATCTTTAAATTAATTTGTTTCTGGGGTCTAATTCTCCCTTACATGAAAGGTTCCTTTGCTAACGTGAATTAAAAGGCGCCTCAGTGTAAATGATGAGCAGGTTCTTTGTATGTAATCACATTTTCTCTAAGTGTTTCAGTGCAATGTTTCATATAGCACACTCATATTTTCCATTTTATTAAATCTTATCTCTTCCCTGCTTCAGATTCGTCGTTTGAGGATTGAGATAGAGAAACTTCAGTGGTTACATCAGCAGGAACTCTCAGAAATGAAACACAATCTAGGTATGTAAAGTACAGAGCAAAACATGACTAGTCTACCCTGCCGTCTATCATCTTATACACAGTGAATTTGAAGGGCTTTGGTAGACATTAACTTTTTTATGTTACAATACAAAGTGTCCATGAAGAAAAAGGTTTGAAAATGGAACAGAACATGGTGTGCTGAAGTCACTGAGCATGTACCCAGGAATTTAGAAAGTTGCTATTTACTGAAAACCAGAGGGATCAGCATAGCCACTGAAAGAGATTTAGGCTCAAAAAAGTTTCTGAAAAAATGCAGTTTGTCTCTGATTTTGGGGGATTAATGAGAGAACTTTAAGAGACCTAACTCATCAATGGCTAATTTGGGCTACTCTTGTATAAACAGTATTAAATTAGTATCATAAAGAATCTCATTATCAGCCAGCCTCCATTAATGCACCCACAAAAGTTGGACCTGTTTCCAGTAAAACTAGTGGAAGCTTATTTACGTTTTCAAATGCTTTTTTGTCTCAGTGATGACTTGCAGTAGGATAAAAGAGTCATTTGAAAAATTAAGTGATGGATCCTCAGGCCTGATCCAGCTGCCTTATGCTACTTCAGGATATTGACTTAAACTTGTAGCTGTAGCTGTGGATTCCCCAATATGGGAGTTTTAATCACTGCTGGTGCTGTACGACATCTTCCTGGTCTCTTGCCCTCCTAGGCTGCTGTACTTCAGTGATCACTGGTTGATTCATTGATTCGCAGGAGGAAAAGTTGCAGCCAAGCCACAAGTTAGAGAAACACTAATGTTCCTTTCACTTGTATGTAAGGCAGACTGGCTCAAGACTGTGCAACCAAATTGTTATAAGTGCAATCTCAGTCCACCCCTTGTGACAGAATGCAGCTGAGTTGAAAGGGGGGATCAGGGGCTGAGATTTTGAAGATACATAATTGTTTGTCTGGATGGAGCCTTTTGTTTATGTATGTCATTCCACTTATTTAAACAAACATGACTTTTTGAAAGGACTTCTGAGTTTTTGAAATTTTCTAAAAGGTTAAAGTTGTTTCCCAAATCTAGTTGGCCCACCAGGCCGGCATGTTTAAGGCGTACCAGCTTCTGTAAAATTGTGTATGACCACCTTTGACTGCTCAGCCTGAATGATCAGATACCTACTTGTAGCTGGTTCAACTGGGGATGGCATTCAGCTTGAATCCAGAGGCAGGCTGAAGTTGACGTTTTTAGATTGGTAGCAAATATACCCTAAATGTGCTGACTTGGGGTCTCATATGGAACTTTTACATTGTTAAAATGATGAGCTTAGAGAGCTAGTTTTGAAATGACAACCTTATTCTTCTGCCTAAAGGAGCCAAACTACAATATAGAATTGATGACTTTGTGTTTACCAAGGGGAGAAAATGATCCATGATCCTTTTTATTCTCTGAAAACTAATGTATAGAATGAAACTGATACAGGACTTGGCTTTCACAGCCAGAATCTATATACAAAGCTGTAGTAGGGGGGAGGCTTTGTTTGTTTTACAGTATGTGTATACAAAACCTTTCTGGGCCATCTGTGAGCTAACTAAGACAAGTAATAATAAAAAGGATAAAATCTGTTAGCCTAAGATGAAAAATGGGGATAAAAGCCTTTTTCAAATGATACATAGGTACAGATTGGAATGGCCCCAGCTCAGCTATAAAGTAAAAAATATGTTGTATTTGCAATTTCAGATTGCCTGGATGTTTAAATTTAAAATATGATAACCAGAACCTTACTGTGGGGAGAAATACAGGCTAATATTTCTGTGCATCTCTACTAGAATTGACAATGGCTGAGATGCGGCAAAGTCTAGAGCAGGAACGGGATCGTTTGATTGCTGAAGTAAAGAAGCAACTAGAGATGGAGAAGCAGCAAGCAGTGGATGAAACCAAGAAGAAGCAATGGTGTGCCAACTGCAAGAAAGAGGCAATTTTCTACTGCTGTTGGAATACTAGCTACTGTGATTATCCCTGCCAGCAAGCTCACTGGCCAGAGCACATGAAATCTTGCACACAGTCAGGTAATCTGGAAATCTACTTCATATTTACTCCTGTTGAGGACATGTGGTGGATGGAATTGACTGAGTAGGTGTCCTCCATTTGTATGTGTGAGAGAGTGCCAATGAGGGGTGGACTGTTGCATTTAGTGACAGCTGATTTTTAGATCTAACTTTTTTTAATTTTTTAATTTTTAGCAACTGCAACACAACAAGAAACAGATCCTGAAATTAGCACAGAAACATTAAATAAATCAACCCAGCCCAGCTCCAGTGCACAGCCTACACCCACAGAAACAGCCAGCACCCCAAAGGAAAAGGAGAGTGCAGCTGATAAAAGCAAAGAGAGTGTTACAGTGAGTATCACTGGAGTCACTTCAACCTAAGAGTGTGTCCAGTTTCTTTTCAACCTGAATTTAAGTCATCTCTAGAGCAGTCAGGAATTCTTGACCCCTTGTACATTTCTTGAGTGTTTTGGGGACTGATGAAGGGAGGTGTACTTTTTTTTTTCTTCATCTTGACAAAAATATTCTTTTGGGATAGGAGAAGGGAGCAGAAAATCCTTTCCTCTTCACTGATTCCCAACAACACTTCATGTTGGCTTGACTCATCCTTCCAGCCAAGAGGGACTGGACTTCTCTCTTTCTCCACAACCTAACAGTATAGCTTCTGGTATGGATCTTTCAGTACAACTTGCCTCCTGACTGCAGCACTTCCAGACCCTTCTTGCCTGGGGATCCAGAGGCCAAGCTTAAGATCTTCATTCAAATCAACTTGTCCTTTGTCACAACAAACTGCCATTAGGGTACCAGAATATTTCATAACACTCATACAGAAATTCACCTGGATCTACAGTTACAAGAAAAAGTATGCAGTTATGAAGACCTCTTTGGCATCTACTCTGATAACGTTCTGTAGGCAAAAGTGTACAGATGCTCTGCGTATAGAAGAGAATTGTCTATTAGAATGATTCCACTTCATAGGTAGGATATTGACTAAACACCATTTCAATACTGATGTTCTTCTGTCCTTCCAAGCTTTATTAAATGGGTCTGCTCCCTCAACAATACATATCTACAACCAATCCCCCACCTCAGTATGAGCCTCACTGAGTGTCTAAAATACTGAAAAACAAATTTGTCTTGTTCTAAAATATTGTGATTCCAGCATGATGTCTCATTGAGGGTCAGTTAAATGAGAAGCATAGTACAGAGCTATCTAGTGCTCATTTTTAGCACCATTATGTCTGGAATTAGATCTCCAGATCTTGATATGTTTCCAAAGGGGATAACTTGGAGTGGATCACATTTGAGGAGGAGAGGAGGCATGCTAGTTCACTTAAATGCACTAATGAAAGAGAGGTGAACTTTGTTGAGCTTCAGTTGCTCAGCTGATGTCCATGTGCATTGTTTGTAGCAGTACAGTCTGTTACATCTGGTGTTACTGGGTGGGGGGAGCGAAAAAACAATTATTGAAGACTTCTGCCATGGAATGGTTCACTTTTAAAATTAAGAGTTGCTTTCACACATAGCTGTTCTACCTGAAACATCATGCTGTTTACTTTGATCATGCTCATGATTTGAATTTTGTTTTATTAAAAAAAAAAAAGTAACCTGTGAATTCATTGATACAAATTTTAAATTTTTTACATGAGCAAAGCATCCAACATAAATTTCATATTATAACAGTAATAATTAATTTGGAATTTATGTAAAAGCTGAGACTTTTACTGAGGTTACCTGTGCTGTCTCTGCAGATAGCAACAGGTGTGACAAGCAACCAGCCTATAAAACTGGTCCAGGTACCACAGACCACCTATATTCCAACTACTCAACCCACAATTGTAAGTACAACATCATTTAAAGTCTGCAGTTGAACTGTTCCTGGCATTAAAATTGCTCGCTATTTCTGGGGGGTTGTCTCCTGTCTGTTGTTCTATCAGGATATGAATTCACTGGTATCAAATTTCAATTTGCAGTGCAAATTGCCTTATTTCGCCGTTCAGCATTCCATCCTTGTCATGCTTTCTGTTTCGTCATTGGTTATTCGAAGGAGCCAGGGAAAGTTATGTAATTGGGCATGTAGCTAAAGCACTGTTAGCTTATCATCCTGCATTAATTAGAATGTTAAAGATAAGGTATTCACCCATTTGGTGTGCTTATTTGATCACTCCGCCATTGTAAATACATAATTTATTTTATATAGCACCTTCTGCGTGTGGTATCCAAAAGAGGCTTATGTAATCATATTACATGTTACATTCCAGTGTTCTGGTCTAACATTGCCCAAATGGAGCTGTTAATCTGTATTCATCAGTACTATATTGCCCATGTGGCTTTGGACATTCAACACTGTGCAACTGAGAGGGAATGTTGGCTATGTCACTGCAACTATCTGCACTATGCTTTTTTCCATTCAAAATGTACCTCAGAAGGGCACTTTAATTTCTCACTAGGCATCACCAAAGATGAGAGAGAAATGAGCTTCTTTTTTGTGTTTAATGCTGCAATTTATAAACAACTAATAATGCCCCCTCTCACTGCAGTTCTGTGCCAGAATGCAATCCGAGCTAAAGTTCTTCTTACCAAGAAGAGAAAATGCTAGTGTCACACTGACATTCTACACCACATATTCCCCATTTTTGTGGCAAATTTGGCAGTATAGAATTTAGCCACTTTTCAGGGAGCTAACTTCAGTTCATTTTCATATTACTTTATTAAAAAACTTTGTGATTTTCATACAGTGTCTCATAGCTGATGTTTCATCCATGAAACGTGTCATTCTGAAGCACTCTTAGCTGAATATCATTACTTCATTTCCTTTCTCAACAGCAGTTTAATTAAAATAATCTCAATTGAGAGTACTTGGTGCCTTTTTAAGAAAGCATTTAGAACTGTTGCCAGATTGGCTCCAGATTACCCTGACAGAATTCCACCACCACCAATAAGGAGTCTATTGTAACTGTTCTGAAATCAAACTGCAAACATCAAGCAAGGTAGGTTCAGTATGAGAACTCCAAAGCTTCGGTATCACCATTTGGCCTTGAAGCATTCAGAAAATAGCAGTGACATTTGATCTGCATAGAGAGCACATATGTCAGTTATGCTGAAAATGACTGTGAGCATGCTTAAAATTGTGTGTTTGCATACTTGCATCTGTACTGTGCAGCTACAAACATATCAGTGTGCTAATGCTTCGAATGTGAAAAATAAACCGTCTTTTAAAAAGTCCAGTGCCTGAGCATGCACACGTGTATGCAAAAAATCACATAACTGGAAATCAGGTAGAGGCTTTACTGGAAATTTACCTATTATGGGGAACAACACCAACATATTTAAGGTATTTTACCAATGCTGCAGGATCAAAGGATAGAAGAATAGAAGGCTTGAAACGTTGTTCTATTCTCATCAAAGTATGTGTATGTAAAAGATCTGTGTAACTGCCTGAAGATCTTTGCCTTTCCAGGATAAAGACCTGTTTAGTGATTTCCTTGATCTCTGGTTTTCTAACAGCCAGTCTGTTTCCACTTAGCATTCCCTACTCTGAACATCTTCCAGTAAACCTTTGCACAACTTCAGTTAAGCCTTCCTTGCACATCTAATGCCATCCTGATAACAAAATGGCACTATTCTTGGGTTTACTCAACAAACTGATTCCATATTTGGTTTCTTATTCTTATCCTGGACTCAAAATATTAATAAATGTGAATGTTGAATCCATCATCTGTTTATTCCTGGGAAAAGATTGCATTTTCTGTGATGAACAGAATTTGTGACAAAAGAGCCGATAGGACAATTCCAGGACAATCACATTTTGGTGAATACTACCAAGATGGACAGTAATGTGGCTCAGTAAAACACCATAGGAAAACACTGATCTTCATGAAACTGTGTGTATTTGTTCTTCTGTTGTCTTTTGCGGTTTTTATACCTATGGCAGCAAAAAGGCCTGTGTGTGCATCCCTTTCAGATCCCACAAAATCCTTCACTTGTTGTTTCCTCCACTTTAACATCTTATGAACTGAAATGGTTGTAGCTATTTGATTATCAGTTTTGGACTTAAGTAGAATACTACCAGAAAATACTCTACAATGTATGATTAAAAGATTTATTAATTTCTTCATATGTCTTGAAGAAAGTTAAAGTCCAAGCCTAGGATTCATGAGATCTGCTTTCTAGGTCTGCTGAAATGTTGGTGTGACTGTGAGCAGATTGTGCCCCTTCCACCTGTACAATAAAATACCCACTAGTAGGGGTTGTTATAAAACTTAAATTTAGTAACACATGTAAAATACCTTGTACTCTTCAGTTGAAATGCATGATCAAAGTGAAAAATTTGGTTGGGGGGGGCTTTTTTGTTTGTTTTTCTTACTAAAAGGGCAGAAGTACTACTTGAGGTTTTATTGTTAATGGATCAGCTCAAAATAAGCTTGAAGTGCTATCTATATTTTCCCCCAAATGTGTATTTTTCTTGTGTTATAAAATGCACAGGGGGATTCCTTGTTGGAGAGAACAATATTTCTATAATTGTGAAACCTTGAGTGTACTTGTAAACTGGAGTGTTCTGCATTCCGGTTTGCTTAGTTACAAATATGTTTTCCAGATAACAAAGGATTCTCACCATCTCCTTATGTCTTAGTTTTGGGAAATGTATCATTTGGACTGGCTAACTACTGAAAACTTAATTATTCAAGAACAGGCAGACTACTTACAGCACCAGTAGGAGCTACCTGTCCTTTCTATATGCAATGTAATAACTTACTGTAGGGCAAATTAAGAGATGCTACACTGCCCCTTGTTGGGGCAGAAATGCAGTGAGAAAGGTGCTCAGTCTTGCATGAAAACTTAGAACCTGCTCTGGTTTTTTCCCCATAAAATTAATGGTTCTATTTCTGTGATAGAAAACCTTTAACATTTGTGACCTTTAACATAACAATGTGTTTTGCTTGGTTTTAATTCACAGACCATTCCTGTAGTGGTAAGTCCTTCTGCTGGGACAGTGGCAATGAGAACTGGAGTTCAGTATGTTCAGACCACAATGCCAGTCCAAGTACGAAGAGTCTAACTACTAACAAGAAGTCCAGGCGACTATTGGAATAAATAACTAATAAAAATCTGTCTAATAGAAATGTGAAAAATAAACACAGTTCTTTGGATTAACCTCAAAGGTTCAGACTTTAGCTTTGTATATGTGTACAAAGCATTAACTACACTACATTAATGTAAAGCATTAGCGCTGGCTTTAAAAAGCTGAGGACAGGTAAGATCCATGTTAAATCTATGCTTCTTTTGTGTAAATAATGTACAATTTGTGGATGTCATTAAAGTTAGAGTACCATCTCCTTTTTATATTTGTATTGACTTTAACTTATAAAGAGTGTTTGAAGCTGGTAAAGGAAGGGTTAAAACAGCCTTATCATGAGCTAACGTTGAAAACTGGTCTTGGGAAACTGCAGTTACACACAGAATCACTTATTGTTGAGTAATCAAGAGAATCTAAATTTTTTAATTTGCATCTGGGAATACAGAGTTTCTGCACTTTGAAACTCAAAATTTCTTTTTGTGCAACAAAATGGAGAAATGTACCTTTTAAAATTATTTTTATTAGGCAGATTATGAAGTTTCCAATCAGTGGATGTAAAAAACACATGAAAAGGGTATTTGTGTTTTTCTTGTTTTGTTTTTACAGTGACCAGACTGTTAAAAATGATATTGTTTACAGGAAAAAAGCTTAACTCTCATTCAGTCTAATAGCAAAAACCTTGAAAGAGTAACACCAATTGGTTGGTAACATGATTTCTAATCAGTGGTATCAGAGATGAGAAAAGTGGAATTTTTTCTATGCTTCATAGTTCAGGGTTTTTTTTAAATCCTCTTTAAAGGACTTTGAAATGGTTTTCAAATGGAAAAAGAACTTGATGTGGAAAAGACTGTATCAGGACAAATGAGCAAAGGACTTTTGATGCTGGGCTAGAGCATGTATTATTTATACGATGGAATTTATGTTTTTATGTAAGCATGAAACAGTACAGTATGAGAGAAAGTAACCCATGAAAATGCTGTCTGTTACTCTTATACTGTAGTACCATTTTGTATGTTGTGTAAAACCGAAAGCATTGAACAAAGCAAAGGTGATGTATGTATATGAGAAAATTAATTGTATGATATCATTCCAGTACATTTTGTTGTACATTTTAGTCATGTTGATTTCTCCCATTGTTTATAAAAGGATGCGATTTGTACAGTCTCCAGCTAGTACCCACATTAGAGGAAAAAAAAAGTATTAGAAGAAAAAAATTGAGAACAGAATATTCGTGAATTGCAGTTGTGTCAAAAATAGCCTAGCTGGCCTTATTTGTGAAGCATAATTGCTTTTAGCATATGGAAGTATTTTTTCACATTTTCTTTGTATAAAATTTGTATTAAACTTAAATATCTTTTTTGATTATTGTGTTTCTTTGTGACTGAGACCAGTGACACACACAATATAGTTTGGGTTTCTCCAGTTTTTCAGGAATCTTCACAATTTTTTATTAAACTATTTTAGAAAAATGGTTTGTGTTCCTGAATTTCCAGTTTCCTTTCATCCGGATGAAATGTCTATTTCGTGATAGCCTCCAGTTCCTGAGAATTTCTCTCATATAGAATCTACACAGAATGAATTTCATGGACTTGACACTAGTTCTGTCCAAACTGAAAAAAAACCAAAGCAGTGTTACCAGTTTGTCCGGTGAATAATAATAGGCCAGTATACATAAAACTGAGTTGAAGTGCAACCACTGCAATTTTTTTTTTAACAGGTGAAGTCCATGAAGACTATTGTAGATTTAGTGTTCATTGTGCATACCTGTTCATTTAGATCAGGGCTACTACATATTGCTATTTGTAGTTCTAACAAACCATGCCTGCATATTGAAGATGAGGAGTTGTGGTAGATTACAAGTTTTAAAGGACTCTTAAGATCACATTTGGGTAGCCTAATTTTACAGAATGTGCTTATTTATTAAAAACTAACTGAGAATTGGTAAAAGCATGAGGTTTGACAATACTGTTTTATCCATATACTTTGAATCTCTTGGTATTTGGATTTTCACATTTTACAGAGCTGTAATTTAGAGCACTTTCTATAACAATATAAAGTTGCAGCTCTCTTAAATATGACAGAAGTGTGCAGTGTTTTGGTTGGGGGGGGGGGGTCCTCTGAGCTTCCCTGGACTTTCCAGTTTTAGGAGGCAAGGGGTACTCTGAAACTTTCCTGGTCAGAAATTTGACCAGCGTACAGAAGTTATTTAAGCACTCTATGTTGCTAAAGTAAAATGCAGCACTTCAAATTTTAATACCTCATTTAACAAAGGTTAATATAAACCACTGTACCCACTTTTAAAGTGCTACTGTGCACTTCTGTTAAATCATGGCAATAAAGCACTTTAAATGGTGAAAAAGCAACTTCTGTACACACCCTTTGTGTCAAAGTCATAGCTCCTGGAGTCATTTATACATAAACACTTCCAACAGGAAAGAAAAGTTGGAAAATATAAACTGAAAATCGAGACAGCAACCAGAAAAAAACCAAAAATGTTTCTAGGTATCATTATTTCTCAGCCAGCCTCATGATATTTTATGTTCTGTCCCCAGATTTCTGAATGCTTAAGCTTAACCAGTATTGTAAGGTTGATTCCAGAAAAAAGATATTTCGTCAGGAAAAGCTCAGAGAAATGGAAGCAAGTTAGGAAGAAGGTAATAGGAAATCAGATTGCTTTCTAAAAGTTCTAGCTTCGTATTTGCCCTTATTGCCTTGTCCTCACTAGGAACAGGATGCGTGATCCTGCTTTGTGTTAGTTTTTCCTGTTAGAAAAGAGATGGAAGTCCCAGTGAACATAAGGCCAAGTGCCATTTTAATTGGAGTTACTAAGTTACCAAGTTATGGTGTTCTCAGAGCTGCCCTATAACAACTATGATTTTATCTTGTCTTGGCTATGGTGAAGCAGAAAGCAGGATAGCTATGGTCAGAACATACCATGTTGCTTAGTGAAAAATAGGTTTCAAATTGTTGGTTTTCACAGAGTTATTATGTTGGCGCTGCCTGGTAATACAGGGAAGTGCCACTAGCCTTTGTCACCAGGATACCCATCACTTTCCAGCTGACAGGAGCTGCTTGGCTCAGTGCCCTAGCCTGGTGTAGTAGAGTGGCCTCTTGAAAGCTCAGATCAAGCATCGTGGCTTCTTAACCTGGCAGGGGAAATACCACACATCGGTGTCCAAAAAGGCAGTTTTCCTGAACTGCTTCACAGGAGAACTGCTATTCTGGTGTGGTCAGTACCTGCAGAGGTGCAGTAAATGGGAGTCTCCTCCCGTGCTTGCCCCTAAGGCCCTATGGCTGAGGGCGAGCAAAACGCGGGGGCACCTGAACCCCAAGCCTCTGGGCTTGGGCCTGCAAATAGGATACCCGCCAAAGGTTTTGGAAACGTGAAGCCCCAGGCGCGGGTGGAGGATGTTTGCCGGGGCTAAGGCCTCTTACGGTTCTGGACGCTTGCATTTGGAATTAACTGTGGCTAGTTTGGCCTCGGATACAAATTACATTAATAGAAAAAGAGTGTAGCACAGGGCTGGGACGTGCTGCTGGCGCTGCAGTTTGTCGTTTCTACTGTTTAAACCAAGCCGAGTTTATTCCCCCCCCCCCCCAATCCCCTTTTAAAACCGATTTTTTTAAAAATCCCGCAGCAAAAGGAGCCGCGGCCCAATCTTGCTCCAGGGGCGGCGGCGCACCTGCCCCGCTTCCGCGCGGTCGTTTTGGGGCGATTGCGATCACCGCCGCCACGTCGCAGGTGCCCTCGCCCCGGAGGCGCTCGCAGCCGGGGCCGCCTGAGGCGGTGCAGAGAGCTGCGGCTCCGCACCGGCGCCGTCCCCGCGGCAGGCGGGTCCCTCGCGCCCGCGCCGAGACGCGCAGCCCCGGCTACGGGGAGCCGGATGGCGGAGCGGGCGCGCGTCCTTGCCGGGGAGCCGGGACGGGCGCGCCCCGCTGCTGCCCTCGTGCGGGCCTGCAGCAAAGCGCCGGCGGGCTCGGCCGGGCCCTGCCGCCCGCACGAAGTCTCGCCGGGGCCTGGAGGGCCGTCCTCTGCCCCGCGGACAGGGCTGGTGCCTGCGGAGCTCGGGCCTGGCAGGACCCGAAGCCCCTGCCCGCGCGCCCCACGGCCGAGGGGCAAGAAGAGACCGCGAGTCCCGGAGAAGTGGGGCTGGAGCGTCCGCCACGATGCAGCCCCCGGGCCTCTCCATCGGCCTCAACCCGCGCCTGGCCATACCCGCGGCCTCCCGCCTCGGGCTGGAGCCAGAGGAAGCACTGGCGAATAAGAGGAGCTGGGCTTGTCTGGCCGCAGCGCCCCTACTCCTGCGGCTGGTGCTGGAAGGCAGTCCCGCCCCACAGGTAAGGGGCTATGTTGAGCTGAAAAGGCCTCTGCAAGTCTGGCATTTTTAGCTGCGTTTTTATCATCCCCTGGCCCGGACTCGAGCTGGCATCTCACACGGGGGACCAGCGTGGCCAGTTAGTGAGGGAGTGACGTGTTCCCCTCTTCCTCCTTACAGAGTCCACCCACAACACTACTTTTCTGCTTGGTGGAGAATAGGGTGCCCCTATTTCCAGTTCTAGAGAAGAGGACTCAGCCCACAGCCCCCCCATCCCAGCTCGTGCCCCTCACGCCCAGCCATGGCCCTCTGCTCCCTCCGGGCCTGCTGAAGGGGGCCCCCAGCTGCCCCCATCCTGACTGGCAACTGACTCACGTAGGCAGCAGTGGAGCGAGTGACTGGAGGTAAGAGGAGAGG
>NW_017728922.1:3370047-3385223 GCF_001723895.1 Crocodylus porosus
CGCCCCCCTGCCTGCCTGGCTGCATGCTGGCCATATGTGCGTGTGTGTGCAGATGCACATGATGCCCCTGCCTCCAGTCATCCTCCCCAGCTCCCACCAGCAGAGTAGAGCAAAATCCTGGACGTCGGTTTAGATTTCAAACATCAAACAAAGATTTGTTTCAGAGGATCCAAAAAGAGGATGTGTCTGGGAGAACCTGGTAAGGGTGTTCACATAGCAAATGAATGACAGATAAGGGGTTCCTCCTCTACCATTTCTGACTTCAATTCCCTAAGTAACCCTAAGTAAGAGAGGTTTTTGCAACTGCACGTGGTGCAGGGAAAATACCTGCAACTGCATATGGTGGTGTTCGCCACTCTTGTAAAATTATGGAGTAAATGAAAATTGCCTGGCCCTGGTTTACTTTTTACATTTATTTACATGCAAGTCACAAGTACGTATGTACACTCCCTATGAAGCTTACCAACTTCCTTTAAATGCTTAGAGTAGTGACATATGGGTGGAAAGAAGTCAGAAATGGCAGAGGAGGAATACCTTATCTGTCATTCATTTGCTGTAAGTGAAAGCCCTTGCATAGTGTCCATATGTGTGTGCTGGGTGCCAAGGGTGAAGACCTGGCCCTACCATTTTTGTAGCAGGTTTGTCATCAACTTCAAGACAGAAATCTTGGCCCCACTGGAATCTGTAAAAGTGTATGTAGTAAAATTAAGCAAAGAGAGCCCTAACAGAAAGGAGATGTCAATGAGTGATGTATAAAGCAGAAGACAGACAGAAAACAAGAAAAGTACTAATAAAGCAGTACTTAACACTTGATAGAGCAGTAGCAAAAAATGCTCCAGCATAAGGAGCCTCTCTCAGGATGATAAGGAAAGTGACAAAAGCAATTTATCTCATTTTAATTACAGTACGTGTCCAAAGCCTACAACCTGTGCTGCTCAAGTTGGCAACAGACTCATCTGCAATAAATCAAGATTTTCAACCTCCAGCCCCTCCAAACTTTGTAACAAACACTTTGCTGTCCTTAATTGCAGTAGCAGAGTAACACAGGTGTGAAATGGAGGGCAATTTTCTTCCCAAAGCCTCTGAAGACTTTGAGGCCTATAGAGACCTACCTCTTAGCATTGCCCATCTTCACCCTTTGCTTGTAAATCCACATTTAACAAATACAACAGTAGCGACCCCAAATGGTACAGCTTTACAGTATGGTTACTAATGCCGCCCTTTAGACAATAGTTCTAGAACAGTTTAGTATATTAAATGTTGTTTCCAGCAAAGATCAAAAGTGTAATCTCTGGAGATAAAACATTCAGCCATTTATATTTTTTTTACTAAAAAATGTAATACTTATGCAAATAAGTTGGTTCTTGAGTCTGTGAGAAAGTGGCTTTGAGGCCTGAATCAGCCCTGCTTAGCCAGTGAAAATCTTTCTGTTGGCTTCAGTGGGTTTTACATTAAATCTTTGGTGCATGTGTGTTTTTTCTGAATGAACCAAAGAAAAAGCTGATACTGATAACTGGTCTAGCTTGTTATAAAAGTGCTTTGTGTTTAACAGTGTGTATTATCTCAACCTTAACTCTAATGATGCTACCACCTTACTATAGTATACATTTTTTTAACTGATTATAAGAAACCAGCATATTGCCCACTTCTTCTCCTCTGACACGGAATCCATCTCTTTTACTCTTTACTGGTACAACAGAACAAACCTTTTGGGAGGGTTTCTCATATGCTGCAATCTGAGCTAGGGGAACATGGGCTAATACAGTAATTACATAGCCTTTTCATCCACCTGATACTTAGTAGTTTTTGGCTAGCACAAGTGCGCACACATTTCTGAAGCCCGTGGAGATATCTGCTTATCCAGCTATGAATTTGGCACTGCAGGCTTTGCTCAGTGGCTGACCCTCAAGATCTGTCCTTCTTGTTCCCCTTACAATGGATTATGAACTCTGCAGCAGTAAGCAGTTTTCAAGCCTGTCCCATGGATGAAAAGTCAATACAAAAATGATTGTTTAACAACCAATAATATAGCATTTTATTTATAAATAAACTCAATCTGCAAGTAAATAGTGAAACAAATTATTTCTGTGGAAATGCAAGCCAATGAATAATGACTAAGGAGCCACAGCCTAACATGCTTTGGATTCTCTGGAAAGGTATTCTGCTCCTTGAAGTGTTGACAATGAATTAGTGAGGATAGTGACTGCTGTACCTTCCAGCTCAGATGGTCCCATTCAAGCTGAAGAGGATCCCAACTCTAATCTACTACCCAGGACAGGAAGTATTTCTCACTTCCTCTTTTTTCTTAAGAAGATAAAAAGCCTGTTACATAGGCTCATAAAGAGGAGCACCAACCCCACATGTGGAAAAGGCTCTGGTTAACAATCCTGTATTAATGGTGCCACCAACAAACCTGTATTTGGCCAAGTCCAAGTTGGTTCATTATTACAACAGCCTCAAGGAACGTGTTTGCTAATGTACCGTAGTTTTGAAGGTAACAGTGTCTGAAAATAATTTAAAACATGGCTACCAACAGTAATCCAGGCATGTCTTGGAGTGCTAGTGCTTCAACCACTTCCCTGGGGCTAATGTTTGCCAGCAAGTAAGCAGCTGTTCCAGATTTTTTTTTCCAGATTCCCTTGGGCAGCAAAGCCTGATGCCCTTGTTTCCAGTGACAAATGGGCACCTGTCACTATAATTAAAAGGTGATGGAACATCAGGTCTGAGGTATGTCATTTCTCATGGTGGCTTCCATTGACCTCTTGGTGGCCAATGTTACCATGGCACAAGACTGAGCGCGAGCATATCTAGGAATATGGAGAAACTGCACGCTGGAATACCCAGAGAGGGGGACACAATCTGAGAGAGAGAAGACACCAGAAGTGTAGGGGCTAGAGAAAGCAAAGCAGCACAGGAGAGCACCTCCCAGCATCTGAGCACGCTCAAGGAATGCAGTCTCTTAACTAGCTTCTGATGGGGGTGTTGAGGAAAACGAGGCAGCCGTCGTGAGACTCACAACGCCAGACAGAATAATTACTTGACTGACAAGTCGCAGCTTCCCTGTTTGTTAGTCATTTAATGTGTCCTTGGAGCTGCTGCCTCTTGGAGGTTTTACTCACAGTTGTGATTATTTCATGGGGGTCTCTCAGAACTTCCCACCGTCCCCAATTTCTCTGGTTTCCTGTGCTAATTTTCCTGCCAACTTTCATCTCTGTTTGTGACAGTCACACAGAGGCCAAACTTAGTGCAGAATTGTTTTTAAACTTCCTCTCTCAGCAGGGCATAGGGCTAGTGACTCCACCGTTCAAGAACCACACTTTGGTTTGTTTTATGCTGTGCCTGTGCCCAACCCTGAAAAGTACTAAAATGTGCTTTTAACTGTGCTCTGGGCTCCTGCCTGCTGTAGGCAAGTGTGGATTACATGCTTTGCAGACACTGTGTGGCTGCAACTTTTGAGCCAAATGCTGAGATCAAATTATTTTCTGGTTGAGCTCTCTATGCTTGCCATGTGGGAAGTTCCTTGCTCGAGCTAGTAACAGATCTTTCACTTCTTGAAGTTTCACTCAAATTTGATTGTATATGCTTTACTTCTGAAGGTAATTTCCACTTCTGTGAAAGCAGAATGGATGCTGCAATGGTAGAAAGGTCAAAACAGTCTGTTCCCCTCTCTCCTTTCATTTGTCACAATAACTATGAATTACTGCCTTTTGCACGGGACAGCCAGATGATGAACTGACTTTCACAATTCAGTGAAACATATTTTTGTTGCTGTCTCCTTCCCAATCAGCCTCTCCTGGTTTGTCCATTTTCTCCAACAGTTGTGTCCTATCTGATACAGAATATGATCTCTGTAGGGCAATGACTAAGTCAGGGCTGGGCAAAATGGCAGATCCGGCCAGTTGCCGGACTCCACGTCCCGGCAGCCCCTGCCTGCGTGGCTGGGGCCAGTTTCCATGGAGACCCCAGCAGCAGCCACACTGATAGTGCGTGGCCAGGGTTTCAGTACAGACCAGCCCCAGCAGTGCTGGCAGGGCACATGGCAGAGCAGGGGCTCCTGAGCTTGGCTGGGATCTTGTGGCAGTGACAGCTTGATCCAGGGCCAGGGCAGAGCTGCAATCTGCAGCCTGCATTGTGCAGGCAGGGCTATGCAGGCAGCAGATTGCGGTTCTGCCCCAGCTCCTTACATCAATGACAGCATAATCCAGAGCTGGGGCAGAGCTGCGATCTGCTGCCTGCACACCCCTGCCTGGAGCCTGCAGATTGCAGCTCTGCTCTGGCTCTGGATCATGCTGTCACTGCTGCAAGATCTCAGCCAGGCTCCAGAGCAGCTCCAAACCTTCACCATCCCTCCCACCGGCGCCAATGCTGCTGCTGCAGTCCACCTTGCACAGGCAGCGGCAGCTGAGCCCACCCGCTCCCGCCCACAGCACAGCCCCCTTCAACCTCCCCACTAGGAAGAGGCTGGAGCTACTGCTGCCTGCAAGCGGTGGTCTCCATGGAAACCCCAGCCCCATGCTCTGACAGCAGGGCTACTGCTGGGGTCTCCATGGAAACTGGCCCCAGCCACATGGGCAGGGACTGCTGTGACATGGAGTCCGCTGCTGGCCAGATCCGGCCCATGGGCCAGACTTGGCCCGCCCCAATGTAAGTTCTACATTGCCTAGCACTATAAGTCCCTGATTCTTGACTGGGATGACTAAGCAGTAGTGCAATACACACAGATAATAATGCAGGGAGCCCAAATGTTTTGAGGCTGACAGTCACCTAGGGAGCTCACCAGGAACCACAGGCTGAATCTAACTTACACGTGTATTCACTTACTCAAACAAAAATAAATGTGCAGAACTGCACTACTTGCCTATATTCACTTAACAGCCAAATTAGAGTTTGCTTATTAGCCAAGTTCTCTAGCAATGGATGCATTCATCTGGCTGGCTGTGTTCTTCTCCCTGCCACCACAGCAATTGGTGACCACACATTCTTCTTTGCATTTGGGCATCTCTACTCCAAGTTCTCCTGGGCCAGCTGTAGCTCAGACAGGAGGCAAGGATTCTAGACATGCCGTGGGGTCCAAGTGTCTGGAGAGAAAAGAAGGCAGGTATTCTAGTCCTCCCAAATGTAAACGTAGTTTTATTTAATGCCTTTCATTCATCACAAGGTATTTTCCCTGTCCCCACCTGCCAAAAAATAAGATGGCAGCATAAGGCACCGTGTAGACACATGCACAGTCCACATACCATCTATAGAAGGTTTAAAAAAAAAAACACATAGCTATAGTTTTTACCAACAGCCCCAAGTGTCCTCATTACTAATGTACACAATATGATTGTCCCCAGAGTTTATCGTGGAGAAAAGAACTATTAAATTAGAATGGTAGGACTGCCCCCATCCCCAAATAAAAAAAAAAAAGATAAAAACACAGGTACAGAGCTTAATACCAGAGTAATGAGATAAGTTCATAAATTAAAAAAAAAATACAAAAAATCAACTTTCACTCTTATTTTCAGAAAGTCCCACATGATGTGATGCACTGTGCAGTGAGCATGCCCAGAGATTCCATGCTGTGTCCTTTCCCCTTTTCGAAGCAAGAAAACTGATAAGTAGACCCAGTACTCTTAGTCTTTTGTGTGCTTCAGAGTCATTCACGTGGTGAGAAAGCAGGCAGAGTCCAGTTTCAGCTCTACGCATCCAGTTTAACCAGATAATCACAGGATCCCTGCTTGGTTATGTGAAATTTTCTCCTCTTTCCAAAGGAAGGAGGGCTTGATGGGCAGATTTCCTGTTGTAGATTCTTAAAGGGTTCTATACAGAGGGTTCCCCTTCAAGTCGCTGTGAGCTCTGTTTTAGAAAAATGCTGAAGAATAGGCTGAGGTGATGTAACAGTTTGAGTGATGTGAGCCCAGCACCGAGACATTTGGGTCTGCTACAAGTACTCCAATTCCAGGGCATGCCTAAGAGCCTCTAGGTCAGCATGGCAAGAAATTCTCCAGAATGGCATGTTGTGCTAGAATGAAACAAAAAGATTTGTTTGAAAGAGCAGGATCAAAAGATCTTAATTTGCCCTCCTGAGCAATTGGGAGTTTTAAAGCTTTGGTCATGTGCTTGTCATAACAGACAAAAAGATTTGTTTTAGGAATGGAGAGGGTTGAAGTCCACTCTAGAGACATGTCTCTGCACACTTTTCCATTCTGCAGCAAACTGCTGGAAACTGCAGGTCCTTGCCAGTTTGTGAAATACTTTCACATACTGCCCTGCTTCAAAGGGTAAATGGAGCTGGGCAAAGCCTCCAGATACCTACAAATGTTTTTGTATTATTCACTAAACTTTACCCTCAAACTTTTCCTTGAGTTTAGTGAGGACATCTTTAGAATAATTATACTCATAAACAAAAAGTTGATGCTATTTCATGGTATTTAATGTGCAGGCAAGAGGTGCTGAAAGATCTTCACAAACTGAAAATTCTTCCTTGTAACATGTGCTACAGGCCATCATATAACTACTTCCCAGTAACACCATCTTTGTGCAGTCACCTCTTCATGAAATACCAAATTGTGATAAACTGAAGTCACTTGCCTAATCAAAAGCATAAAGATTTTGGCTTTATAGCAATTACATTTCTGCTTGCAGGGAAGAAAGTCCTCCACAAGGAGTGGTAGCTCATGAATTATTCCCTTGGGACTTGAGCCCATCTAGACCAGCATCAGCTGTCTCAGGGAAAGATGAAAGAAATGCTGCAGCAGGCACACAGAGAGTAACTTGTTTCCAAGGAAGTTTCCTCCTCACTTCCATCTATCAGAGACTGCCTTATGCTTGGATGCATCACTTTTACAATTCTTAATTTTTTTTTTTTTTAAGTATTTGCTGTTATACTGATAGGCCATTTTTATTGAAATCTCTCTTCACAATAAACATCTACAAATCCAGTCCTTGACCTTAGAGCAGTCATATTAATGCCTCAATTCAACCCAGGGAATCTGTACATACTTTCTTTCAAAACCCAGATGTGTTTGCAAGAAAAGAAATACCTGTCATCTGAGAGTGCCAGTAAACAAGTGATGCACAGTTACAGCATGGGTCTGGTCAATATTCTGATAATAGCGCAGGTATTGTTTTGATGCTTCTGACTAGCACTTGATCCTCACCATGGTTTTCTACGGTCAATCCTGACGGAATGAGAGAACCTCAGAAGGTCCAAATGTGCCATTTCAATCTTACTGAAGCTTCTTTAATTCACTGTTGGGGGGATGGGGGATTATGAAGAGGGTGGGGGCTAAGGTTTTACTTGGTTTTTTAATCCAATCCAGTTCACCCATCTTTATTTGATACGAAGACAAAGTCCTGGTCAACAAATGGATTTTGTATCAGTATAATTACTGCAGCTGGGAATGTGATGTTTGTGTGCTTTTTGTTTTTTTTAAACCCAACACAGTGATATTATAACACTCCTAGTGTTGATGCAGCAACATCTGTATAAAATGCTTTATCTATCTTATTCCCATTTCTTGATAGGAGTAACCGATATAACTGCATAAATACTAGGAGAGTTGTAGCCCTTGAACAATATCAGTACAGATTAAGCAACTATCTAGACAAGGCTTTATTCTGGTGTCTTGACATTAAGCATCTCATTTCCTGGACAAACAAAATTGTTGAAGGAAGAAAATGCTTTCCAAGTGCAGCTACCTATGTAGAACAATCTAGTAGCTCCCGAGCATGCTCTAACATTTAAATGCAACGCCGGCTCTTTTTGGGTATGTTGCCTGTTGGTAACCAACAACAACAACAAAAATCTTTCCTTGAAACTTTGTATCACTCTGTTTACTCCATCACAAGACACACAGGGAGCAAATAGGGGAACATCTGAAGTGACTAGAATGCACTGCTCTTCAGTTTCACTTCAGAGGGAAATAGTTATTTCCTCCCTCCCTGTCCCCATGTGTATATAAGATCGCTTCCATTTAAATTATCTATTTTTCATCCTTTAAAGAGCAGAAAACTTGGCCTCTCAACCACACCCATTGTTCAGCTCTCTCAGATTTATCAGTCATCAGATGGTAAAGAAAAATGACCCATTAAAACTGAGATATTATCAGTGCTGCTGACAAAACAGTGAAAGGCTTTCTGCTGCCCCATTTTTTATAAAGCTCAGGTGTGTAGCAGCCTTGACTAATGACTGTCATCAATCAGGGGCCATGACAGTTCCAGCAAACAATGTGTTCTGTTAATGGGAGAATTGCTTAAGCCAGGAGATACAAGAGGCCTCTTAAGATCCTGCCTGTAGAAGATTACTGAACCCTCCTGCTGCTTCATACCGTCAGGGAGCCTGGCAGCCTTTGATGCAGTCAGGTGCATTGATCCACTACCTTTGAAGTACAGCAGAGGGTGGCTGAAAATGGCAGGCTATTATCATTTCACTTTCAGCCCACTTTCATATTGAGTTTTGCTTAGATGCCTTCCCCACTCTAAGAAAATCAGATAAGCACATGGAAATTCAGGTAATTGGTTTGAAAGAGGAAGTGAGGAAAAAGTTCCCAGATGCTTGAAGGCAACACTGGGACAGGACTCTGGAAACAGAGCAAGTTCTGACCCAAATACACTTGCTTGGAGCCTGAACCCCTAGTGTGACAAACCTTGTCTGGAACTTGTTTGCTCACACTTCAGAACTGGGAACAAACCAGGGGGTCAAAACAGAAGCACAAGAGTCTTAGGGCTGTAAGGGGAAAGAGGCAGACACTCTGAGAAGGGCATATTCCACATACTGATGGTATGCCTAGCCTTGCTGGAACCAAAGCAGTGGCAGATTTCCAATCTACAAAACTTCATGACTTTAGGGGTCTTTTCTGAACTGTTCAGAGGTTTCATCAGCACAAACAAAACCCACTACATGTACTTTGGGAGCTGCACCATAAAAGTCTGACAGTTCAATTCTCTCTTCTTCCCTTTTCTGAAATTTGGTAGCTTTGCCATCCTCTTTGTCACCCAAACCCATACAGGTTTATTGGGCCTTTGGACTTCACCCCATCCCCACTAAGTCTTTGTGTCCTGCCATCATTTTCTACTGTATCAGTCATTCTAGTACCCTATTCAAAGTGCACCTTCTTCCACTAGTACATAATCCTAGCCTGAGTTTTGGCTTCCCCTGTTTGACATCTCCATCACTTTTGTCTCTTGTCTTCCATCTATCCCAAACATGGTTGCTAGGATGATCTTTCTTTCTTAGAGCTCTGACAACATCCAAGCCTGCTGTTAAGTATGAACCATGCAGGTAACTACCCACATCAAAATATTTCAGCAGCTTGGCTCTGGTCTCAGAGGGAAAAAAGATGCACAAAACTGTCATTTTTTAAAAGAGAAGAGTCAAGATGTTATAAAATATAAATTCAATTTGAGATCCAGGCAGAAGTCCAGGTGACCTCTTCCTGTATTTGAAATGATTTGGCAATCTCAAACTGGAAGCTTCAGTTGCTACCTAAAAATCAGGTATTATTTTCCTGGACCTTTCCACCCATCAACTAATGGGATTTCAGATACTGTCTTCTGATGTGCACATGAGGCTAAACATTTGGTCTTCACCTCTCTCTTTGGATGCTTGTGACTACATCTGTCCGGTGAGAATGTAACACCAGCATTCTGGGTCGGTTGTCCTCAATTATGTTGCTTTAAGATCCTTCCATCTTACTTAGTTTGTATTCAGTATGCCCAACCTCATTTTACTTTTTCTTGTTAAAATTAATCAAATGGTTCCATAAATCATTAATAAAACAAACACAGCCACTCACTATTAGTCCCTTTGGTATTTCTTGTAATGACATTAGCCTCCATGACCTCACTGAGTATAATATGCTGTAATAAATCACTCGCAAAGAATTCCACTGGAGTTTGGAGGTTGTAAGAGTGCACTATAGATCAGAAACTCACTATGCTTGCTGGTCTGAGATCACACAAGTATGGTTTTTCTTTTCATGTGTCTAATGCCATCTTTATTAATCAGAAACAGTTCCTGGAACATGTGATAGAAACTAGCTGTACTCCTCAGAGAGACTAAAGGTTGTAATGGCTGCCAGGGGGGTAGTGGTAGGATTTATAGTAGGAAATTACTTGCAATGCTGTGAAAATTTGCAAACAGGGTTGAGCAACTAATTGTAAGCAGTCTAGTGGAGAAAGAGTTTGTTTAATGCTCAGTTGAGGAAAGAGCCACTGAAATGAAAACTTGAAGAGCTGAGCCTTGTATCACAAAACTATACCTTTTTTGCTCCCTGTTCCTCTTCAACACCATCTCCTATTACAATGTACACAGCTTTCCTTCCAAACCTCTGCATTATCCTTTCAAAACAGCTCTCTTTCCCTAAACAACAAAAGAGAAGAAGCGTTTATTATCTGTTAGTAGGACTGGAATTTAGCTACCAGTGCTAAGACAATGTCTTTATTTAATTTGTTTCTCTGTCTTTCTCTTTTGCTTCTCAAGTTAGGACTTTATCTCAACTACCAGGGACTTCAGAGTTGCAAACTGCCAAAAGTACACCACAAGTGTTGTGATAACCAATATTTCTCTTGCTGGAGTCATGTGATTGAGCTGGTAGTCTCAATTTTCATTTAAAAATAGTAAATATTCATCAAGGTATCAAAGAAAAGCTTGACAGCATGAACATTAAAGTTCAAATACCAGAAGACTACTAAAAGGACCCCAATTTTTGGTTGTTTTTTTAATATGCTTGAAGTTGGCAACAGAGGTCAGCATGATTAAGACCCAAAGCCCCTGGATAACTGTAAGCTTGGACAACTGTCAGGACTGGTCAAAAACTTCCCTTTGAAACTATTGGTCAATAGAAAGTAGGTCTCTGACTAAGCAGTATTTTTCAAAAACATCCATCTGCTTTCTACAGAAAATGTCAATTTGTGTAAAATTTTCAATTAAGAACTGAGGACCTTCAGCTATACTCTTTTAAAACATGTTGCATCTTAAATTTTCTTTGGAATTGCATTAAGGAAACTTATGCAGTTGAAGATATACAGAATTGTTATTCTGAGGCACATGAGATGAGATAAGAGGTTCAGGGAAACTTTTGGTATTCATCATCCAAAGGGAAGGAGAGGGAAGTGCAGCCCCTGGGGCAGGATTACTAAGGCACATAGTGAGGCGCAGTGGCAGACACCTAGAACAGAACTGGGGTGTTCCTGGTTCTTAGCCCCATGTTCAGAGATCTAGACAAAGATACCTTCACACCTTAGCAGGTTTACTTCTCATCTCCCTCCATATACCAGACCAGTACTTTGAAAAAATCCAAATGGCTTAATTACCTGGGATAATATATCTCAGGTTTTATGATGAAAGCAGTGGATGCTGGGAAAGGACTTTAGGTGTTCAGTAAGTAGAGAACATATATTTGTACTCTACAGAAGCGCTTTGTAGATATATATCTCACCACCAAGTTCCTGTGCTTTGATTTAAGGGAGTTCCTTGTCACCTGCAACACATCACTAAATATTCATTCCTGCATCTTCAATCTCTCTCTAATTTATAGGCATTTATTTGGTGCTTACAGTGCTATCTCGGCCTCTCATCTTCAATGTTGCAACGATACAGGGAAGTATTAGATCAAATGTAGCAATGAGTGGCTGGGAGAGCATGATAAGCATACTGAAGATCACAAAAAAAATTCTGTGGCAGAGCCAGAAATTGAGTCTAGGCCTCCTGTTGCCCAGTCGGGTGGCTTAGTTGAAAACTACCCCTTTTTCTTAGGTCCCATCTACACACAAGGTCTGCTACTAGTTACAGCATAATCCACTGTAAATACAGTTTCTGCTAGTAAATGAGATTGCTAATACTCAAAGTTCTTTGGGTAAATCTGATATCCTTTATTAGACCAACTACAGTAGTTTGAAAAATTCTTCTTTACAAGCTTTTGGGTGCAAACACCCTCCTTCAGGCAGAGGAAGCACCTACAGTTGTTCTGTGCTCTTCCTGGATTGCTAATACTCAGCTCTCGTGTCTTTTCTAGCTTTATCCATGGTTGTCTTCATATAACTGGCCTGCATTGTTGCACCCCCATCCTCCAGCTAAACCAAACTGTGTATGCAACAGGCCTGACCTTCCTCTCAGCGTTGTGCATGTGGCAGGGTATTCAAGAGTCTGCTCCTTCACACACTGCTGCTCTTCCACTGTTCCCCCATACAGACACTACAGGAGACCTGCGACTGTTTTCTCAGAGTGCTCTAGTACACGCATGGGCAGTCATTAGGTAGATGGGAATACATAATCAGTTTTGATATACAGCTGTGCTGTGAATGAAGCTCAACATACTTGTAAATAGGGCAGATATGAGTGCCATCACCTGGTTATTAAGACTCAATTCCAGTTTTCGTTTAAGGTGAGGCCTTGGCTACAGTGCTCTTACCTGTCTTTGTTGCACTATAAATGTTTTCAATAGGAAAGACTGTGCCTAGTCCATACAGGAGTACTTTAGCAAGAGCTGGTATGAGCTGGGTTGTGGTGACCAACACATTTACACAATTAGGCCTAGAAAACAGAACAGTTAGTTGGAATCATAGTCAGACAATCTGTGTCCTTCTCTCCACTGATGGTCTTGATTTCCAAAGAGATTGTTGATGTAGTTAAAGGCACATGTGGATTCTCTGCCTTATTCTATTTATGAATTTACGAGAAATGAAATAATATAAAGCAAACCAGTGACAAAGACAGACTTGCTAAGGTTTTGACATACACCAGTCACCCAGGACTAAGTGGTGGCAAATGCCCAACATAATTTACAAAGGTTCCTTGGATGAACTAACTCATTACTAGAACTGCCTTTTTGTCCCTCCAAATGTGTTTAGTACCTGCCTGGGATGCCACCAATGAGGTATTTAGGAGTCAGCCAGGAAAAAATAGATTCTTTTTTTCTTTTGTTTGGTCCTTTGAATCATATCAAGTCCACCCCAACTTTTGATAATACAAGTCATGTGCAGACTGGCTTCCCTCAAGTCTGGCCCACAAAGGCCTATAAATGTGCCTCAATTTGTTTAGACAAGAGGAAGGGAAGCAAAGGAGCTCTTGGAACAAGCCTGTAGGCAATTTCTTAAGCTGTTCTTACCGGGAATGTATCAAATTCAGAGCCTTCAGAGCGTGTGTGAGCCAAAGATCAGTCAGCGCTTCCAGCTCTGCTCTTAACTGCAGCCAGGTTTCCCTCTTAGGAGTGCCTATTAAACCTGCAAGCAGGGAAAGCAACATCTTTTGTAGCTGCATAGAAAGGAACTCATGTGGCTTTGGATCTATTACACTAAAGGGCCTCCTGCTCTCTCCTGCGTAGGCTTGAATCTTATATTGCCAGCTCCCCCTCTTCCACTCTGGGTGGAAGTTCTTTCTAATCCTCCCCGGTGTCCCAAGGCTGTTGCTTTGAGTCTTCTTCCCTCCTCCAGGACCTGCTGGTAGTTTCACCTGTGGACATCATTGTGAAGCAGATGATGCCCAGGCTGTTTATTAATGCCTCACCGTACTAGTCGTGCTTCACACTACTATTCATCTACTTCGCTCTCATCCAGGTCTCCCCAGTTTTGAGGGAACTCATTGGTTATTTGCAGTCCATATGACTGAATTAGAAGAGGGGTGCTCAATGCCCAGCCCACAGGCGAAAGTTCAATAATCCAGCCCGGGGACTCCCCACAGGTCTGGAAATTTGTCTGTGGGCAGCAGTGGCAATTTATATAACCACCACTCCTCTGCTGCCGAATTTCCAAGTCCCAGGGGGCTGGATTGGGCCCAGCCAGGCCAGGCTAACTCTGCACAGAGATATCGAGCCCTGTTACCTTGAGCCTAGATCGAGCCAGAGCCTGGTACAGAGCTGTGCAAATGGCCCAGCAGGGGCCCAGTGCACCTGCATGTGTTTTGGTCCCGGACAGGCTGTTCCCATGTGCCTTGACTGGGCCCTGGATGGGCCAGCATCATGCCCCAAACTGGGCCCACCAGACATATCTGGGATGGTTCATCTAGCACCATGGGCTGAAAAGGTTAGGTACCACTGGATAAAAACACCTTTCTTAAGATACCTAATTGGAGCTTACATACAGTATAAGAACAATAGCTAAGATGCAGGGCATTTTCTAAAAAATTATGACCAGTGGGAAGGAGCTAGAGAGCTGAGATGATGCAGATGGCTTTTGAGTCTACCTTGTCCCTGATCTCCCTGAAAGGCTGTGCACAAGGCCCTTATTCCCACTCTCCATGGGAAGGACATTATTCCTACAACCACATATAATGCAAATTTTTAAAATACCTTTAGGAATACCGTTGGTCTCTTTAGGGTTCTCACTGGAGAAGAAATGAAGCAGCCTACTAGAAAACACAGCTGAGCCACATCTGTAACTCTAACATAAAGTAGGCTAGATCATCCCATTACTTTGAAATATAATGTTGAGGGGGTGGTAGGAAGAGGGCTGAGAGTTGCGAATGCCCTTCTCTGCCACGTACACAAGAGTTCATCTATCTGTTTGAACAGGGTGTATTTTTATGCGTTATTCATAGGCTTGGCAGGATTCGATTCTGCTCAATAAACACTGATAATTTCACTTCATACTCACAGAGCAACCAAAAATATTTCCACTGTTAATAACTGAAATTTATGGAAAGGGGACATCAGAAAAATGATGGCTGATAGAGCGTGTGACAACGGGGGGGGGCAGTCCTACAGAACCGTGCTGACTGCAGTTTGGGCTGCAACTCCCAGAAACCCCAGGGGACTGGGAACAAAGAAAGAGAAAGTGCTAAAGCAGATGAGGGAGCTACGGACAAGCAGAACCGGGACAGCTCTGATGGCAGCTCTGCTGCTCAGCTGGCGGCAGTCCTACAGTAGTTACGTTTGTCACAGTGTGGGGGGGAGGGTTAAACTGTCCTATAATAATATACTGTCATTAACAAATTGTCTGCCCCATGCCCCAATTTCATGTAATCCTGAAAAATTTAAATTGATAAAAATCAAAGAAATGCTTAAAAATAAAACACTGATATTATCCATCAAAGTTATTTACAAAATAAAAATTGAATTCTGCCAAACCTAATTATTTGTTGTACATTTGGTAAAGTGGCAGACAGGTTTCCCCACATCAGTTCTGTTATGAGGTTATTGGATAGTTCCTGGCCTTATTTTGGGGAAATGATGCAATTTTGAATTGTTTTTGTTAGA
>NW_017728922.1:3385234-3460987 GCF_001723895.1 Crocodylus porosus
TACCTAAAAATCAGGTATTATTTTCCTGGACCTTTCCACCCATCAACTAATGGGATTTCAGATACTGTCTTCTGATGTGCACATGAGGCTAAACATTTGGTCTTCACCTCTCTCTTTGGATGCTTGTGACTACATCTGTCCGGTGAGAATGTAACACCAGCATTCTGGGTCGGTTGTCCTCAATTATGTTGCTTTAAGATCCTTCCATCTTACTTAGTTTGTATTCAGTATGCCCAACCTCATTTTACTTTTTCTTGTTAAAATTAATCAAATGGTTCCATAAATCATTAATAAAACAAACACAGCCACTCACTATTAGTCCCTTTGGTATTTCTTGTAATGACATTAGCCTCCATGACCTCACTGAGTATAATATGCTGTAATAAATCACTCGCAAAGAATTCCACTGGAGTTTGGAGGTTGTAAGAGTGCACTATAGATCAGAAACTCACTATGCTTGCTGGTCTGAGATCACACAAGTATGGTTTTTCTTTTCATGTGTCTAATGCCATCTTTATTAATCAGAAACAGTTCCTGGAACATGTGATAGAAACTAGCTGTACTCCTCAGAGAGACTAAAGGTTGTAATGGCTGCCAGGGGGGTAGTGGTAGGATTTATAGTAGGAAATTACTTGCAATGCTGTGAAAATTTGCAAACAGGGTTGAGCAACTAATTGTAAGCAGTCTAGTGGAGAAAGAGTTTGTTTAATGCTCAGTTGAGGAAAGAGCCACTGAAATGAAAACTTGAAGAGCTGAGCCTTGTATCACAAAACTATACCTTTTTTGCTCCCTGTTCCTCTTCAACACCATCTCCTATTACAATGTACACAGCTTTCCTTCCAAACCTCTGCATTATCCTTTCAAAACAGCTCTCTTTCCCTAAACAACAAAAGAGAAGAAGCGTTTATTATCTGTTAGTAGGACTGGAATTTAGCTACCAGTGCTAAGACAATGTCTTTATTTAATTTGTTTCTCTGTCTTTCTCTTTTGCTTCTCAAGTTAGGACTTTATCTCAACTACCAGGGACTTCAGAGTTGCAAACTGCCAAAAGTACACCACAAGTGTTGTGATAACCAATATTTCTCTTGCTGGAGTCATGTGATTGAGCTGGTAGTCTCAATTTTCATTTAAAAATAGTAAATATTCATCAAGGTATCAAAGAAAAGCTTGACAGCATGAACATTAAAGTTCAAATACCAGAAGACTACTAAAAGGACCCCAATTTTTGGTTGTTTTTTTAATATGCTTGAAGTTGGCAACAGAGGTCAGCATGATTAAGACCCAAAGCCCCTGGATAACTGTAAGCTTGGACAACTGTCAGGACTGGTCAAAAACTTCCCTTTGAAACTATTGGTCAATAGAAAGTAGGTCTCTGACTAAGCAGTATTTTTCAAAAACATCCATCTGCTTTCTACAGAAAATGTCAATTTGTGTAAAATTTTCAATTAAGAACTGAGGACCTTCAGCTATACTCTTTTAAAACATGTTGCATCTTAAATTTTCTTTGGAATTGCATTAAGGAAACTTATGCAGTTGAAGATATACAGAATTGTTATTCTGAGGCACATGAGATGAGATAAGAGGTTCAGGGAAACTTTTGGTATTCATCATCCAAAGGGAAGGAGAGGGAAGTGCAGCCCCTGGGGCAGGATTACTAAGGCACATAGTGAGGCGCAGTGGCAGACACCTAGAACAGAACTGGGGTGTTCCTGGTTCTTAGCCCCATGTTCAGAGATCTAGACAAAGATACCTTCACACCTTAGCAGGTTTACTTCTCATCTCCCTCCATATACCAGACCAGTACTTTGAAAAAATCCAAATGGCTTAATTACCTGGGATAATATATCTCAGGTTTTATGATGAAAGCAGTGGATGCTGGGAAAGGACTTTAGGTGTTCAGTAAGTAGAGAACATATATTTGTACTCTACAGAAGCGCTTTGTAGATATATATCTCACCACCAAGTTCCTGTGCTTTGATTTAAGGGAGTTCCTTGTCACCTGCAACACATCACTAAATATTCATTCCTGCATCTTCAATCTCTCTCTAATTTATAGGCATTTATTTGGTGCTTACAGTGCTATCTCGGCCTCTCATCTTCAATGTTGCAACGATACAGGGAAGTATTAGATCAAATGTAGCAATGAGTGGCTGGGAGAGCATGATAAGCATACTGAAGATCACAAAAAAAATTCTGTGGCAGAGCCAGAAATTGAGTCTAGGCCTCCTGTTGCCCAGTCGGGTGGCTTAGTTGAAAACTACCCCTTTTTCTTAGGTCCCATCTACACACAAGGTCTGCTACTAGTTACAGCATAATCCACTGTAAATACAGTTTCTGCTAGTAAATGAGATTGCTAATACTCAAAGTTCTTTGGGTAAATCTGATATCCTTTATTAGACCAACTACAGTAGTTTGAAAAATTCTTCTTTACAAGCTTTTGGGTGCAAACACCCTCCTTCAGGCAGAGGAAGCACCTACAGTTGTTCTGTGCTCTTCCTGGATTGCTAATACTCAGCTCTCGTGTCTTTTCTAGCTTTATCCATGGTTGTCTTCATATAACTGGCCTGCATTGTTGCACCCCCATCCTCCAGCTAAACCAAACTGTGTATGCAACAGGCCTGACCTTCCTCTCAGCGTTGTGCATGTGGCAGGGTATTCAAGAGTCTGCTCCTTCACACACTGCTGCTCTTCCACTGTTCCCCCATACAGACACTACAGGAGACCTGCGACTGTTTTCTCAGAGTGCTCTAGTACACGCATGGGCAGTCATTAGGTAGATGGGAATACATAATCAGTTTTGATATACAGCTGTGCTGTGAATGAAGCTCAACATACTTGTAAATAGGGCAGATATGAGTGCCATCACCTGGTTATTAAGACTCAATTCCAGTTTTCGTTTAAGGTGAGGCCTTGGCTACAGTGCTCTTACCTGTCTTTGTTGCACTATAAATGTTTTCAATAGGAAAGACTGTGCCTAGTCCATACAGGAGTACTTTAGCAAGAGCTGGTATGAGCTGGGTTGTGGTGACCAACACATTTACACAATTAGGCCTAGAAAACAGAACAGTTAGTTGGAATCATAGTCAGACAATCTGTGTCCTTCTCTCCACTGATGGTCTTGATTTCCAAAGAGATTGTTGATGTAGTTAAAGGCACATGTGGATTCTCTGCCTTATTCTATTTATGAATTTACGAGAAATGAAATAATATAAAGCAAACCAGTGACAAAGACAGACTTGCTAAGGTTTTGACATACACCAGTCACCCAGGACTAAGTGGTGGCAAATGCCCAACATAATTTACAAAGGTTCCTTGGATGAACTAACTCATTACTAGAACTGCGTTTTTGTCCCTCCAAATGTGTTTAGTACCTGCCTGGGATGCCACCAATGAGGTATTTAGGAGTCAGCCAGGAAAAAATAGATTCTTTTTTTCTTTTGTTTGGTCCTTTGAATCATATCAAGTCCACCCCAACTTTTGATAATACAAGTCATGTGCAGACTGGCTTCCCTCAAGTCTGGCCCACAAAGGCCTATAAATGTGCCTCAATTTGTTTAGACAAGAGGAAGGGAAGCAAAGGAGCTCTTGGAACAAGCCTGTAGGCAATTTCTTAAGCTGTTCTTACCGGGAATGTATCAAATTCAGAGCCTTCAGAGCGTGTGTGAGCCAAAGATCAGTCAGCGCTTCCAGCTCTGCTCTTAACTGCAGCCAGGTTTCCCTCTTAGGAGTGCCTATTAAACCTGCAAGCAGGGAAAGCAACATCTTTTGTAGCTGCATAGAAAGGAACTCATGTGGCTTTGGATCTATTACACTAAAGGGCCTCCTGCTCTCTCCTGCGTAGGCTTGAATCTTATATTGCCAGCTCCCCCTCTTCCACTCTGGGTGGAAGTTCTTTCTAATCCTCCCCGGTGTCCCAAGGCTGTTGCTTTGAGTCTTCTTCCCTCCTCCAGGACCTGCTGGTAGTTTCACCTGTGGACATCATTGTGAAGCAGATGATGCCCAGGCTGTTTATTAATGCCTCACCGTACTAGTCGTGCTTCACACTACTATTCATCTACTTCGCTCTCATCCAGGTCTCCCCAGTTTTGAGGGAACTCATTGGTTATTTGCAGTCCATATGACTGAATTAGAAGAGGGGTGCTCAATGCCCAGCCCACAGGCGAAAGTTCAATAATCCAGCCCGGGGACTCCCCACAGGTCTGGAAATTTGTCTGTGGGCAGCAGTGGCAATTTATATAACCACCACTCCTCTGCTGCCGAATTTCCAAGTCCCAGGGGGCTGGATTGGGCCCAGCCAGGCCAGGCTAACTCTGCACAGAGATATCGAGCCCTGTTACCTTGAGCCTAGATCGAGCCAGAGCCTGGTACAGAGCTGTGCAAATGGCCCAGCAGGGGCCCAGTGCACCTGCATGTGTTTTGGTCCCGGACAGGCTGTTCCCATGTGCCTTGACTGGGCCCTGGATGGGCCAGCATCATGCCCCAAACTGGGCCCACCAGACATATCTGGGATGGTTCATCTAGCACCATGGGCTGAAAAGGTTAGGTACCACTGGATAAAAACACCTTTCTTAAGATACCTAATTGGAGCTTACATACAGTATAAGAACAATAGCTAAGATGCAGGGCATTTTCTAAAAAATTATGACCAGTGGGAAGGAGCTAGAGAGCTGAGATGGTGCAGATGGCTTTTGAGTCTACCTTGTCCCTGATCTCCCTGAAAGGCTGTGCACAAGGCCCTTATTCCCACTCTCCATGGGAAGGACATTATTCCTACAACCACATATAATGCAAATTTTTAAAATACCTTTAGGAATACCGTTGGTCTCTTTAGGGTTCTCACTGGAGAAGAAATGAAGCAGCCTACTAGAAAACACAGCTGAGCCACATCTGTAACTCTAACATAAAGTAGGCTAGATCATCCCATTACTTTGAAATATAATGTTGAGGGGGTGGTAGGAAGAGGGCTGAGAGTTGCGAATGCCCTTCTCTGCCACGTACACAAGAGTTCATCTATCTGTTTGAACAGGGTGTATTTTTATGCGTTATTCATAGGCTTGGCAGGATTCGATTCTGCTCAATAAACACTGATAATTTCACTTCATACTCACAGAGCAACCAAAAATATTTCCACTGTTAATAACTGAAATTTATGGAAAGGGGACATCAGAAAAATGATGGCTGATAGAGCGTGTGACAACGGGGGGGGGCAGTCCTACAGAACCGTGCTGACTGCAGTTTGGGCTGCAACTCCCAGAAACCCCAGGGGACTGGGAACAAAGAAAGAGAAAGTGCTAAAGCAGATGAGGGAGCTACGGACAAGCAGAACCGGGACAGCTCTGATGGCAGCTCTGCTGCTCAGCTGGCGGCAGTCCTACAGTAGTTACGTTTGTCACAGTGTGGGGGGGGAGGGTTAAACTGTCCTATAATAATATACTGTCATTAACAAATTGTCTGCCCCATGCCCCAATTTCATGTAATCCTGAAAAATTTAAATTGATAAAAATCAAAGAAATGCTTAAAAATAAAACACTGATATTATCCATCAAAGTTATTTACAAAATAAAAATTGAATTCTGCCAAACCTAATTATTTGTTGTACATTTGGTAAAGTGGCAGACAGGTTTCCCCACATCAGTTCTGTTATGAGATTATTGGATAGTTCCTGGCCTTATTTTGGGGAAATGATGCAATTTTGAATTGTTTTTGTTAGAGATTTTTAAATTAATCTAAAGTCATGTTCATCACATGCCAGGGAAATTAATGCCCTGTCCAGTTCTCTAGAGAAGAAAAAAATCAGGCCCCCTCAAAGCGACTTCCAGTAATTTCTGAGTAGTGTTCCGAGTAAATACTGCATACTGTGGATATAATATAATACTGTTCTCCTTAATATACAGGAGAACAGGGTAGGGGGATGTTGATCTTTACAAAGTTCACATCAGAGCAGTAATCATTCATTGCCAGGCAGTTTGGTTCAAAGCGAACCTCCAATCTGAACAAGATGAAGAAGGGTGTGTCAAATCTAGACTGAGACTTTACAGTTTAGGCAGGTATCTGCTGATATTTTCTCCTCTAATACCTTTTACCACAGGACCTCAAAGCACCTGCCTCACACATATCTCTGTGAGCTATGTATTAAACCTCAGTTTGCAAATGGGACAGAAAAGCTGTGATTTCCCATTGGGTTCAATGCATTGGATTTAAAATAGAGCACAGGAGCAGTCTCAGCACTAGTCCACTGCCCCAGTCATCAGACTGCACTCTGCAACAATTAAGATTGTTTGGTATTGCAGCACCCAGGCCCTTTTGCAAAGCGCACTGTTGTTTCAGGATATCACTGCTGGATTCTGCTGAGATACTCAGGCACTTGGCAGCACACTGAGTCTCTAATATAAGAGGTGCCCTTGCTGTGCTCTGCATCTACCATGCAGAAGAGAGAGGCTTTTTTGGAAGATGAAAGAAGCTGTTCCCTGGCTGGCGACACTCACCTCCAACGTTGTTTTTGTAGGTGTTGTACATCTCTTTCACCCTTCGGTAGCGAAATGCTAATTTCCTCATCCAGTCGACTCCCCCATGAACACCAGAGCCCAGACATAAATTTGCACCAGCAGTTGAACTGTGAAAGCCATCTGCTGAGAAGTTATATGTGCTGAGGGATAAAGGGGAGAGTAAGAGAAGGGACAGAGCATTAGTACAATTACAACTTACCCAATAACATGTAGAAACAAGAATGGTGAGGAGTAGGGGAGCGGAGGGAGGATGCACATCAGAACCTGCTGTAGTGATAGGGGCAGTTGTTAAAGTATAGAAAGGGATCACATCTCTCCTTGCCCTCCTGGCATTTGCTCCTTGTACTTTTACTTGACTTATTTTCCCAAACAGACAAGACCTAAGCATGTCATAAGTATAAGGAGCAGCTCAGATCTCTTGGGCTAGGGCTTATGTCAGATGATAAGAAGAGATGCCTTGAGCAGATGGTTTTCCCTCATTCATTCAAAATGGGCAGGGAATATTTGCATTGATTAACTTCAGGTAAAAGCCAGGTTATCATTTTTAGATGCACGTCTGCACATGTACTTAGATTTACCATGCAGTAGAGCCTGTTTACACACTAGTCTCAGCTAGTGAAACAGAATGAAAACCTTACAATGTTTCAGTGCATTGCGAAACTCAAATGAGGATCCCAACATCAGTGAATCCTCTGAGTGAACTTTTCTTTGGAAAGAAAACTATCTTCATCGTGAAGCTTCCTTTGTACCCTGTAATTTAAATAAATTGATGCAAAGCATAGCTCCTAGTCACCATTTGCCCACACAATTACCACATCTGTAATACACATTTTGCAAATGTGTCAATTTATCTAATTATTTGATTAGTTTTTTTATCAAATTATTCAGTGTACATAATTATCTGAATAGCATGCACAATCTTGGTGCAGAGATATGAAAACTTGGCATAATTTTTGTAGAGCCAAGCTGATTTTTTAATGGTGTATCTGAAACTCATATCATTAGAACTCTGGACTCTAAAACCATGGATTTATATAAGAGGACACTGTACTGAGATACTGAGTGCTCATTGTGCTATTTTTTGCTCTGTGGTAGGTGACAGTTGAGCTTAAATTTCAGGTTCATTCATCTAAAGAATTTGTCTGACACCTTCATGAGTTTTGGGTAGTAATGATCAAAGGTTGCACTTCTGAAGATAATATTTCAGCACAGCATGAAACAGTCCAAACTACAGCCTATATTGCACATTTCTTAGCTGTAAAGTTCATGTTGAGCATAGTCAGTGGTGTGACTATTTAGTCTTTCAGCATCAATGTACCCAACATGAAAAAGATGTTGCATGAAAAATAAGTGACCGGTGAAAAATAAGTGGTGGTTGGTAGCTGTTGTAATTTGAGGAAATAAATTCTCAAATTATACAGCAAGTAGATTAAGGTAACATTAGTTAATAGCACATTTATCACACAATAACCTTGAGATCTTGCAATAAATAATAAGACTGTAACCAGGAGTCAATTTCTTATGTTTTACTTATTGTTACCTTTTGATAACCGTATGACTTACTGATATCACCATTATGTATAATATTTGTGATACCACTGAGATGGTGGTGATAGATACAGGGCCTATGAATGGGAGAGTGGGCACTCCTGTTAGTGCAAAGTATCTGGGATTTCTAGGCTTGAGTGCCATACACTTCAGAGACAATATTGCGTGTCTGAGGCTCAGGGATGGTGGTGAAATATTTGGCCTGATCTGGCTTGCCTACTCATTTATTAAGTTGGTGTAGCTGGTGCGAGTTCAGTTGAATTTCAAATGTGTTTTCCAGTATGCTTCAAAGCCTGCTATATTCAGGGCCTGAGACTAAGGCCTGAGCATGTGAACATGAAAAATGGGAATTTGTGCTCATGTATTGATAAATGTAGGAAACATGGGAAAGGGGAAATGAGCAAAATCAAATTATTGTTTACACTGTTGCTCATCTGACAGCCATTTTTAAGCCTCGAGACTGCTTGAGGATCCAGTCCAGTTTGGAAATTCCATACCTTAAGTCTTGACCGTTGTCATCTGATGATACATCATCTATGTGTATCTGGTCACAGTCCTGTAAAACACAGAGGAGTCAATCATCAGGAAACGGAATATTGTCGAAATTAATGAAAAATGGTTAGGGACAGATGCTTAGAAGAAACTGTTTCTTCTGGGTCCCTGCCAGTACTTCCAAGTACACCCTAGTCAATTAAGTAGTTTGCAAGCAAACTTCTCATGCTGCTTGGCTAGAATGTGAATAGAATTATTGACCATAGGAAAGGATTACCCGAGGTCACAACACTTCTTGAATAACACAGTAAGATGAAACTGCTTCCTATTCATACAGGAATCTGTCGGGTCTCACAAAGGAAAGTGCTTGTCTGTTTACCAGGAAAACGGAGGGGAGTCTTCAGAGTAGACCTTCACTGTACAGTGTTAGATTTACCAGCCTTCCTCACTGATGAACTTTATTATGATCAGTCACAATATTAGGCTTCATTTACGAGAAAGAGGAAAAGTCTTTTTCTCTGGGTCTTTCCGCAGACATTTCCTGTCTGAATCTTGCTCTTACAGCGTTTTCCCAGCACTCGCTGGAGACTTATCTTTTCCTTGACATGTCTGTGGGAGCTGTGCCCATGCACCAAGAGGAGAAGGCACCCTATCGCATCCCTTGTCTGCAGACAGAATTAAGAAATAGTGCACATAAGTAATAAGGAAATCTATACACAGGAAATCTAAACTGAATAGATTATGGACTTGGAGCTAGCCTGCCTGAAATATGTACCCTAGATCTTATCATCCAAATTCTTCATTGTTTGAGTGGTGAAGGCTTTACCTCAAAAACTTGAGAAATGTTATTTCTATGGTTTCTCTCTCTGACTTGACATTACGATTTAAAAAGGAGAAAAAAAATTAGGAAGCTTTTTTTCTTTTTTCTGTGACTCTTACAAGAAAGAAACAGTGAATGCTGCAGAATCCTGGAAGCTTGCAAACATTTTTTGGTTGATGTTCTACCGAATTATAGAAGTTGTGGGGAGAGGGGGACTCTAAGCTGAAACAACTGCCCCTCCACCATTCTCTGTTATCTACATTATGTAGCCTTTATTGTTATCTCTATATAGTTACAGATTTTCAGGAGCTACTCAGACTTTCTCAAAAATTTTTCAAAGCTAGATTTCTGAAGGAAGTTGTTACAGAGGTATGCCGTCCAGTTCTGTTCATAAATTACTCAACTTAAAGAAATCTGGAATTTCAAAAAGTCTCTCCGATATAGTTGTTCTAAAATTTCAGGGCAATAAAAGCAATGTCTCGGTTCCTCAGTTCTGTTTTCCAAAGTGCCCATGTAATGTAGGTGCTTTTCAAAATTTTAGAACAGGAAGTACATTTTTCTGAAGTGCAAGTAAATTAGGGGTTGTACATGTTCTCACTGTGCTATTTTGTGCACACACTTTTCTTTGAAAAATATAGCTCAAATTTCAAGAACTATTATGTCCAAGATACATTCATGTCAACTTCCCCTGTGCTGGAATTCCTAAGAAGATAGTCATTGACAGTGTTGGGGTTTCAAAAACGTTCAATTTAATCTGGTTCCCATCTCCTCAGTTCCTTCCTTACTTTATCATTGAAGACGGTATTCTAAGTGAGCGCCAACTCTACAAACAAGAGCTGAGAAACTAAATTAATAGCAGAGGGTCTGCTGGCACACACCCACACTCTCTCAAATGAAAAAACACTCACCATTGCAGTTGTGAGCTGTGAAAGCCACGCTGAAATAATATTGTCGCAGCCCACTCAGCTTCAGTTGCATTGTGCTTTGCATTATGTAAGGGAAAAGGTATTTGTGGGGGATCTGCTTTTCTCATTTGTGAATGAATTGTTCTGTACACTAAAGTGTGACAACAGTAGCTATCACATTTCTGACTTAATAAAATACCATGACACTTGGTGAGACGCTACCTCATAGTCCACCGGCTGAGCCTATCGTGTTACTGGGTGAAACGCAGAAAAGCTGGACAAAGCAAGAATGTAGACCATGTTTTACTACTTGGTTACCAGACTAATTTTTCATTCTCATAGAATCTGCTTGAGCCCTAGTGAGTGGGGAAGGAGGAGAAGAACATCTGGGCAGCTGAAGAGAAGGTCCAGATTGTTTGAATGGAAGTCAGCAATGAGGACATTTCCAAACCCCAGTTTCCACATCTGTTGCTCTTTGGTTGTTTTTTTAAAAATGATATTCTAGGATTTCATAGAGCAGCATGATTAGTTTGGTGCTACAAGCTATAACTGATTCAGAAAATATAAGACCCCAAACCACTCCAGCCCTTCTGGAACTGAACCTTTCCGAATGCTCTGAAACACGTGGGGCACGTTCTCTTATTCACGGTGCATCCGGAGGGAACTTGATGCCGACAGGCTCCAGCAGCAGGATCCTGTGTTCATGAAACTTCCATGTTTTACAGGAGGCAGAGAGACAGAGAAAAATCCCACTCTGTGCACCTGCTGGCAGACAGTTATTAGCTTTTTTGAGTAGCTCCAGTCAAGGGTAAACTAATCTAAAAAAAATCTCTTACAGCCCTGAATATAATAAGGAGACAGAGGGCAACTGGGAGGACTATAAGCTAAGGTCTTCTTTCACCCACCAGTCCTGATTAGTGGTGATAGCCTGACAGGCTTCATTGATCTAGGAGCTGGCAATCTTGCAGGTAATTTGGCTCAATTAAGTAGGTTGCAGCAAGGATGGTTTGAAGCAGGTTGCCTAAATACCACTGCTGGTTCTCTTTCCTGCATGTATTGAAATTGTCCATTTCCTAGCAGGGCAGGTAAAAGCACATGGTCTACTGAATCTGCAAAACAGACTTTTGCCGCTGACAAAGGAACATAAAAATGCCTGATTAAGAATAGGGCCTGGCTTAGCAGCCTGTGCATGGGAGAAGTGAGAGGGAGACTCAGCCAGTATACCAGCATAGTGGTTGGCAACGTTTTCCAGTGGCAGGCTGGAATGGCCCAGGCTGGATCTGAGGTGGGCCAGAACTGGAATGCAGCCACTGCTGCCACCACCTACTATCTGGCAGCGGCATGGCACAGGAAAGCCCCTTGCAATGAGGTACAGCATGCACAAAGCCCCCCATCTCCAAATACTGCTGCAGCCCCAGCTCCGAAGGCCAAATCTGGCCCAAGGACTGTAGGTTGCCAATCCCTGTCCTAGCATGTTCTGCTTGTCACGGAACAGACACAGTGAAGGCGAGACTGGGTCTGCCTTGGCTGCCCATGGAGAAATGTATAGTGTGCCCAGTCTGGGCAGCTACCTGGTGTCAGGCTGTGGAGATATGTTAGCAGTCAGAGCCTTTTGGTGATGTGTCCATCTCTTGCTAGGGCAATACTTTTGTTCCACTATCACATACTTGGCTCAGTAAAGTCCAGCTCCACAGGCAGGATGTTAAGAATTCTGCCTAGCAGTGGAATGGCAGCACCTTAATGGCTCCACGTGATTTTAACTCTTGAGCCTTTTGAAGCTAACGAAGAAATACTATTTTTGCAGTATTACATCCCAGAATTCTGTCAGACCCTCTTGGCTTTGTTAATTTTTAATGGGAGAGCATGAAAAAATAAAGAGACTGCTTAATGCTTGTAAGACAAGTTGGCAGCACTTTGCCCACACTACAGTTTCCTCCAGCTTTATCAAAATGTTTAACTTACCACCGTGCACAGCAGTATGGCATTTTTATAGTTTACCAAGCAAGTAGTCATGCTCTTCTGTGAACAGGCTTCCTTTGATACAAGCAGAAGGTGTCCTCACCCAGATGCCCTAATCCAACTGTGAAGCAAGCCTTTAAATATGGTGTGGACTTGCATTCTAATTGGATTTCAGATGACATGTACAAAGTACTTCTGGGGCCATGGAAGTCTTGCTACCTTGGTGTGTAACACTTCACAACCATTTTGGTCTCTCATCACCAGGCATTCCCTGGGACTTCTTTTCATAGGTAACTAGTTTCCACCCATTTGTAGCACTTTATCTCCTACTACATTCCTGAAAACTACTGCTTATATCAGTGCTGTCTGGGCCACACTAGCATGAGCCACAACCCCCCTAGGCTGCACACCATGCAGGTGCCCCACCACCAACTGCACTGTGCCACTGGCTTCCCCAGCACCCAGGGCTGCACCATGCCACACTGCCCCTTGGGTTGGGGGAGGAAGCAAAAGCTGAAGGAGGGAGGGGGAGCTATAGCAATGGGAGGGGGGAAACCAATGGCTGGGTGGAAACGTGGAGGTCCCGAATTAACAGATTGTAGACTACCAGTTGAACAGCTCTGGTTTACATAATAAACCATTCTCCACTTGCTAAATGGGGGCAGTAACTACTTTCTGTGTCTACCTTATATACTCAGATTGTAAACTCTTCAGGGCAGGAACAATGTTTGTACAGTACCTAGCACAGATTGGCTTTGATTCAGCTCAGAGCTTTTAACTGTAACTGTGATAAAAAAGAATTATTAATAATAATAATCAACAGTAAAGGGAAAATTCACTACTTCCTGTACCTTTAGCCACCCAAACCTGCTGGCAGGTTGCTGCTAAAATTTTTCTTTAACAAGGCAATATAGAAACATATGTAAAGCTTCTTCTTTGGTAACCACTGAATTGGGGACTTTTTAGGACAGACCAAATATATCAAATGCACATTCCCATTGAAAGATTCATTTTATGTTGTTAAAGGAATTTGTGACCAAAGAGAGACAATAAAGTTGAAGTTTGCCTCTTGCTGTACTCCACTAGTTGCTGTTAGTTCCTCAGCACTGGTGAAAATGGGCTGAAAATAGGAATACAGTGAGCATGTCTATACATGCACTAAGGCACTTTTTCTAATATGCATTAAATTTAATACCTAGTAAACAAATGTGTATTAGGCTGCCTTAATGCACAGTAATACTTGTGCACAGTTTTTAGGTGGCGTTTAATGCGTGGTAGCCTATTTTACTGTGCATTAGCATAATACCACTTGTTTGCTTTAATGTGCAGTAAGATAGGCTACAGTGCATTGAAGCACATGTGTAGATGCACCCAGTGTGTGCAAATGGCATAGGCTTTGCAGAGTTATAATTCCAGTGGTGCATAATCTATATCATAAAGCTGCTGTTTATACTGGGCTATAGGTATGCAGGATGCTTTAGATAACACTTAGAAAAACAAGATATGACTAATTCAGGCAGACTAATTGTATTCTCTAATTACAGACATCTCTTAAATTGAATGCTCTACTGGGAGGGTGCTGTAACTGAGATACAAAGTGACATCTTGGAGCAAAATTTCCTTTCTAATATCTTTTAAGTGAGTTGCAAGCATTCAACTGTACATGCATGTATGTATATGTATGCATGTACGCTGAGCATTAGCTGAATTATAACAGTAAAAAACAATCATTAGAACAATCAGGGCTTGTGGGCAGAGGTGATATCTTTTTATTAGCCCAACAAGATTTTTGCAAACAATGTCATTAATTGCAAGCTTTCAGGCACAAACACTCTTCATCAGGCATCAGAGAAAAAATTATAAAAGTTCTCCTGGGTAGAAATGAAAGTTTATATTTCATAGGATTTCACAGAGGGGTCAGTAAGACCTCTTACCAGTTAAGAACTGCTGCCCAAAGGGTTTTTCCATCTTTTATACTTCCCAGCTTTGTTTAAGGGAATCTCATAAAATGGGTGCATGCAGCACACTAGTCTGGATGCTGGTAATATCTGTGGCTTCAGCACAACAGCCATATAGAAATTCTGCAGTTGAATGCAACCCCTCAAAAGCTTTGATCTGCCACTGCCATAGACGTAAACAGGAACCTTCTGTCAATGTTGCAGTATCAAAAAACTTGCCCAGCTTGTTCATTTGCTCTTAGGGTGACTCAGAACAAAGGTTAATTTTTAATTCCTTTGGAGTTTCATGCTATATTTAAAATACCTGGCCTGAAGGTTCTCTTACTCTGGAATTTAAATAGTATCAGACACTTTATTAATCTTCTCCATGCACTTTACTTATTCTTCAATACAAAATTTTACTTTGTCTTCTGTCTTTCTGTCTCAATATTATTGCACTATGGCAATTTAGCTGCTTCAACCTTGCTCAGGTCACCGTTATACCACTTGATGGTGCTACTGTATATTGCAATGTTAGTGAATCTAAAACTGAGTCAGCTTTTATGCTTGTTTTTCAGCCTGTCTTATTTTTTATAGAATATTGTTCACTAGATCTTTCAAGCCTAACAGTTGGTGACATATGATCCTCAAATATTACCCTGCCCATACTCCAGGCTGAAAGTCCTTCATTTATCATCCAAAATGCAGGAGCGCCATGGCCTGAAATCCTTTCAGTAGACAAAAACGGACAGTTTTAGAGAGGAAAAGCTTCTTGTCAAAGTAATTCTTTTTCTCTTTTGTTCTGTTTTTCAGGGAAAAATGCCTTAAGTGTTTAAGAAAAAAATACTTGGTTATTTGGAAACTTTCTGTGAAAGAATTATGCAGAGAAGAATACTTACCACTGTACTAGTCATACTTTGTGAAGGAAAGCTTTAGAGCAGTGCAGAATCAAAGTTGTCTTAAGTCTACCTTTCACCTTGTATCCTCTCTGGGCAGTTAAGACTGGTGTGAGGAGATGCTCATTTTCAGAACAATTTGCATCCAGCAGTGACACCAACTGAAGGTCACTGTTCTGCTACTCAGTCCTTTTCATGCGTCCAAAGCCAGGAGAGGCAGGACACATTTATTCAGCTGCTTTTGTCCTTCTTTTGCATTTTACATTTTTTGACCAAAGCCTGCTGGCCGTACGCACTGTGGAAATCCAGTAAAAATGTTTTTCTCCAATACACCCATATCCTATACAGGTGCACGCTTTTGCCAGGGATCTGCTTAACTCGCTCACATTCTTCCTCCTCCCCATCCTATCCCTCCAGGCCAAGAGTCAAGCTGAAGCTTTTTGATAACACAGGACTGCTCTCCCAAAGTGCTCAAACTGTTTGGAGAAGGAAGCAGCCTTAGTCTTTTTGTGTATTTCCAAACCACACTGGAAGCTTTCTGAGATTTATGCATCATTGTGTATAAATTATAAGAACATAAGGTAATTTTACTCTTTGTGAATTTAACTTGGGAGCCAACAGTGACTATGGTAGACACTCATATGACACTAGACAGTACTCCAGGAAATGTTGTACTTAGTAGTTATATGTAGCTTGTCCACATTCAAAGGTACTATGCCTTGCCAACATTACCTAACTTCCTTACCTCCCCTGAATGAGATCATGTTGACCTCCAGTCATCCCCAGTTTACAAATGGGGAAACTGAGGCAGAGAGGGAAGGTGAGTGGAAGACCGATCTAAAACAGGTCTTAAGAACCTAAAAACCCTTGCTCCACTGCTGTGTAATCTTGGAGGCTCCTAAACTTCATAGGCACCCTGCCTTTTTTACTTAAAAGTTTCCAGGCCCCTTGGTGTATGCCCAGAACCACCCAAGTCCCAACAGAACTGAGCAGCTTGGCAACCACCGTAAGTCCAAATGGGCGTTCTCTAAGCACACCCAAGACGGACAAGATTGGACTCCCTATCCCAAATGCCCATGACTTTCTTTTCTAACACTTGCAGGGGTGGAATCTAGAGGTGAATGCAGTCACAAGAGTCCATTCCCTCTGTAACCTGACGGGATTCATATCCACACCTCCCACCTCCTAATATAGTGCTCAGCCTACCAATGTATCAGCTCTTCTGGTTAGGAAACACTCTCAACCCTCCTGCTGCAGCTGTGTCACTATGAAGGAGAGACTTCAAGACTTACTGATGCAGAGACAGTGCATAAAAAGATGCATGACTGTAGCCTAGTGGTTAGGACACACACATATGGGAAGAGAGTACCCTGATTTCTAGTCCTTGCTCAGTGTTTTATCCATTAATTGATTGTTTAATTTGCAATACATAAACACTGTGGGACCAGGGACTAGAATCCAGAACTCCCTTCTCTCAGCTGAGTGCCTTAATTGTAAGGCAACAAAGGCCTGCTCAGTCTTTCATATTCTCTTTCTTCGGTCCAATGACTCCTGTTCACTTCTGCACACTGACTCCAGGCTACCTCTGGATTCCATTCCAAGATGTTACGCAGCAAAATGAATGTGTGGCTGAAGCATGTGCTGGCTCAGTCTAACTAGCCTGGGTAACAATGGCAGCAAAGACATATTGGGATGGTTTTTAGTACACGCTAACACCCAAGGTACGTCTGGGGAGCCTAAGAACTTAACAAGGAGCTCTGGACTCCACTCGGAGATGAGGCACCTAAAATGGGTTGGCAGTGTTTTCAGGCAGAGTGCCAAAAACACCTACAGCCTCAAATTATAAGATGTTGGCATACCGGGGTGGACAGCAGGGGAACTGCAAGGGGCCTGATCCTTGTTGTGGTAGTGCAGCTCTGGCCCCTTCCCTGCTGTGTGACCCCAGGCACACATGCTAAGCTAAATGCCTTCATGTGCCACACTCTGGCACTTGTGGTGGGGGTTGCCTACCTTACTATCTCTAGCCTAAAAGTCAGGTGCTCATAGTGCCTTACGGTGTGTGTAGACAAGACGAGGGCCCTAAATTGAAGTGGTGGGTTTTTAAAAACACCACTTCAATTTAGGGCCCTTTAAACCCTTGTGTCATGTACATCTGTGCAACTAAACTGCCTCTCCAGCAGCAGGGAGGGGAGGGCGAGCTGCTGGTGGAGGGGGAGGGTTGGTGCTTCCCTCCTTAGCAGCAGCGGCCCCCCCGCCCCCAGGCAGTACCCACCTGAAGGCACCTAGCTCGGGCAGTCCCATGGGGGGCACTGCAGCTGCAGAGTGAAGTACTGGGCCCTCACACAGCTCAGGCAGGCTCCGGGGGGTGGGGGAAGAAGGGCAGACTCACCGCTTTTATTATTTGTTTTCCTCGGGTGGAACCTGCCTTCCCGGGCTGCTGCCAGGCTGCCTGCACAGGCTTCCTGCAGAGCCCCTGAGCTGCACGGAGCCCAATGCTTCACTCCGTGGCTGTAGGGCAGCAACCTAAAACTCCTTGGAGGTGTCATTTAAGGTGCGTTACGCCCCAAGTCATTTAAGGTACATTACGCTGCCAAATTTGCTACAGCGGCTGGAATTACTGCACAATACGCCGCCGACACGTGCAAACACCAACACCATTAAAGCAATGCATGAGCATTTAACCTGCTTTAAAGTGTTGTACACACATGCCCCCCCGTTTTGTCTACACATAGCCTTAGTTTTAGATGCCTAACCCCTTAGATCTAGCCCTTGCCCTCCAGGTCACACAATGAGTCAAGTCTTGAGTGAATGAGAGAAATGCTAGGTCCTGACCTCAAGTGGCTTCTGTTGCCTTAATGATGGCTTAAGCCTGGAAATCTCAAAGGCTGACTCACTGTAAATAAACAATTTACCCTAAACTAAGAACCCTATTCTTCTTGCAGCCACAGAAGCCCTCACTGACACTGGTAAGAGTAGAGGGAACAGCATTCCTGCTTTGAGGTGCTTGGTTAACCAACAGCTGAAATTGAATAACATGGTCATGATTTCAGGTCTTAAAGGCTGGATGAAGCGTGGAGAAAATATGTTGATTTGCAAATCTGACTCCTGTGCAGCAGTACCCTAGATCTAGTAGAATATGCATAGAGCTTCTGCAGTATAGAGATTTGGGAAAGCCACTTATCAGTAGCTTTTGCACCTGTTTCTACATCTATACAGCAGACTTAATATTGATACTACTTGCTCATCTTTTGAGACATGAATGAAAAGTGTTGGCTATGTTCTAAATAGATTATCTTCATTTATAGAGTGTCTTATGCTCTTAAATAGTTTTTCTGACTTATTCTCCATGATTTTTACCTTGCACTTCATGTACCCACTGTTTGGGGTAAAGCTGGAAGAAGAAAGAAATGTCACTTTGGGTGCTACACACCATTTTTCTTTAAAGGGAAATGAAAATGTCTAGAAATTTCTTAAGAAAGCAGTAACTCTGTTGAGCCCCCATATGGGTTATAAAGAGCTAAAAAGTAAAGGAATCAGAAGCCCTCATGGGGCCAGTTCAGCAGGCAAATTCTTACTTTTCCAAGTAAATAGACAGGCAGGGAGGGGTGTGTGCCTATGGGATGCCAACACAACACTGATGCCTTTTGACCCATACTGTTTCAGACAATTTCCTGAATATATTGTGCCTATGGAGTCAGCTCATTCTCTTCAAGGAAAACCTGCCTTTTACTTAGAAAATCCTGAATAAATCTGTGTTACTCATTTAAGACCACTCGTAATGATGGACTGGTTATGAGTTCAAACAGCTTTTCACCAGCACTCTACAGCTGACTTCTCAGTTGTGCATATTCTGCCCTTCCTTTGGCTTCAGTACATGGTCTAAAAGGCCTTTGATGTGTCTTGTATCTGTGTTATATTAAGTTCATATTTTACCTGATGCAATACATCAACAGAGCTGATGTCCCCTCAGCTAGCAAAGACTTCCTGGCTTCTTTGTGCAAAAGACATGTATGTGGTCTCAATTTGTACTATGGGGTTGACTGTCAAGAGCCCTTTGGTTTAGTTTCTATGAGTGTAGAATAAAGATTACAGGGACAAGGAACCATTTCTATTGGTTGGAATAGGTATAGAAATTAATTGTTGCATGTCCTATAAGATCTAAGCTAATATAGTTTAATAAATTATTTAATAGTAAATTACAGGAGGAAAAGGCAGCATTGTCCCTATTATTAGATTTAGCAAGAGTGCCAATAGGCATCATGGTCACTCTACTTTTCTTAAAAAGTCCTTAACAGTGAAAATGTCAGAAGTACCCTCTGAGACATGCTTCCAACAAGTCATCCCAGGCTCACTAAACTAAACTTCAGGCCTAGAAAACCAAGGATAAGCCAGGTGCATGTCATAAATAAAGAGCTGTGAAAGTAAAGTAAGTAGCCACATACCTCCAGGTCATTAAAGAACAAATGCGTATCTGCAAGGTTGAAGATCATTTCTTCCATCATAAGACCTATCCGCACAGAGGTGGTGGTGTCCTGTGAGACAGTAAAATGAGTACATTCTTTAGTGATTTTAAGCTTTCTTTCCATGATTTCTGCTTCTGGCTGAATTTGGGGTCTGCCTACTCTGAACATTGTTTTTGCTGTACACACATTAATGTTGCTTATTTCCCAGATATGTTCATAATAGTTTTCCATCCTTTTCCTTAACTTCATATATGGCCAAATTCTGTCCCTCTGTGGATGCATGTGGCTCATCTTGAACAACATGTAGCTTGTTTGGGGTGAGGATATTAAGGAAGTATTAAAAATCTGTAGCTTCATAACTCCCATAGGAAATTAGCAGCTTGTCTTGTTTTACTCATAGGTGTGACTTGTCTAACACCAAGCAATGACTCAGCGACGAGTTGGGAATTGAACACAGGCGCTGACTCTTGGTTCACTGTTCTGAACATCCAGCCAGATCCCTTTCTCTGCAGGGCACATTCACATCAGTCTGTAATCTTAAGGGATATCTTTACTGCAGATTTAAGCCAACTGATCAGCATCAACCACTCATATACAGCTAGCACAATATTCCCACTGCAAAGCTCTGCTACTCTTTCCTCTCTGCCCATGTCCATTTAGGTACCTATCACAAGGCTCTTCATGTTGAAATGCTCTAGGATTCCACCTTGTCAAGTGTGAGAGAATTTGTCTATCTTTTAGGAGAATTGTGGGAAGGCTTTGGAAGATGGTCATCACTAGTCCGCACTGCAGAGTGAACGGCTTCATGCCCTATTTGGAAGCCACAAGGCTCTACCTTTGACCTCCTGCCAGATATCCCAACCCAAGCTAATGACATCTCCATGCCAGGTAAAAATGTTTTAAGTGTGGATGATACAGGGTATTTTACAATTTGGATGGACCCATGCAGTATGGATATGAACTTAGTTCTGTTGTTGAAAGAATGACCAAGCGTAATAGGGAGTTGGTAGAGAGACAAATAATGTGCCTTCTAGGCCTCATTTAAACCAAAAGGTTGTACTGTTTTCGATATAATGGTATAGTTAAAGTTAGTTAGGTATAGTTAGTTACCATATAATCCCATACAGCAGAGTTATAACACTGCTTATATAGAATAGCTATTCCAATTCAAGAAGAGGAAAAATCTGTTTTTCTATAAAGCACCTTTATACCAGCATCACAGCAGGCACGCTATGGATTGTATTGGTATACTTTTATTGGGGACAAAAAAAATTGCATCATGAACCAAAAGAATTACATCAGAACAAGAAAATTGTTCTAAACAAAGCATTAGTTATACCATGTGTTAGAAATGGGGATATTGTCAAAGGCTTCTACATACTCTAGCATGACTGACTGCATAGTAATGTCATATAACACTAGAACTTGTGTGCATGGTAACTTCATATAACACTAGAACCACTAATAGTAAACCCTGACTCTTATACAGCACTTCCACCTGCAGATTTTAAAGTGTTTGATAAAGGAAAGCATCAAGTACCATACCCATGGGGTCTTGGCACTGCCAGCATTTAAAAACAGTCCTCTAATTTTTAATTATTTGAGAAAGAGATCTAATATTACTTACACAGGCACAAGTACCAAGAAATGCTCATTAACCTTCCACAATCCAGGCCCTGATCCTGGCCCACAATGAAATCAGTGACAGAATTCTCATTGAAATCAGTAGCCCTATTTGTCTCCTCATCCTTTTTGTTTGTTGGTTTCATTCATTAGCTACCCATGGACTGTCAACTCCTAGGGACATGGACTGTGCCTTTTTATTTGTGGGCAGTATCTAGTAAATTTTGAGCAGTACATAACAAATGGCTTCATAAAATTCCTCCCCCGGTCATGCCATTCTTCTAGTTTAGAAATACTGTTCCAAGAATAAAATGAAATTAACTGAAATAATTATTGATCTTCCCTAGATTTAATTTTAAACTAGTCTTAGACAGTGATCCTCTGATCAAGTAATCTATTTCACTATTTGGGGCTTGATCTCTCACTGGGAACATGCAACTCCCAATAACATTAACCCTTAGCAAAACTGATAAATGAGCACCTGACACAGCCTCTCTTGTGACACGTGGCTCTAAATTGTTTTGTATGAATCCACTGTGACCACCACTTCAGCTTAGCCCACTACAGTGCTAAATACTATTTTTTTTATTTTCCATGTCTCTCTATATTCACGCCAAATAACTTGCTTATCCAGGTCCAGTGTAAAAACACAGAAATGTATGATGTCACAGGGTCTTAAGCACTATTCATCTGCACACTGTTTTCTTAAATATTTCTTAACACACAAACTAGAGTAATCAGTGGGTGATCTGGTAAACACCCTTTCAGTTCAGATGCATTTTGCTCCATCACATTAAGCAGCAAGAAAGCTTGAAATAGACCAATGGGCTCTCCAGTTGCAATTCATCTTCATTAAGACAGGGATCTCTCATCTTTGTGTGCCTCTAATGTATGTGGGTGGCTTTCTCCCACTGAAGTTACAAGTCCTGCTAAAACAGTGCAGATTTATATGTAGTCTTTGCCCTAATTTTCTGCAGGTTTGTGTAGAATCATGTTATTGCATGGCGAGGTCAGTAATGAACTAGTTTAGGAGGCCTACCCGAGAGCACAGTGTTTGGAGGCTGTTTCAATCAACCTTTGTGGCAGATGGGTAACCTAATTATTACGCATTCTTGGTGTAGTTGTCTTTAATTAGAATAGAATGGTTGTGGTTGCAGCCATATGAATGACTCACAGGGACTACACTAAACTAGAGAAAACCATTGTTACTCATGTTCAAAAATGCTTGCAACTGCCCAGGAGAGAAGGGTGCTTTCTTCTTTGGGGCTGAAAGTAAAACTAAAAAATTTACGGCCAATGTTCCTAATCGTAATTTTTGTCATAAAAGGTCTAAAACTACTCTCCGCCCCAATTTTTACAAATTTCAAGTATTTAGTGTATAAGTGAAATAAATATTTACAATAATTTCTTTCCAAGATTATTTATCCAGGAGATCAAGGTTAAAATCAGGAAGGCCTTTTCAGTCCCTGGCACGATTGCTTCAAACCTGCTCGAAGTCTCAACTGGGACTATTTGAAACTGTGGGAATGTGCACTGCAGCAAATCATGCCTCAGAGGAGCACTGCCTGTCTCCTTAGGGATGTTCAGATCTCTGCCCCCGAGATGGGGACTACCAATGGGAGAATTAGAGCAAGTCCCCAGTGCTGATGGAGGCACCAACACAGTTGCACAGGTGTGAGGGTATTGATTTTCTTCAGCATGCTGGTGCTTGGAAAGCTCTAATTAATGTTCTGGTTATTGCAGAAGCTCTCTGTGACTAACACTGAATTGAATTTTACTGCCCACGTGAAGTTACATCAAGGGAGCTATTTTGAAGGAAAGATGTAGCTAGGAAGGAATGATTTTATTTTAATGAAGCAATTTATTTCTTCTATATTGTAAGGGCCATTACCTTTTAAATCTCTTTTCGGATATCTCACCGGTCGGTATCTTTCATATGTTTCTTTTCTTTGGGTCTGTCTGCAACTTTATTGGTATTAATAGCCAGCATGCAGTGGGGAACATTTGTGCAGTGCAGTGTATGAAGTTACTTTCTCTTAAACTGAAACAATATGTAGATTAAACTGCAGATGAGAAAAAATCCTTCTCTTGAGATAGAGAATGTGATGGAATGAAAATAAAAACAGAAAAATGCACTTTACCACCCAGCAGGGAAGTCAACTAGGGAAATGATTTGGCATCAATGCATAGCACAGTATGGACATTTCCTCTACAGTAGGGCATGTTTCCAAGTCTAAAACAGTCTGATAAAGTTAAACAGGCAAATCAGCACTCCTATTATTATTTATTATTCAGATAAATTGGTGTCCAGAGGCACCAGTCATGGCCAGGACTGCCCAATGAATCCATACTTGTATTCCTGTATACCATAACTCCAAGAAGTACTAGTCACAGAGCAGGATCCATTACGCTAGGTGCTGTACAGACACAGAACAAAAAGATATCTCTTGGCTTAATAATTTTTGTTGAAGACAGACAGAAGCACAAGAAAAGAATGAGGTAATATTTGCCTGCAAGACAGGAAATATTTCTAGCACCTCACATCTTGTCAAAGTCTTCTGTAAGGATCACAGGAAAGGAGGAGTTCAAAGAAGAATAATGAAGTAGCTTTGCAGATGTTTATAGGAATCTTCTCCCAAAGCTGAGAGGCAGCATAGAAGAATGCAAACAGGCTACCAGAAAGCAGTAGTGATTATTAGTTGATGTTTCTTGGTGTCAGTATGAGAGGTATCAGGGCAGGAGTCGGTTAAATTAGGTGCTGTATAAAACAGAGACTCTTAAATTCAAATTAAGAGTATTGCAAGTCACTGTCTAAGGACAGTACAGAGTCTGCTGCCTTCCTTTCTAGGAGGGGCTGACTTTAATGGATGACCTCTCTTCCCAAATTGGAAGCATGTCAGCTCAGCTTCTGACAGATGTATTTAAGGTATGATGCAAAACAGGTGCTAGAATACAATGTTTTGAATGATTTTTAACAGTATGGAGCTGACACTTCCACAGACACTGAGAGACGAAGATTGGCAGATTCAAGGTCCATAGTACAAATCTTCACCTCAATACTTTCCTTCAGATCCAGTATCCTCTTTGCACTCCCTTTATGCCAGGCGAGGTAGTGTGCTGGGTTCAGCCTTTAGCTTAAGGGCAGCTTTATTTCACAACTGCTGAAAGCCAACATAAGGTGCTGTTCCAGCAGCTGAAAATCAGCCAAGTAAAAGGGCAGCCTGTCTACTGGGAAAGCAGGTGTTGCAGAAGCCAATGCAGTGGCTTCATACTTATGCTTTAGGGGGATTCTCTCATGCAGAGGCGGGCAATTATTTCGGGCGGAGGACCGCTCACTGAGTTTTGGCAAGCCATTGAGGGCTGCATGACAGGCAGCCAGGAGCAGATAAATACTAATTTTCAAAAATTTTTAGGTGCCCCGCGGGCCAGATAGAGTGGTATGGTGGGCTGCATTTTGCCCACCCCTGGTCTAGAGGCTGGCTAAGCTAGCTTTGGTTTGGAAAACCTATACAAGGTTGCCCATATACCCTGAAAATTATTGTGGTAATTCTCTGGGATCTGTTAGTTTCCAAGGGTCCAGTTTTCCAATGTGTATGGGAAACATTTAACCTAAGGCTGGTTTTGAAGGTGACACAATCTGTGAATGCACTAACCCAGTAGTGAGACTGGATCTTAAACTCCTAAAAAATAATCTCCTCCCAAGAACTACTTCTTACAGCAAAAATGGATTAAACTGGAAACACAAGCTTTGAGTGCTTGTTTAGTAACATTAGAAGAATGAGGTCCTACCCCCTTACTAATCTAGTAGTTCTGCTTTAACAAACAAGGACAATGAGAGGTAGGGATAGAAAACAAGCAATATCCTTTGTAAATAAGACTACGGACATTACAGTCCACCCCTGGATGCGTCACCTCTGCCATGCACAGCTGTTGTAGCTTCCTTAAGTGCCCGAATTAAACAGCTTCACCCAATTACTTTTGGGGTGCAGTTATAGCATTAAGGGATATGTTACAGGCAGGAACCCTGAGACAGCTCAGCTGTTGTGCCACCATTGGCAGGGAACACACGCACCTTCCTATGGGATTAGAAAGGTTAGCACAATAGCAGGAGCACCAGTTTAGAAAAGGCCTTAGTATACTGAGGAGTACAAGGACTGCCATTGTGCCCGTCCAATGCAAAAGGGAAGGAACAGAGCACTTTATTACAGTGTTGTCAGACATTTCTGCTATGGTGTAATGTTGCAAGATCACTCTGGTGCGTAATTACAAATCTCTAACGCTGTCCTCATAAGCTAGCTGGGATCCAGAAATGGGAAGGTAGAGCAAAGTTGTAACCATTTGAACTGGGTCAGTTACTTTAAAAGTCTCTCTTGTTTATGATTTGAACAGCCACTGTTACCATTTCTAGCTAAGAAGAACTTATTTCACATACTGTGTGGACTGTCTGAACCAGGGCCTGATCTTGCAAGACAGACTCCAACCACCTTAGAACTGGTGCTGTACTTACACAACTCCACGGGAATTATGTTTTCATTTCTTATATCAATCTTATATTATGTCTAAGCAGTCATACTGATGACGACTCCATTTCTTTGCCAGGAGAGAGAGCCCTTTTGTTCAGGGGAAATTTTTTTTTTTAGAGCCCAGCTGAAACCTGTGATTGTTATTTTATGTAAAGCAATTGGTGACAGTATTCCTACTGCTGGAATTGTCTAGTCCTGTGAATTAATGCTATCCTATTTGCAACCTTAAATTCAGCAGAACAATATCACTCCATCAAAAACTATATTTATTGGTCCATTTTTATTTAGCCTAGCATCCCCCTTGTTTAGTATTAAGGGGCAGGGCTAGGGATGTGAACCAAAGTCTGTAGAGAAGTCTTCAGTGTCCTTTGGTTCAAGGATAATCCCCATACCATGTTTCCTGGAGATCAGAAAGGTAAAAAACAGGGAGACAGAAGTCACTGGATCCTACAACACAAGCAGAAAAATACCTTACCTGGCCTGTTCCAGCCCCTGTAAATCAGAATCAAACTGGTTACAGTGTAGACTAGATCATTATAACAGCTTATTTTTGGACCTGCCCATTTTGCATTCTATCAAGATATTAATTGTTTTTAAGTAACCTCATTCAGCAGAGGGTTATTTTCCCCCCTCTTGTAGTCTTTTCATGGTTTGAGCTAAATACTAGAACTGGCAAAATGTGATGTTTTAAAAAACTGGCCTCTCAAATCAAAATTGTAATTTTTTTGTGAATCTAAATTCTGGAAAAGATATCAAAAATTGGGTCAATTTATATTTCATGTCAATTTTGGCCTATTTTTATTCTGATTTTGCTATAAATTGACTTAAATTTCAAAATGAAAAAAAAGTTAACCCACAAAATGCACCATCTTTGTTTCAAAGGTGTCAAAATACAATATTGACAGCATTTAAAAAATGTTGAAACATTTTTATAATAAAGAGCTTTTTGAAAAAACCCCAGCATTTTCAGATTAGAGAAGTTTTTGTCTAAATTTTGGGTCGGCTCTACTGAACAGTTACAGCCAGAACAAGGCACAACACAATTCAGTTCTGCAAAAATAGATCTTGCGGAGTAGTTTAATGATGACTGTTGCATGTGAAATAGACTTTGTATATACTGCAACTGAGAATGTGATTTCAGGTTTGATCCACCTAGCTTAGGCAATAACAATAGAGGCCGTACACCCGTACTAAGTTCCTTGCTATTTATCTAAGGAGTGACCAAATACTGGGCCAGACATTACACATAACTGAACAGAAACTGGTCTAAACCCACAACTGTACAGAAGTTTGGTGCACAGACTGGTTTAAAAATGGTGAATCCTGGTCTAAGAGATCTGGATCAGTCTGGTATCAGACTTAATCAATTTAGGTTAGACGAGTCTATTGAATATCTGACCCAGATCCCCTCCCATTGCAAGCTAGGTCGCAATCTGCCAGCATCCCAGTCTGCTTTGAAGCCCCTCCTCCCCCCCGCCACTGCTACCTTCCCCTCACAGGGCAGAGGGCTAGCCTCAGCCAGCGCTTGGCTGCTCCTGCGCTCTCACATAGCCCTGTCTTCTGCATGGGAGCAGGAAGGAGGAACCCTGCCACGCACCCCTTCCCCGCAACTGTACTAGCTTGGGTCTGGGGCAGCTGTCAGTGGGACTTGGGAGAGTGCGAGAGTGGGATGGGACAGGAGCTGCACTCAAGACACCAGTGACCCAGGACCAGCAGTGACCCCCAGCCTGACCCAGCAGGCAGATCTGCTATGTGCTGCTGAGGGTACTGAGGGCATCCAAGCCCAGCTGCAGCCACACATGTACCCAAGACATGCCGGACAGGGCCCAGTGCTGGGCATCTCCTGGGCTGGCAGAGGCACCAGGACAGGGGCAGTGCAGAAGGCTACAGGTGTGTGGGGCTGGAGCTGTCATTGATGCACACCTCTAGGGGTAGGGGCAGGGCGTGGGCAAAGTAACAGGACCTGGCTCCAGGAATGCCAAGCCGCTCTGTGAAGATTGTACTCTGCTGTCACCTGTCTCACGGTGCTGCCCAGGCAGCCAACTCTGTGCTGCCCTGCCCTACCCCACTGCCTACCAGGTGAGGTGCCCCACAGGTGTACCAGGGACAGTCCCCACAGGGCAGGAGCTCTGGGGTTAGTGTGCCGCTCCCTGGGGACCCCCACCCCAGCTGTGGCTCAAGTCAGCACCTTCTCCACCTGCCCATTGAGGTGGCCCCACGAGAGGCACTGGCCCCGGGTAGTGGGCATGGGGCAGGAGCCAGTGCCTTGTGGGGGAACAGCTGCTGTAGTGGGGTGGGGGAAGAATTGCCCATCCTAAAGCTGCTGCCCTGCATATCACCCTGTAAGCTTGGAGATGGCCAGGAAAATGGCAGGGCATGGTGGGCCAGAGCAGGGCAGAGCCAGCTGCCCGGGCAGTGCCAGGAGGCAGGCAGCAGCACAGAACTGTCTGCACAGAGTGGCTTGGCATCCTTGGAGCTAGAGTCTGAATCCCATTGCTTTTCCCCCACCTTGCTCTCATCCTCAGAGGTGTACACTGGTGACACCTGGCCCCGCATGCCCGCAGCCTGCTATGTTTCTCAGTCACTCCCGCTCCTGTCCTGGAGCCTCTGCCAACCCAGGCCCTGCGTGACATGTCCTGGGTACATGTGTGGATGCAGCCAGCTTGGACACCTCCAATGCCCTGCCCTCAGTAGCATGCGGTAGATCTGCCTGCCAAGAGGGGGCTGGGGGCGGGGGGCAGTTCCAGGTCACAGGAAACAGCCCCTGTCCTTCTCCCCACCCCTTCCGCCTTGCTGACAGCCACCCCAGATCTAAGCTAGCATGGTGGGGGCCTCCACTCCTCACTCCCCTCCTCCCATTGCCCAGCCCTGCTCCCTGCCAGCACATGGCTGTTGGCAGGGCAGTGGGGGGCAGAGGCAGCCTGCTTAGAGGCATTCGGGAGTACCCCCAACCTGCTGGCTTTGGCCACTGCAGGCAGTCTGCATAATGCCTGCCCCTCAGAGCCAGTGTCTGTTCTGGTCCCTCCTGGCCCAGCTTTGAGCACTTACAGTAAAGCACGAAACTCTGACCACTTCTGCCTTGCGTTTTTTGAACATTTGTCCTTAGCCTGGAAGTCCATGCTGCCGTATCTTCATTGCTACCACCATTCATGCCAGACAGAGTAAGGCCAGCTTGAGTATGCCTACATGTCTTGCAGTCACACTTCCTACTACAATGCAGACTTGCTTAATTGCTTGGTACCAACAAAAGTCTCCTCATTGCTTCTTTCCCAAAACACTGAGCCTTACTTTTCACTATGGCTTATACCTGCCCTAAAGTATGCATTAAAAACACATGTATTTGTTACCACCTGCAGCTACTACTAATCCAGGTGGCTGGGCCTTCACAGGCAGTTACCTCCTCCTGTACAGCTTTTGGGGAAATTGTAATAGGAAGTGAGAGGCAGGCTTATCTCTGGCAATCTCTCAAGTGCAAGTCACTCTTACCTCAGTTTCTGGTTCCAAATTGCTCTAGCTCCAAGCTTCTGTCTTGCAGACAAACTGTTCAGACTTGCATGCCATGAGCAAAGGGACAGACCTGGCTGCTTTGAGATGGATAGCAAACTATAGCAGACTTGTTGTCTGAGTTTGCCTTTATTTACCAATGTGCCAATTAACCTGACATTCTGAACATTAGGACAATGCGATTCCAAGCATGTATCTTGGATTCAGACTTTTTTTCTTTTTAAAAGAAAAAAAAATTTAAAGCCTGCTATTTAAAACCAATCAGGCTCTTTAAATCCCTGCCAAATACCTGTTTATGCCGTGAGCAAATAATTACTTTTCTACAAGGAAGAAAGTATTAATTAAAAGTATTTATCAGACTCCTATTCTGTAGGTTTATCTGCAGGAGGTGTCAGCCAGAGGTGAGAGACGGATTAGTACACAATCGAGAGCTTTCCAAGTTAAATCTCCTCCTTGGGGTTAGATGTTAATAATGAAGCTGGCACTAAAAGAAGGAATTTAATGGTTTTAATTGGGTTTAATTACTTGGAAACTCCTGGAAAAAACAACCAGTTTGGTTGCAATATTATTAAAAGAAAAAAAAAAAGCAATGGCTTGAAGAGAGAGAAGGTTGGGCCACATGTTTGAACAAAGACAGGTTGCGAGAATAAACTAGTTCATTTGGATGCTGTATTTCATACCCTGATCAGAATGTGAGAAGGCTGCCCGGTTCACAGGGGAAAGTGGCCCCCATGGGTACATGTAGAATCTGTTTTCCTCAATTCAAGTAGGTACATGTATTTGTATTTGGGCTTTCAAGGAGGGGAAACCCTTTAGTTCTTTTCATGGGACTTTTAAAGTGCTGAGGAAACCAATTTATAGAGCTATAGACCTCTGTTTCTCAAACTGGGGTATGCTTGCCCCTAGGATCATACAGAGAACATCTAGAGGATGGAAAAATAGATGAAGGGAAAGGCAAATTATAAATGGAGAAAAAGAATAAGAATAAAGAAGGATGCTGTTACCATGCAACTGGCGACATAGTACTAAATAATCCATATTGCTTCCTGGTTATACGTACACTGAATATATACACAACAAGGAAGCACAGACTCAAAGAGAGCCAAACATTTTTGGAAAAAAAAAAATCACTGAACTAGATAAATGCTAGTTTTAGTCTTCTGGACAGCTGCTTCCCAAGCAGTGGTGCTCTGAAAAGATAGGGAAATAGAGGAGGATTTTCTGAAAGTGCTTAAGTGACTTCACAGCCTAGTTCTATTTTCAAAAATGACTTAGGAACCTAAACCTCATAGAAAGTAAATCAAACTTTTAAAAAAATAGGACTGGATGATTTTGAAAATAGCACTGCAGACCTCTCGCTGGTTTATATGAGACAGTTTGGAGACTGAAATAAATGGGACCATTACACATACAATCACAGTATTTCATCTGAAAAATGATAAATTCAGATTGATTAGATATGCTTTTGAGCCTGAATGAACAGCCCTAACATTCAACATGCTGTAAACTTTGCCTGACAAAAGCAAACAGTAGCTAAACAAAACAAAAAAAGCCTTCATGATTTCTTTTTTTTCACAGCTAGCTTTGTACATATATTAAAAATGTAATATGGGAGGTATCAAAAACAGTGCTCTTAACCAAAGTCATCAGCCAAGTACATATTTTCCACCTATAAATTTGAAGGTAGCACAAAATTAAATCAGATGTTGAGGTGTTCTTATGGATATGTTTCACAGAGTTGTCTTGGCTCCTAAATCTATTTTCAGTGTTTATAAATCTGTTTTTTCTTTGGAAATGTCTAAGCTGGGGTCAGCAATCTATAGTCCACGGGCAGGATCTGGCCAATGGGATGATTTTATCTGGCTCTCAAGCTGGGGGGGTGCTTCTGCAGTGATCTGCATGTACAGCCATGAGTGGGTGGTTGGGAGAATCACAGCAGTGGCTGTGGCCAGGTTGGTTGAGAATCAGTGCAGCAGACCATACTGGCTCTCCCAAGTCATCTTCCTTAGTCTGTCAATGCAGAGATTGCCTTAAAGGAAAACTGATTTCCGTTGCATTCCTTGTATAAGATTCTCGTCATTGGAGCCCTTCCTAGCACAGCTTATTCGGTGCATGGTGGAACTTGGAGCCATGGAGCAGCTTTGTAGGACTGGGATCTTTTCATTTGGAGTTATGCTCACTGGTTTGTCATAATATAAACACAGTGGTTGCTCCCTTAGGGCTCTCATCTGGCCCCAATGCTGCTTTCGTTAGACACATTAGTGCTCTCTTAGCTTTTTCTCAAGTTGCCTTATCAACCGTTTTCATTGTGATCTTGATGACAGCTATTATGAAGGATCCATCCTTTCAGGATTTAAAAAATTGGGACCCTCTAATTAAGAAAAACAGTGCTCATATCTTCTAGCTAAAGAGGAGACCTCAGTACTGCGGTATTCTGTTTCCAAACTCTGGCTGTAGAGAGAAAACCTGCTGGGACCCTGATTTCTTTTGCTTGACTAGCAGGCTCTTCAATCCCCAAGGTTTCTGTGCCACCATCAGTATACCTCAAAAGTAGTAATATGGATATCTTAACGTTGTTCAAAAGCAAGATCTGAAAAGACTCCACAGTTATCGGTGCCCTCTGAATACTGGTGGATAAGATTTTCGCACTGGAGATAATAATGTACTATACAATTAGAACTTGCTGCAAGGGTGAGACATTTCAAGGGCAATAGAACAAAAAATAAATCTGATCCTTATATTGAAGAGATGATTACATCTGCATCATATAATTTGTCATACTATCCTTTGCCAAGCAGCTGAGGCTCTGACATTCCTGTCTAAGAGCAGAACACCAGTAGGCCTCTTTGCACTGCCTTTAGACTTCAGTTTGTGGACAGCATAGTGATGCTCTAGCCACACATGGTGGCACCTATTCTAAAGATGCGTTATAAAATGTTAATTAGCATGCAGAACCTGCCTAAGGCTTGTTCCAGTGTCCTATCATTGTGTTCTCTCCCTTGCATGCTTTTATGGGTTTCTACATAATTTCCTAATGCCCAGTGCAGAGATGTAAACAGCAGACCTTTTCCAGAAGGCAGGTGCATTTACAGTCAAATAACCTGAACAGGGAATAAAGCTTGGTCTCTTATCATGCTCCTGTTTCTCATGTTTATTAGGGCTGGATAAAAATATTTCCTTTGTGGGCAAAACCATCATCTCATCTGTGCTAAGGGAAAATACCTAATTTTTGCCTTGAGGGAACAAAATGAAACCTCTCTTGCTTGTTTTATTTTTGTGCTGGGGAAATTAAGTCAGTTTCTGTAGACAAAATTGTCTAATGTCTTGTTAGTCAAGCGGTACATTTGACTCAGAGTGAGCAGTAGGATATTGCCATTTTCAGGGCCACTCGGCTGACAACAGCCATACATTAAAGTCCAGATTCAGTATACTCCACTACGTGTTCTGACACTTACTTGCATTAATCTGTCCACAGATAATGGGGACAGTGCCTTAGAGCTGTTTTGCTCTTATCAGGAGCCAGATAAAGTTTCCTCATTAAGCAGATACAGTTAGAAAAGATGGTTTGCCAGTGTCTGTTGCAAATAGATCCCTGCTCTTCTCTTAAATGTACCGCTTATGCCACAGCAACAAGAATTTCAGGGGACTTCAAAGGTTCTGTATGCAAAACCTATGTGGTCTACTCATCAGGAAAAAAAATCTGTACCAAAATGCAAAGGTATGCAGGACAAGGTATTTAAACCCCCAACTCCCATACTCCACAAGTGCGTAGAAGCTGAACAGTTTCAGACACTCAGATGAATCCCTCCCCTATGGCAGTGGCTTCAAAGGTATCCTCAGGATCCATATCTGTGAATGCTGGGGTTTGATTAATGTCCCATGGGAATCAGGCCCCTAAATAGTTTCATTTTGTTGCATTTTTAAATCTGTGCAATGGTTCTTCTGTTCATCAAGAAAAAATGTTTGTTAAGGCATGTGGAAGGCTTTACATCTGATGTTATCCTAACTCAGCAAGTTGTTTCTCACTACCCTCACTATTTTCTGCTCCGAGATAGAATATAATTATCTTATTCAAATCCTGTCCCATGAAAAAGGGCCATGTTTTCATGATACAGTCCACTGAGGTAGAAACATCTAGTTGTGCACAACCATGCAGAATTGTCTTTGACATGCAACAATATAGTTTATCTGTGTTTACATGTCGAGTTTGAATATCTCTTTTTAATACAGGTTCCTAAATATAATAGAAGTAAACTATGTTTAATTACTTGGAGGCGCTCAGGACTACAGTCACCTCAGCTACCACTTGGCTGGTAATCCAGCATCATTTATGACATGCACTTTCTATTAAAAAAATCCTTTAATACTCCTAAATGTCATATGTGCGCACTGTGCTTAGAAAGCCCATGGATCACCTAAGCTCTGCTACAAGAGGTTAAATTCATAAATCCTGTTCATAAAGTCTCCTGTGTCCACCTTTCCAACTATGATAGTTAGTTTTACCTGTTTGCACTGTTACTTCTTCCAGTTACACAACCAAAATGACAGAACACCAACATTTGCTCTCAAAATACATTTTAGAAATAATCAAACAGCTGGAATTATATATTCTGTATGGTTCCTCCTTTCTCCCCAGTAATAAGCCAATAATTAATATAGCAAGCATGTCTAAAGGAATGGACTTTTTTTAATTACCTAAAATGACTGAATAGTTTTTTTATTTAACTTAAGAAGGCATTAAATACAAGATTTAGCCTGCAGTGGGTAAAAAATCTCCAACTTCCTCAGAAAATCCTTTCCAAATTGTATTCATCTTGACTTAATCCACAATCTACTGAGTGAATTAGGCTGTATTTGTTTTGAAAATCTATTTTATGGAGTTCCAAGGTCTGTGTTTTCCTTAGGAAGGGCTTATTCTGCCTTTTTGACCAGGATGCCTGCTAGTAGGCCATAGCCTAGGCCTCTGCAGGTTTTTAATGTCCCAAGGTGCCCAGCACATATGACTAACAAAATGTAAATAAACACAGCTGAGCCAAGAAGAAATTGGAAGGTTTTCTCATTAAAGAAATAAAATAAACAGATGTCCTTAAGCACTTTGGCTCATGTTTGTCAAAGGAATGGAAAACTCTCAGATGTTTGAACAGCAGTAGTGATACAAGGCCACATCTTGAGCAAAAGGAGGAGGAGAAAGAAGAAAAAAAGTCCATGACACTTTGAATTAACTAATAGTCCTCAGGGGAGGGCGCTTTTGATTTGAACCTTAGCAACTTCTACAAATAGTTTTTAACTGCCTAGTAATAAAATGGGTTTTTATTTCTTCTCAGTTTGTAAAGTACTAAAGGACAGATCCAGCCACTAAGAGCATGAATCACCATCAGTTTTGATTAAAACCCTATGGTGTTTCAAATGGGTAGTGGTTTTTGGGGCCGGTGTAAAAATACAGCAATGTACAAGCTGTTTTAGGCATAAAGGCCTGTGATTAAAAAAAAAAAAGGTATCAAGTACAGTTGATCAAAATCTTTTTCAATGAAAAATTTTAACTAAAGTCCACTGAAACAAGCCTTTTGCAGGAGCATCAGTTCTACTGACACTTTTGCTGAGGTAGGTCTAGGATGAAATTTCTGGTCCAAGTGACAGCAAGGACTTGAACTGGGTAGAGTAGAGACTCAAACCCAAGACTCCCAAGTTACAAACAAGTGTCCTAACCACTAGGCTATTTATTATCTTAGGGTAAGTCATATTATATTTTTCACAAAACTCATCCCGATAGGAAAGCACTTGTTCCAACCTCAACATTTTGTGAAACTGAATTCTTGTTTTCTAGTTTTTTCAAGTGTTATGGAGTTAGGAAACCAGTTCCCCTTGAAAAACAGTGCAGCTAGGGATCAGTTTTCTTAGGGCCCTTTAAAATCTTAGCCTAAAGCAACTGTTGAAGCAGAAAAATGGTAAAGTCAAATCAAGGCCCACAAAGGGCAGGGAGAATACAAATGGACTACAACAACTCTGATCCAGGTACAGATTCAGATTTTTTTTTTCTTGAGCAAATTCCCATCTGATGCATAGCAACAGCTGTGGACCCAATCAGTCCTTAATAGTCTTAAAAACAAGCTGTTTTTAAGGCTCTACGTATGCATTTGGAGGATATGTCCTCATTTGTGGCATCACTGTCACTGCAATAATGTGAACCTGTGGTTTGGAAAGGCAAAGCGAGTACTGGCAACAGTGCAGCTTATACCTGCTTGAGGGAAATTCCACAGTGTTTCCTTGTCTCTTGAAGTGTTTGCACTAGTAGTTGACTGGACTGGAGAGAATCCCTGGCCAGACAAGGCTGGAGAAGATATACTCAGTACCAGAGATAGTCAACTTTGAAGATTCAGAAAATTAATCTCAGACCATAAATTTCCATAAGTTTTTTATTTGAAAATTTAGGCAAAATGTGCTCCCTCTGCTACTAATTTCTGTTAAAATTGTGTCAATTTAAGGTGTTGACTACAATCTTGCATTCAGTTTTGCAGATCTAAACCTGTTTTCTATTAGATAATATTGAATATTTGATAAAGATGCAACAAAATTTCAGAATTCCATGTTCTGATAGCAACATGAGCAGTCTTCCGAAATGTTCAGTTTTGTAATTCAGTGTTAAAATCCTTTTCATTTGTTTCCAAAACTTGTAATAGGAAAAATGACAATACTAAATTTTGGTTTAGTCATTATTTTTATATTACAATAGAGTAAGCGGTACCAACTGAAAACAGTACCATACTTCTAGGTGAAAAAGATAATATTCCACTACTATGAAGAACTTACAGTCTAAATATACATGACCAAAAACAGCACTGGAGAAAAAGCATCAGTATCTTCTGTAATATATTAGCAGCACAAAAATACTTAGTACCTTTTTGTTTCTACCATACATTAAAACATGTTAGACTGAATCTGTCAAACACAGCTTTTCACTGCTAATGAGGGATGCCAAAGAGAACGCTAACAACCAGAATGCACGAGTCGAGACAAAAGAAGTCTGCTGACTTGTAAGATAATGATAATTAGAAAGAATTAATTTAACAGTTTGCCAAATTGTGTAATGGGGAAGGAAAAGGTCTGTTGTCTCTTTTACCATGTATTATATTAGGTTAAGAGGATCTCAGGTGGCATGTCCCGCCTTTGTTGAGCTATTTCAAGCCAGAACACAGAATGAAGGGCCAAACCCAGTTGTGCCAGAAGCCAGTAGTGCATAATTCTCCTTTCCCATACCACTGCATCTGACTCAGCCCGAACTCCAGTACTGTTGCAGTTCTGACTCCCTTATTTCCCTATGTGGTTTCTTCAGAGGCTTGTTTTGGTGCACTATTCTTTGCAGATATAGTAAAGGCTCCAGTCTACTTCTGTTGCATGAGAGATCACTCTAATGTGTACCTGAAGGGATGAGAAAGGCTGGGTGGACAGTATATTAAGCCATAATAATGGGCTGCTCTGTCTGTTAAGAACCCTAGTCACACAGTAAATACGCTACACCCATGCTGTATGCAGCAGCCTGTGGAACAGGTTTCTAAACGGAGTATTCACAGCTAATTGAATATGGCTGCAGACGCTTCTTAACCCCCTTCTACATTGAAGCACCTCCAACTGAGACGTTAGGGGGTGGGGAGGTTTTCTCCAGCCTGCCAGCTTCTCTGCCACGTTCAGGCAGGATAAAACCTCCCTTTGTGTGTCCCTGATAGTATGCTTCTGTTTTGAGAGTTAATCCAGCTTGTAATTGGAACAGAAGCGATATATCCTCCAAATCATAGGCAGGGCAGTTTGATGGGGAACAGCACCCTCAGTTCCTGTATATAGAGCAGTTGTTTAGGGTCACCTGGTGACCATTCATAAGGCAGACGCATAATGCATACTCTGAGCGTGAGGACAGAGAAGAGTGCATTGCACTGGCAGTGCTACCTCTCTGATACCAGCCCCAACCTCTTGGCACCTACATATAAAAAGAAGCGCTGCCAGTACCTCATCACCAGGAATCCTGGTTTTCTCTGATTAAAAAAAATCCCCAATTTCCAGGTATAAAAAAGTAACCCAAAATCCAGATTTTTCCGTGATTAAAAAATCCAGATTTTTCCACTCGGGCAATGGGCAAGGGGAGTGCTGGTGCCCCCCCCCCCGAGAGTGCTGGTCAGGGAGTAGAGGCACCAGGAGAAGCGCCGCCGGCACTTCCAGGTCAGCGTGCATGACAGCGGGGGGTAACCCCCCTCCCCAGTCGGTGTGATCGGCTGCGGGGCACACCCCTCCCTGCTCTGTCACTGATGACTGGCCGTGGGGCGGGGTGGCAAGTGTCGCCATGCAAGTAGATGTAGAAGTTACTTATACAGTGACTGTCTTTAGGCAAGGCTGGGTTGGAGTCTTTCTACCCACTGTTGAAGCTACTGCATTATAAAGGAATGGAAGAGTATTGGGGCCAGAGAGGCTAAGTAAGGGGGACTATGACTCACCTTCCTCCAGTGCTGCTCTTTCCCCAACCATCCCCTCTTCCCAGCCACTTGCACACTTCTTTTGCCAAGACAGAACAGGAATTCTTCATCAACTATTAATAGCCAAACTTAGTCCTAAGCGTGATTGCACAGCAGGCCTATTCTGCATAAGTTTATTCTTCCTTATCCTGCCTGTTCCTTTTCTATTTTTTACGTACAACAAGGTGAGAGTTTACACAATGGCTGCTGCAAACTGTCTCATTCATTATGTTCAGTAGGAAAAGTAACCACTTCAATTATTTTGTACAACATAGGCCTGAACAAATCCCTGCTTGGAAATGTGTGCTTGATTTTCAGAGGGTGCTGTTAAAAGTGTTATTGGTATTCCACATGCTGCAGTGGATTTCTGCACCACAAACACCATTTTATAACCTTTACAACTGTGCACATCTAACAGTGGACAATAAATCTCTCTCACTAATTACACATCCAGCTTGTTACAACCATCATAAAACAACTACAGCTGGTAAAGCCATAAAATGATGTCAAATCATATTTCTACTTGTTAAAGAGAAGCAGGATTATTTTCCAATCTCTTCATGAAGCTGCAGTGTTTAAAGCTATGTGCAGAAACAGCTGCCAAATAGGTCATCAACCTTAAATTAGGTAATGGTATTGTCTTTATTCCTCCTCATTTAAAAATGTTTGGCATGATGTAAGTCAAAGTGATCAAACTATTATAAATAAGGGAACCGCCATATACCTAAAAAACCACACAACTCTAAATACAAGTACCATTTTTTCAGAATTCCACAGCAGCCAAGTTCAAGCACTTCAAAGTTTCCTCTAATACTTACAGAACAGATTCCTTATGTACATGACATAATCAGTTTGGGGGACAGATTTTCCAAGGTATTTAGGTACCTAATGAAGCAGAGAAGTAGCTAGTATGCCACCAGGTTCTTAAATGCCTTAAAAAATATCTGGTCTCAGTTGGCTATTTAAGGTAAAAGGTAAAGTGCTGTTTGTGGGTTGGCCAAAGGAAAAGATCTCTTGAGAAAATATATATATTGGGGTTTTTCTCTTATGTTACTCTGTGACTCTTATGAAAACAATAGACCAACAGAAAAACATTACCTTGTTCACTCTAGACTAACTATTTCCCACCTGCTGGATAAACCGTTTTTCCTAGGAGACATGTCTTTGAAAGAATAACAGCTCAGTGTCCTATCTATTAGCAACTGAACAATGCAAGCTTTTGAAGAAAAGGGTCTATGATGGGAAACCTAAATTAAATTTTCACTTGTTTAAGGAAAATACTACAAGACTTAGAGTACAAAATTTGTCTGAGCATAACAGGAGCATCTGTTTGAAAAGATGCCTTATTAACAGCCCCCCACAATACCCATTGCAATTTGACAAACAGTCATGTTAAAAAAGAGATTATTTAAAATTTTACCTTCCCATATCTGGATGCGAAGGTTCCTGTGAGCAAGGAGTGAAAAATAATTATCGTCTCGTCCAAATCCCACACAAACACACGCTGTAATGAAAGAAGGGTGGGGGTGAAAGAGAGACAAATACATCCATACATTAAGTGTTTGCGGGACTGCATGCAATTAGGAAAAGATTTTACTTGAATACACCTTTTATGATAAAATAAAAAAAGCCTACTTCAATCAGTGACGCCTCTTTAAAGTTGGTAAAAATAAAAAAAGAAGAATCAGTTCTTAGAAAGGCACTCAGGAATATCAGTTCTGTCGGTCTGCTGCCCCAGCATGCATGGAAATATCAATGACTTAACTTACCAGGAGAACAGAACAACAGAATCAAAAGATGTCAGAGTCCAGAGAACAGAATTTTGTCCACAGATTTTTTTTTTAAACCGAGTAACTATGGTTATAGATCCAAATGTCTAGCTAATATCATTTTTGCTCTGATCATTCTCTAGTCAATTATTCGCAAATCAGTGCCACGGTTTTTCATGGCTGGATTTATTAACAAACAAGGAATTAGCACTGTTACCTCAATCTCACTGTCAGCAGTGGGGGAAGGATCATTGCTTCTTTTTGATCGGCCTCGTACCTTTCCGTCAGATGCTCGGTGCTGCCTGTCTGCTTCTATGTCTTTTACGGGTGTTGCTGCATATTCCCCTGTTGTGAGAAAAGGCATGCCAGTAAAAGCCTAAGTTTCACTATCTATTCCCCTTCACAAGTGTTTCTTTTAATACAAGAAAACGATATTAAGGCAAAAGTATGACAGAATAACACTGATTCATGGAAAGTCTCTCAAGATGCTGCACCTCCATACGCTGCAGTCTCAGGTGGGAAAATATGCCCCTCCAAGTACCCATCCAAAACCTGGCCTACATGTTAAGAATTTCACCAAACTAGGTATGCTCAGTAAGGGAGTAAGCATTTCTGAAACATATGCATAAGGCAGGCTGCAAATAGACTTTTTGCCTTCTATAAAAAAAATTTGACGGCATAAAACCCAAGTGAACAGACTTCTTGGCCCTTTATTGTGCTACAAACGCCCACATTTGTGAGCACAGGGATTCCTAGTCGCTGTTTGTGCCGCCTTTTTGTGGCCAACATCTTATGGTAGCAGAATGCAGGCAGCCCAGAGCTTTCTCTGCTCTTCAGCCACCACAGGCAGGCATTTCCATGGTTTCAGAAGCCCAATCCTATATGCCTTCGAGGAGATTTCTGGGGCGTGCACTTTTCACTGCTGAACCCCTAGTAAGGACATGTTCTGCAAGCATGAAGAGGGGAGCCCCTATGAGATTACCCCCCTCCATGTTTGCAGGTGCATACCATGAGAATCCCCCTGCAGTGTGTGCATCATGCTGCCATACCCTGAGTTGGCCTATGGCCATCATCCCACAAGATCAGGCCCATGAAGACCTGGAGTGGCAAAGACCCTACCTGCAGGACCATGGTCCCAGAGAAGCCTATGGACACCAGGGAAGCAGATCAGCTGTGTCAGGATACATCCCAGCCCAGCCAATCCACTCCAAAAATGATATCTGTTTATACCAAAGAGTTCCAGTGCACATGTGGTTATGTCAGTATAAAAGTAATAATTTGGCTGTCAACTTTTGGGTTTTTTTTAATTTCCTAAACAGTATAAGCACTTATATAGTAGTATAACAGTGCTTGTACTGCAGGAGGAGGGAGGGGATGGGGGGAACGGAGAATAGTTGCTTTAATTATACTAGAATAATTAAAGCTGCAAAACCTTTAAATTTACACAAGTAGCAACATGGTGAAAAAAAAATTCTCTTCATGTGGTAAGGACAGATATTTTTGCAGAAATTACCTAAATCAGTGGTCACCAATCAGTCAATCTTGATCAGGGCTGGACTCGATGATCCTCCCGGGTCCCTTCCAGCCTGAATTGTCTATGAAATCTATTCTATCGATCTGTTAAATTGACTGGTCAATCGTGGAGCCTCTGACAGTTGATCTCAGTCTATCAGAGGCTCCATGATCGGGAGCAGCAGGAGGCACGTGACTGGGCTGAGCCATGACCCCGGCTGGTCGGGCTGGGCTAGGTGAGCGGGGTCAGAACCCGGGCAACTTGTCCAAGGGGGTGGGGAGCGGGGTGTGGGGGGGTGTGCCAAAAAGTGATCTTCACCATAAAAAGGTTGGAGACCACTGACCCAAATAAGCGATGTTTGTTCCAAAGGTTTTGTGTTCGAGCTGGTCAGAAATTCAACAGGGTTTACAATCATTTAAAAAACAAACCTGAATTGTGAAATTTGTAAAAGGGTATCTTCCTTTTTTAAAAAAATCACCACTTCATATAAAAATTCTAACACAAAACCTTTGGAACAAACATCACTTATTTAGGTCATTTCTGCAAAAAAAAATATATTAAGAGGTTTTTTTTCACCATGTTTATTATATATTAAACTTGCTTTTGTGTATTTTTAAGTATTTTCTTCCTCATTTTTCACCTCTCTCCCTGGAAAAACTTGAGTGGGAGGAAGGAAAGAAATTATGGTTCAGGTTTTCGGAAGAAAAAAAGCAAAATTACCAAGATATTTTTAGTGAATTGTCTTTATCAAAAAGGATGTTTTTCAACAAGTATACCTAAACATATGCAGCTCTACAATGTTTCTAAATAATGTGCCTTTTAATTTAGTTTGGCTGTTTAAGAGAAGGCAACAGTTTCAGAGCACTGGCAACGTGTAAGTCAATACAATGTAATGTTTCAATGTTGCTAGGATTCACTTTCATAAACTCCTCTTGAGATCATTTCCCTTAAATGACAAATTTTTAAACATTTTTCTTTTTACCTTGCTAACGTGTAGCTTCTCAGTCCTATCTCTAGTGTTATTCATACAAACCCTTTTTAAACGACTCTTTCTTGAAAAGCCTGAGATAAGATCTAAGGAACATAAAATCCTCCAACTACTTTTAGAGCCATCTGCAATCTCTCTCTTTTTTCCAAACCTGTATTAGTTTATTTTTCTTTTTGAGCAAGCACAGATGTTCAGTTCTGCTTCGTAAGTCAACTGACCATACAATGGGTATATATTGTGATCATCCACATATTATGTGGTATTTTATATAAATGTTATTGCATACCAATGAAAATTTTACCAGTGAAGTGACATCTGAAGACTGCATTCAGATAGTACAGGAGGATAACTTGTCAGTAATGCCAGAAACCACTTGAGCCCTCAGAGTTTCAGAGCTAAGCACTCTAGGAGATTCCTGGATAATGTCAAAGGCAGTGGTACCTTTTTGTGGCATCCATAATTGTCATTAAGTTCAAGTCTTCTGTTGAATTTTTGTGGCTGTTGGGGAGACAAGTTCTTAAATTCTTTTAACGTAATTATTTGTGAATTTAGGTATTGGAGCTGTTAGAGACTTGCTTAAAAACTAAGTATGGACTGTAAATCTTGAAATTTTCAGTAATTGGACTTACTGGTATTTTGGTTTGAGCTTATTGCTACTACCAGTGACCTATTAATGCTACTCTTATATGTAGGTCAGGAGTAATATCTGTATTTTTCTATGTTAGCTTTTGTGGAAGGACATCAAACCACTCAATCAGGAATACATTTGAAACAAAAAAAATGTAGAAATACAAAAGCAATATAAACTCTCTTTACAGGGTTTACAATTTCTGATTTTTTTTCTCTAAATCTGTGCCTCTTCCCTAAACCTGAAGTCACATTTTGCTGCTGGCACAGTACTACATATGAAAAACTGCAGATATAAGTAAAACTTTGCTGTGAACTCAATTCTTTTTTGGTGTTAACAAATGCATTTAAAAAAATGTGATAGCAAATTTGCAGTATTTCTGCCCAGATGACTGAGCTTGCAAAACTGCAGTTTGGTTTTAAACAACAGCAGGGCTACACCTACCAGACAGTGGTTCTGCGCTCTGACTGGTGATGTTGTGTGAAGATTCTTGCAGAGAGTAAGTGGATGTTGGGATAGCTGTTGGACTGATACTGTTTGCTGATACATATGGAGAGTTGTAAGAAGAGCTGTAGTACTGCGAGTACTGGCTTTGAGGAAAGCTCGGATAGGATGAGTATTCCTTCAGGGGGAAAGAGAGAGACAGTGAGTAACCATTCTGTATCGCAGGCTCTGTACCTAAAAAAACAAATAGGCAAGCTAATAGGTTCAGCAGATGTTGGTCTCATAGCTCTCAGTTAGGCATACAGATACCGAGAGCTCCTAGATACTTCTTCCAAAGAACTTTTGCCTTTTTGTCATATTCACTCATCATTTTTGAGTACAGGTGCAGTAACTGTGTGTAGGGGAGTATTGTGGATTAGTTTCTCAAAACGGGCAGCAGCCAGTTTGAGCGTCACTGTAAATAATTTCCTTAAAAGAAACCTAAAAGAAGGAGGTTAAAAAAAATGAAGGGGGAGGAAAGTATAAGTATTTGCACTTTCTCTCAGCCTCACGATTATCCATAGATTTCTGAACAGCTGTAACACTAATTACAAAACAGAAGCAAAACTAATAAACATTTTGCAGAAATTTCCAGGCATCTGAAATTTTCTAGCCACTGTGGCTAATGAATGAACCTTTAAATGATGTATCTTTCCCAAAGTTTAACTATCTAGGTAAAATGTAACAATAATCACTTTCCAGCTCACTGAAATGCCATATCTAGGAAACAAACATTGCAAGCGACCTTGGACCTAACTGACCTCAACGAAGTGAGTCCCTGGCTAAGAACAGACCGTCAAAAAGCCTGAGGCTGAATTGATTCAATCTTTACAGGTTAGCCTAAGCTGCGTAGACTGAACTGATAACTAAGTAAACAGACATTCACTTTTGACTCCAGAAATGCAGCCACATGCCTACAGTGGTGCAGGCCAGAAGTTGAAGGGTGCTAGAGCAGGGGTTCCCAGCCGGTGGCCCATGAAGGGTTGGCTGCTGGTCTGCAGGAGGGTTGGCTGCCAGACTGGAAGCGACCGTAAACTGGCAGACTGTGGACTGGAAGTGACCAGCATACTGCGGACTGGCAGCTATCCTCCCCCTCTGTGCGACATTGGTCAGGCTACAGTTCTGGGCACCGCACTTCAGGAGGGATGTGGCCAGCATTGAGAGGGTCCAGAGGAGGGCCACTCGCATGATCAGGGGGTAGCAAGGCAGGCCCTGTGAGGGGAGGCTACGGGACCTGAACCTGTTCAGCCTCCATAACAGAAGGCCAAGAGGGGGGTCTGGTGGCTCTCTATAAACTTACCAAGGGGGACCAGCAGGGAATGGGAGAGACCCTGTTCCCCTGAGTGCCGCCAGGAGTAACTAGGAATAATGGCCATAAGTTGACTAAGAATAGGTTCAGGCTAGACATCAGGAGGCACTACTTCACAGTCAGGGCAGCTAGAATCTGGAACCAACTTTCAAGGGAAGTGGTGCTTGCTCCTACCCTGAGGGTCTTCAGAAGGGGGCTAGATAATCACCTTGCTGGGGTCGTTTGACCCCAGCATTCTTTCCTGCCCATGGCAGGGGGTTGGACTTGATGATCTGCTCAGGTCCCTTCCGACCCTCCTATGAAACTGGGTTTGCTGGTCCACAGTCACTTCCGGTGCATGGTTTGCCAGTCCTCAGGATAAAAAGGTTGGGGACCCATGTGCTAGAACACTCCTCTCTGCTTGGCTGGAGCAGACAGCTTGGGCCAAGTCTAGCCAGCCCACCCTGTGAAGTGAGGCTTGTGAGAGAGGCATAAAACATCCTGGGAGGCTGGGGGACAGTAAGTTAACTTGGATCTGGAAGGGATCTGGCACAGAAGTTCAATTAACTAATTCAACCTAAATCAGTTAATTCTGATGCTACATCCATCCAGGTTTGTCTTAAACTGGTTTCAGGCATTTTGAAAGAGGTTTATATACTCTGAACTTCTGTTGTGTTACAGGTTTGAACCGGTTTCCAATCACTTATACTAGTCTGTGTGTAATTTCTGCCCCAAGCCCCTCTGACTGCATAGGTGAAGCATGAGGAGGGTAAGGAGGGGCATGTGCTCCCCCTGAGAGTGCTGGTCCCCCCTGACAGTGAGTGCTCTGGCTGGTGCCCCCCCCGAAATTGGTTCTGCCAGCGGCACAGCGGTGGCGAAAGTGCTGGTGGCACACTCTGTGACCAGCTGTTGGGAGACCCTCAAAATTGGGAGGCACCAGTCGCTCATGTCTGACTGATTCAATGTCTGAGCCTCTTAGTGAGGGATGAATAAGTTATACTATTCACTGTACTCTAAGATTTGATAAGACACATAGCTTAATTAAAAGGGACAGTGTCAAGGCTGGAAGGTCTAACATACTAGTAAATACCTTCCATCTGTCTTTTGCTTTTCAGGAATCAACAGGCATTTCATATCAATCCTTTAGTTTGAGTCTCTGTTCCTTGTGAGGTCAGATATTGAAATATACAATAAAATGTAAAATGAAGGGGGGGGGGTGGAAATTTTAGTCCCTGACCTACTCATTTCATTTCTTATGAATGGAGAAATACTGCAGCGTGCCTACACTCATGGTTTAGGGAAGCACATGTCAGTGACCTGTAAGGCCCAATCTAGCATGCTGGGGCACTTGCTGATGCAATGGTTTGGCTGTTATCAGTAGTGCAGTCCTCATTTTGGGGGAGTGAATAGAGGTTACAGAATAAGGAATTTAAAAAGAACAACTTTTTGTTGAAAGGTAGTTCAGATGTGGGCACTCCAGTCCTGGAATAAAGGTGGCTTACCAAGGTTTTCTTAAGCTTAATTCAAGGATGGGGTTTTTTTGTTTCTTCATGCCACAAAGGATTATTAGGAGGCTAAATTATTTAACTTTTTTTCCCCTTTGTCCATGCGTATGCTTCCCTCCCCCCCACCCCTACTTTTTTTGGTTGTTTGTTTAAAAAAAATTGGAATGCCATGCCAAGCCTGACCTGCTCAAATTTTTTTAGAGGACTTTTTAGGTGTTTCAAAGATATATCCTGTGAACTCTCACCATTTAACCTTGTGGATTACAGCAGGAGTTAGCAACATTTTGGGGCAGAGTACCAACAAGACTCTCAACCTCAATTTACAAGATGGTGTACCAGGGCAGACAACAGGGGACCCACAAGGTGCCTGATCCTTGTTGTGGCAGTGCTGTTCCAGCCCCTTCCCCACCGTCTGCCCAGAGGGGTGCGTGCCAAGCAAAGAGCCTTTGTGTTCCAAGCTCTGGCACCCATGCCAGGGGTTGCCTACCCCTGTATTACACCTTTCCCTTGTTAATAAACACTTTGTTTGCCATGGCTATTGGTATTAAGAGAGGTGTCAGCCAGAAGTCAGTTGTCCTCTCAATTGTTCAGGTTTTAATCTGTTGTGAAAACTTGAATAGTTGTCAGTCACCACACAGTTCTCAGTAATGGGTAAAACCCACGTTTCCAATATAAAAAACAAGTTGGAAAATAAACTTTTAAAATCCATCACAAAAATACTGGAGGCACAAGTTAAAATATTTTATTTTACTTCTATTGGTCTCTACTAATCACAAATCCTTAAACTGAAAATGAAATAAAAATGACATAACCTGCTGTTGTCATGAGGATTATAGCAACTTCCATGTGAGGAAGGAACTGGAAATGAACAGGGCACGGCAGCAAAAAGGACTTGCTTCCCATGTCTTCATGAATGACACAACCAAGAGTAGTTCTTACAGTCTTTACTATTGAGTAGTCTTGGTGTCTTATACACAGTGTGATTTTGCGTGCACACATACATGCATGTAAAATGGTAGCAACAAGTGCAAGTTATGATGTCCATAAATAGGTCTGTACCCAAATAAGAAGCAGTACAGATGGCTTAGGTGGCTCGTTATTCAGCAGGCTCTGTGTAGTACAGTTCTACGTTGTTTATTCCACATTTATTACATAAAGACAAGAGAGCAGAGGAAGAGGGTGTAATGGAGGAGCATTCTGTAGGTGATGGAAAAACTTTACTTAAAAAAAAGCTGTCAATATGATACCCTGGGTTCCCACAAGCATATTTTCAACATTGTAATCAAACAGAGAAGGGAATGCCAGAGGAGGGAGAGAGTTGTGTCCGTGTTCTGTTGCAAAGACCCCTGCCAAGGCACCGGTGCGTCCACATGGATACGTGTGTTTAACCAAAACAAACTTACGTTACGACAATTGCTAGGCCAGGTATCGATAGAAATAATTTAGGGTATCTGTGAACAGATCTACATTTTAAGAAAACTAGTGCATATGAATATTAGGAGAATCTCTCTTATTTGGGGTGTTTAAATAAAAGCCAGGAGTAGTCCTGATAATTGTTGAGAACGTACCTGATGCACACTGCTGAATCCTGCAGAATTAGCAAGGCCATTGGCTCCTTGGTAAATCCCTGATGTGCCTAAAGAAAATAACATCACATTTGCATATAACAAAATTCCTAGAATGCAAGTAAGGGTTACACAGCAGGAGGAAAAGTACATTTCTCCTGCCAGTTTGGTGCCATAAAGCACCACGTCACAAGTCCGTGGAAACTACAAAATGGCTTCTGGTGTCATAATTTGGGCTCCTATTGAATATTGCTTAGTGAAAGGCATGCAAAGGTAACTACCAAATCCACTTTAAAAATATATAACGGAGCTGGAAGTAGTAGCACATTGAAGCTGGTAAACAGTAATTCAAAGGAAGTTTGCAACTTGGGACATTGTATAAAATGATTTACAGTATTACAAAATATATTAGGATTGAACTTCCAAAACCTCTTCCTGAAATCTTCTCATGAAAATGAGTATCTCTAGTTGTTCATCCTATCAGTTGTTCACATAGGTGTATGGTCATACGCAACATTTACTGTGCAACTGTGTCCTTGAATCTCGGTCTTAGTGGACCCAGTGCAAAGTTATTTTAGGATGAAGTTTGCTATTCTGGTCCCCATCAAGACACTATGCAAAGACTCCCAAGTTTACAGCCGATGGAATCACTGCACAATCCTGGGGGCATGGATGCTTTGTGGCTTATATCTGTATGTTTCTCTTTGATTTATGTCTGGAGCACAAGCTAGCCACCCTTGGAGAGAATTAATTTTGATGCAATGTATTTTGTTGCTGGGTGTGGCAGGAGAAAGGAAAGGCCTTCACGATTTGGCATCTGGTAGGAAAAGTAGTAATGGTGAAACAGAAGATTTTGCTGCTTCCTGTCTTCAAGATGGTCCTGAAAAATCATTTTAAGTCCAGTGTACAAACTCTTCAGGGAGTTCCTTCTTTAGTCCATTAAGTTTGCCTCCTAATTTTTGCAGCTATGCTTGCTCCCAGGGCTGGTTACAGCTCTGACCCTAAGCTGCCTCTAACACACAGAGGCAGCTCATGATGCAATCTGGCAGGCTCTATAGAGTATTCCAGGTTGCAGCTCATAATCAGCCTTAGCTCCAGGTGAACATTTAGGGCAGCTGTGACCTGTGAATTAGGTGTGGTCTTTGTGCTCCAGCAGATTTGCAGCAGGCCCTTGGTTGTACATCATTCATTCACCCCCTTGCATTGAGACTAAGAACCCCAGGAGCCTAATTGTAGATCCATGCAAGTCATATTTTCAAACTCTGACCCTTGCTATATTAAACGCTCTCCCTTTAAATATTGGGACTTTTGTGACCAGTGCTGCCTTAACCAGAGCATAGAAGCAAATGCCTCTCAATGTCTTCACATGGTGTCCTTTCTCCAGTTTGTTTTTAAGACCCTAGTTAGCTGGGGAATGGACAGCTGAACAAACTGTAGCCTGCCAAGTGCAGTCACAAAGCACATGCAGTGAGAAATAAATCTCATGCCAAAAAGAAATGAGAAGGAAGATCTGCCTCCAGAACTAATTTGCTGCCCTGTAGCCTTGAAAAGAATAAAAAGAAGGTGGAGGAGGGAATTGTGAAGAACTAAACTTCCACTATGGCCCCATGTACCTTCGACTCTCCCATTTCTTCCTCTGGGCACCCTCCCTTCATTCCCCAACAGAGCTGCAGATTCAGATGCTATATTCATACAAGCAGGACCTAAAATATGTACAGCTGTTTGTTTTTTGGCGAAATACATTCACCCCAGAGAGAATCTGGGTAACAGACCAGGCCTGGTTTTCAGGACAAGCAGTTCAGGAAAGAATGAATGCAGGGCAGCCGTTGTCTTCGGCTGGTGCAGACCACTGAAGACCTAGACCAGTGTGGCATACCCCGTTGAAGCATCTCCTGCAGCAACTTTGCCTCCTACTCCAGTATATATGACAATCCTCCCCTCTGGACAAGCTTAGAAGAGGATTCCAGCAGCTACAATTCAATCGGCTAGATATTTCCCCCGTCATGAGCCCCCCACAACTGTAGTTACTTCTTGGTATGTGTTTTATGTGCCTACTGCCGCCTAGAACGAACAGATTCTTACAGAAACCAAGCATCTTACAACATTGTGGGGGGGAAAGTACCAGAGCCCCGGTGCTTACAGGCAAATACGACTTTCACTGAACACAAAACAGCTCTCATATACTGGAGCTCAAAACAATACGGGGTGGGGGGGCTTTTTGATCCTTCCAGACTGTCAATTTAAAATGATCCAGCATCATTTATTAAAGCTGTCAGGAGGAGGATGAATTACCTCGAGGGACTCATGCTCTATGTGTAAATTGTGATGAGAGCATGTTTATTGCTGTGCTACTTGCACATGATACAGTATCTTCCTGTTTTCTAAACTATTAAAGATAATTATATAAAAGATGAAGAGACTTGCAATATTGGAATGAACTTGGATTGAACTTTGCATCAGCTGTGTAATCAAAGATTGCATGTCTGTGTGTATGTGTGTGGAGAGGGCTTGGGCTTCCTAGCGTCCCGCTGAATTCAAGACTAAATTCTATATGGTGGATTAAGTCCTTTAACTATATAGTGAAAAAGGAAAGTGCTGGAGAGTTTGTTTCTGTGGGGAAATATCTACTAAAGATGACAGAAATATTCAGTGCACTGAGGTGTCGTGGCACAATCTCCTTCCAGATTTGTACAGCCTAGTTATTTCACTCTGGAAAATGAATTCTCCATAGTTTTACTCTTCAGTGCTTGGAAATGGTTTAGGCAGCAAACCTGGGAAGTTAAGTTGAAGGTGGATACAAAGTAAGAGCTCAGAGAATGCAACTGTCTGCATACAAATACTGATCACTGCCATGACACCTCAATCTGAAAGGGGGTTTCCACGTCTTCGAGACCAGGGTTGACAACCCTCAGCCTCTCTGCTGAGACTACCAGTTAGGCAATACTCCCAGTCATGTGAGAGGTGGCAGAGGATGCCTGCTTTTTGGGAACTGGAGCAAAACAAACCACCTCATTTCTCTCAGACCACTAAACATATCCATTAGGCAATGTCTTTCAGTTACTGGTCTGGATCTGAATCAGCAACCTCACTCTGTATCACATTTCTAATTCCTTAAGCATCAGCTCTCTTTCATTAGGATCAAAAAATCCACACTTCTGCCTCCTCTACCATCAGACTCAGACCGTGAAGGTAAAACATCCACTCAGGACAGCCCTCTTCTACCAAATCGCTCTTAATATTGCAGAATGACCTGCTTCCAGAAGATACAGCTCTTGGGAAAGTGTACCAGCTGGGACTAGTAATAATTCAGAACCTCTGTCCTGCTAACTGAGTATGAACATTTGAAATATTTACTTTTTTTTCCAACCAGAACAAGTAGTTCTTAAATATTCTGATTACAGGCTTTTTTCCTGTCCGTTGCATGGATTGTCAGGTGAAAACGCCAGAGTCAAACCCTCAACCAGGACATCATTAAAGTTGATGTATACAGTGGCTCTAGCTCCTCTACACACACAATACTCCTTTTTTGAGAAGGAATTTCCAAAAGTATCATTAAATCATCAGCATTTATGTTTTTCCTGACTCTTTAGTCCCTGAGTAACTAATTTATTTATATCTAGACCTGCTACATGAGTGGGGGGAAGCAAAAGGTTCTACAACCAGATTGTATTGAATGCAGAAATACTTGGCCATTCCTAATAAGACTATTATCATCATCCAACAACAGTGTGGCACTAATAATTAGATGCATATTTTTTCAGTGCTTCTCCTTAATCTCCAGAGCTGCTGTCTCACTTTCTGGCTATATTTGGTGCATTATGGATGTGTGAATAAGAGACATTTATCCGTCCATCTTGGTAGGTCAGTGTCATCCAGCTTGCATTCAAACTCCCATTTTTAAATCAGAAATACAGCCTAAGATTTCTCCCTTTGGATCCTCTCCATATGGAGTGCAGCTCACATCTGTGTTCAATCAAATCAGTTGCTAAATGTCACAATGCGCTCATTCACAGGTAGCTTAAAAACATTTAGCTGGTAATAAAACAATCTGGGTCTAGAAGAGAATAGCTCTTCAAATGTACTGTACTGAAAATTTCCTGTCAGCAAGCTCACTGAGTACGGGGGGCAGAGGGGTATGCTGACCACTGTGGACATGGGGTGGGGGCGGCAGGGGGAGCATAGGTGAATGGAAAGAAAGGCTTACCTTCCAGGGCTACTTCTGCCACCACTGCAGCAACATCAGCCCCACTCAAGTGGCAACAACACTGTGGTTAGGCTCCCTGGGAGCTGATCCTGGAGCCCCATTTGCTCCCTCACCCAGTACATACTGGGCACAGAACTATACCTGCTCTGGCAACGGTTCCCCAGGGGGTGAGGGGGCACCATTTCACTCACCTGCCAGATACACTGATGGTGTGCCAGCTCCTATGGCCAAGCAGGGCTGCTCCCACCGTGACAGACTCCCAGGAGGCAAATCTGGTGCCCGGGGCTGATGTCCCATTCATACCACCCTAGTAATGCTGCTGGTTCCTACAGAGCAAGGGTGGCAAAGTCACCCAGCCCTGCAGGCTGGATGAGTGGCACAGAGCTGGTCCTTATCCCTAGCCTAAGACCTCCAGAAATCTGGCTTTCCCTCTAGTTAGGTTTGTACAGGGATCTGGAGTGTAAGTGCTCTGAAGCAAACTTCCAGGAACCCCAGAGGCACCACCACAAAGCCCCAGGTTCTCTTGACCCACTAAAATCCTCATCCACCTTGAGCACTATCCCAGCTGTCTATTTTTGAGTAGCTATCTATGTCCCACTTGCATAACTCTTCAGCACAAGGCATATTAACCTCAAGGTGAACTTTACAGTAATTTTACAAACTTACAAATTTGCAACTATGCAAATTATTTGTAGATCATTTTCATAGACTGCCCCCCACACAGTTGCACAATATTTCACTATAAAATGTAACAGCTTCCATAGTAGCACTTTATAAGGACCAATAAAGAAAGCCAAGTGTCAGGGGCTTCTGAGAAGTTACTGGGTGTACATCTACAGTGCTATTTATAGGGGTTTATCAAACTCAAGGAGGTCGCTGGCTGATTTTATGGGTAGATCCCAAAGCTGGCCACCAATTTTGCAAGCTCAATGTGGCAGGCCACCTCCCCACTCTGTGCCTCTGAGGGGCCCTAACAGTCTCACCCCACCCTTGAGATTGCCAGATGGCCCGAAATCTGTGGCTTAATTGCTTAACAATATTTCCCTTAATGCCTTCTGTGAGCTTAATCAGGGGAAGCCAGGAAGCCATTAAGCGATACATTATTAAGCATTCCATTATTAAGCAATCTAAGCACTTAATTAAACTCTAAACTGAAATATCTTATTAAAATAAAGCTATACACAACATGAATTGTAACCAATACCAACTCTAGACACTTTATTAACTAACATCAACTATATATTAAAGGACACTGTAAAACATACAGAGTTTACTAAAACTGAATGCTAACCTTGAGACGGACAGTTCATGATAGCTATTAAATGCTAGCATGCTGCATCCAGCCCCAGTGCTGCAGAGAGACATTCTCTGTCTCTGTGGGTGAACACTTGTCCATCCACTGAGTTCGCTGGAATGGTGAGGCAGCATTTTGCAAGGACACAGAGATGTAGAAACCAGCCACAGACAGTGTCCCCAACACAGACACAGGCATCCAGCACTCTGACAAAGTTCACATAAGCAACACATTCATTATCATGCTCTTTCTGCCATTCAGGGATTGATTTCAGTAGCTGAGGGTCACAACTTCAAACAGGCACTGGTTGTGGTCCAAACTGCAAACAGCACAAAGGAAGGTGGCAGTTGATTGTCTGAACTGCAGTGACCGTGATGGTAGTACCTGCAGTACTGGTTCAGCTTCACATCTGTTGCCGAGAACAGTTCTGGTCTCCACTGGTTTTCATGAGGACAAACTGATAGTTCTTGTGATGCCCGGTCTTCAACCCAGCTCATCAGTTTGCATGTGTGGTGCATCACAGCCTGCTAGTCTTCAAGCCACATTAGAAGCTCCATGAACGAGGTAGCATTTTCAGCCACAAACATCACTTGATCTTGAATGTCAGCTCACCTTAAGAGATCGTAAAGTTTAAGCATGCATTGCGTGCTAGGTGTGATTTCCAGCTTCTTGCTCACAAACTGCTGGTTAACCACACAAGGCTAACCACATTGGGAAACTGTGTGCACCAGATATGACTTACTAAAGACAGAATGTGCTCATTGCAGGTGACATGAACTGCGCTGGACAGCATTCCTTGGAGCACATCAGAGAAAGCCTCGCACAACTTGGCATTGTAACAGGAATGCTGAGATCTTGTTAAATTCTAAGCCACGGCTCACAATTACCTTCCCTATGGCTTGAGACGGTAGAAAAAAAAAATCAACAGACACATGACATGGACCATGCTCTGTTTGAAACACAGGCATGTCCTTGTCTGTCTGGCTCCCCAGTACACATAAAATGTGCAGCATGTAGTTATCTTGAGGGTCGGTGGCTTCATGAGCTGCAATGGAGAAAGAGTCATACTCTGCCAATGCAGACTTTGTGGACTCTATGTACGAAGCAATCACTGCAGGGAGGCACAGGGAAACTACCAGCATTTGGCATGTTTTGGTAGTCCCTTAACTTCAGGTGACCAAGTTTCTCCAGAAGGATGTTTGCTACCGCAAAAGCCTCCGTGAAGGAAAATGCCACCTCCCACCTTACCAAGCAGCTTTCTGTAGTCCTTTCTAAAAGTGAGGGCATCGTTGCTTGTTTCTTGCTCTGACCTGGTTTTCCTCGACACAACCAGAGTCACATTGCAGGCAGTAGAGAACAGTCTGCTTCCATCTGTGCACAAGGTCCCTGCCGGATACTGTCTTACATGGTTCAGTGCTAAAATGTGTTTAGCCATCTTGTAGGATTTCTTTTCTCAGTGGCAATGCTGAAGACTTCTCCTCAAGCTGTAGCATGCTGTGCCAGTATGCCTGTGGCTGCTTTAAAGCTGGTACCAAAACCCTCCTGCTTCCCTGACTGGTTCCAGACTGGATCCTGGACTGAGCCTATGTCAGGGGCTCAGCCTCTGATTTGTTCCCTTTCTCCCCCTTCTCCCTTTCCACTCCCTCACCCCCATACTTCAGGACTGCAGGATTTCCAATGCTTCCCATTCTTTTCTTTGCTTGCAGCTTGGTTTTGTTTTGGGGGGGCGGTTTGGGGTTGGTTTTTCTTTGTTTGCAGTGAGCCCACCAAAATTGTGAAGCCCACCATTTTTTCCATTAAATCCACCCAAATTTGTGGTTTCTGCAAAAATCATGCAATTGCAAATTTGGTAGGTTCCTAGCTATTTAGGGTCAATGTTAAGGCAACATTCAGAGCCAGTGCAGTCTATCAGCAATGAAAACCCCTCAATTCGATCCTGACGGTGATTCTGCCAAACTGCGTAGCCAGGGCTGGCTCAGGGTGGGGCTTACTGGTTTTGGGGTTAGAAGACTTAGGTCAATATGGGGTTCCTCTCATCATGGACTCCCAATATTTTCTGTTCCTCATTTCCAGCCCTTGTACCTGTTACTTCCGGTCTCTGTTGCACAAAATTAGAGCAAAGCATACAAGAAACAAGTAATTTTCAGTCTGGTTCCTATGAGAAGTCCACTCACAAAACAGGAAGCACATTATAAATGGCTTTAGTATAGGGTGCAAGACACAGACAGAGAGGGGCTGATCATATAGCACTGACTGGTTTGAGAACAACCCTCGGCACTGGTCTTAAGTCTCAACGCAGAAATACTGTGAGTGCCCTTTTCCAAGAAGGCTTAATTACAGACTGTCAGTGGACTGCTTATCTTTGAAAAGACTACTAGCAACCCAGTGCCCTGCACTGCATCCCTATTAAATTATGGGCAGTCCTAATTCAGCATGGTGTTTTCCATATCTATTTCTGTAAAACTACCCACAACAGCGTTTATTTTCATACGGTTTTTCCAATAAAAAACATCTCTACACACCTCTCCTGACGCTAATGGCATACCTCCTTACAGCCAAAAGCTTACCTAAATACAAGGCCACTGTAAATTGCCCAAGCTTGATTTATTGCAAACTTCTCATAATGAACTCATCACATTGTTAGAATTCCTAAGAAATTCTAAAGGTTATAAACCTCACAAACATCCGCTTCTCTCCCGTCTCTTCTATCCACTTTCAACTAATCATGTTTTTGTCTCCCTTCTGTCTCATTTTCAGAAAAGTAAGGATGAAGGAACAAGTTTTGCCCCACAGGCTGTGAGACCACAGTTATCCTCAATACCTTCATGAGCCAGTGCCATACTGTTGCGGGAGTCTGTGCTTCTGGAGAATCAAGTGACCTGTTGGGTAATTTAGACCAAGCCCACAGCCAGCATTGAAGAAGAGTTGCGTGATCCTGAATCTCGCCGTCAGTCGGTACAGGAAGGAGATATTCCCTGCCACTGCTACAGGTAAGCTGCTACATTTAAAATCAACAGAAGGTTCATTCCACTAGTAAGTGCATTGTAATAATGAAGCACAAACTTTCACATCTGAAGAGACATGTTTATAAAGATGGTACGTGAAACACAGCCAGAAGTAGCCAATGGGTAGAAAAAGTCTGGATGAAGGCAGGTGTCTGTAATGGGAAGTTGATGCTACAGTAGTAGTAACTTATGGATATGTATGAAAATAAAAAGAATCATGAACTAAAGTGCTCTCTCCAGTGCCCAGATTAATCACATAACTGCTCGAGAGAGAGAGAGAGAGAGAGAAAGAGAGAGAGATCTCAAAGGATTTTTGATCATCCCTTAAGGTTATAAAATAAAAATCTGCAGGGTTCAGTAGTTATTTGTGGTGTTTTATAAACCTGCTCAATATGGTGTGCACATTTTTACATGTAGCATTTTACATTTACAAGCTGTTGTTCCTTCAGGAAACAATGCTGATGGCAAGTGATGCAAGAAAAGTATGAGCTTAACTCCCAATAGAATTTGCATTACTCTACTATATAGCCAACATCTGGTTGGTGACTTTCATGGTCATTCAAAAAGTTCTTTGCAGCCTTTTAGCTATCTGACAACCTAATGTTTCCTGTAGTAAATACTGCTTCTCCAAGCTGCTACTTTTTTAGATAGAGGTTAAGCACTCATCAGAACTACCTCCCATCAACAATACTCCAGTGCCTTGTAAGGTTCCAAATTCTACAACATCTGCCTGCATTTATTGAGCAAGGAACCCCATAAAATGTTGCCCAGCTGTCAGCTGTGGAGGTATTCTGACAGTATTTGACATAAGAAAGGAGAAGACAAACTCACCCCATATGTCATTGCAACTTATGATTCAACTTTTTGCCATTAGACATAATGATCTCTTCTACCAAAGAGCCTGCCTGTTTTTCCTGTCTAGAAGTGCTTAGTTATCAGTGAGAAGAGCACGTATATAACCTGGATGGAGAAAGTCTGGATTTGCATCACAGCACTACAGCTTTTCACAACAGTAGTTTCTGCTAAAGCACACTGCGCCTTTTGAAATGCGGTGAATCCTGCAATACCAAATACCACACTCTGCTGTTCCTTAATTGATGCCATTGATTTAAATATCCCCAGGAGACTTCTAGGACAGTTTTGATCAACTTTTAGGTGACTTTTATCTCCACTAGACTGACTTGTGTTTGCTGGCCCATCGTGCAGCTGTTTAAGATTAATTTTACAATGCAACGTTTCTGTATTCTGTCAAAGAAAGCCTTTTCCTTTTGCTGCTTTGGTTTGTGACTCCTAATTTGTTACTCAGTCTGATGCATTGCATAGCACAGCTGAATAGGTTTGGCTTTTACCTTCCTTTCAGTTTGCTCACCCATATAGGTATATATGCAGCTTAGAAATTTTAAGGGCTCGAGTGCATTTCGATTGCTCACATTTGCTGTCTGGAGATTAGCCATGGAAAAGCATCCTCTGTCTTTCTAGAAGAGTGTTCCTTCTGACCAGCTTTGTTGTTTGCTAATACAGCTACCATGGAAAATCAAGTTACCCCTTCTTTAAAAACAGATCAAAAGGAAACCAAAAAAGTCGTAAACAATGCTGCAACAAAAACTTAGCTACTTTCAGAGCAATCCCACATCATACAACCTCTCAATAAAGTGGACTTTACTTAAAGTCTTCGCAGAGGGACCAAAAATTGAACAACTTTCACCCTAGTGGTGGCTAAACAAAAAAGAGGAATCGGTCATGAGACACTTGTTGGTTAGCATGATTGAAACCTGTATAGATTGCTTGCTACTATCTATACTGTACAGGTTTCCTTGCTTTATGTGGGTTCTGTATGTGCGAATTCACTCTTATGCAATGACCATTTTTATACCAAAAATTTGATCTATGAGAGGTAAATTCACTCTTACGTGATCTGTGTGGTGGAAGCCCGCAGTCAGCTGCTTTGTGCGGTGCACTGTGGGAGCGACGAGCAGCAAAATATAGTCTCTTGTGTGGATCTGTGATCCTTGCTCATTGTCTGCGACATGAGTTTCTGTAGTTGCCATCCCCATTTCGATAGTGCCCTGTGCTTGTGTGCACTGTCTGCTGTTGGAGACTACCAAAATTTGTATTGCAAGTGGCAGGAATGGGTCTGGGTGTCAGTGCAGTCAAGGTCTTGGAACGTATCCCTATTTGTTACATTGTAAAGCAGGTTCCCTTCATGTGAACTTGAGTTATGTGCTGTTTTCCAAGGATGCATGTCCAGCATAAAACGAGGGAATCCTGTACCTGTTAGGCAGTCAGGAGACTTTCATTTGTAGGGCTATTAGATGCCTTTAAGTCCAGGGGTGGGCAATTATTTGGACTGGAGGGCCACTTGGGGAATTTTGGTGCGCTTTTGCAGGCTGAGTCAGCACTAGCTCCTCCCTGCCCACACCAGCTCACCAAAATTCCCTAAGTGGCTCTGCCCCACACACAGCGGGGCAGGTGAAGTGTGGCCGCAGGCAGTGGGGGGCAGTGTCTGGGAGTGGGACAGGCAGGTGGGGTCAGGATCCTGGGATGGGGAGAGCATAGGACTGGGGCCATATCCACTCCCCGCATGCCCCTGCCCACAGAACCAGCACCCGTCACAGGGCTGCATGGGAAGCAGATTGTTGCTCTGCCCCGAGTCCTGACTCTGCACTCTCATGGCCCCCAAGATCCCAGCCCTACCCATGTGAATTTCAGATGTGACCCGATTCAAACACGTGTTCCAGTCTTTGCTACCAAATATATTTCCTCTATGCATCTAAATATGTTGAAAGATAAAATTTAAAATATAGGTCTTTTTCTGGCTGATTTTTTATCACTTATATACAGTTCTATTATCCCCTGGAGATGGGGAACTGAACCGTAAACACTTATTAATACTAAAGATAAGTGTTTCCTTTCACTTCTATGCACATATTTGGCTGTAATGCACATCTCAACAAGATCATTTCATCAAAAGGAATCCCAGTAAAAAATTCTTTAAAATTCTTTTAAGGTACTTTAGTCTTATAAATTCTTCAGATTTAAAAAAAATTAAGCTGCATATATATCGGCATAAAGTTAGATTGACACTTCAGACTTCTGTTCCATTGGTTTAATGAATGAGCTATATATATTTTGAACCTAAATCTTTGGAAATTTCTACCTGTGTCTACATTTTAAATATCTATCACTTATATTAAGTAGGTACAGTCAGGAGTCCTTGTAATCAGATGGAGGTCTTATGAGAATGTCTTCTGCATTAAGAACTACTTTGTAATCAGAAGATTTTAATCACTTGCTGTCTAGGTCCTGATGAGAGGGGAAATAAGTACTTTAATGGGTCCTTTCCAATTAAAAATCAAATCTTATCCTTAAAAAATAAAAGGTGAGTGTAATATAAACTGACAGGAGCCTGGAAACTCAGAGGCTGGCTCCCAAACTCTACCCAGGCTGTTGCTTATGGGAAGATATTTAACAGCTGCTGAAGAGAAAGAGCCAACTTGGACTTCACACATCCAGGATTACACAAATGCAGAATAGTGTTTGCCTGTGGTATTAGATTCCCATTTTTTTTTTTTTTTTTTTTTTTATGAACTGCCTTATTTTTAAGTCCTCTAAAAAGGCCCCCAGAATTTAAACATAGCATTCCATTAAAATATTTAAACCATATATTTATCTAAGCATTTATTTTGCAAGATCCTATATGGCAGGCACAACATTTAGGCTGATGTAAACCCCAGATTTTCAGACTAGCTTTAACTGAACCGCCTTCTTTTTCATGACTAAATAATCCTCTGGACAGCTAATGACATGATTTTCATTTACATTAGTCCATGAACTACTATTTATATCTATAATTTACTCTCATCATGAAAAGGCATCTTTGAAGTATTGAAAAAAGAACAGAAGAAATAACAGATTCTTGCTGTATCTTGCAGCTTTGATTTTATAAACTCAGAGAGTGCTGTGAAGATCAGCTGCTTCTAGCCAATGACACAAACTTCTTTTGAAAATGTTTCCTTGTTTCTCCATCTAAATTGACTTGTAACTCCTGGTTAATTCTTGATATCCATTTGTATATTGAGGGGACAGCTTTTCTGATTTCCATTGGCAAATGAGGCACAATACTGCACAGAAAAATTAGAACATAAAATATTCTAAAATAGACATTTATTTTTGAGATTCACAGAATAATATTCTGCATATTTCTGTAAGAGAACAGTCCTTGATTTCAACACAGACTCTATATTCTTTTCCAAAAAATAATTCAAGTTGTACATAATCTTATAGCACATTCATTACATGCCTAAAACTGGGCCTGCAGAAAGGAAAAGACTACCTTTTAAAAATCTGGGCAGAAGTCTCAAAATGCAGTAGAAGCAACTTCCAGCTGAAGTGGCTTTTTCTTGGTCTTGCCCAGCTAGTAGGATGTTCCTTTCTTTTCTCAACAGTTGCTGTCCAAATTCTATACTGAATCTAACTAACCTCAGCCCTGCATCCAACACCTCTCTTCTAGCTTTCCACGTTGCTACCATTCACCCAACTCCTTGCTTTCCAGTCTTATTTTGATTCCTCTTTCTTTCTTGTCCTCACCTCATCATTGCTCACAATTATCCCAACAGACTTCAGCTTTCTTGTTGATAAATCACCCGATTCTCATGCCTGTTCTTCTTACGCCCTGCTCTCGATTCTTATTCTTCTTTCTCCTATCTCCAAGCATGGCTTTCCCTCAACATTTAGTTGTGCCGCAAAGCTCTTTTGATGTAAATCTTAAGAGAAAACTTACCTCCCTCACTACAAATTCATTTTCTCTTCCTTCAGCTCTGCCATCGTGTTAGACTGAACGGTTCTACTTTTGTATCCTAATTCATTGTTACACCCACATATCCACCCCCCTTTTGCCATCTTTTACTCATTCCTCAAACCATCCTCTTTTTAACTTCACTACTCTCTTTACCCTACTCTTCTCCTCAACTGCTCACTCTCCTCTAGCTCTTTCCCTTCCTATTACAAAAGCTTGTTGAGATGGACTAACGGATTGAAAAAATAATCATTCAACTCTTGACTGCACTTCTTTCTGCCATTCATCTTTAAGCTGTTTACACTCGCCGTCTGGAGTTGCTCTCAGTTGCATCCTAGAGCCCGTGCAATCACGATTCTGCCCCCTGTGCTCTACTGAAACCGTTCTTTTCAGAGTCCGACTTCTTCCTAGACTCAGAACTGGTACTCCACCCTCATCCTCCTCCACACATTAGCAGTCTTTAATACTGTCAGCTGTGTTCCTCTTCATAATCCTGTCCTCTCTTGGTGCTCCTACTACTATTTAATTGCTCCTTCCACATCTGCTTTGAAGGATCCTTCTCATCTTCCACTCCAGCTTTTTGTGAGGGGTTCCAAAGGGCCCTGTCCTTGTTCTTTTCTTTCTCTCCCTTTGCCCCCTACCTCTGAATAAAGTCATTTACAAAAATACAAATTAAACCAACAATATACAGACTTACTATTCTACTCCATACCTGTGTGATTTTGTCCAAACTAAAACCTTTCCTCATTTCTCTAACATTTCTTTGTGGATGTCAAACCAACTAAAGCTCAATGTGACAAATGTAGAGATCTTCAGCCATCTGTTATTCCCCAAGCCCACCACACTGTCCCTTCCTGATCATTCTGAACACCCCAGTTCCCACCATCTTTCCATCACCCAGGTCTATGATCTGTGTGATCCAACTACTTAGGTCCTTACATCTAGATCCATTTCTGCATAACATCATGACTTTTGCTGTCCAGCCACACAGCTGAAATGTTTCTGCAAACTCCTGTTCCAGACCTTGAACCCTGCCTCGTTTTGCATTTAGGATTTTATTCTATCACCACACCAAAACTACTTTCAGGGCCCTTCATACCTGATCCTATCACCTCTCATTCAGTACCAACAAGCTGACTTCCGCCTTAAATCAGTTCATGACGCCAGGCTCCATCACCCATTTGTTAAATTTTCAAACAAGTACCATCCTTCTTTTCGTTTTGAAGGAGTTTTCTGTAAACATCCACAAAAATAGTGCTTTATCCTCTTTCAAGCTTCCCCCTTTAAAATTCCTCTTTTCTGTGATGTTTGCAAGATCTGACAACAGTTACTCTGCTGGTGTTCTCAGATTATCACATTGACCAACATTATGTCATTGTTTCCTTGTGCTCAGCAAGTCTAGTTAGCAGAGCTGCCTTCTGATAATGTGTCCATGCAGTTCCAGTATCTGTGCTTAGCTGACAGGCTAGAGAAAGATTTTTTTTGGTTTAACTGATTTTAAAGGGCCTTTAGACAGAAGATCAGACTGCATGATCCAACAGGGATCACATAATGTTATTCAGCTACTGCTGTATTGAGCCAATAATGTGCATTTAACTTAGGCATACCTCCCAGAAGCACTCCCAATCATGAGCTGGAAAGGCATGTGGTCTCTGTTAAGAGATGAGGTGTGGGTAGATAGATATTTTGAATGTTAAGAATAAACTGAGTTTCCATTTTTAATGTACTTCACTGAATGTTTAGAGACTATGATGATGGCAGTCTTTTACAATACATGGAGGTAAGCAGAATACTCTTCTGCCCTTCTCTTTGGACAGGGCACTCTTGAACACCTCAAATCATGGTACTGTACAAAAACTTTCCTTAGAAAATATTCTGATTTAAAACTTAGGTCTGTTTTTGGTTGTAGAAGTCAAGGCAGCATCAACACTTCTATTATAAACGTAAATAATTTTGCTGGTGAGGTTCCCATAATCACCATGGAACCTTAAGAACATCTATCCCAATAAAACCCAAATTTTAAAGCCTCACTCAGAAGCCCTGGTATTCAGCACAAACCATTTTTCTAGCTACATGGCAGGCAATTTTTTTTGGACAATTGTATTTCATATTTAAAAAAGGAACTCCTACCTCCAAGTTATGAATATCTATAGATGCATCGATTTCTCCCCCTCCCCTTAACATCTCTCTCCCCAGTCCATGAAAACATCCTTTATTAAAATCTTATGAGTACATTATTTATGGCCAAGTTACAGTAAATTCTATAAAATCCAGAGATTGAATGGAAATGGCAACAAAAGTATGCATGGAGCAGCAAACCGTGGCAGCTTAAGTAAGCAAGATACTCTCCCTACATTTAGAAGTAGCACAGATGTTCGCAAAATTCAGTGAAGCATTGTCAACACCTTTCTCCCACCTCGGTGAACTCCCCCTTCCCCTCCCCACAACATTGCTGGTTTTAAAACAAAGCAAATGTAGCATGATCGAACTCTGGTGTTTTGAAATCTTTGAAAAGGGCACTGTGCTGTTATTCTGGGGGAACTTGTATTTATACTGTAAAAAGTGAGGTCTGACCCTTCCTGAAGAGAGGCCTCCCCCCTGGACTCACTGTGATGTGGAACACAGCTCCGCTGCCATAGTCTTAGACTGCAACTAATGCAAACCAGCTGTGAATCAGAAGCTTTGAAAAGGGCTACTCATTTTCTAGTAAAGGTTTAATTTTATGAAGCTAAAGCATCTTAGTGACAGTTTGCTGAGAACATTTTCTCACTCTATTTCATTTTCCAAGTCTTTAGGTGGATTTACTGTCTATAGCCTAAAGTCTAATCAACGTTTCTCAAATGTGAGTTGAAAGGACCTCAACTTGTACGTTTCATCGCTAAGTGATTCAAAGGTCAGATTTTCAAATATTAAACAGTCAGTTTCCCTTGCAAAATGCCCGCACCACTAATCGCTTGTGCAAAATGGGTACTTATGGACCACTAACATATGTAGTGTATTCACTTGCACACAATTACAAGCGATTTAGGCATCCATTTGACATGTAGAAAATATTACATATAAATTATGAGCTCTAAATATGCTCCCATCATAGGACCACCTTTGTTTGCCAATTAAATATATATTCAGATTTACTGGCTTTTTATTAAGCTAGGGTGATATGACAAACATAGTCAACATATACAGTTCAGCCTCATGCAAATCAGCACTGCATATGTGAAATCTAGCCTTTTGTTAAATTCACAATGATATTTTATCATAGGCATTTTACAGGGAAGTTAAATTCTCAGCAGCAGCAGAGAACTCAGTATGTAAGACTTGGGCCCCAAAAATGTGTCTGTATTGAACTGCAGTGCAATCCTTTGGTAATGGCAAGTTACTTTAGTTATGTAACTGAACTTTTCTTTGTAATGTACAAAGTATTTTGTGGTGAGAGGGATTTGGATATTTTTTAAAATGGTGGTCGAATGCCTTACTGCCCAAAGACGGTGCCTGCTATGGTCTTGGGCTAGATTTTGTGTACTGAGCAACTTCATTAGCACACAGTTTCAAACTAGCTGTTGTTTAAGCAATAATTGAAGAATAGGACATTTCCTGGGGATTAAGGACCAGATGGGAGGAGATGGCCTAAAGTGTAATTATAGGACCACACCCACTCACTAATCTCAAGGGAAGGCCCTGCACCTTGGGCATTACTTCTGTTTCTGCGCAATTAATATCTCCCCTAGGCCAGTGTGGTTGCTTCAATATTGCATTCAAGTGATTGAAGGCTATGTTCATCTTGTTCCAAAAGGACTGCTTAAGAGTAAAAAGTGACTATTTTTGCATTCGTGGGTGCTAAATCCTGTTGTGTTACATCAGGGTATATCTATCCTGCAATGCCATGCAAGTCAATGGAGTGTGACCTCACAGGAGCTGAAAACAGAACTAGAACCAGTTTCCTTTCTTACTCAAACAGATACGTGCAGTACAGGAAAGGGCAGTTGGCTCAGGTGGCTCCTGGAAAAGAAAAAACTGGGACCACAGGAAATGAGAACAACTAAAGAGCAAAAAGAGAAATAGTAAGAGGATAGACATGAGATGACATGTAACATTTGCTAATATAACTGCAAGCATCACATGTCAGAGTTACTACTGGCCTGCCATTACATATTGACTGCCTGGTGGCTGCAGCAGGAGCAGATCTAGGGGGATGTCCTGATGCCCTTACACTCACTCCCCTTTGATTGCTCCTTCTGCTCGAGGTGGGACGCCTGGCCCCAATTCCTGAGTTAGGAGAGGCAGTTGGGAGAGCCTGCCACAGCAGTATGGGGTATGTAACAAAGTACATAAAAGAAGCAGGCAAAGGATTTTTTTAAATGTATTTTCATGGAAAATGTATCTTTTCTGTCCACTTACTATCTAGAGCCAAATGAGAAATTGTTAAAAGACAATAGGGTTTTTTTTTTGTTAAACTTGCAAGCTCTTCTCCTTTATTGAACAGCACTAACACAGTGATTTTCAATTTTTTTTGGCCTCATGACCCTTTACCTGCAAAACATTGCTGTCTGTATTCCCTACTCCCAACGTGTTTCTGAACATTCATTCCTTAGGAAGAGCATCAAAACCAATGTAACTGCTCAGCACTGCCACTGCCCACCATACACTGACCTATCAGAAGTTCCACTGCCATTAAAATGTAGGCACATATCCCTCAGCATAGCACCACATACCCCAGTTTGAAACCCACTGCACTAACATATAGAACAAGGAAATATGCATGTAGTATTTATTTGGAGTAATCCCCTCTGCTGGACTTAATTAAACCCTTTTACTAACAAAACATCGAGGGCAAGATTCTTCTCCTGGCAGGTTAAGAGTATAAATACATACCCTAATTTGCATATGTCCTGACCACAGTTGCAGGCAAATCAGATAACTGGGTAAGCAGATGCATGGAGTTAGTGATTTCCTCTCTTATTTACCCAGTGTCTGTATGTGCTGTTTTAGATTGTACACTCTTTAAGACAACTGATGCATTTAATCTTGGTGCTTCCTACCATTTTGCTCACGCTAAAAATAAAAGGTAATGGGCAAATCCCTCTTTCTTCCCCCAAGAGAACTGAAAATCTGGCCCTAGAAGCAGTGTGGTAAAATGACATAATATCCTTCTCCTATCACCTAGTTTTCTTTCTGGGGATCACTGTTGGAGTTGTGTGCTTACATGGAGGTTCAGCGAAAAACATGGCATAGGCCTGAACCAGCATTTCCTACACACCCCAACTTCTTAATTAGCCCCTTCAATTACTGAGTATTAAGGCACGTTCCCTTGCAGGTTCCAAAGAGTCTAACACAAGCTGTTCCCTCCTCTTTCCATTAAAACATTAACTTGGAGGTGACTAACACCCAGAAATTGGTCACATAACTAATCTCCTATCTTCTGTTTTCCTAACCATGATCTTGAATTTGTTTCGTGGCAAAAAGCATTCTATTTTTAGAAATATAGTTGCTGGATGCAAATGTATATGCTCCTTACACTTTCAGAACAAGTAAATAAGGTTGTAGGCTGCAGCCATCTCATTATCAGATAGATGAAAAACTAAAATACCTGCTTCATCATCACAGTGCAATTAAGTAATTTCAGTTTAAAATTTCCTGTATATATTATGCCATAAATCTGTGTGATATGAAAACAGTCCACCATATCTCCTATATTTTACATGTGTGCATGTGTGTAACATTTCATCACACTTTAGCATAGGGGGGTTTGTTCTACTTTAGTCTTATGTTCATGTTGGGGTAGAGCCTGCCTTGTTTTCATGCGTTTTTGTGCATCTCTCTCTGTCTACAAAATAGCATTCTTTTTATTTTTCACATATGCATAATTTAGCAGCTAAAATTAATTTTTACTCTTCTTACCCCATGAGATACCATAGTAGGGTGCCTTGTGAGTTGAATTTTATTATAGCTGAAGAATCAGAAAGAAAATTAACTTTGAGTTAAAAGGTACAAAGCCAAATTCTGTCCAGACATGTCTGAGAAGCCTGTGTCTTCAATGAGGTTGTACATGTGTTGAAAAAGGACAGAATTTAGCATCTAGATTATTTACTGGTTACAAAAAGTCTGTACTAAAATGGGGACAATGCAAATACTTATTTTACTTTGCAGCAATTGCAAATCTGTCCTCCAGAGAACAATTTTTCTTATAAATTAAATACAAAATAACCCAACCTGGGGAACTGGGAGCACCCTTTCCTGCTGGTTCTGGTGCACATATCACTGTCTTTAAAGATCTCTTTTCTTTTTTGAAATGATGTAATAAATATTTTGTCCTTGCTGTGAGGTTAAGAGCTTGACTTTTAAAGTCCCCCTGAGGTTTGGCTTTATGAAAAAAAAATTGTGCTTTCAGCTGTTTTAGCCCATCATCCTGAGTCACTTTGTGGGCTCAGCAGCAGGGTGACCAACCACACTGATCTGAACTAGGCAAAGGCCCAATAAGATCCTGCACACAGGCTGAGCGTGGAAAGTCACTTGCTAATCTCCCCCTCCCACCAGGTGCATTAGCGTGGGAAAGCTTGGAGCGCACATTCCTCAGTAGCAATCAGGGCAGGAAGGCTCAGAGCATCCCATGCAAACCTTTCACCAGCACTCAGGAAAGGTAAATAAACTTTAGACACAGGGAGCTGGCTAAACCTCTTGTGCTCCTGAACAACTAGACAGACAGGGGAGGGATATTTGTTTACCACAGGAAATGGCATATTTATTCCTGACCAGTTTTCCCTCTGACCAGCACCTACCACGTACAGAAACAATCTTTTTGTAGTAGGGACTTCAAGCCCACCTGAAACGGTCCAGCTGGAGACACCAGTAAGACAGCTACATGTCACTAAAGAGATGCCCACACAGCACAACAGTTTAGTGTCCTGTAGATGTACCCAAGCTAGCATGGGGAGTAGATTAAGTAATGTCTCATCAGTAAAGTGGTCTGCCTAGGTTTCTGTACTCCACTCCTCACCAGACCTAATTAACAGGTGAAACACTGCACTAATAGACTGCAGTTCCTGGTACCTGAGCTGTCTGCACGTAGCACTGTCCTGTGCCTCCAAGGCGTTCCTGTAATGACTGTTTTAAGCAATTCTGTGCATACGTGCAAGCAAACACGCATCCATGCAGTTCTTTCCAGTCCCTTTTGGGTAAAATAGAAACTATTTGAATGTTTCAGAGGTTTTTGACATGTACTGCAAAGTGACAGTGTATATATTCAGCTTGCATACATCTCTTGATTGCACGGGGAGGGACCGTCTTTAGAAACTGGGTTACAAGCGACTCAAGAGTTTACCTTTTAAAATAACTGTTTTCTGTTGGGGTTTTTTTGTTTTTTGTTTTTTTTAAAGATAACACAAAGCATATGTGCAGACTCTCTAAAAGTTCTGTATAAACAAAAAACAGGCAGGAATATACCAGCCTTACAAGCCACACATGGAAAATGCCTGTACTTTGTCAGTGGAAATTTTACAGTCATTATTAGCATTAAATCTCATTGTAGCTAATTGGGACACAGTACAGCTGCAACTGCTGTAAGGCGACATCAGGCCCAGCATTTCCTGATACAGTCAAGGCTGCTCAAAGCCAGTGACGTCTACAGCTGATGCTAAGAGCAAATGATTGTTTCTCCCGTGATACAAAGAAAGAAGGCTCTTAATACTGTACAGTGAGAATTGTTCTGCAGCCCATCATGACTGGGATGCAGAAAGTACAAAGTGGAAGCAAACTTGAAAAGCATGATAGTGATAGGAAGGAAGAAGCCTTTTGATTTCAGGAGCGAACAATTTAATTAAAACAGACAATTTAATTAGCAGTTTGCACTACATTACAGGCACAGTTAAGGATCTCATCCAGAATTCACAGAAGTCATTGGGAATTTTTCTGTTGACTGCAATGGGTTCTGGATCAGATCACGACTGAGGCTGATGACTGCAGTAAACAAATTACTCAACACTGCTTTATGTCTTACTAATACTGTCTTACCAGTGATGACAGAGTCATCAATTTCTGCTGACCCATGCACTCCTAAAGGTATAGTATCACTCTACTGTGAGAACTGGCTCGGGCTTGGCATATGAGGTTTGAGCCTAGGGTCACCTTTCTTGCCCCATATCCCCGAGTTGCTTCTTTAATTACATTTGTAAACCCTTTAGTTACTGGTTATGCATGTAATTAGGGTTTGGTTTTTTGGAAGCTGAAACAAAAAATAAAACAAGCCAGAGAACGAGATAGTCCCCTTTCCCATTCATGGATGGGTAGGAAAACAACTCCCTGCTGCCTCCTCTCCCTGCAGTGTGTGGGTAATTTGAATGTAAATACAAAGAGACATTTAGCTTACAGGTTAAAACAAAATTTTGGAAGACAGGAGACCTGGGCTTTCTTTCCTCTTTACTGCTAATCCATTGTGTGACCTTGGGCAAGTCACTTATTCTTTCATGGTTTCATTTTTCAAACACTTTGAGAGTTTCTGACAGAAGGACAAGGTAAATGCATTACTATTCTTTGCATTTGTTTTCCCTCGCTCACTTGCATCCTGGAAGGATTTGTTCAGACCCTCTGACTGCTTGACCTTTCCCTTCAGTAAGTCAGTCTGAGTCCTGGCCTTCAGAGACTTGCCGAGCCTAAGGGAATGTCTATACTGCAGTCAAAGATGTGACAGCAGCTTATGTAAACATACCTGAGCTTGTGCTAAATTAGCTAGCTTGCCTAAGAGCTCCTGCAGAACTGAACTCAGCACAGGCTGCAAAACCCAGACAGGAAGCTGAGTAATATTTGGGTGACAAACCTGCAGTATTTTCCATGCTGTTGCAGCTACACTGTTATTGTTCTCCATGCTAGCTAGTTTTGAACTAGCTCAGTTGTGTCTACAGAAGTTGCACTCATTGCAATCTAGAAATACCTAAGAAACATTAGAAATATTTTGCCTATAGATCACAAGCCCCCTTAACATTGATCCCTTCATGTTCAAATGGATTCATTAATTCACAGCTCTTCAGTTCAGATAGAAAAAAAATCAATTTAAACTGCATTTGTGCTAAAGCCTAATGAAAGATCCAGTTCCAGTGGAACCGTCATACAGTAACCAAAACAGGATATCACCACGGCATGTGAAAATGAAATTCTACTCTCTCTAGCTAGTTGATGACTTTATGGACAAAAATGAAACTATTGTTTTCTTTCCTCCCTTCTGCTGCCACTGCATTACATCTAGCGATCACTTCCTGCACGTTTACTGGGCAGGTACGCTTAAATCCAGTTGTGCAGAATTGCTTGTGAACCCAAACTTTAGTGGAGAGTCCCCTCCTCCCTTTTTTTTCTTCCTGAGATAGTGTTGACAGTGACAGCAAATTCCCCATCCTCCATGTAGCGATTCAAGCAAATACTAGACCAGTGAGGGGCCAGCCTTTTTGGCAGGCGTGCCACAAATTAAGTCCCCTGAATGCCACTTCAATTCCCTTCCTTTGCCAATCTGCCACTCTGCTTTCTGCTCTCTGCCCCATCTGCCCCTCTGCTGCCCATAGGCACCAACTTTGTTTTTTGCTGGTTAGTGCTTTAAAAAATATAATAATAATAATAATAATAAAATGGCATGTTCCTTTTAACTCAGCAAGTTTCTGCACCAAGTCCCACTCACGCTCAGGAGAGGCGGCACATTGTTTTTACCCGCAGCATCTGTAAACAGGCACTTTAGTGGGACTTTTTTGGCACTTTCATGGTTGAATCAGCTTAGCTAAAGCACTAAAAAGCCCCGCTAAAGCACCCTGTCTTCACAGAACTGCAGAGCTGGGTCCTGCTGCTTCTGGTAAAATGTGTTTTTTTTTTGTTGGGTTTTTTTTTTTTTTTTAAACATCTGCAAGCTCTGTAAGTGCTGAGCACCCACTCATTTGTGGTATCACAGCCAACCTTGGGGAAAATGGTGCCCCCCATTGCCTCCTCCCTGCCAAGTCAGTGGTGCTGCTGCAGGCAGAGGCAGGCAGGCAGCGGTGTGGGGTGCAGTGCGGCAGGGGGGTGAGCAGCACAGTGTGCTATGCAGGCGGGTGGGTAGGCAGTGCTGCTGCCACTCACACTAGCTGGCTCAGAGCTCTTCCTAAGCAGCACCTGGAGGCAGGGATCAGCCAGGGCAGGGGGAAAGTGCTGCTGTGAGTTTGGGCTGTTCACACGTGTGGCATGTGCATGTGTGTGCGGTGCCCCCATAATCACGACACTCTGTGCGGTCGCCCACCCCTAAGGCTGGCTCTATGTGGCATGAATGCCGCAGGTTGGCCACACCTGTACTAGATAATCCACTAATGTCAGGGACTGTAACTCAACAGCATGAAGCAGACATTAGCTATACAGCAGCAGGAAAGATGAAGGAAGTTTAAGCACCCCCAAGTCAATTTTTTGATAGATAAAAACATGCTGAGCTCCTTCCTTTCCATCTCATATCCTTGTTGTGACAAGGTATTTAGCAGAATTTGCAGATTTTTTGGAATCTGACAGGACCCCACTGTGAGTATCTCACATACTGCTATGGCCTCGAACTTGCAACCTCTGGGCTGTCATCCATGAGCCTTAAGCACCCAAGCCCCCCATGCAGAGTTGAGCCAAATTTGGGGCTATACAGTATAAAATGAAATTCCAAATTTTAATTTCCTTTGTTCTTTCACAGTCAGATTTAAAGCCAATAAGCAAGCAGCAGCGTTATCAACTTTTGTGCTATCCTACTTTTTTCAGGAAGCCCCTGCTTCTGGACTAAGACCATTAAAAAAAGGAGAGATTATTATTTTAAATGAAGTTTCTGGCCCACAGGAGTGGGGACCAACCTTTGAAAATGTAACAGAAAATTCACACAAAAGGCAGCTGCTCCCCATTTGTTGATGTTTTTCTAAATCTCATATTTTCCAAGCCAATCTGGGATTCAGTCATGATTTTTGAATGCTCAAGGTCAGCAATACTGAAAATGCTCCCCCCACAGCATATTTCAAAATGCTAAATTACAAAGATATTCCCAGTCTCACTGCATCAGCTTGCAGTTATTTAATGTGCTGGGATTCCAGTACTTGGTGCATTGTGGGAGACAGACCACTAGTGCTTTGGGATCAGGCAGACAGGTGCGTAACAAGCGGGGTGAGTGCTCCGGGTATCCTGCAAGAGTAGGGGGTAGGGGGGAAGTGCACTGGAGAGGTGGAGGGCACAGGAGCTTTACTTATGCCAGGACCTCAAAAATAGCCCTCAGCTGCTGCTACTACAGCATACATAGTCTGCCCACCTCACAAAAGGCAGATATTGTATGTGAGATACTGGATGTATCTTCACTGAAAAAACCCCCCAAAACAGTATTTTTCCATTGTTATAGCCTAATGCACTGTGAAATTTTAGTAAAGACAAGGCATTGTAGTGCCAACAAGATACAGCTTGTCCAACACAACCTCAGGTCAAGTTACAGATACACAGAAGTAAAAACTACCTGCGTCTCACCTCCACTGAGATTTAATACTAAGATACCACCTCACGAAAGAAATTGCCTTATTGCAGTGAAGTCATAATCTATGTACAGTAATGCTGGAATGATGCTAGGACACACTGTGACTGAGCCTTGCAGCTTAATAAAGAACCATCTCTCTCCTGACAAAAAAATTAGATTACATATAATACCAACCTCCCCCACCCTCAGCAGTCCTAACAGCACATTCCCGGCAGCAGGTCTGTGCTACCCCATTTTTCTTTATACGTTCAACACAGAAAACCTGATTTCACTGCCTGGTACTTGAAGCTGCCGGCCTTATCAGACTATGCATTGCAAGAAAGCCAGCCATACTGACCATGCATCTGGTAGGTGTACGGTGCTTGTCCCGGTGTTGCTGTGCTGAAGCTGGATCCGTAGCTAAGGAACCCACTCTGTCCTGGAGAATGGCTCAGACTATCTTCTGTTTTAATGCCTTTGGAGGATATAACAGGAACCAAAAGCATGATGTTAGTGTTCCTCTTGATCTCAACATATATTGGTATAGAAAAAGGTTTCCAAGGTTAAGACATTTTAGCTAGACTTGAAGGGGATGGAACTATGGCTTTTTAATATAAAAGTTCTATTAAAATTGGATACTATTAACAAACAGATCCAATTTTCTGCAGCCATTTTTAATATTCTCCAGTATTAGCCAGATATCTTCCTTAAATCATATACAATCTATGTGTTCTTCAAGAGTTGCCTGTGCCAACTGTGTTAACATCCATTCTGGGATTGTTGCAGCTGTTGTAGTTACGTAAGACAGTGTTTCCTCACAGAACAGATAACTAAGTTTTTAAGACGAGAAAACGAGTAACGCACTTTCCAGAAAGAATTTTTAGATGCACATTTAATATTAAAAGTTAATTGAACTAATGGATTGGATTTGTAAACGGTTCAAGCAATTCTCAGATGATAGTAATTAATTACCAACATGTCAATAATAATGATACTTTCTCAGATAAATCATTAGCATAACTGTGTGGCAGGACATTGGGATGGCTGCCCCATGTGGGCAGTTGGGGACTTCCAGTTGTCCCTGACCCCACGTGGCTGCAGGAGATGCCAGTTCCTACCCCCTCACCCCCCTCTCTATCAGCACCCATGATAGTTGCCCCTGTCTCCCCAGCCTAGTTACACTATTGAGGTGAACATCGGTGAGTTTTGCTTTAGTTACAGTTGCATTTTTAATTAGCTGCAGTTGGAACGTGCAATGTCTGTTAGCCGGTCATGGTCAAAGATGATCAGCTAGGTGCGAGCAGCAGATGTTCATGTACAGTTCATAAAGCACCAGGCAAATCCCACATAAACAAAGATCTTCTTGATACCAAAATCAAGACTTGAAGCTCACGCTGAATCAGAGGGGGACGGGTACTAGCTGATTTATACACTGCAGGACAGAACCTTCATCAGTTGTGAAAATACTTAATATTTTATGCCTGGAGCTGCTGAGAACATGCAGCTGTATTTTTAAAACAAATAGCTGAAAGGTGCATCTCATTATAAACCCTTTGGGTGTAATCTCTACCTGTTTGCGTGTATATTTGCACAAAACAAAAAACTTGGCCACAAAACATACCCTGAGCATCACGGCTAAACAAAGAGCCTGTTGATGGTATGTCCTGAGATTTCCAAGCTGTCCGGGTTGCTGCCATTTTTCTGCATATTTAGGCAAACAATCCAGTCAAATAAAATTCATACAGCTTCAAACAATCATATTTGTGACTCTTGCTCTCTAGCTTGGCAGTGCCTCCATCCTGAGAAAGCAAAAGTCTGCACTCTCTCAGACTAGGTAGTGTAAGTTTTACTGACTAGCTTTTTTCTGGACAACGTTGTTTATTTTACTTTTCATCTCTTCCCATTTATACGAAAAGAATTTGTTTTAGATGAAATCCACACAGTTTATATGCAGGTTACCAGTGGGGGTATCAACAACCTATGGTAAAATCCAGTATATCTATCTGGATGATTAGTGAATGCGTGTTGCTGTAAGCACCAGGCTTTATCAGTGGTAGTGGAGCCTGCTTGTTAAGGGATTTTGCGGGTGTGTGCGAAGAGAAGCTGTTTTTCATAACATCACATTTGTTTTTCAATTACATCAGTACCATGCATGTGAACGCTCAACCTATTACAGCTCCAACCACAATTAATCTTCAGTGACTGGGCCTTTCTGGAAGTCTAAAAATTGTTGTCAGACAGTGAAATAACTTAGCACCAAATTAATTTCCACACAATGCTCTGTTTTGTCTAGAAACTGGCCTAGTTTTATTTTTGTGTCCAGAAACAATACTGCTTCATTGTTCTTGGTAGTCAGCCAGGTGGGATTTTTCATATACAGTATCGTATATATTATAGAGGGTAGGGGTGGAGGGAGAAAAACCACTGTTCAGTGATGGTAGTAGGTAATCTGCAGGATTTATAAGCAGCAAGTGGGTCTGACATGTGTGCACCCTAAAGACACTAGCCAGTAGCAAATGGCCATATTTTCACCTGCTCTAACAGGGACAACTGTTCAGAGTTTGCCTTGGAAACCACCCAGCTGATACAAGCACGAATGTAATTCCAGAAAACCAACTCAAAACATTCCTCATATCGCCTTAATATACGCTAGCTTTACTAACCCTGTTACCCAGGCCTTTCCCAGGTTACTAGATGGAATTTTCCCTTTATAAAACTGTTGTCGATGGCTGTATAAAAGGTTCTCGTTTCCTCTGCTGTACGCTTGGAAGTGATATTGTATTTTCAAGGTAAACAAGGTCTCAGGAGCACAAGGCCCTCAAAACAGACTGTACAATTGGGTAGGGAAGAGAGGGGAGGAAAACAAAGAAACACCACCACAGTATTTTTAGCTAATAGTGAAGAACTCAAAAAAGTTCACAGTGCCCACTGCAGATCAGCACCTAGACGTTTGCTGTTCACAATATCTAAGCCATAGCTACAGAACGGGAACCTCTTTGATTTTCAAAATGGGGGAAGTCATTTCCTGGAAGGCTCTCTCTTTACCTTAGGTACTTCCACCTGTACCTAAGGTAACTATTTTTGTATGAAAAAATAGCCTCAGCAACCCATCTCATTTTTTCTGTAGCTTTAGTTCTAATTTTTTCCAGTCTGAAGCACCTTCCCTGAACTTTAGTTCTTTGGGCACCCCATCATTTTGTCTGCCTCAGGAGGCCTACTCTGTGTACATGAACACGGCAAGAATGAATACGACACAATTCGTATTGGCCGACAATGCAAGGTCACAGTTGGCAGGGCTAACTGCACTTTGTCGTGCATCCACAGGTGCATCTCAAGCAGGGCTAAAGAGGTGATTCTCCCCCTCTACGCGACACTGGTCAGGCCACAGCTGGAGTACTGCATCCTGTTCTGTGCGCCGCACTTCAGGAGGGATGTGGACAGCATTGAGGGGGTCCAGAGGAGGGCCACCCGCATGATCCAGGGACAACAGGGCAGACCCTACAACGAGAGACTGCGGGACCTGAACCTGTTCAGCCTCCACAAGAGAAGGCTGAGGGGGGACCTGGTGACTG